>NC_031991.1:68184548-68258155 GCF_001879085.1 Nicotiana attenuata
CTCACTGAACAACTCAGTAAGATACCCTTGTTTTAAAAAATGATCAACTTCACCTTGTAGAAACCTGCAATCTGCTGTTTTATGCCCATGATCATTATGAAATTCGCACCAATGATCAGGGTTCCGTCTGTTCGGATTTGATCGCATTTCCTTTGGCCATCGTACCTTATCTCCCATGCTCCTTAAAACAGCCACGAGTTCAGAGGTGCTTACGTTGAAGTTGTAACCACCGAACCTTGCCTTTAGACTTCCATCATCGTCTCGTGACCCGTGTGTGTTTCGATCATTCCCGAACCTTGATGAGGAGCCTGATTCCCTGTTCCTAGGTTTGTGATCGTACCTTTGATTATCTTGTCTTGATCGTGAGTCCTTTCCCGCAGGTCCCATGTATGGTTCGTACCTGTTTTTACCGGATCTCTTTTCATTTTCCACACGCCTTGAGCTTACCTTTTCTTCTGTTTTATGTCGTAAAATAATGTCTTCTTCAATCCTCATCTTTGTACTGTATCTGTTGTAGACATCATTCCACGTTGTTGCTGGGAATTCTCAAAGGCTTTCTTTGAGTCGCCTCGTGGCTTCTGAACTCTTCTCATTCAAATTACTAGCAAAGGCTATGGCTGCCCAATTGTCAGGTACTCGTGGCAGCGTCATTCTTTCCCATTGAAATCTATCTACGAACTCTCTAAGTAACTCTGAGTCTCCTTGCTTGATTTTGAAGATGTCTTCCATTCGCTTTTCAACTTTTTGAGCTCCCGAGTGTGCTTTGATAAATAAATCTGCAAGCTCAGCAAACGAATTTATAGAATTTTTGGGTAAAAGAGAATACCATGTTAAGGCCCCTTTAGTGAATGTTCCACCGAATTTCTTGACCAAGACCGACTCAATCTCTTGCTTAGTCAAATCATTGCCCTTGACACCTGTTGTGAATGCAGTAACGTGATCTCGTGGATCTGATGTACCATCATACTTTGGAATATCAGGCATCTTAAACTTCTTTGAAATTGGGAGGGGGCAGCACTTGGCTTCCATGGTTGTTGGGAATATTTATCTATATCTACTCCCTTGATCACGGGCGGTACTCCAGGTATTTGTTCTATGCGTTCATTTTGCTCCTTGAGCTGTTTCTGCAAGGTTAGTACTAGATTTTGTAAATCAGAATTAACTGGATTACCTGGGTCTCCCTCTTGTGTTTCACTAGGGGTTCCACCACTGCCTGAATTAATCAACCCAGAACGGGGATTCTCCAAAGTATTGTTGTTTGGAGTAGATGTGGGTGGAGCAACGGGTAATTGGCTAACAAAAGCCTGAAGAGCTTTATTGACTTGGGAGGCAATAAGTTTTTGCAAAGCCTCATTCATGGTTTCAACATTTTCGAATTGAGCCTGTCCATCTGTGTGAGATCCATCAGGAGTGCCTTCACGAGACCGTCGTGGGGAACCTCGTGGAGAGCCTTGTGGAGAGCCTCGTGGAGAGTCTCCCTGAAGTTGCTGGATTGTTTGAATTTCTGGGTTTCCTTGAGTGTTGTCATTGTTGTTTGACATGATTGATGCAATCAAGAAAATTAAATTGAAATATAATTGATTATCAGATTCCCGGTAACGGAACCAATTTGTTTAACCAAAAAATAAATTTTTAGTCAAAGCTAGAAATTAGAAAAATCGGGTTACTAATAATCGGAAAAGTAAATAAAGAAAGAAATTTTAGAATAGCCAAGTATGAAAGCTGGTAAATCAGAGTATATTTCAATAGTCGTCTCTCCTCCAGTGATTACATATTTCTCCTTTTATAGGTCCCTTTGAAAATCTTTGGAGATGCACGTTATGCCTAAGCCATAATGAGGCTATTATGAGTAATTAATAACATTAAATGCTACATTACATAATCATTACATTGAATGTATATATTCCTTAATGGCCCCAGCATTTAATACCCTTTAAATGCCGCATTTGCATCTTTTTCTTTAACCAGGTTCATTCGTCTCATTGTTCGTATGTAAATAAGCTTAAACAGGAACGAGGCGCTGAATCTCTCGTCTCGTGCCTCTTTTTACCCGTACCTGTTTGTAACTCTTGAACCGTGGCAAATCACAACTCATTATCCATTCTACGTGTCAGGACACGTCATCATGTATATATGAATACAAATTTTCCCCAATACAAGGTACAAAAAGAGAAAAAAGTGAAATTAATCATGAACTAAGAAAAGAATTATGCTTAATCACATAGAATCATGATTTTTTTTGTTTACTAACTTTTCTTATTTATTTTAAAAAATGTACGATATACTATTTTTAGGAAGTCACTCTTCAACCGAAAATATTTTATTCACTATATGTTAAAAATCATTTCTAAATGATAAAATAAACGTAGTGGGCGTTTGGGAATAAGAATTGTAAAATTCCAAATAAAAAGTGAATTTTTTTTAAGTGAAAATAGTATTTGAAAATTAGAGTTGTGTTTGGACATGAATATAATTTTGGGTTGTTTTTGAATTTTTGTGAGTGATATGAGTGAAAATTTTGAAGAACAACCTTTTGGAGTTTTTCAAATTTTCGAAAAATTTCAAAATTCATCTTCAAGTGAAATTCACTTGAAAAATTCCAAAATTCAAACACTGATTTCGAAAAATCATGAATTTTTTAAAAATAAAATAAAAAAGATTCTTATGTCCAAACGGGCTCATAATGTTGCAAACTGCAATTATCAGAAAGAGAGAAGAGTGTCACGTCCTTAGTCTTAAACTAAGAGCACGTGCAGCACTTGGCAACTCGCTCACGTTCTTGCACAACTTGCTCACGTTCTTGCTATGCCAAGTTAGCCTTACGATACTTAAGATGGCTAAGGAATGTTAGAATACAGGAGAATTTCCAAAGGAAGCTTTTGTATTAGAGAAAAATTGATTTGCTTGCTTGGCGTATTACAAATGAATGGCCCCCTTTATATACTAGTCTCCTAGGGGCTAGTATGTAAATATTAATTATTGCATAAGTCCCTTATTATTTGCAAGTAAGTCCCTTCTCTAGAATTCTCTACATAACTAGAATCTTCGAGGGACTTTCCTAGCAAATCTATAGGTTTCTAGAGTCTTCCTAGGAAAACCACTATATTTCTCTAGAACCTTCTCACAAGTGCTACTCTATTTCATATGTAAGCTTCCACATGGCATTAATATATGCCAAATGGCACCTACGTGGCATGATGATGTGGTGGTTCATGACACTTTCCTCCACCCAATTTTGTGCCGCCCTCGGCACAAATCATCGACACGTACACGCGCACATCGCCTTGGTGTCGCCGGAGATCTTTGTCCATTAGCCATGATGCTCTATGGGGCGGTTCGCCTTCCCATTTCACAAGGTACCGGTCACCTTTATTGTTAGAAACTAAGCGTCCACCAGACTGTATAGAGAACCAGGTTCTCTATGAGTTTCCACTGAAACACTAATGAACCAAACTGTATAGCGATCTGGTCCTATATAAGTTCCCACAGTGCTAACTACTGAACCAGTATGTAAATGAGACACAGAATAAGTTCCCACTGTATAGAGAACCAGATTCTCTATTAGTTCCCATTGTAAGCAACAGACTGTAAAATCAACCAGTATAGGGAATCAGGTTCTCTAATTGTTCTCGCAGTAGCTCGATATTAAGTAAAGAACACAGAGGATTTTTACGTGGAAAAATCCCAACTCAAGGGGACAAAAACCACGACCTACACTAGCAGGCTTTCAACTTCACTAACTTGTAAACCCCTATTACAAGCCACTTTGTAATAACTCTATTACAAAGAATTCAACTCAACTAACTTGTGGTACTCTCACCACAAGCCACTTTGTGACTCTCTAGTTACAAAGACTTTGACTAACTTGTGATACTCTTACCACAAGCCACTTTGTAATAACTCTATTGCAAAGACTTCAATCACTCTAACTTGTAATAACACTATTACAAGCGACTTTATAACTCTCTAGTTATAAAGACTTTAACTTATGACTAAACTTAGTCACAACATAAACTGGAGAGTTTACGAATTTAGGTTTCCTAAAAACAGCTTCTAAGAAAGCAAGATAGGAGTTACAATGAAGAACAAATAACAAAGACTCAACAAACCTAAGGACTTAAGATATCTTCAATCTTGGATCCGGTCCTTGAGGTTGAAGAAGCTTTGTTCTTGAGAGAGGTTGTTATTGCACTTGAGAGAATAATTTCGTTTCTGATTTTGCAAGTCTTTGGCAGATTGTCTTGTGCCTTGCACCAGGTTTATACTAAAAAAGACATTACTATGGTGATGTCAATTCACAATGGTGATGTCAAGTCTTGGTTAATACATGCCTCTTCCCAATGGGAAGTGACTGCTGCACTGTTGCGTGTACAGTTGCAGGCAGTCACTTTCCGCAGTTGCTTTCCATCTGTATAGTTGACTCATACTTCTGTCAGGGGAACACCAAGGGATCAGGTCCCTGATCTGGTTCTTGTGAATCTAAAGGCACACTGCCTAGTCTTGAGTCGATTAACTTGAATGATTGTACCAGGCATACTTCAGGTCCTTTATCTGATTCTCTCATGAAGTAAGTTGTTTTACCTTCCTTGATTGTATTTATACATGTGTGACACCACTTACAACGATGTAAGCAAGGTAGGTAAAAAGCTTTCCATAGAAAGTTGACTGCTGGACTATTCCTGTACACTAGCGTGTGCAGGCAGCAACTTTCCAGCTGGAGAGTTGACTTCATACAGTCTCCTCAGGAACTGATAGGGACCTGTTCCCTCAGTTGTTCCTTCCACTCTGAAGAGTTGAGTTATATCCCACGCTGGATCTCAACCTGGAACTTTATGATCTCAAGGTCTTGTAAATGTGTAACAGGTTCCTTATCTAGTTTTGGATAGTAAGTTTGTTAGATCATCAAAACATAAAGTAAAGTACTTATGTCCAAAGTACTTGTAACCTATTAATTTTTCCCTTTTTGATGATGACAAACTTAGAATTGATATTCCCCCTAAGAACCAGATCTCCACATTGTTCCCCCTACGAATCAACCATATTCCTCCTAAGAACCAAACCTAAGGAACTGATCACAACTGGTTCCTCAAGACTGTTTGGCAAATCATCAAAACTCAAAATACCATAACTTATCAATTTCCCCCTTTTTGATGATGACAAACCCAAAGTTAATATAACTCTTGAGAACTAGATTTTTCACATGTTTCTTGCGGATCAAACCTCTAATCAACATATTATCAGCAACGTCCCCCCTGCTAAGCAGAGCTATCTTTCATGCACAACACAACATATCAATTCGATTATGTTCCTCCCCCATGTTGACACCTATTTAACTTCCCCCATTTGGCATCATCGAAAATAATAACAAAAGAAGCACAGCCAATAAGAAGTTCAGCAACATTAACTCATGCCACTCGGGCAACACAGCATAAACAATAACAAGAACAACAAGTGAATGTCATTGCACAACATAGAGTGATTTTCCATAGTAGAGTAATTATAATAAAAGCACAGTAGTGTCAACAATACATAATATGACAATTTAAACAACTAAAGTACCAATGTCATCAAAGGAGGATAAGAATTCAAGGGAATTTGGAAGGAGTGAAAGACATGGATCACTGGGCAGGAGGAAAAGTAAGGGGCTAAGGCCTTGATGAGCTTGTCCATTTGTTCATTCACTCTCATTTGATCAATGATCATCTGCTCTCTCAGTTCATCCACTTGTTTCCTCAATCTTTGATTCTCACCCTTCAAAATTAGCATTCTATTCTGCCAAGGGTCCACGAGGACCAGGTTCTCAACCTATCTGAGTAGGCTGAACCATCAATCAGATCACCAAGAATCTCCCCAAGCTTCTTCTCATCAAGAACAAACTCAGTCCCATGCACATATAGCATCAGAGTATCACACAAAACGTAGAAGTTTTTACTTCTTCTGCATAAACGTTGGGACTTGGGGGAACAAAGAGGTGATTCTATTTTTGGAACTCAACAATGTCAAGAAGTTCCTCCTTTTTTTTTGGCAATATTAGTCAACACTCTGCCTAACAACACTTTTTGAGACTTCAGAGTTTTTTACCTCTCCAAACCTGATGACTCAACCTTTTGCTTCTGTAAGGAACCAGGTTCCTCACTCATACTACCCTCTCTTTCCCAGAGCGTCCATGTCTCCCTCTTCTTCTTCTCAATCTGTTCACCCTTATCATCTGCTGCATCTTTCTGAGCCAACTTTCTTTTCTCCATTTTTTTTTTGAACTCTTTTCTCACAAATGGAGATTTGTCCACTTCATTTTCTCTTCCACAGTCACCACATCAGCAGGTCACACCACTTCATCATCAATCAGCCTACTTTTCTCAATCCTTTTTACTGGATCGGAGGTTCGTTTAAACACAGAACTCTAGAAAAAAAGATCATCAACAAAATTAGCATCCTAGGAAGGACTTGAGGGATCAGGTCCCTCATTCAGTTCCCCTTTTTTAGCACGTTCACCAATTCCTCCATCCTTCAAGACTTCTACAAACCCAACCACAATTTCAGCCTCACGCTCTAGAATATGATATCTACCCCGTTCCCTTTCAATTAAACTCCCATCAAAATCTACCAAAGACTTCTTGGGGTTTTGATTCAGATGGAGTTAGGATTTGGGAAAGTGATAGAGTTGGGTTCACTTCTGCATTTGGAGAGAAGGATTCTTTTTGAGACAGGGTTGATTTTGGTTTTGAAGATAAGAATTGGTTTTAGTTGGGTGTAAGATAACGAAGTGTCTTTTGTTTTTTTTGGGGGTAACGGGTCAGTTCAGAAAAGGTTTAACATTTTAGACTTCAAAAGTTAGGAGAGAGGCGGGAATAAATTAATGACATTATACTTCAGCAGTTAAAAAGGCATATAAGTATTTAAGAGACTACTAACCTGAGTGACAAGAACCAGGTTCCTTGATAGTTTTTGAAAATTTGAGCAAAGACTCCTAGAAGTGCACTGTCACTCTTACTTGTTTTTATCCTGAAACTTCCATATGTGTACTGCCATATGTGTATACTTGTAACAATATAGATTTGAGTTAGATGTCGCCGAGAAACATTTTTTAGCATTGTACCTTTCCTTTTTAACATAGCCAATCATCGAGGGACCAGGTACCTCTGTTAAGCTTGATCAACCCCAACTCCAGACGATTTCTTTCAAAGTGTTCACCGCTCAGCGCCTTGGTGAAAATGTCTACTACCTGGTCTTCCGTCTTCCAGAACTTCATACAAATCAGAACCTTTTTCAACATTATCCCTAAAAAAAAAAGTGATGTCGCACATCAACGTGCTTTGTCCTCCTGTGTTGTACCGGGTTCAAGCTGTAAATACACCAAAGTCTTCAAGATGTTGCTTGATCCACAGTGAATGAGCACAGCATGAGGCAGCTGTAACATATTCTGAAGGATAGTACAGAACCAGGTTCTGTGTGCCCTTAAAATATCTCAGAATTCTTTTAGCAACCTTCAGATGAGATTCCTTAGAATTTGATTGGAACCTTGCACATAATCCCACACTAAATACAATGTCTGGCCTTTGATGCTTCCATATCAAACCTTTTCAAGAGTTCTTTGATGTATTTCTGCTGACTGATACATGTTCCCCTTTTGAACTGCTTCACTTGAAGACCCAAGAAGACATTCATTTCCCCCATCATACTCATTTCAAACTCACTTCCCATGAGTTTAGCAAATTCTTCACATAATGAGTCAGTTGTTGCTCCAAAGATGATGCCATCAACATAGATCTGCACAATGAGTAGGTTCCTTCCTCGTTTCTTCAGGAAAAGAGTGTTGTCAATTTTTCCTCTTGTAAAGCCATTTTCTAGAAGGAATTTTGACAACCTTTCACACCAAGCACGGGGAGCCTGACTCCTATAACAGTTCTGTCAGCAGGTCGTGGAACCAGGTTCCACACACTGTTCCTTTCAAGTTGACGGAGCTCTTCTTGCATAGCTGCTTAGAACTAGGTTGAATACCAGAGTCTAAGGATGTGATTACATTTTAAAGGGATGTGAACTCTTTTGCTTCTAGTTGGATACTTGAACTTCAGAATTTGAAGGACCAGNCACGTGTGTTCCTCTACTGCTTTCTATATTCCGTTCTTCCTTCTACTGTGTTTTCTATGCTATGTTCTGCTATTTTTCTTCCACTATGTTCTGATATGCTTCTTTACTGTATTTTTTACCATGTTCTGATATGTTTATCTTACTGTGTTTTCCTATATGCTTTCTGCTATACTTTTCCGGTGTTCTTGTGCCCTTCTACTGTATTTTCCTGCTAAGTTTTAAGTTTCTTTGTTTGCCTTCTACTAAGCCCTGTTTAAGTTTCTTCTAAGCATGCTTTTTCTACTGTTCTTATTAGTATTTACCATTATATTCTTTGAATCCTTCTATTGTGATTGCATGTTACTTTGCTATCATGTTTCTCATGAGTTCTGAAGCTTCCAAACATGATTTCGATTCAGTTTCTTGCCCTCTCATCCTTGCTTTAGGGTTTGCTCAAAAGACCCCCTAATTCTTTCAGACTAACTTTGGGTCTCTGAACCAAGTTTGAACATCTTTGTTTTCATACAATTCTGAATTTTTGCTGAACTCTCATATACTGGAATTTCTACTGATTTTATGACAAGTTTCTTTCATGTTTAACGTGTCTGTATGATTTATATGTGATGAATCCTTCTTCAAAAAGGTTTTCAAACTAGTGATTGGTTCATTCATACCAAATCTCAGACCTTGTGATTTCTTGGCTGTTAATTGATTTTCTTTCCTAAAATTGTACAACCGCGTATTTTAGAGACCTTGTCCTTAAATAACCTTTATGTACNAATGAGACACATAATAAGTTCCCACTGTATAGAGAACCAGATTCTCTATAAGTTCCCACTGTAAGCAACAAACTGTAAAATCAACCAGTATAGGGAATCAGGTTCTCTAATTGTTCTCGCAGTAGCTCGATAGTAAGTAAAGAACACAAAGGATTTTTACGTGAAAAAATCCCAACTCAATGGGACAAAAACCACGACCTACACTTGCAGGCTTTCAACTTCACTAACTTGTAAAACCCTATTACAAGCCACTTTGTAATGACTCTATTACAAAGGATTCAATTCAACTAACTTGTGGTACTCTCACCACAAGCCACTTTGTGACTCTCTAGTTACAAAGACTTTGACTAACTTGTGATACTCTCACCACAAGCCACTTTGTAATAACTCTATTACAAAGACTTCAATCACTCTAACTTGTAATAACACTATTACAAGCCACTTTATAACTCTCTAATTACAAAGACTTTAACTTATGACTAAACCTAGTCACAACATAAACTGGAGAGTTTACGAATTTGGGTTTCCTAAAAACAGCTTCTAAGAAAGCAAGATAGGAGTTACAATGAAGAACAAATAACAAAGACTCAACAAACCTAAGGACTTAAGATCTTCAATCTTGGATCCGGTCCTTGAGGTTGAAGAAGCTTTGTAGAGTTCTAGAGTCTTCCTAGGAAAACCTTTATATTTCTCTACAACTTTCTCACAAGCGCTATTCTATTTTATATGTAAGCTTTCACATGGTATTAATATATACCAAATGACACCTACGTAGTATGATGATGTGACGGTTCACGAAAATAGGCTACATTTTTCTTCTAGGCAAAAGGTTGATGGTCGTTCACCAACTTGGATCAAGAAGCCTACGGAAGGGCAGTAGTCCACTAACTATCGACAAAAGCTCCAATCACATGCTGTAATCGCACGCGCGATCAGCTTTCCTTTTTTATTTTATTTTATTTCCACCTTTTTCTTTTCTTTTTCAACCGTAATTCTTCGTATCGTCATATTTGTGCGCAGACTCCGATTTAAACGCTTCAAAGTACTGTCATAAAACAAGCGCCCCTTGTATTTAAAAAAGGCAGGTGTTCTATATTCCGCAAGTTGTAAACGACGCCGTTTCACATTTTCCATTTCTGCATCTTCTTCACTGTTCACGTTTCTCCACCATGTCTTAAACCTTTTTCTTATGTCTGGTCGCTACTCCAACTGTCCACTCTAATCCTCCACTCCACCCCAAAAAAACAAATAGCAACAATAAAATAAAAAATTACAAGATCTTAGTTTCAGAGTGCTAAAAGAAATTTCTTAAAAAAAAAGAGAAGTCCTGTAATGTCTTTTGGGCCTCCGGTAGTGGCGTCGGGCCCAACGTTGCCGTTTTTGCCGTCGGATAATGCAACTGCTCTGCCACCTCCGGTGGACCCCAGTATAACTCCTCCGTCTACAGGCGTTGCTAGTCCACCGTCTCCGGCGACCTTGATAATTCCGCCGCCTACATCGGGTAATGGAACCTCTAGAACGGGTGCTCCGTCGTCTAACAGTACTACTTTAGTGGCACTAGGAGTAGGAATTGGGATTGGGGGAGCACTTGTGCTTATTTGCGTGGGCATTTTTGCCCTTTGGTATAAGAGGAGAAAAAGGCGTCTTGGATTGGATGGTTTTGGTCATGCTCCTTCACAAGGTCCCAAAGGTGAAACTTTGTGATTATTTCTTATTGGTTCTGATGACGATTTTGGTATTAACTTATTTATTTCTTTTATTGCAATATTAGTAATATCAGTCTTGTATTTTACTTTAGTTAGGTTGATACAACGCCTATAGCTGCTTAATGAAGTCGTCATCCATTCTTGCTAGTCATTAATTTTACTTGTTAAGTATAACATTTATTGGGGGTCATTTGGGTGAAAATGATTATGAATAATTAATTATAATCTGAATGTACACAAGTGTTTTTTAATTCTAAATTTAATATGCATTTGGACCTTAGTCTTGGCACGTTTTGATATTTTGTTCTCTAGCACCTGTCTAAAAATGGAGATTCTGTTTCATGCTATTTTATTACTTATTTGAGTTTGTCATGTTCTTTAGTGGAACAGTTGCCCTCAGTTGCTCTTAATTTTATTACTTACGCACTGTGTTTTCAATTTATTTGTGGAACTTGAGGGACAGTGGACTATCACAAAACTTTTCTTATGCATTTTGGCAACAACAAAGCTGTTAATTTTCATCATCCCTTACTGCATAACTAATTCAAATTGTGTCCTTGGTTATGATTGAGGAGGATGAGATCTTTTGAATATTATCCTTGTTTATCCCAGGAATAATCAACTAAGAGAAATATATTCGTGTTTTATAATAAGTTTATGATGATTGAATGAAGATTTAAGCCTCAGTGCATCATATTCTTATTTCTATTGGTATTATTAGCTGGAAGGGAGTATATTTGATGTTCCAGTTCTTCAGCACTTTTTAGATGCAAAATCATTACGTTTTAGCTTTACCACATTATTTTGCTGTCAGCTTAGTACTTTTTAACGGATTAATATTTCCAGAAGTAGAGTCTAGAAATAAGTAATGGAAGCTAAAAAACAAAATGAAATTGTTATATCAGGGTTTTGTGCTCAAAATTTTGGCGGCATTTTTCACTTATATGTGCTAAGACCAACTTTCAGTTTATGGTATTTCTCACTTATATGTCCTAAGTACCAACTTCAGTTGAATGCACCTTTGGGGAGTGTCTTGTCTGTAATTTGCCTTTTCGTCAGAGAAGGGACCGCATTAATCTTTGTTTGCAATCTTCCCATGATATTATTATTATTATTATCATCATCATCAACAACAACAACAACAACATCTTCATCAGCAACAACAACATCATCATAATTATTACCTAATATGGTTTTTTTTTCCTGCTTGTTTCATGCTCAGATAATTTTTTTGGAGGTCAACATCATCAATGGAAACAAAATGCTCCTCCATCAGCAGAAAACATGGTGAGGATACCACTAAATCCCTCTCCTCCACCAGCTGTTACATCAGGTTCACAAGTATCGTCAGTAGATGGATCTACTCCTCCACTGCCACCTTCTACTGGCAGTAACTTGAGTTCTGACAAACATTTTCTACAAACAACTCCTGATTCCAACTTGAGTCTCTCCAGAACTACATTTACCTATCAAGAATTAGCATATGCTACCGAAAATTTCTCTGTTACCAACCTCCTTGGTCAGGGTGGTTTTGGATATGTATACAAGGGAGTATTCCGTGATGGGAAGGAGGTTGCAATTAAGCAACTAAAAGTTGGAAGTGGGCAGGGAGAGCGTGAATTTCAAGCAGAGGTGGAGATTATTAGTCGCGTTCATCACAAGCATCTTGTTTCATTGGTTGGACATTGCATTTCAGGGGTCCAGAGGTTGTTAGTTTATGAGTTTGTCCCAAACAAAACCTTGGAGTTCCACTTGCACGGTTAGTTCTCAGGGTCTCATATCGTTTATTTTCTACATTTTATGGGCAACATGGTTTCCAAATTTCTGCCATCTTTCGGCTGTATTACTTGCATTTAATAAAAGTTCTTCTTAGTCATTTCATGGAGCAGATGAAGTCCTCACCATATGATCTAAATTTAAGCTTAATTAGTAGGAGAAAATTAGTTTGCAGATGAACAGCTATTACAAATAACCAAGCTTTGATGTGCACAAATAAGCACCAATCACTTAGTGCTGTTTAAAGAGAGGGATGTGAAGGGTAAGGGAACGGGTGTTCAGAGATTTTCTTGCCTTAGGCTTTTTTCCCCTCAAGTGGTCTGGTACGCCTGGAAGGGAATAACTAAGCATTTACATCCTCTTTCTCCATTTTCGAAGAGGTTGCATTCCTTCCTCTTTTACTAATACCCAACCCTTCTTGTTGCCCCATAACTTTTCACCCCAAATCAGTGCGTTCTAAAGGAGAAAGAACAAGAATGCTACTTAATTTCCTCCAAATTAACATGCAAGTATAGAAGAAATTGACATATTTCACTAACAGGCAAGCTGGAAAGCTACAACCAAGAAGTATAACTTTATGATGCCAACTCCTTTGAGTTTCAGCGTTTTGTTAAATCTATTTCGTTATTTGAGAATAAGACTTTTATGAAGTATATGTTCCAGGTTGTCCAACCTATTTCCTTCCCCACTTTTTTTTTTCTTTTCTTTATTATGTTTTTAACACATTTCCTGGAAAATATCCCTTATCGTTGAGCTTAATTGCCATTGGATCTTTCTAGTTGCACCTAGAAAAGTAGGCAGGGAACTGCTAATTTTTTGTTATTTTCAAGTGTGAGTTTTAAACTTTCATAGTACCCCCTTATAAAAAAGAAAAGACTTTCATAGTACCTAGCAACCTTGATGCATCAGACTATTGGTGTCTTATCATGCCATGGCTGTTGCTCAAGAGGTAAATGTTTCTATTGTGAATGGTTGAATTTGTTAACTTTATTGTTAACTTTTTACCTTTCACTTATTGATACTTCTTTTACCTATATTTTAATACAAAGAAAAAGGAGACATAACAGCAGGCAAGGAGCATTCTCCACTAAGCTGGGAAACTAGGCTGAGAATTGCTTTAGGCTCTGCAAGAGGATTGGCGTATCTGCACGAAGACTGTATGTTCATGAGTTGCAGAATTCTACTAATTGATTATTATCTTTCTTGTTTTAGTTAGGAAAATTCCTGATAAGTATTTAAATCTGTTGAAATTTCTCTATCTTGGCAGGTCATCCCAAGATCATACATCGCGATATCAAAGCCTCCAATATTCTTATTGATGACAATTTTGATGCAAAGGTGGAGTACACAATTCTGCATCTCTGTGTGTATGGTGTGTACATCAATGTGGAGTTGTTTTTTAGTGTTTCTGGTAATACATGCCTTTACTTTCCACTATGATCTACTTTAAAAAGCAAGAGCTTTGTTCACGTGGAGAATGCCTGGCTACGAGGGACAGCCATCATAAATAAGAAACATATAATGTTGAGGTTAAATGAAAAGTTTTGCCCTTAAATCCTTAATGCAATGAATATATGGTGGGAAAGGAATAGGAGGTGTTTTGATGGAGAGCGGAAACATATAGCAGTTGTAAAGTATAATTGTTAAGAAAATCTGTTTCAGTGGTGTAAGGAGAGGACAGTAGAAGACTTCTCTGATGTTTTAGACTTTTCAGATTCATTGAATGAGTGTACTTAATTGCTATATGGTGATTTCTGTTATGTTGTAAATTTGTTTCGATCTTGGTTTTTGCCTTAATAATATTTTCTTAGCTTATAAAAAAAAAAGATCCTTAATGCAATGATATCCTGCCAATTAAGGCTGAGCTTTTTTCTCTCCTTTGTTTACTTCGGCACTTTGATTGACAACAGTGGATCAACTGCTGCTGAGCGTTGTTTATTATTATTGCAGTAAGATAATATTTTAACAATAGACATCAGATCATACATTGATTGGCAGCTCTGAGAACCTGATATATGCTTCTCTCTTTGAAATGTCAACATTTTGTTTGAGTACAATATTCAAATAAGAATTACGCCATTTGACACAGAAAATTGATGGAACCTGATGTAGAGCTGAAAGTATCTTCAAAGTTACATGCTGGGGAATATGGAAATTGTGCCTTTACCTGTCAAGTTGAACTACTAAATGTGAAAAATCTTCTGTGGATTTGTATTCACGATCTAAAGTGAAGAAATAATAATAAGTTCTTCTTGCTCTTTTTGCCTTCAAATTTCTTATTTCAACCTAGATTGTGCTGAATTTTAAATATTGTCAGCTGGGTTGGTTTTCTAAAGCACAGATAATCAAATGTGATCTGAGTGTTGTTAATCATGTAGCTGCTGAAGTTTAGAGCTGGGTTGCGTTAGCAGTGATAGCCTCCTTTTTTCCCCCTTTGTACTTGATAAGTTGATTGCTAGATGCATTTGTTATCTGTGCTCCAGGTGGCTGATTTCGGGCTTGCGAGGTTGAATTATGACACTGATACTCACGTCTCCACACGAGTAATGGGAACTTTTGGGTAATACTCTTGCATATCTCTTAAAGACGTTTTCTATTTCCTCGTGCAGTATTAGTTTGCAGTTACTATAGCACATCGAATCAATATTTGATCCTAATTCATTTATGGGTTAGCTTTGAACTCTCCATAGCTTTTCATTCATTAACATCTTATCTTTTGCAGGTACTTAGCTCCTGAGTATGCTCTTACTGGGAAATTGACTGACAAGTCTGATGTCTTCTCTTTTGGAGTCATGCTCTTGGAGATTATAACTGGACGACGGCCAATTGATAAAGCTCAACACTACCTTGATGATAATATTGTTGACTGGGTAAGTTTGTTTCTTGAGTGGTGCAGTAATCTGGGTCAACTAAATATTGTTCAGACATATCTCATGCGTGCGCAGCATTGTTTTCTTTTCCTCGAAACTCATGAATGGGCAGGAGGTTAATACACCACGTGCTTCCTGAGTTACGAGTTTATGCATTCTGTTCCTTGGAGTTGATTGTCCTCTTTACTTCGATATTTTGGTGAATTAGAACTTTTTGGTATATTAAATGGTCGGAGCTCTATTTTATTGTTTGTTGTGTGTTTCCATTTTGGATGAATCTATGTCAGTGTAGAGTTTTGATGTTGTTACCAGGAATTTTGCAGATACATCTTGGTTTCTCTACTATTGCTGATTCAGTGAGAAGGTGTAGCTGCACCATGCCATTAGTTTCTATATCTTATTACAACAAGATAAAGGATATCATGTTTCAGTGAAACTTAGGTTTACTTGTCAATTTAATGTGTTTACTAATCAATCTTTTCTCTTACTAATTATAGCTGCTGTTCATTTACGTCTGAGTCTATACGAAAGGCAACGGGACAGGCATCTTATTTCTACTAAGTCTATACAAAATAGAACGAGTAACTCATGCCACCTAACATTTGGCAGTAAGACATAGTTGCCAAAATTCTCTGTGAACTCTCTCCAGTCTCCACAACATCAGCCTACTTTGAAAAGTGCAGCAATAGGGCAAGTCTTCTTTAGCTACTACTTCACCGCCATTTTTTTTACGAGCCTTCTGTTTGTGGTGTTGGCATTCAGGTTTCTCTCTTACTAAACCTCTTTTTTTCTTAGCCTGCTTAGCTTTCTTTCATCTTTCTACTCCATCAAGCTGGGACTTTGTCTTGCATATTGACCAGAGACTGTAACTCTCTTCCCATCAAACTGGCATGTTGGTGGATTAGAATTTGACCGATCTTCCACCTCGTTTCCTAACGCAAATTGGTAGCAGTGCTTGCCGTTATATTATCTGCACTTAGTTGTAAACAAAAGTATCATGATGATATCCTTTCACTGGTGCACTTGTTATAAAGGACTGTTCAGTCTTTTTGTTTATTATTTGTAACCGTCAAGATGATCAAGAGCATCCATGTTCTTCTACTTCCTGCTCCCCATCCCCTACTGAATATAAAAGCAAAATAACTAGTTCCTTGAAAAAGTAACAATTTTCTCATGAAATTAGGCGAGGCCTTTGCTTACCCAGGCCCTGGATGATGGCAACTTTGATACTCTAGCCGATCCAAGGTTGGAGAAGAATTATGACTCTACTGAGATGACCCGCATGGTTACTTGTGCTGCTGTTTGTGTGCGCCATCTGGCACGTCGCAGGCCTCGTATGAGTCAGGTATCTTCTGCTTCTTCTGCAAGCTCAGTTTTATACATCCACTATAGCATCCTCATTAACTTTTAAGAGTCGCATGCATTCTGCTTCAGCTTGCATCAAGCTTAGCGGAAGCTTTGATTATACAACTGAAATAATTTGGAATCTGTCATCATCTTTTTTGAACAAGGTGGTTACACTATATTCGAGTATTTAGGAAGCATATGAAATACCAGTTCTTCTTGTTAGTTCCAGAAATACAGTTTGGCTATATTTTCTAATATAAATTAAGCCAAAGTAAATCTTTATACTTGATTTTTGAGATCTCAACTTGAAAACTTAGTCTTCCTCTCTCCTCATCTACTCTTCTTTTCGAATGGCTTTTGCCTTTAAATTTCATGCTTACCGTTTTTTTTTGGGTATCTTGTAAATACTGTCAAAGAAGAATTGTCTTGGCTTAATATTCAAAGGTAATATTTTCTTATGCAGATTGTCAGAGCTTTAGAAGGAAATTTGCCGTTGGATGATTTAAATGAAGGACTTAGACCTGGACATAGTGGTATATATGAATCTTATGGGAGCTCGGATTTCGACTCTGCTCAGTACAAGGAAGACCTTAAGAAATTTAGAAAGATGGCACTAGAAAGCCAGGCGCAGAACTCGAGTGAATGCAGTGGACCTACCAGTGAATTCGGCCCACATCCCTCTGGTTCAAGTAGTGAAGGCCTAAGAACAACTCAAAATACACGCCCTAGTATTGATGGTCGACGAGATATTAGAATAGAGTAGAAGGCAAACAGAAAAGAGTGAATTTTTCGGTTAGAAAAGGAGCAATGTGATGAACTCTTATCAGAAATTTGTTGGATGTGGTAGTTCGGTTAGAGAATTGTTTGAATTTGGCATACCTTTTATATGCCATTGCTCTTTGTAATTATCAATTGATCTAGGTACTACTGCAAATTTTTTATTGTTACATGTAAAGATAGAATGACTTCAGGTAGTCTTGAGAACTTTCACTAGGTGAAAGTGTTAACCATTATTAAAAGCGTGGTCTTTATAAGCCGGTAGTTACAGTTAAATGTGACCCTTGAAACTGTGTCCATTGGCAAAGGGTTTGGAGTTAATTGGAGCACAGCTATTTTGACTATACTTTCATGTAGGAATATAAAATGAAGCAGTTGGCTTGGTTTCATGTTGTTTTGACCTGCTCTATTTTGTCCTATGCACTATTGTCCAAACAGTAGTAATCTGGACCCGAATTCATGGCCATTGTGATGTACAGGTAATATTCAAATTTCAAAAAACGTGATTGTTATCATTCTTGTCGTTATCTTGTTGCCACAATTATGCCACTGAAGTAAGTTTTTAGCTTGAAGACTCCGCCTTTCTCTATTTTTATTCAATTATTATGCTAAAAAGACATCAACTTATATTATTACACCAATGAGCATTCCGTTTTAAGAAATAAGTACAATTTCCCCCTCATTTCTATAATGAAAGATTATTTTGCTTTTATATGGTTTTTTTTGTACTGTTCCTTCTTGTCTATATTTTCATTAATGTAGTGCTTATGCTTTCCTGAGCCGCAGCTTCTCTATCCTCACAAGGTAGGGTAAGATCTGCATACACACTGCCCTTCCTTTAGCCCACGGTGTGGAAAAATACTGAGTATGTTGCTTTAGCCCACGGTGTGGAAAAATACCGGGTATGTTGTTGTTGTTGTTCTAGGATGAAAGATTGGAAGTATATGGTTTTCAACACTAGTATTTTTTTCCTGCAGGAAACACTTGATTTTTTTCTTTTTAGAAAAATTAATTGTAAGTATTAAATTTTACTGATTTTTTTATAAAAAATTATAACTAAAAGAACATTTGAAATGGATCATTAAACCGATCTATAGTGAGCTAGCATGGGAACAAAAGACCATGGATGTAAATCTATTGGGTCAGGTTATTAAAAGAAAAAAGTTTTGGGGTGTAATTAGCCTTGAGTAAAAGTTCTGGGTAAACACAGAATACGAATAAAGAAGAATATTCGATTTACAAGCGCAATCCTCGCTGTAATAGTGATGTAACGATTGAGTTTCTGAATCATTAGAGTTGGCACTTTAGCACTCAAAAAATTTACATTTGTTTTTTCTTAACCTTGTTCTTGTCTACCGTTTAAACTAATCATAGAAACCAGGAGAATTCATTTGTGTCCACCCAATCCCTCCCCTTCTCTCTGTCTACATAGTTGATCCTACCAAGACGTTCATCTTCTCAAAATTCAATCCAATATCTCTGTTTTTTTTAATTGAATTTTTAATCTCCACATTTTTAGATTAAAAAAGAAATTATGGCTTCTCGAAGGCGGATGCTTCTCAAGGTCATAATCCTCGGTGATAGCGGGTTAGTATTTCCTAAATTCTCATCTTACATATTTTCCGATCTCATTATCACTTTTCCTATAATTTTTGGATTTTTTTTTTTATTTCCGAATTGAAGCCCAATTCCATGGTTGTTGACTTGTTTCCCTTGGATTCGGTTTCTTTAAATTTATTGTAAAAGAATCTGGGAGCTTCAGATTGTTGTTAACGTTGTATAGCAGCAGAGTTTGCCTTTTACTTTGACTGATAAAAAATGAGACCCCTTTTGATTTTATAGTAACAGTGTGTAGCTTGAAAATAGTTTGTTTGAAGTTGTAATTATTGAAGTGTGACTATCTCACATAAACGCTAAAGCTGTTAGAGAGAACACATTTTTATTTACTTAATTATGTTTTAACACGCCTCTCATGTGTGGGCTTGATTTCTTTCGATGAGCCAAGCACGCGGAAATTCTTTTTGCTGCTGAGACTCGAACTCGAACTCATGACCTTAGCCTGTTCTAATACCATATTGAAGTTTATTCTCTCTAACAACTTAAGCTTTTAGATGAGATCAAAAGTAATCAAAAAACTATTAGTACGGAGTATGATATATTGACATCATTGCATTTCTAAGTTTCTTTGATTTCTATTCCTGTTTGATTTGAACTTTTCTTAGTAGACCTCTTCATGAAGCCTTAAATTACTAATGTGCAATAAATTCATGAGTTTAATGTATGCTAGTTTATCATCTAAAGTTTATTACAAACTCACTTTTTATCCTTTTGTAGGGTGGGGAAGACATCTCTGATGAACCAGTACTCTCGAATTTCTCTCTGTTGAATTGTAAAGTAAATATTCTTCATTTTCCTTTTCTGGATTTCTTCTTACTATATACTTTTCTCTATAATTACTTTTAGGTATGTGAATCGCAAGTTTAGCAACCAATACAAAGCCACAATTGGAGCTGATTTCTTGACAAAAGAAGTTCAATTTGAGGATAGGTTATACACATTACAGGTTAGATTCAAGACACAGGAGCATCCAATAAAATATTCCCAGTCTTCTTGTATTCCGTGAAACTGCTTTCTCCTTGTTTAGTACTCATTACTCATTAGCACTACTTTCCAATCTAATAATTCTCACGACTTACATTTCTATCAACAAACACATGTGTCAACATGTGATTAAATTACAGTAGAGTAGTGCCTGCGAAAAGTTGCTGTGCTTATTCGCTAGAAAAGGGACATGGTTTG
Organism: Nicotiana attenuata; assembly: GCF_001879085.1. NCBI lineage: Eukaryota > Viridiplantae > Streptophyta > Magnoliopsida > Solanales > Solanaceae > Nicotiana > Nicotiana attenuata. The sequence goes on from NC_031991.1 coordinate 68,204,670, forward strand.
GATGTGTTAAATCACGTATGTCCCCTTCTAGACTGACCATTAACTCTGCAGCTTTAATGCATATTTTGTATTGACCAACAATGCCAAGGTTGCTTATCCTAGCAGTATCTCCATAGCAAGCGTCTTACTTTAAGAAGTAGTTTGCGACAGAGTTCCTCTTGCTTTTCAGTTAAATATCCATATTGTGTAATAACGATAACATGATTTATTTCTCATAGGATACTGTTGTTTTCTGCACTAAGACAAGTCCGCTGATTTCATTTTAGGAGTTTAATGTGATATCTTTGAATGTGTTTGTGTCACATTTTCTGTAGCTTCGTACTCCCAAGTCCCAATTCTACGTTTTGCCTTTCAAATGGGAAGAACTTAGCTTCATATTTCAGGATTTGTAGAACTCTAGGGAATGACAAAAGTTCTTCAATGGTATCCTCATCCTGAACTGGGGTGTTTTATACTCAAAATGGAATGCCTCTCAAGATTGAACAAATTATTGAGTCACCTAACAGGATTTTGGAGGCTGTTGGCAGTAAAAACAACTCTTGAGTTCTTTTATTTCCTTTATTCCCATCTTTTCTCTATCCACACACGTTACACCAATAATCCAGAGGCTTTGCTTTAAAAGCAATAGATCAAGAAAGATGCAGCGAAAATATTTGATGCATTAGCTCAAAGGAAAAAAATCTATTCTTGATAAATCTATTTATCATTTACCACATCCAGTGTCATAGGTGAGTTTGAAATCTAGCAATGTATTTGTTTTGCAAACTCTAATTATAGACAAGCTTAATGCACATTAATAACCTTCTTCCTTGAGCAATATTTGTCAAAGCCAATAAAATTTTCATGTAGTCTGTAGTGTAATTATATCCGTTTCGAACAAACAGTTCTTCAACTATACTGGAAATTAGCACTCCTAAATTCATGGTTTTCAGGTTTAATTGATTTAATGACTTGGCAGATTGAATATTTGGTACTTTAATGACTTGACAGATTGAATATATGGTACTTTAATGACTTGACAGATTGAAATATATGGTACTTTAATGATTGACACGTTGAAATATATGGTACTTAAGTGATATGGCTGGAAATCGGAAATCCTGAATACTTTTGCAGAATTGCTGACACATTTCCCTTCTAATCTACTGGGCTTCATTGTTTTTGCCTTAGATATGGGATACGGCTGGGCAGGAAAGGTTCCAAAGCCTTGGTGTGGCTTTCTACCGTGGAGCAGATTGTTGTGTTCTAGTGTATGATGTGAATGTAATGAAGTCATTTGAGAACCTTAACAACTGGAGAGAGGAATTCTTGATCCAGGTAGTATAACCTGTAATTTGGCTGCAGCTGCAAGCTCTGACGTGTAGAATTGATTTCTGAGAAGTTCTTTCCTTAATGTTCAGGCCAGCCCATCTGATCCTGAGAACTTTCCATTTGTTGTATTGGGGAATAAGATAGATGTTGATGGTGGCAACAGTCGAGTGGTTAGTCAACTTCTCTCCTGATAAATCTTCCTCACTGAGTGATGCTCTAACTGACTTTGGCATCTTTGGGCGGCGCGTAGATGGATGGTTCATTGCTGTCATAAAATTGGTTGTGTGGATTGCAGGTTTCTGAGAAGAAAGCCAAGGCATGGTGTGCCTCCAAGGGGATACCTTACTTTGAGACCTCCGCAAAGGAGGGATTCAATGTGGATGCAGCTTTCCAATGTATAGCCAAAAATGCTCTGAAAAATGAGCCTGAAGAAGAAATGTGAGTACTCCCCTTCCAATTAGGATGTCTAGTTTACCAAATCATGTAGGTAGGGGATGCATTCAGCATGCCATATTGTCAAATATTTTGAACCCTAGTTGGTTCTTAAGCGCCTGGCTTATGACTAAAGGAAACAAAAAGTGCTTTATTCTTTTCGAAGTGGAAGTGTCTGAAGCGCTATTTTTAAAAGAATCAATGTCGTTTAAGCTAGAGATGATCTCAGAAATCCGAGGAGTCCTGATCTTGATAGATATGCTTGATGAAGATAAGTTAAAACAGGGACCTTGAGAAAAAAGAAGATTAGTTAAAACAAGGACCTTGAAATTACTTATTCGGTTCCAATTTGATTGTGCTATTTCACATGTAGAGGTAATCTGACGGAATCCATTTTGAAATTGGAAATATATTAACATGTCTATAATAAAAGTAGAATTCTGAAAATCATCTGAGAGACACAGTGAAGTTGCCAATATTTGCATCTCAAAACCCTTTAAGATCTCAAGGATTTTGGTTGAAGTTAATTGCTCTTTTTATCTTTTACCTTGTAGATACCTTCCGGATACTATCGATGTTGCTGGCGGAAATCAATCAAGATCAACAGGATGTGAATGTTGAAGGGTTTCTTTGGTTGCAAGTGCAAGTTCCCTTTGTTTGAATCATCTGATATTTATTTACTACAACACCGTTAAATCCTCTGTATTTGATTTGAGATCTGGATTACTCCTAAACTGTAATTATGACGTTGCACCTTAAATTTTTTCCCCTCTCCTTGGATACATGATAATATACTATTCATGATCCATACACTTGACTACATGTTTTAAAAACAATTGCCCTTTTTCAGAGATAGCAAGAAATTGCTCTGAGCTTTATTGCACTGTGAATGCATTTGTGAAAAGCAGTGCTTACTTAGATTGTTTGATACTCTGTATATGACCTGGCAACTAGGGGGTGTCAATGGATATTTAAAAATCGACTAAACCGACCGAACCATACCATACCGAACCGATTTTTAGGTTTCTTTTAATAAAACCGTAGGTTTTTATATAAATCTATAACTGTATTGATAATTAGGGTAGGTTTTTTTATTTTATGAAAATAAACCGAAAGAATATCGAACCGTACCGAATAAATTTATAGTGTGAAAATATATTTATATATTAAGTTTAAAAATAATAAAGTATTGAATTTTTTTCTTGGGCCTTGGAATTATGAAACAGCTACAAGTCAACAAGTAATTAAACTCAAAGTCCTAATTCCCAAACCAATTATGCTACTTTATTGAAACTAGATTATTTCTGGCATATTCACTAGCAAGACACAAGGTATTGTAGCGATTATGTGTAGCAAACTACAATGTATTGAATGTTTCCTTTCATATGATTTTGATTTATCTTTTTGAATGTTTAATCTTCTATAGACTTTATTCTTGAATCCCAACTTGGTTAATATCTTTCCACTCGTGTGATTAATATTTTTTCGTATTTGCTTAGTTTCTTTTACAATGTTGTAGAATAGTTGATGGATCTATACTCTAGCCATCTTTCATATTTTTCGCTTAGTTTCTTTTACGATATTGTAGAATAGTTGATGGATCTATACTCTAGCCATCTTTCATATTTTCTTAATTATCCACCTTTTAAACCGTAAAAATGTCTAGAGAGTTTTGCTAAGTCCTATAAAAGTATGTATGTTATTGCATTCTACTTCTACTAGTGATTTTACATGACATTTAAAACAATTACCGAAAATTAACCGAACCGTACTGATACCGAGAGAAACCGACATGATTGAGACGATTTTGAAAAGTCTAATTTTATATATAATAGAATAACCGAAAAATTAGTATGGTATAAATTTTATAAAATAATCGGCCTAACCGAACCATTGACATCCCTACCGGCAACCGTCCTATTTGAAACGAGGATCAGAGAAAGAATATTTAATTGGTTCACGCAAATGTAAAATGATCATCCATTTGGCATGGGTATTTCTTGCATAATTCAAATTAGTTGCGTAAGCCTTTTACTAAGACGCAACTTGTGGAAGTTCTAAAGATTCCTTAATTTGTTTTCTAAGCATGTGAGAGTCGTGGTTTAGTAAATGTTGCTCTGAGATGTTTGAACACCGAGGTATTTCGTGGTCATATATGACCGAAGCTAGCTCCAACGGACAAGACAAATTGATAAAAATTGCACGGGGCGCCCTATTTGGTCGCTCCCATTTAATATATATCCATTTTTTTAAAAAAATTTTAACTTGTACCCACTTTTTAAACAACTTCAGCTCCCTTTCTCCTCCTTCCTTCGTTTTCTTCTTCTTCTTCTTCTTTTTTCTTCTGTTGCTGTTGGTGCTGCTATGAAACTTCAGTTCATGAGATGATTGCCATAAGTATGTTTATCAGATTATTTAAAAACAAATTATAAATAATTACGTAAGTTAGTAGACAATAATTTGTGAATATTTCCACGTACGGGAAGTTCACACTTAGTGATTCTTTTCATGATAATTCTGTTCTTTTCACGTTTATTGTTTTCAAAATTTATGGTTTAGATACTGTTGGCAATCTGATTATTTTATAGTAGTAATACACTATGAAAGAATAAGGTGATTATTTATCTAGTATGTTAGAAAGCTTTTTCAAAAACTTTAGCTTATATAGTGTTGAAGTTTTTTCAAATGAACTAAATAACTTCAGCATCTTCTGCTTAAGTTTTTGAAAAAGCTTTATGACAAAACTAATGAATCCAAGACAAAAAAACTTCAGCTTATTGAGTGCTGAAGTTTTTACAAATGAACTAAATAACTTTAGCATCTTCTGTTGAAGTTTTTGAAAAAGCTTAATGACAAAACTAATGAATCAAGGACAAAAAAACTTCAGCTTATTTAGTGCTGAAGTTTTTACAAATGAACAAAATAACTTCAGCATCACAAAACTTCAGCTACTAGAATGCTTAAGTTCAGCAATTACAAATAAAAACTTCAGCAAATAGAGAACAAAACTTCAGCACTAGAATGCTTAAGTTCAGCAATTACAAACAAAAACTTCAGTACACTTGATTCAGCAATTTTTGCTACTTCAGGTCCGTCTACTAGAATGCTGAAGTTTGCGTGATTGTCTTTGCTACTTCAGGCCCGTATGCTGAAGTTACGCGAAAAAGTGGGTACGCTTGCAATTTTTTTTTGCAAAGCGGGTACAAGTTAAAACGTGACCCAAAAAGCGGGTATAGATGCAAATGCTCCTTTCTCCTTGATGAGTAATTTCACGAACACCTCCTGTATGTTTCTAAAAGAGAAATTTCTAGAAACCACTATGTTTTAGTGACTATTAGCTTGCTATAGCTACCATTTACTAAATTACTTTCTATAGTTATGTTTTCAGTTGTTATAAACTGTATTCGATGTATTTTTGCTACTGTATTTATGAATACAGTAGCAAAATTCGGCGGAAAACAGGGGAGTCCAGCTAAGCAGAGAATGTATTCGACTGTATTCGTGAATACAATAACGAAATTTGCAGAAAAAAAGTTCTTCAGCTGTTTAAAAATGGTAAGTGAATCAATTAACGCGATAGACTCCTAATATAACTCAACACACACAATTATAACTAGGGGTGTCAATGGATATTTAAAAACCGACTAAACCGACCGAACCGTACCATACCGAACCGATTTTTAGGTTTCTTTTAATAAAACCATAGGTTTTTATATAAATCTATAACCGAACCGATAATTAGGGTAGGGTTTTTATTTTATGAAAATAAATCGAAAAAATACCAAACCGTGCCTAATAAATTTACAATGTGAAAATATATTTATCTATTAAGTTTAAAAATAATATAGCATTAAATTTTTTCTGGGGCATTGGAATTATGAAATAGTTACAAGCCAACAAGTAAATAAACTTAAAATTCTAATTCCCAAACTTATTATGCTACTCCTATTGAAACTAAATTATTTCCAGCATATTCACTAGCAAAACACAAGGTATTGTAGCGATTATGAGTAGCAAACTACAATGTAATGAATATGTTTCCTTTCGTATGATTTAGATTTATCTTTTTGAATATTTAATCTTCTATAGACTTTATTCTTGAGACCCAGCTTGGTTAATATCTTTCCACTCATGTGATTTATATTTTTTTGTATTTGCTTAGTTTCTTTTACGCTGATGTAGAATAGTTGATGGATCTATACTCTACCATTTTTTATATTTTCTTAATTTATCACCTTTTAAACTGTAAAAATGCCTAGAGAGTTTTGCTAAGTCCTATAAAAGTACGTATGTTATTGCATTCTACTTCTACTAGTGATTTTTACATGACATTTAAAAAAATTACCGGATATTTACCAAACCGTACCGATACCGAGGAGAAACCGACATGATTGGGACGGTTTCGAAAAGTCTAATTTTTATTATACATAATAGAATAACCGAAAAATTGGTATGATACAAATTTTATAAAATAACCGGCCGAACCGAACCATTAACACCCCTAATTATAATACAAACAATTTGTATTTCCAGTTATAGAAAAGATTCTCAACCGAAAAACACCCTAATCTTCAAAAATTCAATCCATCCTTTCTTTTTTTTAGTGGTATCTTTACTAAAATATTTTTTAGTGGTATCTTTACAAATAGATTTATATATTGAAATTATATAATTACATTGAATGCAGTTAAATACATAAAAATTCATTGAATACATGAAGTATAACAGGTCATCTATAGTGCAAATACATATGAATGCATACTTCAAATACATTTGAATACATATATACATCTGAATACATAAATTATATTAATTAAAAAAATATATGAATACATTCTACAATACATTGAATACATACTGCTGGACAAGCAGTGAAACAAAGTGAAGCTTTGAAATTATATAATTACATTGAATAGAATTAAATACAGTGAATATATTGAAAAAGTAGAAAAAACTAAAGACAGTGAATACACTGAAATATATGAAATACAGTGAGATACATTGAAATACAATGAAATAAAAGGTAACAATCTCTTCAAGTTCCTCAGCCCCAAACTCCATCCCCAATCCACTAATATCCAGGCCACCGCTACGTGGAGCGTCGCCGCCGGTTAAATGAAGACAATTGTTGAAGAAGCAACAATTTAAAGAATCAAACGAAAACTAGAGACAGAACTTCTTCAGATCTCACAAGGCAAACATGAACAATCAATGCAAAATCTAAGAAAAATTTAGAATGTGTAACGCAACTGTGTGAAAGAAATCGCCGGCCGGAGGAGGGGGTTAGGGGTGACACAACAAGGAAGGAGGAAATGTTCGCCGGCCGGATCTGTCATTGGTGGAACACAGCCCCTACTAGGGTTTCTAAAAGCAAGGAAAGAAAAAATCGGGAAAAAAGAGAAGAAAGAGGAAAGAGAAAGGAGGAGATAGGGAGAGAGAAAAATAATACACATTGTATCTAATGGCTTAAAGGTAGGAAGTGGTCATAAATAGATATTTTGCTATAAAAATTAAAAGATAGCTATAAGAGATAATTTTTTAAAAGGGTATTTATTTATAATAAATAAGGTATCAAGCTTTGCTATAGGAGGTAAAATTTCCTTTCTAGAATCATGAAACTTGCCCAACTTGAATATTTGTGTTGCAGTTCCAGATCTGCCTTTTATCTTTTTTATTCTGAGTGGTGTATAGGTCCAAATTTGACAACCACGATCACTACTAAGTACGACGAGGAACGAGGTCATCATGGTGTAGCGTCCCATGGTCGTTGTGATAAAAGGCAGTGACCAAGAGTGGTTAGTTAACGCACGATGTCTGCAGTAGTGTAAGCTTAGTAGGAGACAGTAGGGATATGATTTTCGAATATCCTTTATGTTGTACCTTTTTAGGGTTTCAAAGGAGATTTGTCCCTTATAAATAGGGAAAGTCAGTGGAGAAAAAGAAGGAGGAGGGAGACAAGAACACTTTGTAAAAGAACCATCTCAGAGTGAATACAAAAGAGAACCTTGTTCATTGATTACAGATTTGAAACTTAGCATCTTTGTTCGATATTAAGAAGGATTCAGGATCCTACCATCATCTGAACATCATCTCCTATCTAAGTCAATCGCATTCATTACGTTTGATTCTGTATTTAAGTTTTCACATTTATGAGCATTTATTCGATTTGAACAAACTTGTTATATCGTTCATCTTGCTTACTCCTTCCATCATTTGATCTAGATTTTATTGTGCTTGATTAAGATTGACCTCATCATTATTATTAATTATTTTAATCAAAAAGGTTTTGACATCTTTCGGTCAAACAATTTGGCGCCGTCTGTGGGAATTTCTTCAGTTTAGATTTCAGTTTCATCTAGATCATAGAAAGGGATAGTCACCTCTTCCTAGCTTTTCACAAACTAACAATGGCAGGGAAAGGATATGCAAGGCTAAAAGCAATAGTAGGTGTCACAACCAACATCCTGAACACCATCAACGAAGACAGCAGGGAAGATAACGAAAACGTGACACCAAACACCACACCCAGGGGAGACGCTTCACCTCCCCCGCACGAAAGCGTAACTGCTTTGCGCAAGAAGGAAGCCTCCATATCTACAACAGGAGAGGCACCACCGACAGTGAGAAGACTACTGGAAGAATGGCTAACAACTACTCTGAACAACATACTTGATAAACCCGCCCAAAGGGATAACAGAGATATTGCACATGTAGATGTCACGACGATCGCTGATGAGCGAGATGTCCCCCGTACAGGTAACACTCATATTGCTGTTGACGCAGGTAATGACACGCTCGCAGCCATTTTAAAGAAAATGGAGGAGATGGAAAATGAGAATAAGGCACTCTGTGACCAGATGAAGGAACACCAAGAGAGGGTTGACAAAATACCAGGCGCCCCAAAGTTGTTGCCAAAACGGGACGTTGGTCGATTCATCGAGCAACCATACAATGAAGAAGCGACCACCTACGCCATTCTAAAGACCTTCAAAATGCCACCATACCTGAAGATATATGACGGTACTACCGATCCAGAAGATCATATCATCCACTATGTCACAGACGTAAAAGGTAACGATCTTTCGAAAGAATAGGTACCATCGGTGCTACTGAAAAAGTTTGGCGAAACCATAACAGGGGGAGCCCTGACCTGGTACTCCCAACTACCGGCACGTTCGATAGCAACGTCCGAAGAAATGGCAGACAAGTTTGTCACCGCCTATGCATGAGCCAAAAAGGCAAAAGCCAGAGTAAACGACATATTTGCTGTTAGGCAGATGCACGACGAAGGACTCAGGGACTTCTTAGCTCGGTTCAACAGGGTGAGAATGAGCTTGCCAAATGTGTTAGAAGGAACGGCAGTAGCAGCCTTCCAGAGCGGACTAAACAGGAGCGGGTCGAGAGCGACCAGAAAATTGTTAAGCAGGCTCATGAAATACCCTCCAACCACTTGAGAAGAAATCCATAACGCCTACTGCGCCGAGGTAAGAGCTGACGAGGACGAACTCAACGGTCCGATCCAACGGTTGACGTCACTTCAAACTGAAGCAAGGAAAGATCGTCGCAACGACGGTCGAAGAGATCGGTCGGGGCCCCGTCTCGGCCGAGAAAGGCATCAGCCTCCGCTCCTATCTGCTCACAATTTTTGTGTCTTTCCTTCAGAAATAGTGTACGCACTAGAGAAACTCGGTACAAAGGTACAATGGCCGTAAAAGATGAAGTCCGACCCAAGCACTCGGAAGTCGAACGCTCTCTGCGAATTCCACCAGGAAAGGGGTCACAAAATCGAAGATTGCATAGGATTGCGGTAGGAGGTAGTGAGAATGCTAAATCAGGGACACTTGAAAGAATTGCTGAGTGATCGAGGACGAGCTAACTTTGCCCGCGGACGCAAACAACCTCAGGGACCTCCAAAACTGCCTTCTCCCGCTCGCACTATATAGATGATCATCGGCGGGGGCGATGACACAGCAATCAATCATGTAAAGTTCACCACCACACATAAACTCAAACGGTTGATCACTCATGAACGGTATAATGACCTCGAAGATAGTATCGTCTTCGATAAGTCAGATATCGACGGTTTGTCTTTCCCTCACTGATGCTCTTGTTATCACTTTACGTATTGCAGATACTGATGTAAAAAGAATAATGGTAGATGACGGGAGCGGCGCATGTATTATCCATCCTCGCATCCTCGTACAGATGATACTCGAAGATAAAATAATACCGCGTTGCATAACACTAACAGGTTTTAATAATGCAATCGAGCGGACTTCTAGAGAGATAGTGCTACCCGTCCTAGCCGGAGAAGTCACCCTGGAAACGACGTTTCACGTCATGGACTAAGATATAGCCTACAACGCTATCATAGGGCGCCCGTGGATACACGCCATGCGAGCAGTCCCGTCCAGTCTCTATCAAGTAATCAAGTTTTCTACTCCATGGGGGGTATTCAGCATCCGAGGCGAACAACGTACCGCACAGGAATGCTATTGCATCACCCAGGATTGCGCCCACACCCAACAACTAAAAGGGGAAGTGCGGAAGCATAGCAATCAGCGATGTCAGGAGCCAAACTTGACGTACGGATAGACATTATCAAGGACCCCGACATCGTGGAAGCATTCGAGTCGACAATAGAGGATCTTGATCCCATCCTACTAGACGGCAATGACAGCACAAAAAAGGCTTATATCGGGCACCTCTCAGAACCAGGTAAGTTTCGTAAATTCTTAACTGACAATGCCGATCTGTTTGCCTTCTCCCATGCAGATATGCCAAGTATCCCGAAAGACATCGCCACGCACAAACTGAATGTTGACCCCCTCTACCCGCTAGTGCGACAAATAAGGAGGAAGTTCAACGCCACAATCAGCGAAGCCGTCAGTGAAGAAGTCGATAAATTTCTCGCAAATGGCTCCGTCCGAGAGTCAAAATATCCCCAGTGGGTCGCCAATGTGGTCATGGTAAAGAAGAAAAATGGAAAGTGGCGGATGTGTGTAGATTTCACAGACCTAAACAAGGCATGCCCAAAAGACTCCTTTCCATTGCCACACATCGACCAGCTCATCGATGCAACAGCAGGGCACGAGTTGCTAAGCTTCTTAGATGCCTACTCGGGTTACAACCAGATCCTCTTGGAGGAAGAAGACCAGGAGAAAACCACTTTCATCACTCACCAAGGAACGTACTGCTATAAGGTCATGCCGTTCGGACTAAAGAATGCAGGGGCGACGTACCAGAGATTGGTCACCAAGATGTTCAAAGACCAACTCGGAAAAATAATAGAAGTCTACATCGACGACATGCTGGTTAAGTCGAAAAGGAAAGAAGATCATATCGATCATCTAAAGGAAGCCTTCGACATATTAAGGCAGTACGGCATGAAACTAAACCCTGAAAAATGCGCCTTCGGCGTAACCTCGGGCAAATTCCTCGGTTTCCTGGTATCGCAAAGAGGCATCGAGGTCAACCCAGATCAGATTAAAGCCATCGAAGGAATACCGAAAATGTTAACCAACAAAAATAGGTACAAAAACTGAGAGGTCGGATAGCCGCCCTATCGAGGTTCATCTCACGGTCGTCAGACAGGTGTCATAAATTTTTCAGTGTGCTGAAGAAAGATAACGGGCTCCAGTGGAATTCGGAGTGCGTCGACGCCCTGAGAAAACTAAAAACCTACTTGTTCTCACCACCGTTAATCGCCAAGGCAGATCCAGGCGAATGCCTCCTTGTCGACCTAGCCGTCTCCGAAGTCGCGGTGAGCGCGGTTTTGGTCCGTGAAAATAAAGGTACGCAATCTTTAATTTACTATATCAGCAAAACTTTAGTCGATGCCGAAACGAGGTATCCCCACGTCGAAAAATTGGCTCTGGCATTTGTCATAGCTTCACGTAAGCTCAGACCATAGTTTCAGTGTCACCCCATAAAGGTGGTGACGACTTTTCCCCTCAGGAGCATCCTGCACAAACCCGAGCTGTCAGGTAGGTTGGCCAAATGGGCCATAGAATTAAGCGAGCACGATATAACATATCAACCGCGAACTGCGATAAAATCATAAGTACTCGCCGACTTCGTCGCTGACTTTAGCGCGGGAATACTGTCTAAGGTCGAGCAAGAAGCGCTTCGCGCCTTCCCTGGGTGACCCGACCTCTTGGTCCTCTACACCGACGGCACATCCAATGCGTTAGGATCTGGATTCAGACTCGTACTCGAAGTCCCAACGAGCGAATTGATTCGCCAATCCATACGGTTCCCTGAAATGACTAACAATGAGGCCGAGTATGAGGCCGTAATTGCATGACTAAAATTGGCCATCAAATATGGTGCACGACGAGTCATCCTCCGCTACGACTCTCAACTTGTCGTACACCAAGTTACTGGGACTTTCCATATCAAAGAGCAGAGGCTATAGAAATACCAGACCGAAATGCACAAGCTGTTACCAGAATTCGACGAATGTCGACTCGACCAAATACCACGGGCACAAAACATCGAAGCAGACGGTCTCTCCAAGCTGGCAGCAGCAGCTAAAAATATCACCAAGGAGAACGTGGTCACCCTCCTCCACTCATCAATAGACCAAGTCGAGGTACATTCTGTAAATTTAAGTTGGGACTGGCGCAACCGCGTCATATCATATTTTCAGGAGGGAACACTCCCACAAGATAAAAAAGAAGCCAAAAAGCTTCGAATACAAGCGGCCAGGTACAGCCTCATAAACCACGACCTTTACAAAAGGACGTTCGACGGTCCTTTGGCCAAATGCCTTGGACCAAATCAAACAAGGCGTGTGCTCGAAGAGGTACATAAGGGCCACTGCGGTGCCCATACAGGCAACCGGCCCTCGTCAGATGTCTTATTCGTGCAGGATACTACTAGCCCACTATGAAAAAAGAGGCCGCAGATTACGTCAAGAAATGTGAGCAATGCCAGAAATACGCCCCTATGATACACCAGGCGGGCGAACTCCTGCACTCCGTCACTTCTCCATGGCCGTTTATAAAATGGGGGATGGATATCGTCGGACCCCTCCCAGCAGGGCGAGGTAAGATACACTTCCTTTTGGTTTAAACTGACTACTTTTCCAAATGGGTGGAAGCAGGTGCGTTCGCTCAAATACGCGAACAGGAAGCCATCGCGTTCGTCTGGAAAAACATCATATGCCGCTTCGGCATCCGCAAAGAAATCAGTTGCGACAATAGACCTCAGTTCATCGGGAAAAAGATGACTCAGTTCTTCGAAAAATGGCACATCAAGCGGATACTCTCCACGCCATATCACCCCGCTGGCAACGGTCAAGAAGAATCGTCCAACAAACCAATATTGAATATATTAAAGAAAAAGCTCGAGGACGCCAAAGGGCTATGGCCGGAACTGCTACCAGAGGTATTATGGGCCTACCGCATAATGCCAAAAACCAGCACAGGTGAGACGCCGTATTCACTGGTCTACGGTACCGACGAAGTTATACCCGTTGAGGTCGGAGAACCCATCCTGAGGTACTCCAATGAGAGTGGACCGAGTAACGACGAAAACAGAATACAAGACGTGGACGAGGTAGAAGAACGAAGGGACACGGCTCACATAAGAATGATAGCCCAAAAACAACAAGCAAAAAGGTACTACAACAAGAAGGCCAAAGTACGACCACTCAGAGTCGGGGACTACGTCCTCAAGGCCAAAACATAGGCAGCAAAAGACCCAAATTAAGGAATATTGAGAACAAACTGGGACGGGCCATATAAAATCATAGCAGCAGCAAGCAAAGTGGCATTCCAATTGGAAACAATGGAAGGAAAACTACTACAAAATAACTAGAATATCGCACACCTCAGATATTTCCACTTCTGAGAAATGACGCCACCTAAGTCGCAGTCTTTTTCCCTCACCCGGGTTTTCTCCCAATCGGGTTTCTCGGGGAGGTTTTTAATGAGGCGACGAGGGGGACGTCTCAATGTTCAAAGTATAATTCATCGCCCAGCCTGCCGATAGCATCTCTAGGCCGAGCAATGAAAGGACTAGATACGAGGATATTACTCCGTTAAATGTACAAAACCAACATGTATCTCCAACGCATGAATGAAATTACTCCAATGAATGTACGAAATCGACAAGTATCTCCAATGAATGAATGAAACAGGCATACGCGAACTAAGGCCATAGCCATAGAAGAGTTCGACACTACTCGAACCACGACAGGTTAACTTTTCGACATTAAGTCAAAATAACACCCCACGGCTAAGGCCATCTCCATAGAAGAGTTCGACACTACTCGAACCACGACAGGTAAACATTTCGACATTAAGTCAAAATAACACCCCACGGCTAAGGCCATCGCCATAGAAGAGTTCGATACTAGTTGAACCACGACGGGTTAACATTTCGTCATTAAGCCGAAATGACACCCCACGGCTAAGGCCATCGCCATAGAAGAGTTCGACACTACTCGAACCACGATGGGTTAACATTTCGACATTACGTCGAAATAACACCCCACGGCTAAGATCATCGCCATAGAAGAGTTCGACACCACTCGAACCACGACGGGTTAACATTTCGAGATTAAGTCAAAATAACACCCCACGGCTAAGGCCATCGCCACGAAAGAGTTCGATACCATTCGAACCACGACGGGTTAACATTTCAAAATTAGGTCGAAATGACACCCCACAGCTAAGGCTATCGTCATAGAAATGAATTCGACATCGCTCGAAACACGACGGGATAACACTTCGACATTAGCTCGAAAGCAACATCCCTATGGCTAAGGCCATTACTAAAGGAAAAAATTCGACATAAGAGCAATATCGCTCGAAACGCAATAGGTAACATTTCGACAACTCGAAATAAGCACGACTACGACAAAGGACGTCACCAAATAAACAAACACAATAAGAAAAAAATTCAGAGGTACACAATAAAAAGTAATTACTCCATTACAACTGTTATATTACAATAGTTTTTTTACAAAGGGCTCAAGAACGCCCCCACAAAAATGGCAAAGCAAAATAAATCCAGCCAAGCCCTACGCCACATCACCCCCCGTGGCATACTCCTCATTGTACCAAGAGTCGAAGGCGAGCTTGTTCGCATCGTCGAAATCGACATCGTCTCCGCCAGGCGTGGTAGAGTCGTAACCACACGCCTCTCGAGCGGCAGGCGCTTTAATATGCACCTCTCGGAGTTCCACCTTAGATATTTTCCCATCAGCGTGAAGAGACTTATATACGTCAAGCTGGGCTTCGGCATGAACCCATAGCTCATATAAATCTCGAGGCATGACAGGGTCGGCCGAAGCATGGGAAGTAGAAGGCTGCGACTGTCGTCGTACGTCCTCCGCCTTCAAAGCGGCAATTTGTTCATTTAATGCGGACAATTTCGCCTCCAGATCTCGGATACGCCCCTCAAATCTCGCCACCTTAAGCACAGATGCCTCCACTTCCTTGTCCCGTTCTGATCTACAAACACGGAGGGCTTCTTCCAAAGCCACTGCCTCCGAGACGGCAGTTTCCCTATCCCTTTCGGCGTGAGCCAACCCATCAGCATTAGCACTCAGCTCACCTTTAAGGTCGACGATCTCCGCCGCCTTCTTGTCAAGATCGACAGTTAAGTTGGCCACCTGTACTTGGAGGTCGGCATTTTTGGCAATCACTCCCTTGCTCATCTTCCCTGACCTTAAGGGCCGCCTCAAGTTCACTATAATGGGCAATGGCCTTCATAAGGTCCTCATCTCATTCCTTCAGTTCTTCGACCTTATGCGCCAATTGATCCTCCCTTTGCTTAAGCCCATCGCGGAACAACTGAAAGTCGCGATCCTGAGTAAAGATGTCGGCCATCGCATGATGCTTGGTGCGGTACTCCTGATATTTGGAGGACATCTTCCCAAAGACAACCGTCCTCCGCCTTTCCCGACGTTTATGCTCGATCTCCATGATGAGGTTCTAATATGAAAAACAAAGTTAAAACAAAAGAATGGGCCAAGGATACGAAACAGATCCAACAACGAAAAGAAAAGAGAAGCATTTACCCGTAGAGCCATGCTGGAAACGCTCCGTGACAACTCTGCATCACTCATCGCTTTAAGTGTCGCGCTCTCAGGAGTAGCGCATAAAGGGGCAAACACCGATGCCACCTGATCGCACTTCGACAATAAGTCGTGGTCCCTAGGGACGACTATGTGCCGATCAGAACCCTCCGTTCTAACCTCTACATGAGTGTGACGCTCCAAGAACTCTCGTACATCTCCTGGGTCGACGTCTGAACCCAAGACGTCGCCCCCGGCGTGTACGCCTCCTCCAACGGTAGATGATGCACCACCCCCGGCGGAGCGCATATACCCCCCTCCTTGGTATACTCCTTCAGCCCGGGGGGACCTCCCTGCCAAGATAGCGTCCGCCACAGGCACAGGTGCCGTCTCCGACGCACCTGTTCTACTCTTACCAGCATCAATGACAACGTCTTTCCCGAGTTCTACCCTCCTCTTTTTTCTTGATAGAGATTCGTCCCCATTAGAGGGCTCATCCACGAGGTGATAGACCGGTCGAGAGGAGATCTCATCCCATACAACCATATCCCGAGAGGAGTCCCTCACCTGTACCGGTTGAGCACGACCCCCTCGGACGGACTCCTCCAAGGTAAATTGCATCCCTGCCGATGCGATGGCCTGACAAAATGCAGGGACTGGGGCCCTCCTTCTAGAAGCCCTATGACCTGTCATCACAAGGAGTCGTATCAATAAACAACGGCGAATAGCCAAAGATCGACACAGAGGAAAACACTTACCGGATGGGACCTTCGGCCCAAAGCGTTTTATAAAAGTAGGCCAATCTTGAGTTTCCACCGCGTAAGGCAGTAAACGGGTTACCCAGTCCCTTTAACCGACGATGGGATAGGGTGTATGCCCCACAACTGCAAAGGAAAGCTACAGATAAATACTAAGTTGAACAAAAAAAAAAAAAGTAAACAAGTTCCAACACCTACGATTATAATTCCACCGCTCAGGGAATCCAGCGGGGTCCGACACAATGTGCTCGGTTCTGACAAAGAAGTATTTATGCCAAAATTTGCGGCTTGCCCGGTCGTCTGTTCTGACCACCAGCCCCTTGGTCCCACGATGCCTCAAGTGTACCATAGTACCCCTGTGAGAACTAGGGGAAAACAAGTGCAAAAGGTGCTGAATGCCAACTTCGCACCCCGCCAACTCCGCGTACTTCGTCAATACCAGAAATATCTTGTACGTGTACGGAGAAAGCTGCGCCGGGCAGACCTCATAAAACCGACAGAATTCCTCCGCTAACGGAAGAAGGGGGAAGGAGTGACCGATCACGAAGGTATATACGTAAAAAGCACAATATCCCGGTCTATGGACCTCCACGAGGTTCCTCCCCGCTGGAACCATCTCGACATGAGGGGGAATGTTATGCGTAGTACGGAGGTCATCTATATGAGCCTGCTCAATCTCAAACACTACCGGAGCGGGAGTAAGGGCAGGTTCTTTAAGAAAATCATTTCTAGACATGGGGTGTCTCGGTAATACCTCTTCCACGGTGGGAAAACTGTCCCCTTCCTCTATCGCCGTGTCTTCACCACCAGAAGGAAGTGCCATGGATAACGGGGTGGCGTCAGAAATCTCCTCGTGTGATCGGTGTGTTCTAGGCATATCTATGGCAGAAGATGTGTTGATAAAATGAAAAACCAAGAACGATAAATGAAAGAGAGGAAACGAAGAAATCGCAAAAACAGAGCTGAAGATACAAGAAGAAATAACCAAGGAAAGCAATACATACACCAAAGAGGAGATGGCTAAGAGTTTTTGAAAAAACCAAACCTTTCACCTATTTATAAGGTTGGGTGGCGCCAGAATCGAAGCGGAAGACTGCCAATGGCACAAAAACCAAAGCGACAAGCCATCAGTCTCTGTCTCGGAAAGACGCGTAATGATGACGCACGTGGAAGTGACGTCATTTCCCAATAGGTCACACCATCCAAGATATCATGAAGTGCACTGCTCTTCCGTTATTGACCAAACCGTTATGATTCGCTAGCCAAATTTCTCCGCAGGTATAGGCGATGTCCGCTTATCAAGGACGCACCGGGCCGCAACCTCGACAAGCGGAGGGACTAACTGTATAGGTCTAAATTTGACAACCACGACCACTACTGAGTACGACGAGGAACGAGGTCATCATGGTGTAGCTTCCCATGGTCATTGTGATAAAAGGCAGCGACCAAGAGTGGTTAGTTAACGCACGACGTCTGCAGTAGTGTAAGCTTAGTAGGAGACAGTAGGGATATGATTTTCGAATATCCTTTATGTTGTACCTTTTTAGGGTTTCAAAAGAGATTTGTCCCTTATAAATAGGGAAAGTCAGTGGAGAAAAAGAAGGAGGAGGGAGACAAGAACACTTTGTAAAAGAACCATTTCAGAGTGAATACAAAAGAGAACCTTGTCATTGATTACAGATTTGAAACTTAACATCTTTGTTCGATATAAGAAGGATTCAGGATCCTACCATCATCTGAACATCATCTCCTATCTAAGTCAATCGCATTCATTACGTTTGATTCTGCATTTAAGTCTTCACATTTTTGAGTATTTATTCGATTTGAACAGACTTGTTATATCGTTCATCTTGCTTACTCCTTCCATCATTTGATCTAGATTTTATTGTGCTTGATTAAGATTGACCTCATCATTATTATTAATTATTTAAATCAAAAAGGTTTTGACATCTTTTGGTCAAATAAGTGATTTTTGTTTTAAAGAGTTTTATAAGTATAATTTAACTTTTCTAAATAGTTTTAGGGGTAGCTATCAATGATAAACATATATCTCTTGAAAACTAATTCATACGGAGAAGTAAAAAAAATAACTTTTATATTTGACTAATTAATAATCCTGTCTAAAGACATTATTCCAAGTAGAGTTTTGCAAACGTTTTCCTTGAACTTCTAGTCATTTCAAGCTTTCTTAATCAATATTAATTCAGGGAAAAGTAGAAAACTGAAATGGCCAATGGCACAAAACTAATCTCATTTTAGATAAATGTCATATAAGATATATTCTGCAAAATACAAGAAAGATATTTGTAATCAGAGTAACAGCTTGTTTGGATGGTTGTTACCCATTGTATCGTATCGTATTGTTACTTTAAATACAATGTTTGTTTTGATTGTTACTTTAATTTTATTGTATCGTATCGTTAAAATTCGTCGTTACATAACGATGAAATGTGCCACTTTATGTAACGACCGATTTGGTTTGGTCGCGTCGTTATCTTGTCTTTTTCTCTCAATCTCGCCCTATATTATTATTAAATCATATTATTTTATCATTTACCCTACCTTTTTATATAGTAATTTTATCTTGTATCATAATTTGTCTTTACAATATTGCAAGTTTATTCTTCATATTGCTGGTGCGTGATATCATGAAACAATGGCAAACGACACAATCTATCCAAACATTGTATTTATCAAACAATACAGTACAATACAATACAGTACGATACGATACATTATGAAACGATGCGTAGCAACCATCCAAACAAGCTCTAAACCTCAAGGAGGTTGGTGTAAACACAATAATCACGAAGCAAAATTGAGGCCAATTTCACGAAAAGGGCAAAAATTTGTTCCAACTTAGTGCATCTGTCAAAACGAAAATGACACATTTTCTTCGTATAAGGTTTATATTGATTAAACAATAAGCATTTTTCTTCTTCTTAATTTACACCATAATTTTAATAAATTAGCATGACTTTGTTACAACTCGGAATAAGTAAGTAGTAGCAGTAGTATTTTCCCGAAACAAAATTGTTCAGGCTACGGATGTCACGTGATATACGGGCTCTCGGACTCTTAACCGACACAATTTGTCGGTTTAGGCACATAGTGTCCTCTATCAACACATGCGACCGTTTGAAAACGGCGACACGCACCGATTCGCCCTCTACAAAAGCAAAAATTGGTCCACAATTCTCGACTCACAATCGATTTTCTCATTAGTCTTCCCAATTCAACAAACTTAGGGCTTTTTCTCCTACAATGGAGGTAACAAAGGAATCCGAGAGTTTGCTCGACAAAATCCGACCTCCTCGTCTCGAAGACGCAGGCCTCGAAGATTGTGCACTGCCACCCGAATCAATCAAAGAAGCATTTCTTAAAGCCGCCACTGCCGTACGATCTATAATTTCAGCGTCGGACGACGAAGACGAATCCGAAGGGCAGTGTGTGCAGACTCCATCCTCAATCGAGGATTCTAAGGATGCTCTTATAGGGATCACTGAGGGTATTGAGGAAAATCCAGGAAAATGCATTACTGAGAAGAGCAGCGGCGGTCAAGTGCCGGAGGGGACGACTGATGTGGTAGTTGTAGACGGTGCTAAGGAGGAGGAGAACACCGGAGATTTGGTCGGTGAGCCATCTCTGCCGGAAGGCGGTGAATCGTGTGTGGATGGGTTGCAGGGGTTGGAGATTGGAAGCAAAGGCGGAAAGAAAAAGGAAGTGAAAGAGGAGGAGGAAGACGAAGGAAGTGAGAAGCCGACTCTAGTTGAAGGTTATGTTGTATGAATGTATTAATTGTACGAGATAACTCTAATTTTGTGTAAATTTCATGAATAATTTAGTACTAGTAGTACTAGATAGTACTATGTAAAAGTTTGTGTATCTAACGCTAAAAATGATGAATTTATGTAATCATGTGCCCCTTTTTACTCTATTTTTCGAAGGTGCCTCTTTTGTTTTTTTTGTTTTTTTAAACCTTCTGCAATCAGATAAGTGAAAAGTTAAAACTTGTGTTTCTGCATTTGTGGCAGTAAGAAAATGAAAGTTACAGGGAATCAGGAATGGTTCGCAACTCTTTCCTAGGCTTTGCTTAAGTTGAATATGTTTAAATCATATTTGGTCACGAGGTACAATAAGGTTCACGTTTTCTCTGCAATCAATATGCCAGTCTTTTGTCTCATACGCGGTAGTTGAGATCTTAGAGTTGTAATAATTTTTCTGCATTAAACGAGGTTTTTCAATCTGAATTTGGAGTTAGAGTTGTGATGCCATCTGATTCAACTTGTCGGGTTGGCTGGGGTTGTTGATGCTGATTACTTGATGTTACTACTTACTGGAATACCACAGAGCCATGGAAACTGGGAAATTGAATGTAATGAGACTTAAAAGACGGATTCAGGATTTAATGATTATGGATTCCTGCAACGATCTCGAGTAAATTTTCAATAGTAATTAGGTTCACATTGAAACATTTATAGATGTTTATTAAATTTTTCGAACACATTTACACTGTTTGGACAAAAGTTACCGAGTTCACGTGAATCCGTAGGTCGCAAGGTAGATTCACACCTGATGAGACTACATGGCATTAATATTTGGGGTACAATCATATACGAAGACGGGGTAATGTGATGCAACTAATGGGGGGTTGAAACAACTGGGTAAGAAGGTTAAAAAAAAAAAAGAAGGCTATTCACTCTTTTCTCTGCTTTAAGTTAATGTCTTCTCCAATTGTTTCATTAAAAATTAAGGATATAAAACTACCTTTTCGATGCTAATAATTGGTAACGTGATGATGTATGAGGAAGGTGTCCTCCATCTATTGTTTTTTTTCACTATTATAGCATGTTATAATGACTATTCAACAATAACAATTATGCCTTAATTCAAAGCAAGTTAGAATATATTGCGAAAATTTATCAAAAAATTATTAGTTTTACTCTAATTGCCTATCTACCTTAATCCTCCTCTTTTTAAATAAATGAAACAGAGAAAGCTCCTGTGTTTATGCAGCAGTAAGAGCAAATCAATAATGATCCTCAACTGTCAGTCTCATAGAATAGTTTTCTTAAGTTAGAGTGTCAATTCTTGTTTGGCCAACAAGTGCAAAAACATGGAACACGTTTTTGTAGTAACTCCGTTTCAGCAGTGGTAGTAGAGATCCATATATTTATTACTGAGTATTCAATTATTAAGTTGACACATTCACACATCTTGCACAAAGAAGTCAAGTATTTTTCCATAAACAAATACAAGTTAGTAGGATATCAACTCAACGATAAAAAGGGCAGTTCGGTGCACTAAGCTATTGCTATATGCGGGGTATGGGGAAGGGCTGGACCACAAGAGTCTATTATACGCAACCTTACTGCATTTTTGTAAGAGTTTGTTTTCACGATTCGAACCCCATGACCTCCTGATCACATGACAATAAGTTTAACAGTTACGCCAAGGCTCCCCTCATCAACCCAACCATCTAAATTAAAAATAGTGAAAGTGTGGTCATGATGCCATATGAAACTTGTCTGGTTGGATTTAGCTGGTAGATGTTGCTGACTTCATTAAATGTAGACCTAAAATTAATATTGGGTTTATATAATAACATAAATTTGGTACAATATGATTGCATCAATGGTTTTGTCACATACTCTTTACTGCAAATTATTTTACGTTTACCACGGAGTAAAAAATCTGTTTGATCTTTTTCTCTCTATCTCTCTTTACTTATATACTGATCTGTTCTTTCTAATTAGAGACAGTATAAATCTTATTTAATGATAGCCATTAGTGAATGACTTTGCGCAAATGTACGAGGATGACTCATCTAGTCTGTCCCATCTTTTTGTCCAAAACAAAAATATTCCTAAAACTATACTAAGGGGACCCTACATTTATGTTAAAATTATTACGACTGCGTTGAAGTTGACATTTTTACGTGAGGAAATGCTCATTGATTAGTGCTAAACTTAAAAAATAAACGCAATAATTTGAGTACCACGAGTTTCCATATCTTACTCCTTGTTTGGTTGGTTGTACCCGTTGTATCGTATTGTATTGTTATCCCAAATAATATTTATTTTGATTATTTCATTAAAATTGGTTGTATTGTATTGCTAAATTCATTGTTCCAGAACAATGAAATGTCCCTTTTTTTTAAACAATCGATTTGGTGTGGTGGGATTGTTTCCTATTTTTCTTTTCAATTATGCCCTAACTTATTACTCCACAATTCTATTTTACCCTTTACCTTTTTTTTTTCTATTTTAACTCCAAATCTCCAACCTATAACCTACTCTTTTTTTTCGAGAACTTCTGCCGCCAACGTTAAAGGTGTTTTAACGCCTTCTGTTTTATATTTTCTCCTAATTTGCTTTTAACTCGATTCTAATTAGCTATGCTCCTTTGTTTTGCCTTCTTCTTTCTCGCTCCTCTGTTCTGCTTTCTTAAGGTGTTTTGCGTTCTTCTGTTTTGTTTTTTAAAATTATTTGTATGCATAATTTTAGATAAATTTAATATATAAAAACAATTGAGGGCATTTTAGTAAACTTATCAGTTACAGTACAGTACCATACAGTCAAACCAAACAGTAAAATATTATTTAACAATAACAAATAATACAATCTATCCAAACATTGTCTTCATAAAACGATACGATACGATATAATACATTATAAAACGATAGGGAACAATAATCCAAACTGAGTGTTAGTTTACGTCTGCTGCAATGAAAAGACTTCTTTATACAGAGATGTTTCTGTCTCCTCTGTATAAAGATTGAAGGCGTTGAACTCCCAAGTTACTTCCTTTTTTCCTTATTTTATTCCCTAAAGTTGTTCTTGTTCTATAGCTACTTAGATATTTCTTGATTTTCTTACTCCTAATTTGAGATTTGTGACTTTGGGTCAATCTTTTAGTCTTGATTATCTCAGAAGAGTGACAGTTAGGAGCAAAAACAAGGTGGGAATTTAGCAATTGATGGAGGGTTTGACAGCATATACAGTTGTTGTGCTTGTTCTAGCTTTAGCTATCGTTGTATCTGCGGAGCAAATTCTACATGAGACTATTTTGAGCAACAATGGAACAACTCAGAGCACTGAATCATATAACTTCTTTCACCTATTCAATCTTGATAGTGACATGCATTACCACCATGTTTGGCCTGTAAGTTCATCATTTACTTTTACTACTACTAGCATCTTGTTATCTTTTTCTCTCTTACTCCAGCATGTCTACCCTTCATTGACCATTTCCAAGATTAGGTTTTTCGAAAGCGATATGGCATATTTATGACATGTAATGATAACTAGCCTGACGGTCCAGAGGTGGATCCATAATTTGAACTTGAAGGTTCAATCTATAAGGTTTTTAGTACTGAACTCATTGTATTATATAGTATCTTTCTTTCTTTCTTTTTCGCCACTGCTACAGCAAGTCTTCCCTTCATTAACTGTTCCCAAGATTAGTTTTTCGAAAGCAGCAGGGCATATTTATGACATGAAATGATAACTGCCCTGACGGTCCAGAGGCGGATCCATAATTTAAACATGAAGAGTTCAATCTTTAGGGCTCTTTGGACTTAATGAAATTATGAGTTCAGAATTTATTACTTGCTGAAATTTTAGTGGGTTTTCACACACACTCACACACACATACATATGTTTCGTGTCGAAATACTGGATTCAGTTGAACGCGTAATGCATAAAGCTGAATCCACCTATGTGAGGGTTGACTTGCTCAAAGGGGCTTCTTTTTGTTGGATGTTTGAGTTTTGGACAGGATATTGACGTTGTAATGAAGGGGATGGATGTTGTCACTAAAGTTTTGTATGTATTTCAGGAACTGGAGTTTGGTTGGAGAGTAATTGTTGGTTCAGTGATTGGATTCTTTGGTGCTGCTTTTGGGAGCGTAGGAGGTGTTGGAGGAGGCGGTATCTTTGTTCCCATGCTTACTTTGATCATTGGATTCGATCCGAAAACATCAACTGCAATATCAAAATGTAAGAATCCACTATATTATGCTCCCCTTTTATTTGCATAGAAACTACTACTAGTACTTGTTAGATTGAACGCGTCATATATTAGGTCATCTTTAATTACGCCATTTTTGAGCTTTTTGCTTTTGTTGTGATCAGGTATGATCACAGGTGCAGCGGGTGCAACTGTATACTACAGTCTTAAGCTGAGGCATCCATTACTTGAACTTCCCATCATTGATTATGATTTAGCTCTTCTTTTCCAACCAATGTTGTTGTTAGGGATCAGTATTGGAGTTGTACTAAATGTAATTTTCGCTGAGTGGATGGTTACAACCTTATTAATCATTCTTTTCTTAGGTAAGCACTGCTATTTAACTTCCAGCTGCAATTTTATCAATTTTGTGAAGGGAGCCTTGGCGTAACTGGTAAAGTTGCTGCCATGTGACCAGGAGGTCACGGGTTTGAGCCGTGGAAACAGCCTTGTGCACTAGGCTGCCCTTTTTAATTTTATCAATTTTGTACAGAGTAAGTAATCTGATTTGTTATTATGGGACTTATTGCAGCTGCATCAACAAAGGCATTTTTCAAAGGTGTCGAGACATGGAAGAAAGAAACTATTATTAAAAAGGTTGTCTCTTTGGTCGTTTAATTTCCTGTAATAGTAGAGTACAAGATGAGAATAATGGATTTTAAATTCTAATTTCATGTCCAGGAAGCAGTTAGGCGCTTGACATCTAACAGTGAGTACCTATATATCTTCTACACTACAACAGAAATATTTGATGAGTTATTTCTGCGTAATATTCTGGAACTGAAAATCAGGTGCTGGTGGCGAAGAAGTTGCATACAAAATTATACCTGGAGGTCCAAACAATGGTTCTACTAATTTTACAAATGAAGTTTATAAAGCAACTGAGGTAATTAATACATCCCCTTGTCCCAGATAACTTTTTTCCCCGTCCCAATATATATGAATGCTGATTTCTTGAGTTACTTTAGGTCTCAATTTTTGACAATATGTACTGGAAGGATATCACCAGACTTATTGCTGTTTGGATCATAATCCTAGTTCTGCATATCTCCAAGGTTCTTGCTTTTACTATTGCTTGCCTTTTTTCAAGAAATTGATGATTGCATTCTGTGCTTTCATGCAACATTGGCTTACTGATTTGGAGCTATTTTTTGTACAGAATTATACAACAACTTGTTCAACGACATATTGGATCTTAAGCCTCTTGCAGGTAATATATATATTATGTGTATGCCTTGAAAATGATTATATAAATAACTTGGTATCCTGAACATTAAAAGTCTTTAGGGGGCATTAGTTGAGCAAATAGTGTTGCCCCCGTCACATTAAAATCCTAGGTCCGCCTATAAATGTCCTTTTGACATAAATGAATATGACTGTAAGTTGCATGACCTAAGCTTACATTGTAAATATGTAGCTTGCTCCTGCTTTTTGGTCGCTTCAAATGAGCCACGAGCTTCTCTTTCACTTAAACAGAGAATTTTGACTACAAAAGTTACATGTTCTACTTCCTACTTTTCAGGTCCCTGTGGCTGTTGGAGCTTCAGCATATGAAGCAGTTTGCTTGTATAAAGGATCAAGGATGATTATGTCAAGCGGCGAAGCAGTAATAACATGGAAAGTGCATCAGTTGATTCTTTACTGTTGCTGCGGCATTTTGGCTGGTATAGTTGGCGGCCTGCTAGGTCTAGGTGGAGGATTCATTTTGGGTCCATTGTTTCTAGAGCTTGGAATTCCTCCCCAGGTTCATTTCACTTCTTATCATATTGCCTCTAGTTCAGTTTTATGTCCATTAATAATGAAATTTTGTCAATGCAGGTGTCAAGTGCCACTGCTGCCTTTGTTATGATATTTTCCTCCTCCATGTCCGTCATACAATATTACTTGCTAAGACGCTTTCCAGTACCATATGGTAAGGAGGAAACTTCAACGTCTTAAAAAGTGTCTCCTTAAATGGTATTCATTATTCAAGCAAGGATTTAACTTATATACTCTGACTGGTTCGGACATGTGAAGAGGAGAGACTATTGGTGTATTTTAACCTGTTTTAGGAGGTAAAAGGTATCATATTTCGGGTTACTGATATCACTTTTTATGGGCAGTTTCCTCATTTGAACAATTACATTGAAAGCTCCTAGTAATGATTGATGATGAAGAAACCTGTGAATCAGTTTTATTGTTTACTAACCTGCATTTATTTTCTCTGGAAATGTTGCAGCACTGTATTTTATTGCTGTGGCCAGTATTGCAGCTTTAGTAGGGCAGCATGTTGTACGAAGAATAATTAGTATAGTGGGAAGAGCATCTGTGATTATCTTCATTTTGGCCTTCACAATCTTTGTGAGCGCTATATCATTAGGTAGGTTTCTTCACCTATTCACAGGAAATCCATAAGTAATACTACTTATTTATTTGCTTATTTATCTGTTAATGGGTGCAGGTGGAGTTGGCATAACAGACACAATTAAAAAGATCGAGGAAGGACAACATATGGGGTTTGATAATATTTGTGCATATAATTAATATCAATATTTGTACCAAATGTTGATTTTTTGGGGGAATTTAGATGTTTGGTCATTATTGATGTTCCCTTTAATCAGCTCTGGAAATATTTGGCCTTATGCAATCATGATGAAGGCTTCTCAAATCATTTCGCCTATGAAATATTTAGCCATAACATATTCCCAGAATTTAGAAATTATCACTCTAGAGAAATTTACAATGTATTTACAAAGTTTCAATAGGGATGTGTTTTATAACTTTTTTGCCTGGAAACTGTATTTTTTTTCATAACATTTTTTGTTGACAGCATATTCTCTTATACGAGCTCCGTCCATGCTTGGGTATTCCAGCGAGATATATTCTGTCTGCATGTTTTTACAAGAGTTTAAATTCAGATTTTGGAAGGGGTTACAGAAATATTCATTTAAATAAAGTTAATTTGCTAATTGGAGAAGTACTACTAGTCTACTCAACAGTGGACGTCTATCTCAACTCAATTCATTCATTGAGCAACTCTATGAAATATCTACTCATATAACTGGCACGACATCTATGTATGCTGTATAATTTTCTTCGTCTTCAAACAAATTATCTTGTCCCTGCAAGAAACCTTTTCCTATAGTTCATCTCTGATTTCAGGATCATGTGCTTTCAAATTCTTGTTGATGAGAGCAGCCAAATCTTTTGCACTTGATTTTGTAGGAAATTGTATCTGCATAAGGAAATTCGATACAGAAACCATTAAAAGGCGAGCAAGATTAATAGAAATCATCAAATTGTATTGTCATTAAAACTTACCGGCTTTGTCTTGTCATCTGCTGAGTAGAAAAGAAGTGTTGGATAGTCATCAACCTGCATATTGGTAAGAGCAAATTCAATATTAAAAGCTCATCAAAATGGTAAGATACTAGCCATCTCCGTTACATTTGATGGGACTTGTTTTTATTTTGCCTTTTCCTTATTATGGTGCATTTTTAAGATACTGCTTGTGGCCACTAGTTTCTTATTAGTGGTGGATATTAATTTGAGGACCATCAATCTGAAGTAAATTTTGGAGGAATGGTTTGTCATTTTGACATCCCTTTTCAGGAATTGTCTATTCCATCCTTGCTCTATACTTGGTCCACTTCTCTGAAGTGGAAAACTTAACATTTTGTCATATCTACAGATGCTAAAGGGAGTCGTCCGCAAACTCCTAACACATATATACTACTACCAGTTTTTTTCTGCTAGTGGTAACCTAGTGCATGCTCTGAATAACCTTGGTCTGAGAAGAATTTAAATGGGACTCATGCTCAGTGAGGATCATATAGCCGACCCAAAATTGGGACTGAGGCGTAGTTGTTGTTTTAGGTAGCTTAATGTGTACTCCAGACATGACTGAATATTCAAGCTGAACTTTTTCATCTTAAACATTAAAGATCTGAACACTATCAATTTAAAGCAAAGGATTATCCTCACCTGTAAGTTTGGATGTTCATTTAGGGAAGCATCTATCCTTGCAAAGATCAAGTTCGCCAAACCCTTGAAATGCTTAGCCAACTTCTCCATTTGTTTGCTTGTGGTTTCACAAGTTATGCACCACGGTGTGTATATCTTCAATAAACGAGCAAAGATAGATTATTATGGAACTATAAGATTATCCACATCACAGAACATGTTTAATGTGATTTACTCAATAAAGGAAGAAATATGGTTCCCAACATATTTCTGTCATTTTTCCTCGGCAGATAATTCATATACCAAATGCTCAAGAACCCTAACAAACACAGAAGAATGTGAGACTGAACTCTTAACAAGTGTCTGATCTGTGTAAAAAAATACAAACCTCTAGAAGAATGTTTTCGGGACTGTTCATGATCAATTCATCAAAGGTCTTACCAACAACTGTCAGAATGCTCATGTTCTTCTGCAATTACGAAGCAAAGGTTGGAGTTAATAAAACATTCTTGCATAAACATAACTATATCATGTTACCCTTAGCTAATGTCAAGCAAAAAGGAACAGATAAAACAACATAAGCTGCATTTGTAATAGAATGTATGGGATTAAACAATTTTGGGATTAGATCTAAAATAGAACTTGATCAAACAGCATAAAAATCTGGCGCAGAGATGAGGCAGTCCACAAAGTATGTTATGGCACTAAGGAGGCTCCAGAATGCCTGTTGAGCTATTATTACGAGTATGATATCATCTTTCATAGAATGGAAGTATGTGTGCTTTAGTGCGAAGGACAAATACATTCACAGACACCTCTTTTGCCATGTTATAAGAAAGTTGAGGTTTGTCAAGTAAACTTTTTTTGGTCGTTGTGACCACCATCAATGCCAGCTAAAGGAGATCATTCCATAATGATCCCAATCAACCAGCCATTGACTATCAGATTGGTTTTGATCATTTTTCATAATCAGCAAAGCATGATTTCTGTTATTATAGGAGTTCCCGCTGCCTCCTTTGCATTCTTGCAGAAAAACTATGAAATACCTATCTTAAGGCTACTTCACTACCTCATCCTAGTGACTCTGGATCTCTCCTTGCAATATATCTAACTTGCTCTTCATTCCTGTCTTTTTATTCATCAAGTGAGGATATATCTGAAACCTAAGAAAATACTAGCCATTCCAAATGACAATCTACTGCAGGTGCCCAGATTTGTCTGCTTGAAGATGACTCCAACTCACTGTCCAATTTGGGTTAGTCAAGGTTCTCTCTGCACAGCAAAGGATGGCGGGAAAGGAAAACTAAGGAAAACATTAATCCATAGGCTATCCCTTATCAGAAAAAAATAAATATTAACCCCATTCCATTTTATTTTTCAAAATACTGCCTCGAATGTTTATTGCTCCATCTAGAAGGAGATTGTTCAAGGTACCCGTCCTTTATAACTATATTCCCCAACGCATATATATATGGTTCCATGGGATAGGATTGGCTTGGCTAGCAGGGAGCAACCTAGAGAGTACACAAGTAAGATTTTGAAGTCGCTGGGTTTTAACTATTTGTCTTATGATGTTCAAATGCTAAATAAACAGCAGCGTAATTTTTCATATGTTTCCTCTTCAAGTTATTTTTATCATGTAATCAACATCAAGTATTAAGTCATTCCAATAAGTGGATACATTCTCCTTAAATCCAGAGCATCTTTCAGTCAGGTATTTTGGAAATTACCAGACCATTATGCCAGATACAAGCAATACTACTAAAATAACTTGAATTAGGCAAGCTAAAGAACTGTGGTATCATGTTTTCCTATTGCTGAAACATAAACTGAAATCATGAGATTTATTGTTAAAAGAACTTACATTATCAGGAATTGGTTGTGATTTGTAGTATGGTGACACACTCCCACTCAGAAGACCTGAACAGAAATCCTGCAGAAACCAATCAACAATGTGAATTTCAAATCACAATTCAAAGAAGCCTAGAAAGAGATAACAAACAGAGCGATATTAATACTTCTATGCTTGTTGGTGTGGCATCTGACTCTAACAAATACTTCAAGTTGCTGCGGTAGTTGAAAGATATTACCTGTGCATCCATGCAACGGAAAAGATTGTCTGAGCAGACTTAATAAATAGCTTGTATCGAGAAGAGAAAAATAATTCATGAGAGAACTGACAACAGAGTCTTTTGATTCTTCAAGACCAAACATAGTAAGGAAGGGTTTTGCAAGATTGTCCTCTCTAATATCTACAAATATGAACATTATCTGCAATCAAAAGCCAGCTGTCAATTACACAGATCGCAGAAAGGAAGAGTAATCTGTTTCACTAGATCCAGATAAGAAAGAAACCTGTGATTTGAACTTTCTTGCAACGTCTTGCAAAGGTTCTACATTTTTCTTGAAGTCATCAGGCTCAGCAATGATCAATACCTATATGGCATTGAAGCATAGGTAGATCCAACAGTTATCACAAGCATATTAGTGCATGATTACAGTCTGCTTAAAAAATGCAAGAACTAGATATACATTATACGTGTTGGCTAGAGAGATGAGAATTTCCTCACAAAAATGTTTAATACACACAAAATCTCTATCTGACAGCAAAAGCTAAGTCCAGGGTTGATTTTAAACAACTATAGAGGCTCACAGTTGCTTCTCCAAAACCCGCAGTTTAAACGAACTTCTTCGGTAGTTTCCTCCTATTACTATAGATGTTTAACATATATTGGTGAAATTAAAATGTCCACACAAAAAGAGAAGAAGAAATTACTGGTGTTACGGCTGACCTTCTGCTTCTCATGGATAAAATTGCTAACTCTTTACCAGCCTAAATATGAATTACACGAACTCAACACTTGGATATAGGAAGTGCACCACAAATATCAATGGACTAACATTATTTCAACAGTATAGGAGAACAGACTGAGATCAAGCCTATTGTTTTCTTCACCTTTCTTTCATAAAGAAACACAAGTCTTCATCTTATGAGATACTTATGAAGTGCTCGAGCATATGAATTATAATTACATGGAGATGTCAAATACTTTTGGGAAACAGAAGATGATATAAAGTACAAAGAGTCAGACACAACAGTTACCTGAAGTTTGTTTGAGCTGGAGTAAACTCTTGCAGCATTAAGTTCAGTAAGTACTGTAATTAAGGGGAACTTGTTATCATCCAAAAACTGCAAGATTCCTTCTGTACTGAAGGTTCCTTCTGCAAAGCATATCAAAGATGCAAATAGTGAGGTTATATTAAGCAACACAATTCTACTGAAAGAGAAGAAATCAAGTTTAGATTCAAACATAACAGCAATTTTCCTAGTAATCAAGGAATGATATTTCCATCTATCTTTACAAGCTTTTAGCTATCCAATGAATAAGTAGTTGTAGATTTAATTGCTCCGCTTCAGGCATAGTCAGGAACAACCATCCATTGTGAGAGAATGGTAATGCTTGAGCAAGAAAGGGCTGTAAAAAGCAACTCTAGAATCTAAAAATAGAAAACATACCATATTCAGAGTATTTCTCTGGCTCACTTTTAACAAGACCAAGGAAAAGATTGGTTGGCTTAAAATTGGGGAAGAGGTGCTTGGCAATCTCTGCATTGCTAGTTTCCACAAACTGAATTTCATTGTCCATTTTGGCTGCTTTTGTAAATTCATTATAATCAGGTCCCTGTGTGATTATACATGAGGCAATTTGCATGTCAGAAGCAAATTCCACAATTTTTTTGTTCAGTAACCTGTTTATATTTTGCTGAGATGAGGGAAATTCGACTAAAACAAGAAGCAATGTAAACACGGCAACTGCCATTACTATATATACGAAATGATTTTAACCAAACCCAGAGTGGTTAAATGATTGAAATGGAGGAGCGTTACAGTACTGTGCTCATGTGCTACCGATAGGAAGATACCAAATAAAGTTAAAGGTATAATTGATTGATTGATAATTCCCGATGCCAAGATGTTGAAAAGGGCTTCTTTCAATCAAACCTAATGCTCAGCTTAAGATTTGAAGCCACCTAGAAAACGTAGTACATTTTAACTTAGTAGATATGATAAATTCTTGCTTTCAATTTTGAATGGATAATTAAATTACACAAGTTTCCTGACAATAATTTTAAATGTCTCAACTAGATGCCAAAAGAGAAGAAAGAACAAGTAAGAGATTTCAGGAACTAAAATGTTACCTCAGATTTATCAAAAAGACCAACCACAAACATGGAATACTTATTGAGAAACTGGCTCGCCTCAGCATCCGAGCTAATTCTAATAACAGGTACCCCTGTCTTCTTCCTTGCCCAGATAACAAGTTCTTCCCTGATTGACATGCGATGCCACAGATATAAATCAACAAATCGGATGCACATACAAAAGTACAACATAAAGCAGCTACATAAGTCTGTCCTCCTAATTTTATTAACTTACTCCAACTAAATGATCAAAGAGTTTAACTTTGTGAACTGACAGTCAAAACATACTTACACAATCTAAGTCATTTATTAGATAATTATATGTAAATCTCTCGATTAGCCTTAATTGATAATCTAGTAAAAATAGTATAACTAACAGGTTAAAATTTAGAAGAATTAACCTAAATAGTGGCTCACCCAATAGCTTAAACTAAAAATAGCCATTTAGAAGAATTAACCTAAATATGTGTATAACCGCATATAATCAACAGTATATAACGAATCCAATCGGTTATTTGTGTAATGATCCCTAAAATTTACACTGTGAGTGTATATAACTTAAATAAAATGCTTACGCGGAGAATCCACCAGTATAAGGTTGAGAAGTGCCGTTAACAAACAGAAGCAGAGTAGGGAATCCTTTGATATCAAGAGTTGAAGCAATCTTAGGGTAACGTTCAGCATCAATCTTAGCCATTAAAAGAGGACTTCCCAATTCTTTTAAAGCAGTAGCAGCCTCAGCAAATTTCGGCATTAGCTCAGCACTCCTAACGCACCACGGGGCGTAACCCAAAACCAGTACATACTCATTCCCATCAATTGCCCTTTTAGTATTGTCATTGTTAAGTTCGAGTACTATTCTTTGGGCTTTACTTACAAACTCAGATTCAGCGTTTTGCTGCTGTGAATCTTCTTGTTCGTCCAATGCTATGAGTTCTTCTAAAGCTTCCACGTCATCACCATCTTCATCAGATAAATCCAGTTCGGACGATATTGACGGAGACAAGAAGCTGAGCAAGAGAAGGAGGACTAAGGAGAAAAGGATAAATCTTGAAGTGGGTTTTGGATTATACATGATAAAGTATTTGAGTGTAAAGATCAGCCCGTTCTTAGTTGGGATTTCTAGTTTTCTACTGAAACTTCGATTAGGATTTAAGTGATGAAAATGTGGGGGAAAATGTTGAAGATCTAAAAGTGATGAAGTGAGAGAGAGAGAGAGAATGAAAAAGGAGGGTGAGGACACGGGAGAAGTGGGGGGCGTATCGCTGAAACAGTTTGACCAGAGTTTATATAAGTAAAGTAGTTAAATTGAACGTCAATCGCGCCACCGTTTAGCGCTATCCCTCTACTAACATTTTATTTTTTGTTTTCCAACTACTAACATGGATAAGCAAAAAAAAATTTTGAGATACCAATTTATTAGTACTAATTCTTCAATAAATTATCATATTGTATGGTGTAAAATATGTCGTATTAAATGATTGCATAAGGAAGTGACACGTGAAGTCGAAGATTGAGGATAGCTGAAATCGAAGGCAACGATCTCGTCTGTTACCGGAGAGAATGATACTCGTAAAGATGAAATAAATGTCTGTCATCTGGTAGCATTTAATGAAAAATATTCTATAGCATTTAGTACATTACTCATTACGAAAGAATATGGCATTCATGCCCGCCGTTACACATTCTTCAATGACCCTCATAATTGATTAACGAGTGGATTGATCTTAGGCCATCGTTCCCTAGATGCAGTTATAAAATAGTGAGGTATGTTATCATTGTAAAGGACATGAATTTTCTGGAAAATATATGCTATATTCTATTCAAAGCTTAATACAATTTTATCTTTTTGTTCTTTGATATCAGCGATGTTGTACCGGAAGCCTTGCTCCCGGCATCACTATTTCTGCTATTCCGTCTCCATCTCAAGGCTAAGTGTTACATTTTTATCTAATTCGTCTATTATTTTAGGATCAAATTAATTCGTTTGTCTATAAACCACGTATAAATTCAAATGTACCGTTTTACGGGTAAACACATTTGATTAAAAATAATACTAGTTTATACTTGTCAGATGATAAAAATGTAAGTTATCCTAAGATAAAGCAGTAAAATTAACAATTAATATAACACACCAAACAATCAATAAAAAATTATACTAGAATAACTAACTCCAAGATAATTAACCTCAATATTATTAATCTAAGCATAATTAATTCTACCTAACTTGTTTTCAAACCAAACCATCCCTTGGTGCTTAACATCTGCAATTGAGATCTAGGCCAATTTAGATGAAATATGTTTCCTATCAGAGAATTCTAACACGAAACCTATAATTAAGGTTGGAGATATCCTACTACAATGGTAACGATTTCAATTTCAGTAGGCAGCTTAAAGGTTGAAGAAGTATAGAGTTTAGAAATTTTACAGCTTACATTAGAGCAAATTATGTTATATACCTATTCTATCCAAAATAATTACCCGTCTTTACTTATTCTAGAAATAATTACAATATATACCTATGCAACCAAAAGTAATTCCCCGTTAACCCTTCTTCCTGTTTTATTCTTGTTAAAGCTAATTTTTCTCCTCCTTTTTGCTTTCTTCTCTTATCATTTTCTCTGCTCTTTCTCTTTCTTTCCTTTTGCCAATATCCTTACAATTTTTCATTAAATATATTATTTATCTACCTCTCTCTCCTATCTTTATCATTTGTCCTAGCAAAAAAAAAGGCTAAAAAGAAAGATCTATCAAAAAAGGATAAAAAATTTTAAGATTTCAGTTTGCTACAAATTTGTGAGGTTATGTATGTAATAACAAATTTTAATTGCCGACACTCTTTGTGGCATGTTTTGGTGTTAATGATGATTTTTTGAAGATTTAATTGTGACAAACATTAATCTGCCATTGGAGGACCTTGAAGCTTGAAACTCATAAATTGGGTTTTTGAGTTTGTAATTATTTTGATCTGATTCTAATTGGGTATGTTCGAAATATTAGTTGGAGGAAGTGGCTATATTCTGAGTCAATTTGGTGGAGATTTTAGACTAGATTTTTAAACTTTGGGTTGAAATTGAGTTGAACTAGCAAAGAAGACAGATTTGTACTGTATACCAAAATGGTATATTGCTTGTTTGAAATTTAAAATTTTTATTTTTGAAGATTTCTTGTTTGATTCAAAGTGGGTGCTGTTAAATATTGCTTCTAATACATTCTGGAAGTTCATACTGAAATTTGATAGCATTTGGAGCTGATTTGAGGTGATTGAGATCGTAATTTTCAGTTGAAAATCGAAGAAGAACACAACTACCCAATAGTATACTACTACGGTATACAATATGTTGTAGGAGTATATAGCTATACTGCAACAGTATACTATTATAGTATACAATATATTGTTATAGTATACTGTAATAATATGCAAGATACTGTAACAACATACTGTAATAGTATACAATATACTATAATAGTATACTTATTACCCGTAAATTCACTTGCTTTTTCCCTTTTAATTTGTTTTAAGCTTTTACCCAGCGTGAGGAGCAAATTGAAAATGCCAAAAAAAAAAAAATAGTATGCTATATGATGTAACGGTATACTCTTACAATTAGATCCTTTTAGAATTTTTAAAATTTTTTATTGACAACTGATATTATTTCAGTTTAATAATTGAATTAATTTTTTTTTAAACTTCATTGCGTACAATTGTATACCCTGTTGGTATAGCTATATATATACTATACTAGTATCATATGTTAGTTAATATTTTTTTGGTTTGTATTAGCTACATTTAATTGGTACACAATTTAATTTTTTACATTTAGTAATAAATATAAAAAAAAACTAAAAATAAAAAAAATAAGTAGAAAACAGNGGTATAGCTATATATAGTATACTGGTATCATATGTTAGTTAATATTTTTTGGTTCTATTAGCTACATTTAATTGGTACACAATTTGATTTTTCTATATTAATAGAATAAAAAAGATAAAAAAAAGTGAAAACATTAAATGAAATTAGATTATGAGAGAAAAAGAATATAAAAAAAAGTTAAATGAAATTAGAAAAGAAAAAAAGAAAAAAAAAAGAAAAGGAGAAAAGAAAAAAAGAAAAGAAAAGAAGCATAGAAATAAAAAAGAATTGGAGAATAAAGAAAAAATTTCCCACAAAAACTATTATGGGTAGGAAATGTAATTAGTTTATGGGTAGAAAAACAAATAGGTAGACAAGGGTAAATTTCGTTTTTGTGGGTAACTGTGTCAAAACCCCCTTACATTATGGTACCGGCATTACAAATTAGAAGATAATACATAAAAAGGTTTCTTTTTGTAGTTGCAAAAATAAAATAAAAAAATTACCGATAAAAATACTAGTTTGACTCTCAATTCCGTAATTAGGACATCTTCCTTTACTTACGTAAGCGGCTCGACAAATTAGGACTTGTAATAAATAGATGAGGATGAAACCATTCTAATTTAATGGAGAAGAGCTAAGATTTAATTTGAAGAACTAGGAAAAAGTTAAACCCCATGAAGAATTAATTCTCTCTTGATAAAGTTAAACTTCTTTTTATTTCCTACTTAAGAATGCTTGAAACAGAAAGTCTTTAATCCCATCAGTCCCTTCTGTTAAGTAGTGTGGGTTCCAGCTATTTATACAAAGTGTAATTAGTTAGAATATATTAGAGTTAGTTATATTTGTTAGAAGTTAGTTAATTGTGTATAAATAGGATGAGACTAAACAGTTGTATTTTTTCACGCTTCATTTCATTTTCTTTCTGTAAGAATAATACAGAGCTTCATTTCAGACTTCTTCTTCTTTTTCTTGTCTCATCTTCTAGAACCTTCAGTTCCTCCATAGCTAGAGCTTCTCAACATGGTATCAGAGCCCGGTGCTCGTCTGACTAAAGCTCTATTGTGATAGAACTGGAGTAATTCAATTCATTTCTAGCTTCTCAATCTTATCGATCGATCGAGCTATTTCTTCAACACAGAAGACTTCTCACTCGTTCTAGGGTTTGGGAATTCTCAATTATCTGGTTGAATCACAGTCAGATCGAGCTCAATTTTGCGAGAAATTAACAGTCTGAAAGCTTTGTGTCTCTAATACAATAGCGATTAATGAAGAAACTGGTGCTTCTACGCCAACTACAGAGCTTGTTGATCACAATCATCCTATTTACATTCATCCTTCTGATACTCAAGGTTTTGTACTTACTTCTGTTCAGCTTCAAGGTTCAG
This sequence comes from Nicotiana attenuata, assembly GCF_001879085.1. Lineage (NCBI taxonomy): Eukaryota > Viridiplantae > Streptophyta > Magnoliopsida > Solanales > Solanaceae > Nicotiana > Nicotiana attenuata. Next base: position 68,242,595 of record NC_031991.1, read on the forward strand.
AAAATTATTCAATTTGGAGTAGATCTATGAAAATTATTTTGCATGGTAAAAATAAACTAGGTTTTGTTCTAGGCACTTGTAGAAAGTCTAGATATGATGCTAGTTTGCATGAATTGTGGGACAGATGCAATGCTATTGTGCTTGCTTGGATAATGAACACAGTTTCACCTAGTTTGATCAGTTCTGTGATCTATGCCTCTGATGCACACACTGTTTAGGAGGATCTCAAGGAGAGATTTGATAAGGATAATGCATCTAGGGCTTGATTTACACAAGAAAATTGCCACACTGACTCAAGGCATATCTTCTGTCTCATTATACTATACTAAACTGAGAGAACTTTGGGATGAGTATGTAACACTAACATCACCACCTTTATGTGGTTGTGCTGAATTTAGGAGACATGTAGAACATTACCAGATACAGAAGCTATATCAGTTCCTCGCTGGTTTAAATGAATCATTTGAGAATGCCAAGAATCAAGTGCTTATGACTCGACCCCTACCAAATCTGAATCAGGCTTATGCCATGATAGTAAATGTAGAGAGCTAGAGGATTAGTGGAAAAAGTGCATACGCTGAAAGCAATGAAGTTGCAATGATGAGTAACAAGATGTATACTGGAAGTTACAATGGTAGAGGACAATCTAATGTCAGTTCAAATAACTCAAATGGAAGTCTTAAGCGTAGAAACACAACTGGTAAATCTGCAGCCCGGTGTGATTATTGCAAATACAAAGGCCACACCAGGGAAAATTGCTTCAAGCTTCATGATTATCCATCTGATTTCAAGAACAAGAGAAGAGGTGGAGCTCCACATGCTCAAGCCAATAATGTTGTTAATTCTAGTTGTTCAGAGCCACAAGTACAGGGAGAGCAGGTGACAACTACTCCAGCTCCAGCTCATTTCTTCACTCAGGAACAGTACCAGCAAATCCTGCACCTGTTGAACAAGGACAAGGAGGTTGAATCTGCACCCAATGTTGTTGCTGCAGGGCCAACAGGTACTGCACATGCTTTTATGACTAATCTAGTTCATAATAACTGGATAATAGACACAGGTGCCACAAACCATATGGTTCACAGCTTGAATTTGCTAGAGACTTATGATGAAATACCTGAGAATGCTAGGAGTAAGGTTCATTTACCAACTGAAGAACATGTGTCTATCACTCATGTAGGTATCTATTCTTTCTTCAAGAATAAGAAGGTTCAGAATATCCTTCACATTCCAGAGTTTAAGTACAACCTCCTCTCAGTATCAAAACTCACAAAGGAACTGAGGTGTCTTGCAGCATTTTACCCTGACTTTTATGTCTTTCAGGAACTCTCAAGTGGGAAGGTCTTGGGGATTGGTAAGGAAGAGTTTGGTTTGTATATCCTCAAGGCAGCAAGTGCTCAATCAACAAGCTTCCTCTTCACTAGTATCTCTTTCTACTTACTGTAAATATCATATCAGATGACATCAATAAAGGTAATAACCTAGTAGAGAATAAGTCATGTCCTGTATTCTCCTTATGGCATTAGAGGTTAGGTCATGATCCCTTGAAGGTTTTGAGGTCTGTGAAATCTTTGCATGACATGCATTTTAAACAACATCACTGGACTGTGTGTCCTGTTGCCAAGCAATCAAGACTACCATTTCTTGTTAGCTCCTCTTACTTTAAATCTGCTTTTGATATGGTTCATGGTGATGTTTGGGGGCCTTATAGAGTACCTAATCATGATGGAAAAGGGTATTTTTTTAACCCTAGTAGATGACTACTCAAGATATACTTGGCTTTTCTTACTGCATTCCAAATCTGATACTGTTGAAGTATTGAAAAACTTTGTAGCACTAATATATACACAGTTTGATAGCAAGCTTAAATGCTTAAGAACAGACAATGGTGCAGAATTCCTCGATGATCAATTACAAACCTTATTGAAGAATTAGGGGATTGTGTATCAAACCTCTTGTATATATACTTCTCAACAGAATGGAACTGTTGAAAGAAAACACAGGTCAATCTTGGATATGGCCAGAGCTCTCAGATTCCAAGCTCACTTGCCTCCCAGGTTCTGGGGAGAGTGTGTCTCTACTGTAGTTTACCTCCTAAATAGATTGCCTAGTACTGTGCTACAAGGGAAATCTCCCTTTGACAAACTCTTCCAAAGGAGCCCTTCCTTACAACATCTGAGGGTCTTTGGAAGTTTGTGTTATGCTACTCAGGTGAGAAAAGGTGATATATTCTGTCCCAGAGCAATTCCTGTTGTGCACATGAGCTACTCTTCTTCACAAAAGGGTTACATCCTCTATGATCCGTGCTCCAAAAGGTTTTTTGTTAGTAGGGAAATTGTCTTCAAGGAAGAAGTGTTCCCATTCAAGCGCATGTCCTCAGGTGCATCACCTCTGTTTCCTGTGCTGGAGCTTGTGGAACAACCTACTCAGTCATCAGTTGTTCCTAATGCTACTCCCTCACCAGCAGGATCTCATATTCTCAACAATGCTGATGCTGATGCTCCCAGTTCTACATCTCTCTCTCCTTTGCCCTCACCAGTGCCTTCTCCTACCTCAGCTTGTGAATCCTCTGATCCTTCTGTACCACTCAGGAAGTCTTCAAGATTAACTAAACCACCTGTGTGGCTAGCTGACTATGTAGTTCCATCAAAGAATTCAGTCTGCTCCTATCCTATGATCAATAATGTGGCATATGATAAACTGTCACCTAGTTACAGATCTTCTTTGACTGGTTTCTCAGCCATTGTGGAGCCTAAGTCCTTTGCTGAAGCTAGTCAAGACCCAAGTGGATTGAGGCTATGAAGGCTGAGATTACTGCTCTTGAAGAAAACAACACTTGGTCAAGTACAAAGCCTCTGGTGAAGTGGAAAGGTACAAAGCAAGACTAGCCAAAGGCTACAGTCAACAGGAAGGTTTTGATTATACAGAAACCTTTTATCCAGTGGCTAAAATGGTCATTGTCAGAGCTATAGTTGCCTTAGCTGCTGCTTCTGTTTGGTATGTGTTTCAAATGGATATCCATAATGCTTTTCTTCAAGGAGATCCCCTAGAGGAAGTTTACATGCATGTCCCTAATGGCATCTCAAGCCAGGGGGAGTGTCATCAGGTATGCAAACTTCATTAGTATTTATATGGTTTGAAACAGGCTCCTAGACAATGGATTCCAAAATTAACTGAAGCTTTGGTTGATATGAGCTTTGTTCAATCTCACTATGATTACTCACTATTAACACAGAAAATAGCCTCAGAACTGGTTGTCATTCTAGTTTATGTAGATGATCTCCTGGTAACTGGAAGTGATCTGGCACTAATCAAACAGGTCAGGAAAAAGTTGCAAGAGAGGTTTAAGATGAAAGACCTTGGTGAACTCAAATACTTTCTTGGCATTGAGTTCTCTAGATCTCGGGAAGGCATAGTAATGTGTCAAAGGAAGTATGCCTTGAGCTTGTGTCAGAGCTTGGCCTAGCAGGAGGAAAGCCAGCAGTCACACTTCTTGAATTCAACCATAAGCTTACATCCATTGAGTTTGACAAAGAAATACCAAATGACAATACTACTGAGGATAAGGAACTTAAAGAAAAAGGCAGTTATCAGAGGCTAGTTGGCAGGCTGTTGTACTTTACTATGACAAGGCCTGACATTCTTTTTGTGGTTCAAGCACTCAGCAAATACATGCATGCGCCTAAGCTGTCTCATATGGAAGCTGCTTTAAGAGTAGTGAGATATATAAAGACTGCACCTGGGCTTGGACTGTTCATGCCTGCAAAAGCATGCAAGCAGCATATTGTGACTCTAATTGGGGTGCTTGTGTTGAGACTAGGAGATCAGTGACTGGGTATGCAGTGAAGTTTGGTGAAGCACTGATTTCTTGGAAGTCCAAGAAACAAGGAATTGTGTCTAAAAGCTCAGCTAAAGCTGAATTCAGAAGCATGGCTTCTACTGTAGCAGAGGTGGTATGGCTAACAGGACTCTTCAAAGAATTGGGAACAGACATAGAGCAGCCTATACAACTTCATTGTGATAGTAAAGCTGCTATACAAATTGCTGCTCATGCCATCTTTCATGAAAGAACCAAAGACATTGATATTGATTGTCATTTTGTGAGAGAGAAGATTGTACAAGGCTTACTTCAGACACAACAAATCAGAACAACAGAACAACTAGCTGACCTGTTAACTTAGGGACTGTGCAAGCCACAACATGAGTATCTTTTAGGCAAGTTGGGCATGAAAGATATATTTCATCCCTCAGCTTGAGGGGGAGTGTTAAGTAGTGTGGGTTCCAGCTATTTATACAAAGTGTAATTAGTTAGAATGTATTAGAGTTAGTTGCATTGGTTAGAAGTTAGTTAATTGTATATAAATAGGACGAGACTAAACAGTTGTATTTTTTCACGCTTCATTTCATTTTCTTTCTGTAAGAATAATATAGAGCTTCATTTCAGACTTCTTCTTCTTCCTGTCTCATCTTCTAGAACCTTCAGTTCCTCCATAGCTAGAGCTTCTCAACACCTTCGTTTTTCTTTTTCAACTTTCCCTTGTGTGTATAATAACTCAAATTAGTTGAATAATAGTACTTTGCTAAATTGGATAACATATAATTGTAAGTTATGTTGTTTCGGCTTCCAATTTAGGTTAGTACTAATTTGTTAAATTGAATTACAGTAAAGAATTTTGGACCTCTGATCCAGCTGGATTGAGCTTCGACTGTGGTCGCTACTCAAATTACACTGTGACCTAATCCAGTCTAAACAAAGTCACAAAAAAGTTGAACACCGCTTAACAAATAAAGCAAACATTAATTTCGGATAGAATCTGGCCATGGATTGGCGAATCCAGGTTTTGATACTTGTGCGTTCCTGCAACGATCTCGAATAAATTCAAGATTTAGTAAATCTTTCGAACATATTTACACAGTTTGAACAAAATTTACTAGGTTCACGTGAACCCGTAGGTCAGGAGGTAAATCTGCCCCTGCTCCTCATATTCGAACTCAGTGTACAAGTAGAACTGTGAATACTGTTTGCGCAAAGTTTTATGTACTAGATTTATTATTCCACTGCTACCTCCTCGAATAATGTAAAAGTAGAAAGAGGACTAATGCAGTTTTCAGTTTTGAGCTCTAGAATTGTAAGCAGAACCGGAGCCAGGATTTGAAGTTTATGGGTTCTAAACTGGCCACCAAACTCATACTTCGTCTTAGTTACCGGATTCACAATTAGATATTTATACTTTGTTGATGAATTTCCTAAAACAAATATAGGATCTAAGCAAAAGCTACTGGCCGAACCCAGACCCAACACTCTACCTCGACCTCTGATTGCCAGATCACTTGTAATATATAATCTATGCTTCTCATTGTAGTATACAACGACATACTCAATATATTTTCACATGTGTGGTTTGGGGAGGATAGTGTATACGCATCTCATAATAGTATGATACCTGGAATAAACCTGATGTATGCTTCTCATTCAAAAATCCAATCAAACTTATGTACACCATTCAGCTTACAGGCAACAACTTTTACAGTAACATCTAAGGATTCAAGAGGAAAAGCTCTCTTATTCGTACGAAATTACTCTCAAAGTTTAACTAATATTTCGCAAGAGATAATTTTACAGAAGGTTGCTGCACACAAACTGGAAACAAAGTAGGCATTCAGTAATTGTGAATTCAGCTGTAAACACAAGAATTCTTCTTGAACTTGATGGGTTTAGTGCTAGTAGAGTCAATGACCAAATCACACGATATCTGCTTTTTGTTCTTCGTCCTCACTAATTTCCCCACCACATCTCCACGCGACCTGATTTCAAAATCCAATTTTAATGGAACTTTAAAACCGCCATTATTTGATGCATCAAGACCTGATCCAGCTCCATACAAGGGAAACTTTGTTGATTCTATGTTCACTAACACAGTCCGCCTACTCTTCCTGGGTTGATAATATTTTTTTAACTGCAAACCAAAAAAGAATATGAAGATTACGAAGGTATAAATGCATTGGCTAAATTTCTCCACAAACTTCAAATATTTATAAAATAAGGTGTGTTTCAAAACGAGGAACCTAAGATCAACTTAAGTGGTGACCTAGCAGTCGATGAAATTGATGAAAACCATGGGACATAAAAGTTTGAATTCCATAATAAACAAAATACACTATGTGATTTCTCGGAATGGTGGGCAGACTACTTAATGTCTGTGCTGGTAGGAGGTAACAACTATCCAGTAGAATAGTTCGGGTGCGCGCAAGCTGGTCTAAACATTACCGTCATAAAAAAAAGGTCAACTTTAGTATTGTTGTTTCTTCATTTTTCAACTCCTAATACAGGAAACTGAGAATGACATTGGTGACATCTCTAGTCCACAACTTGGTACAGGTACATACAAATCATTTAGCAAATCGAAGGTAGAACACCAAGAAGGAGAGAGATTGTTACCAAGAAAAGGAAGCGAAGAAATATGCCGAGAAATTACCTGACCAGAGGCAACAGTGATATCTGAGTAGATGAGATTGATGGGGGTGGAGCTAACATGAATGCCATAGAATGTAGCAGGATTGTACACGCTTATTCTCAACGAGCCGTTCACTGTCATCATCTTAGTTACAACTCCAGAGAAATCCGAACCTTCACCGATGTAGAAGTTATTCACAGCTAAACTCTGAAAAAAGAAAAACATACAAATAAAATTAGTCAACTTTCTTGAACTGAACTCAGAATAGTTGATTTTTCCATTGAAACATACTAATTGGGGACTTGCTGTTGAATATAACCATGTCATTCTTTTTGGCACAGACTAAAAAAGAAATAGATTCGCATAAATTGAAATGGAGGAAGTACTTGATACAGGGTGGAATAATACTATTAAATTGATAATTCCAGGATTAATATACAAAATAATCAATAAGAAATAATACTAAAATAACTAATCACAATATAACTAATCCTAACATAATCATTCAAAAATAGCCCAGTTTCAAAAGTAATCGAAATTTAGTCACTTTTCATGTAAAGATAAATCTGAGCGAAAGCACTGTTCAAAATCCGGAAAATACGCCCGCATATTATACGGGAGTTCCAGCATAAGTATGCTTGAACTCCCGCATATTATACGGGAGTTCCATGATAACTATGCTGGAACTCCCGTATATATTATACGAGAGTTCCAGCAAGTATAAATGTCCAGTATAATATATTGGAGTTTGGAACACCGGTGCTCCAGTATCCCGTATATTATACGGGAGTCAGCAAAGTATACCGGTCCAGCATAATATGCTGGAGTTCGTACACAAATGCACCGAACTCCCGTATATTATACGGGACCGGTTTCTGTTGCAGCAAAATAGTGGCTATTTTTCATTGACTTAGTAAACGCTAGCTATTTTTGATTGACCAGTGCGAAAACTGACTATACCGTGCTATTTTGACCATAAATTGTGCTCATCAAGAGTAAAGAAACATACCCTGACAGTAATTTCTGCCTTGTACGGACGTCCAGCGCCCCAAATGATAAGGCAAAAGATAGAAAACAGAACAATGAATCCCAATAGAGCTAACAACGCTTGACACCGCCGAGTTACTCCCTTTTCCTCATCATATTCGTCATACTTACCTTCTTCCATAATCACATTACATTCCGGCCACCCTTTATCATTCCTTTTCCGGCCATTTTTCCGACCGGACGACGACCTAAATATGCCGGAAAATCGACTAGCAGAAGAATTACGAGAGTGGCGTCCAAATGAAGGGTGCGAAGGAGATTCCATTGGACTATTGAAACTGGGTGTCGGTTGCATAGATGTTGATTTGTCCCCATCGTGTGAATCTCTGGACGGACTCTGTACGTAGTAAACTGGCCTTTTTGGTGACCTTGACGGTGAAGATGGAGCTAAACTTGTTATATCTGACTCTGATTTTGTGTGCAACATTTTTCGAACAAATTAAACCTAGTATAATTGTAGTAGTAGAATTCTGAACAAGACTATACTCAATTAATTTTGAATAAGCTCGTGAAAATTGGAATTCTTTTCATATGCAAAAAAACCACATGAATTGTGTGATTTATAGTGTTTTTTGTATGATTTGCATGGGATTTTTTTAAAGCGGCAGAGCAAGCAAATGCTTTTTAAAGAAACAGAGAAGAAGCAGAGTAAGTAGAGTAAAGGAAGACTGAGAGACAAGTAGACGGAGGTTTGGAAGGTGCCCCGAAACTGAACCTGATTCCGAGCCTAAGCAATATGGTTGGTTCGGAAATAAGTGTCGGCAGCCTCTTGTCACTGTCGCACCCGATGGAACTAATTTTGGTAATAAACAACAAATTAGGGAAGCTCATTTTTTTTGGTTGGAAAAACTAAGAGAAATTTTACTTTGAGTCTCACACGCCAAGTCATACTTGTGTGAGACTCTTCAAAGATGGACATTTGTACCAGTGGGTCCTATTTATACCACCATTTTTCTCTCTCTTTAATTTCACCTTCCTCATCCCAAAATAGCCCCTTCTAATTTTCCTTTTTTTTCTGTACCAGTAAATTTTCCTTCACTCCCCACATCAGAACTACTAGACATCACTCTCAATTTTCCTTCCTTAGCCAAACTCGTTTCCTCTCGCTTTTGATTCTTCCCTCACTCTATTTCAGAAAGAGATAAAAGCAGTTGATGAAATTACAGAGATTATTTTGCTGTAAATTTGATATTCTTAAGATTCTTCGTCATTATTTACAAAAGAATGAAAAGCAAGAAACATTTTCACCCTATTTTCGAACCCCTTCACAAACTTTAAACCCATTACCCATAAATTATATTTTTTCCATTGTCAATCCATATTTTATTCCCCAAGAGTTATCGTTTTCTGACACATTAATGACAATGAAAAATATATAGATCCATAATCTTCTCTGAAAATAATAAAGTGAACAATCTATGTTTAAATAAAACTCAAAAAGTGTTGAGCAAATAGAAAAACAATCTCCTGACGAGTTTTGGGCTAATGAAAGAGAGGGTGATGTCTTGGAGTTCTGAGGTGGGGGAGTGAAGGAGAATTTTCTGGTAGAGTAGAAAGGAAAATTAAAAGAAAAATTAGAAGGGGTTGTTTGGGATGAGGGAGACGAATTAAAAGGGAGACGAAAATGGTGGAAGAAGTGGGACCCATTAGTCCAAATGTCCAGCTTTGGAGGGAAAATTTTATTTTGTGTCATACAACTGACATTAATTGTATGAGGCATCCTGTTTGTCTCACAGTTTTGTGGACCCACATTTTTTTGGACTCAGAAGTGTAAGATTGGGGTCCACAAATTTGTGAGACAAAAATGAGCCTCACACAACTAGTGTAAATTGTGTGAGACACACCATAAAACTTTCTCGCTTTGAAGAGTCTCACACAAATATGACATCAGACACAAATATGACATGACATGACACGTAAAAATACTCGGTCATCGTTTTACCATGTCTGATGTCGGATATATCGTTCACCCTTCCTAGGTCTCGATACGATGGGTCTCTGGCCCCGACGACAGTCTCGCGGATCTAGGTTTCCCCTTCGTTCTTTCATCAGGGAATCAGGGTAGACATTGCCCCCGATTTTACCCATACACAGATAGTCCCCTCGTTTTTCGGAAGGTAGATTTATCGAAGCGACGGGAAGCAAAAAGTGAATCCGGGTTCCTTCCTCCGTATGTTACGAACCGAGTTGTTGGGTCAACGAAACGCGTCGTTCTGACTTCGAACATCATGTCAGTCGTCGGTTGAATGTCCTTGAATGCGAAACTTCGCACATTGACTGCTCTCCCCCTATAAAAACTCCGACCCTTTTTCACTTCTCCATTTTTCGACTCCAGAACTCTTCGACTTGCCCTCAAATTCCCTACTTACGTTGAACTTCTTCAATTCCTCGTATATTGCCATTTAGACCTTCATATCTTCATCCTCAATCTTCATACTTTCATATATTTTCTTCAAACCATCATATTTCCCAGATCCCTATAGCAAAAACATCTAAATCTGTGCCTTAGCAAATCGCCACTTCATCTTCCAACACTTACACAGATGCCGAGGCGACCATTCTTGAGGTGGATCAGGAGCCTCTTTTGAAGAGCTTCCTACCCGGGGGGCTGCTCCATCGGCAACGACTTCAACGTCGAGAAGGCCTCAATTCAACATGACCGAGGCGAGGGAGCATGGAGGTACATATGCTCCGTTCTTAAGAAAACACTACCCACAGTCTGGGTAGACCGTATTGAGAGGGCAAGGAGGTGGTCGTTCCCGGGCCCAACAAAGACATGACCACCCACGTAGATGGGTACTTAAGTGTTTACACTTACCCCTTCAGGCTCGCCTTTATGGACCCAATAATCCTCGACTTCTATAAAAGGTTCGAGGTCTACCTTGGGTAGATTCACCCGTCCATTTGGAAGGTCGTAATTTTCCTCCAACACTTTGTAAACAATACTAAAACACCTCGGTTCTCCCTCGACCATCTGCCTCGTCTATAAGTCCCTGAATCTTCCAAAGGGGGTTGATCAAGCTCATTTGCTGTTGGGGGCGTGGCTTTGATTCTGTAGTTGTGCTATTGCTGCTTGTTGAGCATGCAGCATTTCGAAAATCAGCCGTAGGCTCACCCCATCACCATCGCCTTCGGACGCTTTCCGAGTTGTTGGTCGGGGTCCTCCACGAACACTGTTTTTGGGATCTATTGGCAAATTGATGTTGACGGCCACCTGCGAGTTAGCATCGGTCGGGACGGCAGCTGGGACACTGTTAGGATCGGCAGTAAGCACATCGTTGCTGGGCACCAAAGTATTATTTTCGCAACTGCGAGTTTGACATTTTTAGTCTGACTAGAAATTAAGAATTCAAAGAACAAACGTAAAATAGGGTGTGTTATGGAGATTCGTATTAAATCACCACTATTATCCTTATCCCCACGGCGGGCGCCAAACTATTTTTCCCCAAATTAGGTAACAATTAAATTTGTTCGCATTTTAAAGGATACATGGTATAATTGAACACGAATAATTAGAGTAGTAGATAAATGAAGATCAAACCACTCGCAATATTAAGAGCAAGCGTGATCTTAGATTGAACAGTGACCCCGTCCTCGATTGGACCCTCGATTCGAACCCAGTCGCGAATAAAGAATAAAACAAGAAAATAATGTCTTTAACAGTAGCCAGAGAACAAAGTAAATTTTTATTGCCTTGGATTGCGTGTTACAATGTGTCAGTCATAATAAAAGCTTCACCTTTATATAGTAGGAACCTCTCAATCCTAGGATAACTCTAAAAAAAATAGTAAAAATCTTCTTTTCTTAGTAATTGTTGATCCGTAATCAACATCGAGCGAAATTTTCGCCGTGATATCTGGTTGAGGGCGAGTATTGCGGTCTTCTATTTGCCGTGCATAACAGTTCACCGTGTCTCCCAAGGTCTAGAACTTATACTCAGTCCAGGGTACGTCCTTTTACCATGTCCGGTGTCGGATATATTATTCACCCTTCCCGGTTCTCAATACGATGGTTCTCTGGCCCCGATGACAATCTCACAGATCTGTGTCCCCCTTCGTTCTTTCATATGGGAATCGGGGTAGACATTGCCCCCAATTTTACCCGTACACAAAAATACTTTTGAATTTTAGACAAGCTACCTAAAATAGATTCTTCAATTAATTATACTTTCTTTACCCACCGCTGCATTATTTTAATATTTCTCTTTCTCTTATTTTTTTTTTCTTATTATGAAAACAAGTTAATGCCAGCTTTTTTACTACCGTCGTTAGGTATTTTGCATACAACAAAAGATAATGTTGTAACTTCTTCGGATAGATTACTTTACCACAACAACAACAAAAAAAAAAAAGCATCTTCTTTGTTTAGTTAGTGGTAGGGTCCGAGAATAATAAATACAGTCTAACATAACAGCTTTTTGATAGTTGTATTGTTTATAATGTCTCAATATACTAAGATACAGCAATGTTTTATTTCACCAAGATCAAGTCAATTACATTGCAATGTTAGGTAGTTACACTACACCAAGTGAGTAACTAGTAACATAATGAAATCAATGAAGTATCGTAACGTCAGTATACACGGCCACTACTTCACTATCAAAGTATGAGTGTCTCAATCGTTTTCAATTTATTATTACATTTAAATTTAAGTATTTGAGCCTATCACCTACTAAGCATTTAAATCGGTTTCTCGTTCGTTGTTCCGTTTCTATATTTAAACTTGATCAAATTCAAATTCGTATTGGGGAAGTCTCATATAGAAGACTAAAGTGTTTCTAAGGACATCTCAAAGGGTGGACTATTTTTTGTACCAAATCTAAATTTGGTGTTTTTTTGCTCCAATAGAACACCAAATCTTGCACCATTATAGTGCGTGAATAGTGTCCCACCAAATTTGGTGTGACACTATTCATCAACACCAAATTTGATTTAATATTATTTTATTAATCTTTTTATTTTTTTGTACTTTTAATTTATCATATATTGTGTATATAATTAATTTTTATATTAAGATCTTTATAANCTTGGTTCATTCATACCAAATCTCAGACCTTGTGATTTCTTGGCTGTTAATTGATTTTCTTTCCTAAAATTGTACAACCGCGTATTTTAGAGACCTTGTCCTTAAATAACCTTTATGTATTTACCCTCAATTGCATGCTTTACACAAGTGTTTGATTAGTTTCTTTCCTTAATTGTTTTATACCCGTTTGAATTTGAATCCCTTAATTAAAGGGAGTCTTATGTGATTGATTTACAATCAGTCTTCAATTATTTTCTTACCTTATTTCCTCATGACTTCCATACTATAAATACACGACCCCTCTTTTCACAAAGCACACACGATTGAACACACTTCAAACTACACAAATTTCACAATCTCTTTCGAACTCTCGCATAAAAGTATTCTGCCTTCCTGTCTGCACTTTGGCTTTTACAAGACTACTACTCTTCTTACTTGTTTCCTTGAAACTGGTATGTCCTAATTTTAGTTTCAGCATCACCCTAATGTGTTTACTTACAGTCTTTATATCCATGTCTACTTTACTGTCTATGTAGAGTTCAATATTTAATTTAGCATGCATATGTTCTATTGCCTGTTTCTACTGTGAATATTTGCTCCCTATCCCATTACCCCTATGTGTTTGTGAGTAGTGACTTAGGGCATGGCAACAGTAGTTGTTGTCCATGAACTGGGTTCTGAATCAATGAGGTCTTAACCTCTAAAACATGCTGGAGGGCATGCCAGCACATCCCATTGCTAGGTATGCCCATCAGCCTGCTCTTCTTGTGTTCTTGCAAATTCCCCACTTCCCTATACCCCTATGTGCACTGATTTTAAGTTATTCCCTTTTCCCTCTCCCCTTTCAGATTTTCCCTTCTGCACTTAGAGCATCTCCAATGCTACTCTATTTCTTGCACCAAATCCAAATTTGGTGCAAGAAATAGTGCATTCTTGCTCCAATGCCACTCTATTTCTTGCTCTATTATAGAGCATGAATAGTGTTGCACCAAATTTGGTGCAACACTATTCATTACTCTATATTTGGTTTAATATTATTTTATTCACTTTTTTTATTTTTGGACTTTTAATTTATCATATATTGTGTATATAATTAACTTTTATATTAAGATCTTTATAATTTTAATTTTATATCCTATTTTTTGATATATTAATTTTTGTATATATATATATATATATATATATATATATTTATATAAAATTATAAGTTAATTTTATTATTATTATAATTATATAAAAAGAAAAATAACCATTATTTAAAAATAAAAAATTGCAAATGTAAGATATCTAATGTTGCTAAAATTGAAAAGTAAAAACTAAAATTTTAAAAAGAAAATTAACAATACATAAAATAAAAATATATTATAATTAAAGTACATCAAAGGAGGATACATTAAAATTGAAATTAAGATGCGCATTTCGCACTTCGTAAGCATTAATCGAGCATTTATGGGAGAATAGAGGCGAAAGTTGAATATTTATGTTGTACTTAAATTAAATTTGACTATGATGTAATATTTATTTAATTATCTTTTATCAATGATTTCACTTTTAGTTGATTTATCCTTTAAATAATTTTGTAATAAATGATTATATAAGTGGTGAATGTGAATTATATATAATGAATATGGAAAAAAGAAAAAAGAAGTATTTGTNTTTCATGTAATCTTCATCAATTTTTGCTTTCTTTACTCCAATAGGTCGTTGTGATGATGTGACCTCACCTGCAACATCCTCATTTATATTTAGTGGATGTCCAAACTCCTACGGTAGAAATGGCAGTAGATGAAGATCACCGATTTGAACAATTTTTAGCTCGACACAAAACTTAAGGATAAAGATGCGCATTTCGCACTTCGGTAATGCATTAATTGAGCATTTATGGGAGAATAGAGGCGAAAGTTGAATATTTATGTGGTACTTAAATTAAATTTGACTATGATGTAATATTTATTTAATTATCTTTTATCAATAATTTCACTCTTAGTTGATTTATCCTTTAAAATAATTTTGTAATAAATGATTATATAAGTGGTGAATGTGAATTATATGTGATGAATAAGAAAAAAAAAGATAGAATTTGTTTGAAGGAAATAAAAAATAAAATTTAAATAGAAGATAATAATATAATATAGAAGAGAGAGAAGAAATATTCTTTTTTGGTAATGGTGTAATGATTGGAATAAATTTGATGTTACACCATTTTAATGTGAAATTTGGTATTAGGGTTAGAGATGATCTAACAAAAATGATATTATATTCAAAACTTAAATCCGAGACTGGTTAAAAATTAGAAAAATTTTCATAAAGCACTATCTTTTGGTAGTAATTAGCCATCTATAGATACCATTTGCTATATTACGGATTATAGATACCTTTTGTGTGGTTATAAGATGTATTTGATGTATTTAAGTTATTGTATTCATGAATACAGTAGCAAAAATAGGTGTGAATCAGGGAAGTCCAGCTAATCAGTTGTTGTATTCGAGTGTATTCGACTGTATTCATGGAGTGAAACATGGGATTACAGCTGGACAGATTATCGTATTCAACTGTAGCAAAAATCTAGTTTTAGGCCTCCAAACCACCAAAACAATTTCACAATTATGTAATAATGGAGACCCAATTAATTTGGCACCAAACAACCTCATAAACATCAACTACAACAACTACAACAATTGCAAACATAAAAGAAAGCAAAAAAAAATTCAAACTACTACACTACTCCTACTAGGGTTTAAGCAAAAATAATAATTTAACAAATTACACTACTTAAAAGAGAAAGAAATAGAGAGAGAGAGAGAGAAGAATAACTTACTTGAGTCGAAGAGGGGAAGGAAGGGAGGTGTGTTAATGGAGGTTTGGGGAGGAAGGTGGTTGTTAATGGAGGTTTGAAGAAGAAGAAGAAGGAGAGTTGTAGGTGAAGAGAGAGAGAAAAAGAATGGGATGGGGGTTGGGGCGGAATAATGAGGGAACAGGGAAGGGGGGGGGGTTTGGTGAGGTGTAAAAAAGAAAAAACAAGTACTACTGGCGC
>NC_031991.1:68258174-68302073 GCF_001879085.1 Nicotiana attenuata
TGAACCTGTTGCTTCTGCCCTGATTCCTCCACCTTTTTGGTGAGGATGCTCATTTGTGTCAAGAGAGTCGCCATATTTTCAGCCATTGTATTAGAAGGATCAAGAGGCACTGAGTGCACCACTGGAGTGATAGGTGCATTCCTAGATGTCCAACCCGAATTCTGCGCCATCTTGTCGAGCAAATTCTGACCTTCTCTCCAAGTCTTGCTCAAGAATGCCCCACCAGCCGAGGCATCAACGATATTCTTCAAGCTGTCTGACAGTCCCATGTAAAACCGTTGTCCCAACATCTGTTCTGGAACACCATGGTGAGGACACATAACCAACATTCCTTTAAACCTGCCCCAGTCTCGTGTAGTGTCTCCATTGGTTTCTGTTTGAAGCTCACAATCTCATCAATTTGTTGAGCAGTTTTGTTGGGCGGATGGAACTTGTTGTGAAATTGCTTGACCAACTCATCCCAAGTTGCTATAGAGTTTATGGGAAGCGAGTTTAGCCAAACCTGAGCAGCTCCTGTCACCGAGAATGGAAACAATAATAGCCTGATTGCTTTTGGAGTCACGTTGGGTTGCCTTTGAGTTTTGCATATAGACAGGAAGTTCTTTAAGTGCTGCTGAGGATCTTCTGTTTGTGTCCCAGAAAAGAGTCCCTTGTTCTGCAACAAGTGTAGCATGTTATTTGTGATCTGGAACGATTCAGCTTGTATTGCGGGCACAATAATGGCAGTGGCCAAATTGTCAGCTGTGGGTTGTGCCCAGTCATATAGTGCACCCTCAGGCACAAGAGGTGCCAATTGCTCATTCCTGACGTTCCCGTTGGGATCGTTTATGTCGCCCATGTCAATTTCGAATTGGTGTGTTTGTTGGGATTGTTGAAGTCTTTTGTTGGCACGATTCAATGTCCGGAATGTCTTCTCGGGGTCTGAGAGTCCTTCAAGTAGTTCTCCAGCCCTCGTAGAATTTCTAGGCATACACCTGCGCACCCAGATCAACAACCGTCAAATTTTCAATGAAAAAGTTGGTAGAGAGAAGACTGACTACAATAAGAATCCTTGTATTTCTGTCAATGGCAATTGATAATTCCGTTAACTCCCTGGCAACTGCGCCAAAATTTGATCACGCCCAACTATGCCTTATAAAAAGGACTTTGCGGACGTTGCAAATATAACCCGAGTATTACGCCCAGGGTCGAATCCACAGAGAGTTAACCTATCAACCACTATCTTCAGACCCACTAATTCTTCAGAACCAGCTTCCCAAATATTCAAATCTCAGTTGAGTGTTCTTTAACAACTAGCTTGCAAGTAACTAAATGGCTGTAAACTAAATTAATAAGGTTGTAAACAATTATGAGGAAAAGCTAAGGCAATGATTTCCCCTATTGATGGAATCCCTTCTGTTTATGCTCATACAAATTTACCCACACATCTCTATCAATCATGAACGCTAATCTTACCGCAAATCTCTCCCGAGTAATCACAGTAATCTACTATTGCACTCTCCCGAGATACACTAGCTTACTTTATTTAGCACAATTCACTTTAGATTACACCCAAGGCTTCGTTATCCCTAATCCCGCCGTAAAACCCGCAATTATAGATTCCTCTAATAATCTAGGCGTGGTGTTGTTCAACAATACCCTAAATATGCACTCTTTTCCAAGTTATGCACACTAAATAGGCACAGCTAATTGAGGATCCTGTCAATTAACTACAACGAACACGAAGTTGAACAAATAGAGATTAAACTAGCAATTTGTATTCACATAAATAAGAAGTTCATCACCCAATAGGTTCCATCAAAACCTTAGACAAGGAATTTAGCTACTCATGGCTATGGGAAAATAAACTAAGATTGAATTCATCATAAAAATCAAAAGAAAAGAAGAAAGATGTTTAGAGTATTCTCTCCCAGTGGTTTTCCTTGCTAAGAAACCTTAAAAATCAATACATCCTCTCTTGGGCGAAGTCTAATGTTTTAAATAGGGTTTAGGTCTAAAAATCCCGTAATTGACACTTTGGTCCCTGTAGTTTCTGCGCTTGCCGCGGTTCTGCCGCGGTCGCGGTAGAAGCGCGGCCAAACACCCTCACGGATTCTCTGATCTTCTGAAGCTGCTTCCCACCGCGGTTCTGCCGCGGTCGCGGTGGAACCGCGGTGGATCCAGTACTCTGAATCTTCGGCCTGTTTTGCATGGTTCACTTGGGAAATTTCACAGTTGGCCTATTTTTCATCACTTTTAATTCCAAAACTGCTCCTTAGCCTTCCTTATACATATATCACCTACAAATCATGAAAAGCACTAATAAGAGCATTTTGTCATCACTTTTAGCATTAAAACTACACAAGAAGATGATTATTTAATGGTGTGATTATAGTCAAATTCACCTATTATCACAACTTTACAAATTTATAGCCCAAAGATAAGGCTAAGGTCCGAAACAAGCTTTTTTACACCACCAGCTACTACTATTATTCCTTCTTCATAAATTCCTACGCTTTGTACATATTCCAATTGAAACAATCTACTTCAATGGTGGCATTTATTTTCTGAAAACACGTAAGGCTTTTATATTTGAATTTGCTTTTCTTAATGTAAAATTGTGTAGAAGTGGAAGCAATAGAAACATCTACAATTATAGAGGAGACTTAGACTGTTTAGATGATAAAATGAGAATAGTGATATATTTTAGAACTATTAATTTAATTGAAGGATCTTTGTCAAATCTTATATTTGTTTCTTCCCCAAGTTTCAAATGGTAGAAATAAAAAAAAAATTGCTGCAAGTCTATAATTTGGCAGAAAAAAAACAAATAAATTGATTTTATATATAGATTTTCCGAGAAAAAGTAAGAATAAATACAAACATTTTAATTTTAGTTTTAATTGTACATGTACATTATATATATAATAATGTATAACTTTATATATGAAATATATAATAATGTATATAAAAAAAATAAGAAAAACAAGAAGAAGAGAAGAGAGAAGAAAGTATCAAACTTTCATGTAGNAACTAGAGAGTCACAAAGTGGCTTGTGGTGAGAGTACCACAAGTTAGTTGAGTTGAATCCTTTGTAATAGAGTCATTACAAAGTGGCTTGTAATAAGTGTTTGCAAGTTAGTGAAGTTGAAAGCCTACAAGTGTAGGTCGTAGTTTTTGTCCTCTTGAGTTGGGATTTTTCCACGTAAAAATCCTCCGTGTTCTTTACTTACTGCCGAGCTACTGTGGAACAATTAGAGAACCTGATTCCCTATACTGGTTGGTTTTACAGTTTGTTGCTTACAGTGGGAGCTGATAGAGAATCTGGTTCTCTATACAGTAGGAACTTATCATGTGTCTCATTTACATATTGGTTCAGTAGTTAGCACTATGGGAACTGATACAGGACCAGATCGCTATACAGCTTGGTTCATTAGTATTTTCAATGGAAACTCATAGAGAACCTGGTTCGCTATACAGTCTGGTGGACGCTTAGTTTCTAACAACAGATCTGGAAACTTCCATCTCTCTCTCTCTCTCTCTCCATATATATATATATATANACAACTTGTGTGGTGTGACAAAGAAAAAAATGAAATAGATGAGAAAATATTTTCTGTGAAAAGATAGGAACAGAGAGTAATGGAAGACGATGAAAAGGGAAGGGGTTTCTGGTGGAGAAGATGATGGAAAGAGTGAGGAGGCAGCGAAGAAGACGAGGGTAAAGTCTTTTTATCATTTGTTTTCTTGTTAGCAACTACTAGGGTTAAAGGGTGAATTAATTTTTACATATCATATACAATGTGGGCTAGTTTTGGTAGCATTTAAAAATATGGGCCAATTTTGGTAGCATCATGGTATCAATTGTATTTGAGCGTAATTTTTCCATTTTTATACAAAGTTTCAATAATTTAATGGAAAATGTTAATAGTTTGCACTTTTAGTATAGTTCTTTACCTTTACATTCTAGTTTGATTGGTAGTTTTCTTTTGTTAAGTGTAAGAATCCATCTCGTGTTAAAAATAATATATTTTTAATTGAGTCCTTAAATTATTCATCACTGTTTGATTTAATTATCATTAATATATCTTGGTAAATAATAGATTTCTCAAAAGGCAATTGATTTGATAGTGTTCGCCGGAATATGTGTTTGGTAGCGTATGTCTTATATTTAAGAAAAAACTGAAAACCCGACAAAACCCGACATATACCGAATCGAGAAAAAACCGACTTAATTGGTTTGGTTTGATTCTAATATTTGAAAAACCGACTTACTTGGTTTGATTTTTTTTAAGGGAAAAACCGATCCAAACCGAACCATGAACACCCCTACTTAGAAGTAGATGACCAATTTCCTGTTTGGACAATTTAACAAGAAAAAGGAAAAGAAAATAACGAGAATATGTGGACAACTAAAAAATTGAAGATTTTTTTTGAATCTTATGCTTTCAAATTAAATGTGTATGTTGTATGGTCAAAATCTGATCATACGTAGATTAGTGCTAAAAGGAATGGCAAGGGATCGACTAAGTCGTGGTCGTATTCACAAGGCGTAATAACGACGAGTATTTTGGCCGCTGCCGAGATCGAGCCATCAGAAAGCTTGTACGGAAAAGTACATGTTGTGATTCTTAAGGGGGGCGAAGTAAAGTACAATCAAGGGATGAGGGTATTCTGGCTAAGGACCGTTGGACAAAAGGGAATACTTATAATATATGTATATATATATATAGGAAGGAAGAAGACGGGGGGGGGGGGGGGAATTGTCTCCTGGAAAGGGGGCGAAGTAAAGTACAATCAAGGGATGAGGGTATTCTGGCTAAGGACCGTTGGACAAAAGGGAATACTTATTATATATATATATATATATATATATATATATATATATATATATATATATCTTGGTTGCAAATCTTTGTAACCATCATTGCTGAATCAATAAAGATAGATCCCGTAGCTATCAATGGCATTCCTTCTTTTTCTTCTTTGTTCTTTCATTACGGAACAATACGTCAAGAATGTAAGCCTGTCGTTTATATTCAATATCTTTTATAATTTTAGAAAGGGTTATAAGCTTGATTATATTCTATTCTCGTATTTAACGTGCTTCAATCTAGAGTTAATTATCCTTGGTTAAGATTTATCCTTTGTTTTCTCATTAATTAGTTTAACAAAGAGCATACCACTTTTTGGTCAAACATATATAATTTACGAAAATACTTAGAATATTGTGATCTTAAACGTGTCTATGTCATTTTTACAATGGAGTGTTAAATTGAATATCAAAGAAATATTGGTTGTTGCTTAATTGATATCAGCACTTCTTAAATAAAAGTTTAAGGTTCAAAACATGTGATAAACAAACTCCAAAGAGAAAAAAACGAATAAGGATGCAATTGGACCGTGCCAAAATACTGCAATTACTCCATGAATTCTGAGCATCAATGATCTAGAATGTTCGAAAGAGAAGAGAAAAAGAAAATGAACTGCAGAGGAAGAAGAAGAAAGTGGAAATCTACTGTTTCATTTCCACTAACAGATATTTATATACAAATATCCTAACCACCTAATCACAACTAATTACATCTTACAACTAATTACAACTAACTTAAGACACCTTAATTGGCATCTAGCTAGCAGCCAGCTGTACACAGCTTGCCACATGGGCATATCACAATACTCCCTCTCAAGCTGGAGGGTGCACAATGTTCAACACTCCCAGCTTGCTCAATGGATGGACATGTGCTGCATGACTTAATCCTTTTGTCAAGAGATCTGCTAATTGATCCTTTGTAGGAACATACACAGGCCTGATCATTCCACACTTAATCTTGTCTCTAATGAAATGACAACCAATCTCTATATGCTTCGTTCGTTCGTGGAAAATTGGATTGGCTGCAATTTGCATAGCAGCCTTGCTGTCAGTGTGCACTATTATTGGTTCTCTAGTTTCAATGCCTAGCTCTTTGCACAACCCCAACAACCAAGTGATTTCTGCTACTGCTGATGCCGTGCTCCTGTATTCTGCCTCTACTGAACTTCTAGATACTGTCTGTTGCTTCTTTGACTTCCAAGAGATCAAAGTCCCCAAGTTTCACAACATATCCTGTTACTGACCTGCTTGTGTTTGGGCATGATGCCCAATCTGAATCACACCAACATGTCAACTCATTGACTTCTGTAGCCTGCATCAAAATTCCTTGACCTGCTGTGCCTCTTAGATACCTAACCAGCCTTGTTGCAGCCTCCCAGTGTGACTGCTTTCGTGCTTGCATGAACTGACTGCAAAGTTGATATCACGTCTTGTGATAGTGACATACATTTGTCTCCCAATCAACCTCTGGTATTTGTTGATGTCTTCCAGTATTCCATCACCTTTGACTCCAACTGCCTCATCAAACTCCACAGTTGTTAGCTTCAGATTACATTCCAAAGGTGTGTTGGCTACCCTAGCACCACTTAGGCCTAGATCAGAAACCAACTCCAACACATACTTCCTTTGATTTAGGATGACACCTGACTTAGACCTCAAGACTTCAATGCCCAGGAAATACCTGAGCTCTCCCAGATCTTTTAGTTTGAATTTTCTATGCAACACTCCTTTAGCCTCATCAATCAACTCAGTGCTGCTTCCAGTGATGAGTAAATTATCCACATACACTAAAACAATCACCACATTTTTTGCCCTTTTTAAGGTGAACAATGAATAGTCGTAGCTGCTCTGCATAAAGCCTGCTTCTACTAGTGCATCTGTTAGTTTGATGTTCCACTGCCTGGATGCCTGTTTTAGTCCATATAAGGACTTGAGCAACCTACAAACTTTCTGCCCGCCTGTCTCCTGAATCCTTATGGCATTTCCATGTAAACCTTTTCATACAGATCACCTTGCAAAAATACATTATACACATCCATTTGATACATATTCCAGCCCTTAGAGACAACTAATGCAATCACTGTCCTTACTGTGACCATCTTGACCACAGGGGAGAAGGTGTCATGATAATCCAATCCCTCTCTTTGACTGTAGCCCTTTGCAACTAGCCTTGCCTTAAATCTTTCAACCTCACCATTGGCTTGGTATTTGATTTTATATACCCACTTTGAACCAACTGTGTTCTTGCCCTTAGAAAGTGTCACTACCTCCCAGGTCTTGTTTTCTTCCAAGGCTTTAATCTCCTGCTTCATAGCTTCTACTCATCTTTCATCCTTAACTGCTTCCTTGAAGGTCTGAGGTTCAATTAAGGTGGAGAACTTGGCAAGATAGCTTTGATAAGCTGGTGTAACCTTGTCATAAGACAGATAATTGGAGATGGGATGTTTGGTCCTAGTCTTGTCACCTTGAATCACATAATCCTTCATCCAGATGGGTTGTTTACTTGTTCTAGCAGACCTCTTGAGAGTTGTAGGTTGATCATGTGTCATTACACCCTCCTCAACCTGCAACTCCTCAAGAGATGAGGCTGCACCTGTATCTGTCAGCAGTTGCTCTTCATTAGTAGGTAAGGGTACCTGTTCTGCACTAGAACCACTCTGCTCATCAATATCATTTTCAATGGCATAATCTTGTGCCCCAGCATCAGATCCTTGATCAAAATTGCTATTTGAATGTTCCTCACCTGCAAAACAATCATCAAACAAGTTGTGCTGCTCCATAGGAGCAGGAGTGTCATGGACTTCAGCCTGAACTGTGATGGATGCTTTGGCAAAAGGAAATTCATTTTCCTTGAATATGACATCTCTATTCACAAAGAATTGATGTGTGTGGAGGTCCAGAAGTATATAACCCTTCCGAGTCTCTGAATATCCCATCAACATTGCAGCTCTAGCTCTTTCTCCAAACTTGCCTCCTTTGAGTACATTGGTTGCATAGCACAAACACCCAATGACTCTCATATGTGTTAAGGAAGGCTTCTTCTTGTATTGAAGTTCATAGGGACTTCTTCGTTGGATCACAGCAGAATTCAGTCTGTTCATCAAATATACTGCTGTCTGAATACAAATACACCAGTATCTGATTGGCATTCTAGATTGAAATCTCAATGCTCTAGCTATGTTTAGAATGTGTCTGTGCTTCCTTTCTACAATCCCATTCTGTTGGGGTGTATGCACACAGCTACTACTCTGATGAACTATCCCCGGATCTTGAAACAATGAGCTGCATTGTGAGTTGAAGAACTCTGTTCCATTATCAGTCCTGATCACCTTTACTATGACTCCAAACTGAGTCTTAACCCTAGCAAGGAAAGACTTGATACTAACTATAACTTTTGTTTTAAGTTGCAGTAAGTAAATCCATGTATATCTACAATAGTCATCAGCCACAGTCAAGAAATAGTACTTTTTGTCAAATGTTGGTTTTTTATAAGGTCCCCAAAGGTCCATATGTACAAGACAAAATATAGAATCAGCTCTTGAACTGTTAGTAAGAAACACCAATCTAGTCTGTTTTGCTAAAGGACAAACTGGACACTTATTTATCAAAGTAATATCCACATTACTATGTACAATTTTCATATATTTCATTGCTGACAAGGAAGGGTGACCCAGCCTCTTGTGCCATAAGCTGCAGTCCTCCTTACAAGCTATTGCCATTATTCTGTGTCCTGTATCTTCATCACTACCATGTCCCCTCTTAAAGATGTAAAGGCCACCTCTTTCTCTACCAATCCCCTTCACCCTGCCACTGTAAAGCTCCTGAAAGAGCAGAAGTGAGGGAAAAAGTCTCCTGAACACATAAGTTCCTTTGTCAATTTTGACACAGATAATAAATTGTACTTAAAATCTGGCACAAATAGCACATTTGTAATTCTCTTGTTATCAAATAGGAAGCTTCACCAGTATGTGTTATGTTGCCTTAGCTCCTGTAGGTAAATGTACTTGTCACATGTGTGTGACCTTGACAAATGATCTGGTTCTAATATATCTTTGTTTGATACTACATGATGTGATGCTCCTGAATCAACAATCCATTCATCATTTGTCAATTTCGACAAGAAACAATATATATCATTACCTGTCATGTTAACCTAAGTGTTGTCCCCTGTGTCCTTGTTCAACAAGTTGAGAATCTGGTTGTACTGCTCCTCAGTGAAGTGAGGAATTTTCCTTTCTAACATTCCTTCAAGGCTGTGTTGTGCTTGTGTCTGACCTTCCATGTTGCTGGAGGTGTTGTTCACAGCAGCAAATGGTTGTCTACCATTCCCAGATTGTCCTCCAAATCTAGTTGGAGCTCTATAACCAGCTAAACCTGCAACATTTCCACTCCCATAAGCAGCATTTCCATTTCCATAGGGTCCTTTCTTCCTTTGCTTGAAATCAGTAGGATATCCAACTAGCTTATAGCAATTCTCCTTTGAATGCCCCTTCATATTGCAATAGACACACACACACTAAAAAAGGCTTCTTTCCTTTATAAGTCTGTCCACGATTCATCTGCATAGCCATTGGATCTCCTTTCTCAGCAGATACATTCAAACCAACAGAGTGTTGGCTTTCATCTTCAACATCATAGCATAAGCCTGATTAAGTGTGGGTACAGTTGTTTTTAACAGGATTTGCCTTCTAGCTTGGTCATACGAGTCGTTTAGACCACTAAGAAATTGCAACAATCTGTGTTGATAGAAGTGTTCAATATAATCATTCGACTTAGCACAATCACAACCGGGTGGAGGTACCATTGCATCATATTCAGCCCACAATTCCTTCAATTTTGAAAAATACACAAAGACTGAATTAGTACCTTGTGATAGTGTCGCATTTGCCGATGAACTTGAAAAATCCTCATGCGATTCACTTTGTCAAATCGCTCTTGTAAGTCCTGCCAAACAGCGTAAGAGTCAGATGCATACACAATTCCACTGAGGAGGTCAACTGATACTGTGTTCATGATCCATGAGAGGACTGTCGGTTGCAAGTGTCCTATTGCTCATGCAACTCTACCTCAAAGGATTCTCGCTTACAGGTACCAGTTACAAACCCTAATTTCCTCTTCGCCATGAGAGCAATCCGCATCGATCTGCTCCACATTTCATAATTCTCCGATCCAGTGAGCTTCACGGGAATCAATATCATACCAGGTGTATCTCCTGGATTCATGAACAGGGGATGAGTGTAGATGAGTTTATCAGCTGAAAGTTTTTCCGCCATAGCTGAGCAAAATGAACAGATTTTGATTCGATTCCTTCACTGTTAATCTTCAATCGTGAACCTCGAACATCTACTTGTGGATCAATGCTCTGATACCATGCCAAAATACTGCAATCACTCCATTAATTCTGAGCATCAATGATCTAGAATGTTCTAAAGAGAAGAGAAAAAGGAAATGAACTGCAGAGGAAGAAGAAGAAAGTGGAAGCCTACTATTTCATTGCCACTAACAGATATTTATATACAAATATCCTAACCGCCTAATAACAACTAATTACTTCTTACAACTAATTACAACTAACTTAAGACACCTTAGTTGGCATCTAGCTGGCAGCCAGCTGTACACAGCTTGCCACATGGGCATATCACAATAGACCGATTATCTGCACTTGTAAATTCATTAATCAATATCACTAATAGATAAACTAAAAAGAGAGACAAAATTGACGGCAATAGTTATGCGTTAAGACATGGGATAAAAGAATTACATAAAAAGTTTCTTTTACTTGAAGAAAACAAGACTATATTGCGAGAAGCAACAATACGTGTTTATTGGGCTTTCATCTCCTTACATATAACCGGGGGAGGGGGGGGGGGGGGGGCTGTTGTGTGTGGAGTTGCCAATTTGGATTCCATGTTCATACTACAATTTATTTAGCACTGGAAGCGGAGCCACCTCTTGCCGGAAAATTGTAATGTGGATAGATAATTAATGTATATATGTTAAATTCACTTAACTTTTTCGTGTATTTATTTTTTTATATTTTAATTCTTAACTCCACCATTGATACTAAATGTCGTATAATTATTCTTCGACTATTTATTGGGTTCTAAATTTGATCCTTGTTCATGCCTATGATTTTCTTGAGTAGTAAACAAATCGGCGTGGGGTGTTAGTCTTTTTCTTTTGTTTTTGGTAATTTAGAGTTGTTATTTCTATTAATTTTCTGTTTTGGTCATTTTGGGCTCAGAAATACGATATAGATAACCCTGGTTGATGCAGAGGATTTTGGCTGGGACACGTTTTCCAGTCCAGCGTCCAAAAGAACGATTTTCTATTACTCTAGTATTTAAGGTTTGAATAATTTTTCATTTGATTAAAATTTCTGTAAAGGATAAATATTGTGAGTTGTAATATTTTTTACATGAATTTTTTGAATAAAAAAGATAAGAATAAGTCTGTCAGAAACTATCTTTTGCGAATTCAGAAGCCGTTACATATGAATGTCAACAAGAAAAAGTATGAAATTGCTGCTGTCTACTTCTAAATAATGAAAAATGAAGCAGAATTGGGTGGGGGATGAGCCATCGCCCATCAGGAGTAGTAAATTAGTGTTCAAAGAAAATTTTGGCAGCAATAATTTGATAATTTTGATAAAGAAAAAGAGATCATGTAAAGCACGAATTATAGTTTAGATATGGTCAGCTCAATCCTCAACATCATTATCCACTAGGGCATGACAAAGAGAGAGAAAGTTAGGAAATAGAATAAGGTTAAAATATGCTTTAGGTGAGTAAGAACAAGACACAGTCGTATGTGTCAGCACAAGATGTATATAGAATATGTCACCTTTACACTTTAGCTGAAAAAGGAATTGTGACAAAAGATTTTCTATACAAATCTTTTTAGTGTTCTACTCACTCCTTTCATATTCTTGCTTCCTTTCTTCATTTCTTGATTTTAAACACCAAAGCTAGTTATAAATTACTGAGTCTGCTTCTACTAGCTAAATTGGGATATTCTACTTCAGAGCAATAGATAGAGAAAGACAAAGGAAGTTGACAATATGTTGGAAGGAAAAGCTGTGATTGAAGATACAGATATGCCATTGAAGATGCAGATCCAAGCCATGCGTTGGGCTTCTCAAGCTCTGGATCTTTATGATGTTTTGGACTGCAAATCTATTGCTGCTCACATAAAGAAGGTAATATTCCAATCATTTTTTAACCCACAAAAGACTGCCATTTTCTCTAATTTACGGTTTGAAGTGTATGACCATCTTCTCTAAAGCCGAGCTGGTTAAAAAGAGTGCATTTTTATTTTTTTAATTATACTATTATGTTTCAACATGACCCTCAGGTGTGATCTTAGTAATTTGTATGGGTCAAACACGTGAAAATATTTTTGCTTTTGGATAGCGGTGCAATTTGAACCCAGGCCACATCCTGGCTTGCTCTGATGAATTAGATGATCATCTCATATAAAAGCTTAAGCTGTTATAGAGATTAGAGCACACTTAATTACATAAATATGTTATGTCTTACCTTTACATTCTTTCTTCTAGCTCAGATTGTATGTTCGTAACATCTTTGTAATAATATATGCAGGAATTTGACAAGAAATATGGGGGTGGCTGGCAGTGTGTGGTGGGGTCAAAATTCGGCTGTTTTTTCACTCATACTAAGGGAACATTTATCTATTTCACCTTGGAGACTCTAAACTTCCTCATCTTTAAAGGAGCCACTTCTCCTTGATGTTGGCTTTTCAAGAAAGGTGGACGATTGAGATGAAAATGGGATCTGTAATTATTCTTTAGGTCATTCTTAATCTCTCTCTCTCTCCAAGAACCCTCCCCTTTTTTTGGCTTCGATTTGTTTTTCAGTTTCCACAAGCAAATATCTACTAAAAAGGATAGATGATAATGTAAATATTGGTAGTTGACATCTGCATGGATCTTTCACATTTTTCTTCTAGCTGCTAAGAAGTAAGAACTCTGTATCTTCCAGTGGAATTGCTTTTAAGTTCCTCGTATATCCATGATTAAATTAGTAATGTGTGGTGTTCTCAATATTTACCTCTATCTGGCATAGGAGCAGTTCACATAAGCAAGGATATATAGCAGATAGTTGATTGAATACTCAAAAGATGAGAAATTGTTCAAACTAAAGTGGTCCTTACATTGAGCTGAACATTGCCTGAGATTCAACCACTGTATCTTGGCTCTCAAACTTGAATAGTTGGTGTGCTTGACTGCATACTCGTACTATAAACATTCACAAGAGAGCTGAAGTGAACCATCCTCGTGGCCAATCAGGCATAATCCAAGTTCATTAACATGTTCAGGGGCTTATGAAATGACGAGAAGTGTATGCTTCATTGCGAGGGGGATCCAGACATTCTTTCTGAGAATCTGAAAACAGACATGTACTAGACCTTAAAATTTGACATTAGTTTGAACCTATTGATATATTACATCTTGATTTAGATGTTAGCTCAGTAGTGCTCAATTTCTGTATTGTTGAGCGAATTTACCTTATAATCTGCAATGCAACTACATACTATCTTCCGTTAATTGCTCAAGCACAGAATCTATAAGCAGAGGCGGTAAGGAAAAGACATTTCCACATTGTAAATAGTTTTGTTCAGCTTTTTGACTATATTAGCACCCTATGAAGTTTATAGAAGGTCCATTGTTTTCATGAACTAACTTTTTTCGCTATAGCTTGTAATTTTAGCATCTACTGGATGCACCTGTTAATGAAATTTCACTTAACCTAATAAAAAACAAGAACTTAAAAAGCATTTCCAAGTTCCAACTACAACTTATGCTTTTCAGATGTTTAAATTTAGAAAGAGACCAATCCTTGCTACATAGATAACATTATATTGAGCACCAATGCAGTATCCTGAATATAGAAGTGGAAGAATGCATGACAAAAAATGTCCAAGATCACCATACCTTTTACCAGAAACTGTCAAATAACAGGGGTCAGTAATGGCTTGTCCGAAAAGTGTGCCTCCAAGTTTGCAACCACGAGGTCAGCCATGTCCTTACGAGTCTCCAAAGTGCTAGCTGCCACATGAGGTGATAGGACAACATTATCAAGTCCAGCTAGTAGCACAGGTGCTTCAGGTTCATATTCAAGCACATCAAGCCCTGCTCCTCCCAATCTGCCTTCTGCAAGAGCAGATACCAGCTCAGATTCATCAATATGAGAACCCCTTGCAATGTTGATAACAACTCCATTTGGACCCAATGCAGCTATAACTTCACGGTTGATAATGTGGTGAGTTTCATCAGTTAAGGCACAAGCAACAACGAGGATCTGACAGTTGGAGGCTAAGTCGATTACACGTGGATAATAGGTGTACGTTGACTCTGGTTTTCGTGAACGTGAATGATAACTGATTGAACATCCAAAAGCTTCAGCTCTTTTTGCAATTGCTGAACCAATTCTCCCTAAACCTACTATACCTACTGATTTGCCGCTAAACTGAAAGAAAAATATGAAGAGCAAACCAAGATAAGCTCTTTGTAGAAACAAAGCTTAGATAGGCAAAAGTCAAAGGGTAGCTTAAGTACTCCAAAAGAAGAATATGTTCAAAATACACAAGTTCATCGTGGAAAGCAGGCAATAGGGTTGACTCAATTGCATCAGACCATCTTCAAGACTTCAACTAGGGCATTTGATGAACACGTGACTAGAGGCGGATGTAGCCTATACTCTATGGGTTCAACTAAACATAGTACTTTAAACACGGAACATAAATGTATATGTGAAAAAGTACTAAAGCTTCAATAAACATTAATTTCTGAAACCATAATTTCAAACGTACAATGAGTTCAGCCTAAAAATCTAAACTATTGAACCAATCAAGTTTAAATCTTGGATGCAGCCTCTGAACACGTTTTAGAAGCATTAACCCAAGAATCTTGAACAAAAGCCAAAATTTTACTCCTATTGTTTACAACTAATTTGCCTCTGTCAGCATTAAGTTAATGAATGAAAGAAAAAGCACGTTTGACTCTGTTTCTAACTAAATTCAACTAAAGATGCAAACTGGTAAGCAAAAGGCACGAACTTTAAAGGCTAAAAGATGTATATAGTGGGCAAAATCAGATATAACAGTTGTACAAGAATAATACCTTAGCGGTCAATTTGAAATCCTTTTCCTTCCAAATCCCATTCCTCACGAATTGATCAGCTTCACAAATTCTCCTCAATGTTGCGAGTGTGAGTAAAATGGCCATGTCAGCAACGTCATCGGTGAGAGCATCGGGAGTGGAAGTGACCCTAATCCCTCTCTCTTTACACTTCACCAAATCAATCTTGTCAAGCCCTGAACTGTGACTCGATACAATTTCCAATCTGGGTAGCGAATCAATCAACGCCGAATTAGCTCCCTGAACTCCATTCCCCACTACTGCTCGGATGGAGTCGGAGTGTTGTTTGAGAGATTCAGAGGGAATTTCCCAGTATTTGAAGAGAGTGAAACGTTTGGCTAGCTCTTGCTGGAGGTAATTGGACAGCGGACGCATCAATAATACCCCTATCCCCTCCATTTTTGCTTTACTAGGACAGAAGGAGCTCTTTTTTGTTCATTCGCACTTCAGTACGCAAGTTTTGAAAGAGCTCTTTTTTGCTTTTGTTTTTATTTTAAATAGAGGTGCTTGGAAGCTTTTAGCATAAAAAATAAAAAAGAGCTTTGAGTATTAGTAGAAGCAATTTTAGAGAAAAAAAAATAGCTTTTTAAAAACTTGACCAAACACTAATTGTTGCTTAGAAGTATTTTTTTGAATTAATTAGTCAAACACAAATATTTCTCACCAAAAATACTTTCGAGAAAAATATTTTTGAAAAAAAATACTTTCTCAAAATAAGCTGATTTTAGAAATTTCGCCAAACAAGCTATTAGTATCCTGTGTTATGTCTTCAGATTTGTTTCTTTTAAAAAAAATTCTTTATTCACACACAACAAAAGGTGTTCCGATAAAGCTTATATGCTGGTTAAAACACTTTTTTGCGACTTATCTATAAACTCCAAAAATGCTTATAAGACAAAATCAGCAACAAGTTATAGTTGGATCACACTCAACTTTAGTTTTTCTAAAGTATAAGCACTTTTGGTTGGCTAGACGAAGAAAGGAAGGTTGTGCTCCTAAAACATTAAACAATATACAGTGGAATTGGCACTAAAACTTGGAGGAGTTTTCAATGAGCTTCAGTCCGTTGTTCAATTTAATAACTTCAACATGAATGTCCAGACAGTTTGAATAATAAAAGTGAAACACTCAAAGCGAGCATCAATTCAATTCAAGGTTGAGTTGACAATATGCATTACTAAATAGTTTATCTTCCCCTCATCATTGCAAAACTATCACAGGACAGTCTCTCCAACCTAGAAAGTGACCGATCAATCAATACCACCAATTTGATCACAAATTCTCTAATGAACTCTCTCATTAAACCATCAATCTTGTATTGTTATTAGGCTTATGTTTATGTTCAAGAGACGATAGTATTGAAATAGTCCAATAAAAAGATTGACAGCAAGTTGAAGCACCCAAACAATCACGAAACATTTGCTCCAAAAGTTCAGGAGACAATGTGCTCCTACATGAAGTGAACCTAGTTGCTGCAGCAAAAGGTAACCTCCAAACAATAACTAATAGCAGCGGTTCATATACTTAAACCACCGGAGTTAACAGCGGTTTGTTCAAAAAGTGAGCTTCTAAGTTCCCAAGGACAAGGTCGGCCATGGCCTTGCGTGTTTCCACTGTGCCACTGCCTACATGAGGCAATAGGACCACATTCTCAAGGCCAAAGAGCTGCTCAGGTACTTCAGGCTCATTCTCAAACACATCAAGACCAGCACCCCCTAATCGGCCTTCAACAAGAGCAGATACAAGCTCTTTTTCATCAACATGAGGACCCCTACCAATGTTAATCAGAACCCCCTTTGATCCCAAAGCTTCAATGACTTCACGGTTGACAATATGACGAGTTTCAGGAGTCAATGCACATGCCACAACCAGAATCTGGCAATTGGAAGCCAGTTCAACTACACTTGGATAATACTTGTAATTTGTATTTGGCTTCTGTGATCTTGCGTGGTAACTGATCGGGCAGCCAAAAGCTTCTGCTCTCTTAGCAATTGCTAAGCCAATCCTTCCCAGTCCTATAATACCCACTGATTTTCCACTAAACTGCAAAAGAGATAGTAAGATGTAAAGATTAGAATACATCCCAGTGGCCAGAAGTTAATACAATTCAGGCAAATACAAAGAAAAAATAATCGGATATTCATGGGTTTAACTTTACGAAGAAGATTGGATCTCTGGTAAATACACCATTTAATGAATGATTATGTTGCATTTTCCTCGGTTCATGTGCCAGATATAACTGCAGAAAAAGGCTCCAAAAAGTTCCATTAAGAACAATCACAATTGCTACTCTGGTGGCCGTAGCTTCTCACAGTTAATGTGACACCACCTCCAAAACAATTACTTACAACTGATATGGTGATACAATATGCTTTACAGCCTCATTCTAAAGAAACTCAAGTTTTTCGCTAGCCAAAGACGTACTGATATTCATTATCGAATTTTCCAAATGAAAAAATGCTTTGATTTTTGCTGCATGTAATCACAGCCATACAATTAATTGAATTATATTAAAATGAAATGTAATATGCAACATAATAAAAGGCTATTATGGATAGTTTCTCAAATGTTGAGGCCCATCTAAGACAACGAGCATCTCAAGGATAACATATTGTCGCAGATGTATTATTGAAGCAAAGAAGCTTTCATAGCAGGTAGGATAAAAAGGTTGAAAAGGAGAAAGGTGAATATTAAACCATAGGCTGCATGAAATAAACCTCGAGACCAGATACTAAGAGAGTTTACACCAAAGGCACAACAACCTATCTTGTATAGAGAATTTGTTTACAGTCTTAATATTTTCTTGTCAAGAATAAACGACAACTGACAACACAAAAGCTATGAGTTCCATATCACTAACTAGATACTTAATTGGCCTCAAGCACATTAAAATTCCATTAATTCAAAGAATAAGATGCCTTGATAGATATAGGTCAGAGTCTGTAACCATACTTGCCACAATTCCATCCTACGGTAGGCGCCAATACTGTTGAATTTACATCTGGGGGAAAGCGGACATCATGTCCTTTATATAACCGGAGTAAAGCCAAGAATTCACAGATAATATTTTCGTTTATTTATAGCTAAATTTCCCATCTCTTTGCTTCAGGCAGCAAAGCTTCCAAAATCTATGTCTTTCTCATAGACATCAGATGATGTGATACAGACATAAGATGGACAAAATAAAAAGCGGAAAACAAAAAAAAAGGAGGAAAATTGGCGAACCTTAGAAGTCAACTTGAAATCACCAGACTTCCACAACCCTTTCCTAACATAGCGATCGCATTCACAAATCCTCCTAAGAACAGCCAACATCAACCCGATAGCCAAGTCAGCCACGTCCTCGGTCAAAACATCGGGAGTATTAGTAACCCTAATCCCCTTCTCTTTACACTTGTTCAAATCGATCTTATCTAAACCAACACTGAAACTGGAAACAATCTCAAGCTTAGGGAGAGAATCGATGAGCTCAGCGTCAGCGCCGGCGAAGGCGTTGCCGACGACAGCGCGGATGGAATCGGCGTTCTGATTGAGGAATTCGTTCTTCTGGGGAAAGTTCCAGAAGCGGAAGAGCTTGAATCGCTTGTCTAGCTCTTGTTCTAGGTAGGATGACATAGGACACGCCATTAACACTCCGATGCTTTCCATTTTTCTCTTCTTGTTCGTATGAAGAGTGATACAAGTGGACTCTTTTGTTTATAGCTTAGCTAACAAATGAGGGGTTGATCGCTTTCCACTATGTATGGTGAACTTTTTCTTTCGAGGGAAACTAAGAGTATGTTTGGAAAGCCACGGAATTGGTGTAATTACTAGGTTAGTAATTACATGGCCTAGTAATTACACAGTTAGCCTGTTTGTTTGTCATAGTGTAATTATAGTGTAATTACAAATTTACTGTTTGGTTACATAAGTATAATTACACAGTTAGATTAAATTTTAAATTAAGTAATTATCAAAACTAAAAATTAATATAACAAATATATACCTATAAGATTTTATAAGTATAAATGATAATATATTTGATATTTAAGATGCATATTTTTTCGTGAATATACATTAATTAATAATCATATATTATAACTAATATTTTTAAAATAATTTATATATATATATATATATATATATATATATATATATATTTTTTTTTTTTTTTANTATTTATAAATATAGTGTCATAACATTATTCAAATGTTTGACAAAACTAATCTACCAATTCTAACTAAAAAATGAACAACATGCAATGTTAGTCAATACTACAAAACAAGTATATTGGAACCATGAATATAACACAATTTCAAAAATTCAAAAAAATAAAATAGTTTAACTTATGTCAAATTCCAACATAATAATAGTAAGTCCCACTGCAACTTAAGATACGAAACATGATAAGTTTATAACCACATAATAATTGCATCACTCATTATATGCCAAGTTTATTAATGACTAATTATTTCTAATATTAGGAGGTGTAGTATCAAAAAATAGAATAATAAAATAAATAAAAAATAAAATATAACCAATTACATGGAATCACAAGAAGTAAAGATAGAGAAATAAAAGATAAATAATGTACAAAGAAAATATATTTTAAAATTTCAAAAGAAAATAAAAAGTAAAAATAAAATTAAAAAATTAAAATAATAAAAATAAAAAGTTCTAAAGAAAATAAATTAAAATAAAAACAAAAAGGAAAAAAATTAAAAAGCAACCTTGTAATTACATAGTGTAATTACCACTAATTCTCACATTCCCCTTGAGAATCGGAGAGTGTAATTACACCGCTCCAATTACCCCCAATTCCATGCTGACCAAGTAATTACTTGGCCAAACAAACATGTCAAACTGTGTAATTACACCCAATTACACCCAAATCCAATTCCAAGGTGGCTTTCCAAACAAGCTCTAATTGTTTATCCCAATTCCCAAATTCGTGTGTGTATCAAAATTATATACATGGCATATGCTATTTACCTAACTTTTTTTATTTAACTATAATCAATTGATATGATTATTTATTTGAATTCAGCTTAAAAATAATAAATTAATGCAATTAGTGTATACGTCAACTAGAGTAAAAAAAAAAAATTCGACCAAATGTAGCTCAGGAGGAGCGGAGCATCTCACGGAAGTACAAAACTAGGGGAAGTACACAGTTAGCCAGTAATAAAATATGTATTTACTTTTAAGCCACTGTTTAAAATGTCTTTAGTCTTTAGCCACTGCTTTAATAAACTTTTTTCCGCCCGGATGAAAATACCCTTTCGCTCATAAAGTTCAGGACCAAGTGTCCTTAACTTATGAGCTTGTTACTGTAAGTCCAGGACTAGCTGTCCTTAACTTTTGAACTTGGAACTCGAAGTTCAAGACTACCCGTCCTTAATTTTTGTGCTTGTAACTCTAAGTTAAGGACTACCCGTCTTCCGTGCTTGTAACTCTAAGTTAAAGACCAAGTGTCCTTAATTTTTGAACTTTCAACTCTAAGTTCAGAACCAACCCTATTTTACTTTTAAAAGAAACGTAGATTTAAATGGTTGCACAACCCTACGTGAAAGTTAATTAATAAAGGGTTTAATGTTGTTCTTTTGGGTTGACGAATTATAGTAGAATTAAATAAGAAGGATGTATAAAGGGCGAGAGGAAGAACGAGAAACCTGCAACATCTTGCTAACGTTACTAGCACCAAACACCTTGTGAACAATGGCAAACTTGTGGGGATCATCAGGAGGAAAGTAAGGAACAAAGATACAGTCTTTGGCACAACGACGACTTAATAATTTGCAGGAAGCACAAGGAGAAATTAATATGCATTTCCATTTGGGAAGGAAAAGAGATAGAAGAAAGGGTAACACCGTCTTTTCATATCAATTTTAATAGATTAGTGGCTACTTTTGCTCAGCATTAAAAATGCATAAAAAGTAAATACCATTTTAAAAAGTCGCTACCCCACGCATTTTTTACTCCAAAACTAGTCCAACACGTATATGGACCTGAGTAAAGGCTGGACCAGATCAGTACTTAAAATGAATGAAGAAAATAGTATATACTTTTTTAGCATAAAAATAGCACGGGGTAGCCAATTTTCGGACTGGTCATTCAAAAATAGCCAGCATTTGCAAAGTCATTGAAAAATAGCCACTGTTGTGCTGCAACATGGAAAGTTCCAGCATAACATGCTGAAGATCGGTGCATCTGTGTATGAACTTCCAGCATATTATGCTGGAACTCCAACACGCAAAAAGTTCTAGCATAATATACTGAAGATTGGAGCACCGGTGTATGAACTTCCAGCATATTATGCTGGACCGGTATATTATACTAGAACTCCAGTATATTATGCTGGAAGTCCAGTATATTATACTGGAACTCCAGTATATTATATTGGAACTCCAGTATAGTTCCAGTATACTTATGCTGGAACTCCAATATAAGTTCCAGTATATTATACTGGAATTCCAGTATATTATGCTAGAGTATTTTTCGGATTTTGAACAGTATTTTCGTTTAGATTTAGCTTTACATGAAAAATGGCTAAATTTCGATTACTTTTGAAACTATGGCTATTTTTGAATGACCACTTGTAAATCTGGCTATTTTTGAATTTCTCCCTTTTTTAGCCGCTTCCAAAAAATTTACATATAGGTCAAAATCTTCCTCAAGGAGATTTAGCATGAAGTGGTATTACAGAAAGTAATGTGGCCGAGGTCGACTAGTAAACAATGGGGCTCATAGCCAGGTAACCAATAACGGCCGAGGTCAAGTATCAAGGGCAGTATTAACAGCTAGATTTTATAATAGGATCTTTAGGAGAATATTCCATTGAATATTCTCTGTACTTGTACTTTTAGGGTTGACTGGGGGTAAGTCCCAAATAAATAGAAAAAGAGATAAGGGGAAAGGCATGTAATATTCATTTGATAAGAATATTTTTTGAGAAGAAGACTCTCTCATCTAGAAAAGATTCAAACATTGCCTTTTTGTTAAGATTCTATCATCCATTATTCAATATTTTTCTATCAGATCCGAGAATATATCCATTATTCTAGAATTTGTCTGTCACTCATCATTGTCAGAAAGAAGAATCATCCACCTCATTTAATATTGGGTGAATAATTCTATTTATTTACGCTAATGCCATTTATTGTTATTTATTACTTGGTATTTATCTCTCATTACTCAAACCGTTTGGAATATTAAATGCTCACTGCATTTAATCCCCCACCAACATTGTTCTACGTTATCTGTGTTAACCGATTATAAATCTAGGGATATTATCATTAACTAGGTTTAATCCCTCATTATATAAAAATAATTAGCTTAGCCCAAGATTTATGCTTTTTGGTCAAACAATTTGAAGCCGTCTGTAGGGATTTCCTAGTTAAACTTTTAGTTTCCTCTAGATCTATAACTAGCACAGTTCACAAAAAAAGAAGAAGCAAAACTCCTATTTTCTTGTACACACAGATCTGACATGGCAGGTAATGGATAAGAAAGAATGAAGGCAGTGGCTGATCTCGCTACCAACATCTTGAACACCATCAACGAGGTTTCTGAAGCAAAAGGCGAAGATATAACACCTAACGCCTCTCCCAGGCGAGGCGGGTCGCCCCTCCCTCACGACAGTATCACGACATCCCGCGGTAAATGAGCTTCCATGTCCATGACGGAAGAGGCGCCATCAGGAGTAAAAAAACTACTTGAGGCTTGGATGACAAACACGCTGACCAGCATCCTTGACAAGCCCGCCCATGAGGCAGCTAGAGAAAATGCAACGACTTGCATTACGCCAACAACGGCCGAGCAGCACGACCCTCTCCCTTCAGTAACAGGTATCACTCAC
Organism: Nicotiana attenuata; assembly: GCF_001879085.1. Classification (NCBI taxonomy): domain Eukaryota; kingdom Viridiplantae; phylum Streptophyta; class Magnoliopsida; order Solanales; family Solanaceae; genus Nicotiana; species Nicotiana attenuata. Next base: position 68,281,023 of record NC_031991.1, read on the forward strand.
AATTTTAATAATGCATGTGACGACACCCTCACAACCATTCTGAGAAAGATGGAAGAAATGGAAAATGAAAACAAAATGCTTCGAGTCCAAATGAGAGAGCACCAAGAAAGAGTCAACAAAATACCTGGTGCCCCAAAACTCTTGCCAAAAAGAGACACTGGTCGGTTCGTTGAGCAACCTTACAATGATGAAGCTGCGTCCCCATGCATACCCAAGACCTTCAAGATACCGCCTTATCTGAAAATATATGATGGCACGGCCGACCCCGAAGATTATGTGACTCACTATGTCACTGCGATAAAGGGCAATGGTCTCGCCAAAGAACAAGTATCCTCTATCTTGTTGAAAAAGTTCGGCGAGACCCTCACCAGAGGAGCATTAACTTGGTATTCACAACTGCCTGGGCACTCCATCGAAACATTCGAAGAGATGGCCGACAAGTTTGTAACGACCCATTCTGGGGCCAAAAAGGCGGAGGCAAGAGTGAACGATATATTTGCCATCAAACAATCACCCCTAGAGGGATTGAGGGACTTCCTCGCTCATTTCAACTGAGTAAGGATGACTTTACCAAATGTATCAGAAGGCATGGTTGTAGAAGCTTTCCAAAATAGGCTGAATAGGAACAACTCAAGAGCGACCAGAAAATTATTAAGTCGGCTTATGAAATATCCTCCAACCACTTGGGACGAAATACACAACGCATATTGTACCGAGGTCAGTGCTCACAAAGAAGACGTGAACGGTCCAACCCATCGGTTGACCTCGGTATAGGCCGAATCCAGGAAGGATCAAAGAAATGGTGTTAGAAGGATAGTTAGACCTGGTTCCTGCAGGGCACGACGTGGTATAGATACACCGTCCTAGGTGCTGTGCTTTCTACATGTACCCCTTCCATGTCGGTTATTCTTTACCTATTCTCCCCTTGGCCGAGGAGTTCTATCGCTATTACCGCGTCTGCCTGGCCCAGCTTTCCCCCTATATCTACAAACTCGTCCATATGATTTTGATGTATGCGGAGTTAGGCGGGGTCGAGTTGACCGTTCGCCACCTGATGCACCTCTTCGCCCCTAGCTTCCAACGAGGGACGATGCTGCATCTTCGCCACCAGGGCGATAAATGCCTAGTGGTAAAGATGGACGACAATGCGAACCGCAAGTTTTGGCTCAATTACTTCTACATCAAGACTCAGTACGTAGTGGCCAATGCAGACGAGTTCCCCAAAGTTTAGAACTACGCTCGTAAGTATCTACCTCCCTCTTTTTTTTGTATTATGCGTTACCTCTAATTTCCATTATGTTGATATCTCATCTCCTTTCCGTGTAGCCGAGGCCTCACCCCCTCCTTTGGTCGAGGACATCCACGATTGGGTCAGCTTGGTTCTCCCTCATACAGCGGGGATTCGCGAATGGCCGGCCTTCCTCAAAAGGTTCAGGCTTGCACCTCTTCTGGCCAGTGAGTTTGTCTGCTTTGAGTTTTTATTGTTTTGAGAGGATCGACCTCTTAATCTTTCTTTCCTCTTTTTGTTTTCAGCCCGGGGATCCTCGAGGAGGCCGAAGGATCCTGCTCATGCGTTCCGCTAGAGGAACACTACAACGGGGTTTGCCCCTACTGTGACTGTGGCTAGGCGTGCCCGGCCATCCACTTCTATTCAGCCTTCCATTTCAGCTATATCAGCTCGACCATCAACGGCCTCAGTACCAGAGACTCCGGCCTTTCCCGTGCTGCATTTAATAGACGAGTCATCACCGAGTGAGGAGGATTTGATTCCTCGTGAAAGGAGGTCAGTGGATGTCGGTGATGGAACAATCCAAGCAGTGGATTTTATAAGGGGCGATCGTGAGCCAACCACTGCCGTGTTTGAAAGTGATGCAGACCCACCGTCTGAAGTCCTGCTATCAACGGGGACCGTGGAAGGTGTACATTTGCCTGAGGTAGAAGTTGGAGTTGGCGGGCCGCCTGTGGAAGTTGTGGGTACCTTATTAAGAGATGAGTCATCGTCCTCGAGACCAATTGACGTTCCTTCATCTGTCGAAAGGAGAGATAAGGGCGTTGCCAGCTATGAAACCGGCTCCAATATTGACGCCGATGAGGTGCGTATGCTGAGCGAGGGGTTCACTCGGGTGGAAGTAAGGTTGGAAGGGTCCACTCATACCATCGTAGTCCCTATGGACCGGGACCTACTTGTGAACACGAAAGACATGGTCCCTTCCTTAGGTCCTCTTTGCTTCGATGTGGAGGGCCGAGCTCTCGAAAAAGTAAATGATGCTGCCTTATCGACGGGTATAGTCAGCCTCGCCCTTAGGGTAAACTTTTCCGACCTTTTCAATTTCTGTGCCTTGTACTTTATTTTTATTTCTTCGTTTGATTTTGGTTTTCTTCTTTTTTCTCTTCCTTTTCAGACCATTATTCTGGACATCGAGAGTGCCCGTCGAGTGGAGAGGCGCAGAACCATTTTTAGGAAAATGGAGCGAAAGTACCGCAAATACCGTTACAAGCACCGCGAGATCTGCAAGCGGTTTGGCGAGAGCGGCAATTTTCAGGCCATCCGAGATGAGCTAAAATAGAAAGATGACAAGCTAATGAGAGTCATCAGTAAATGCAGCGTCCTTGAAGGGGTATTGAGGGACAAAGAAGATGAGCTCGAGGTGAGTAAGGGAGTTGAGGCCCAATGTGCGGACCTTCAAGACCAAGTGATTTCTCTGCGGGCCGAGCTCGAGCAATGTTTGATCCAAGCCGATGCTTTGAGTGGCGAGGTCGCCGAAAAGACGACGGATTTGGAGAAGACTATGTTGACTCGGCAGGGGGCATCGATGAAAGTGGAGGCTTTGGAGGCCGCAATCTGCGTTCTTCAATCTGAGCGGGCAAATGATTTGGAGACATCCAAACTCAAAGAAGAGTAGCTCGATGAACAAATAGGGGAGCTGTAAAGAGAGATTTCGAGCCTTGGTGACCAAGTCATCGTCCTCGAGGCTGAGAAGGCGTAGTTATCGGCTCAGCCGTCCTCTTCTTATACTTCTGCTTTCCCTGATATTCCACGAGATTTATATGATAAGTGGATTCACGCCGAGGCCCAGCTGGATTTATTTAGATATTTGATAACGGCAGGCAAATTTCCGAAAGCCGACTTTGAGGATGCTCGCGTTAAGGCACGTACAGCTCGGATCGCTTGTGGCTACAACCCCGCTACACCAAAGGTCGGGATATTGAGGGAGATGTGGATGGAATTGAGTAGGACACCTGGTACGAGGATGAATATCGCGACGACGATGACGATGGTGGAGAGACGGGTGGAGGTGACGATGCTGGGTTAAGTAGCGAGTAGTTGTTTTTTCTTTCTTTTTGCTTGTAACTTTTGTACATGCTTTTGTTGGCATATGTTCTAACCTTTGTAAAGAATATATTTGAAGTATGGAATGTTATTTTCGCTCTTCCCATCTGATTCTTTTCCTTATGTTCGGGCTTGTATGCTTCTTTCTTTTGTTTTACCGTTTGGCCGCTTTAGTCGTAAAAACCTTGTTCATGTGTGTTGAACGAGGTTCAAACAGTATTTAGCTTTGGTCATGACCGGGGGCCATTAGATGTTAATTCGAACGAGGTCAAATGTAACCTGTACTTAGTTAGTTCGAGCGAGGTCGAATGTCACTCTGTTCGAATGAGGTCGAATGTGAGTTTATTCGAGCGAGGTCGAATGTGAATTAATTCGAGCGAGGTTGAATGTCACTTAGTTAATTTGAACGAGGTCGAATGTGGGTTAATTCGAGCGAGGTCAAATTGTAACTTACTTAATTATGGTCGGGAGCCGAGTGGGTGTTGATTCGATCGAGGTCGAATGTAACCCATGTTTAATTAAATCGAGGAGGGTCGAATGTGAGTTAATTTGAGCGAGGTCGAATGTAACTTACTTAATTATGGTCGGGGGCTGAGTGGGTGTTGATTCGAACGAGGTCAAATGTAACCCGTGTTTAATTAATTCGAGCAGGGTCGAATGTGAGTTAATTCGGGTGAGGTCAAATGTAACTTACTTAATTGTGGCCGGGGGCTGAGTGGTTGTTGATTTGAACGAGGTCATATGTAACCCGTGTTTAATTGATTCGAGCAGGGTCGAATGTAAGTTAATTCGAGTGAGGTCGAATGTAACTTACTTATTGTGACCAGGGGTCGAGTAGATATTGAGGCAATGTTGCTCTGGCAAAAATATGGGCAAACTTCATACATTTGTATTTTGCTCATATACTTATAGAAATTTACATGTTCTTCGGGATGGCATTGATGGGCTTAAGGCCTTTTAATCTATGTTTTGATGATCTAACAAACTTTCTGTATAGAACCAGATAAAGGACCTAAAGCATGCCTGGTACAATCATTCAAGTTAATCAACTCAAGATAATCTGGGCAGTGTGCCTTTAGATTCACAAGAACCAGATTAGGGACCTGATCCCTTGGTGTTCCCCTGATAGAAGTATAAGTCAACTATACAGCAGGAACGCAATTGTAGAAAGTAATTGTCCGCAACTGTACAAAGAGGAACACAACAGGGACCTGGTTCCTTAGGGTTCTCTGACAGAAGTATAAGTCAACTATACAGCTGTATAGCAACTGCAGAAAGTGACGGCCTGCAACTGTACACGCGACAGTGCAGCAGACAGTGCAACAGTCACTTCCCATTGGGAAGAGGCATGTACTAACCAAGAATTGACACCACCATTGTGAATTGACATCACCATGGTGATATCTTTTGTAGTATAACAACCTAGTGCAAGGCACAAGACAACCCTTGAGCATTTTCAGTGATATTCTTTCAAGTGCTAGAAACACCTCTCTCAAGAACAAAGCTGCTGCAACCTCAAGGATCAATCCAAAGATTGAAGATATCTTAAGTCCTTAGGTTCGTTGAGTCTTTGTTATGTGTTCTTCATTGTAACTCCTATCCTGCTTTCTTAGAAGCGTTGATTAGGAAACCTCTTGTAAATTCGTAAATTCTCTGAGTTTATGTTGTGACTAGGTTTAGTCATAAGTTAAAGTCTTTGTTACTAGAGAGTGACAAAGTGGCTTGTGATAAGAGTATCACAAGTTAGTTGAGGTGAATTCTTTGTAATATAGTTATTACAAAGTGGCTTGTAATAGGTGTTTACAAGTTAGTGAAGTTGAAAGCCTACAAGTGTAGGTCATGGTTTTTGTCCCCTTGAGTTGGTATTTTTCCACGTAAAAATTCTGTATCTCATTTACATACTGGTTCAGTAGTTAGCACTGAGGGAACTGATATAGGACCAGATCTCTATATAATTTGGTTCATTAGTATTTTCAGTGGAAACTCATTGAGGACCAGGTACTCTATAGTATGGTGGACTCATATAAGCTATCAATTGGTATCAGAGCAGGTTCTTTCTAAAAGGTTAACACCTAGAAAGGATCTCAATGGCTGCTCCACCTAACTTTGAGGAAGGACAATCAACCTACAGACTCCCTAGATTCAATGGTCAGTATTACGGCTGGTGGAAGACTCGTATGAATGATTTCATAATGGCAGAAGATTCAGAGCCGTGGGACGTCATTTGTGTTGGTCTACATGTTCCTATGAAGAAGCTTGGAGAAACTGGACCAATGGTGCCGAAAAACAGAAAAGAATACAGTGATATTGACAGAAAAGCTGTAGAAAAGAACTTTCGTGCCAAGAAAATCTTGGTATGTGGTATAGGACCTGATGAGTACAATAGAATCTCAGCATGTGATTCTGCCAAGGAAATATGGGAAGCATTGCAAACGGCACATGAAGGAACTACTCAGGTTAAACAGTCCAAGATTAACATGCTCACCACCGAGTATGAGCTCTTCAAGATGAAGGATGATGAGTCTATACAAGATATGCACACTAGATTCACATCTATCATAAATGAGCTTCATTCACTTGAAGAAGTTATTTCCAGAAACAAGCTTGTAAGGAAAGTTCTCAGTGTTCTACCTGGCTCTTGGGAGAGTAAGGTGAATGCTATCACCAAAGCTAAGGATTTACAAACTCTAACCATGGATGAGCTGATTGGAAATCTGAAGACATACGAGATGAAAAGACAGAGAGACAATGAAAGAAGAGAGCCGAAGAAGGAGAAGAACCTGGTGCTCAAGGCCGAAAACAATGACTTAAGTGAAGAAGATAGTGATATGGCCTATCTCACTAAAAGATTTCAAAAGATGGTTCGAAGAAATGGTGGTATACCTAAGAGAGGTAGTACAAGCAAACCAAGAAATTATGATCTCTGTCACAAGTGCGAAAAGCCAGGGCATTTCATCAAAGACTGCCCACTTCTGAAACAGGAGCATTACAAACAGAACTCTGACAAAGCAGCAAAAAGGAACCCGGTTCCTGACAAACGATTCAGCCAAAAAAGTGCAGCTGACAATGTAGTGAAGCAAGCTCTTGCTGCTTGGGGAGACTCCTCCAGTGAATCAGAAGGGGAACCAGATGCAAAAAACAGTTCCATGATGGCAGTGGAACATGAAGCAAAGGAATATGATTCACTGTTTGCATTAATGGCTTAGTCCAATGATGATGAAGTGATGAGGTAAATTTCAGGGATGTTCAGAGAAATCTGAAGTCCTACTCTTCTAAGAAATTGATGTCATTAGCAAATGTTCTAATTGATGCATATTATAGTCGTGTTAACGATAAGGATGTCCTGACCACAGAGCTAGGAGATGCTGAACAATCTAGAGATGATCTGGTGGTCTGTGTGGTGGATTTAAATGAGACCATAGCTAATCTTGAAAAAGAAAAGGAAGATCTAACTGAAAGAATAAATAGTGTAGAAAATGAGAGAGACTTGATGGTAGTGGTTGTTGACTTGAAGGAAACCATAAAAAACCTAAGCAAAGAAAAGAATGCCCTAGAAGAGAAAATTGCTGATATTGAGCAAGCGTGGTTATCACATATCTAGAGGAAACCATTGAGGGACTGAAATCTGAACATAGGCATGTAAGTATTGAAAAAGGGAAGGGAGTAGCTAGTGAGACACACATCAAACTTGAAAAAGAATTAAATGATGTGAGAACCAGTCTATGTGGTGAACTCGAGAAAAATAGGCAGCTTCAGGCTGAATTGAAGAAAGTAAAAATTGATCTTGAGAAATCTCTTAAGTGGACCTGGTCCTCAGATGCTGTCACTGCCATGTACTTCAACAATAGTGGAAATAGGCAGGGAATCGAGTTCCAAAAGGAGAAAACTCCTTACAACCCTCACAGCAAGTACGTCACAGTTCCTGATAACTGGCTTTGTATCCACTGTGGGAACAATGGGCACTTCAAAGAAAATTGCCAGGCCAGGGTTCAATCTGTACAGAAAAACAAAGTGTTTGCTGAAAAAGTGACTACTAAAGAAGGACCAGGTACCACTCGCAAAAAACGAATACTGCCTGCATGGACTAGAAAAGCTCTTATTCATCCTTTTTCTCATTACAAGGGACCCAAACTAGTTTGGGTTCCTAAATCTAACCCATAATTTACATGTGTAGGGAACAGTGAGAGGAAGCGGACTGCAATGGACCATGGACAGTGGATGCTCAAAGCACATGACTGGAAGCACCATGGATTTTCTCTCACTGAAAGCCCTGCAGGAAGGGAATGTATCCTTTAAAAAAAGGGGGGGGGGTACATTATCGGTGTTGGAAAAGTTGGAAAGTCTCTTTGACACTCAATTGAGAACGTGTACTATGTGGATGGCCTGAAGTAGAGTCTCCTAAGTGTTTCTCAAATCTGTGATAAAGGGAACAAAGTAGAGTTCTTATCAAAAGTGTGCACAGTTACCAATCTGGTAACTGGCGAAGTGGTCTTAGTAGCCAAAAGATACAAGAACATCTATGTTGCTGACTTTGAATCTCTACAAGCTGGTGATATGAGATGCTTGAAGTTAGTTGATGATAACGCAGAACTTTGGCATAGAAGATTGGGGCATGCAAGCTTCTCACTTCTGAATAAATTAATTCAGAAGGACCTGGTTCGTGGTCTGCCAAATTCAAGATTCACCTGGACACTGTTTCTTAGAACAAAGGATGAGACTTTCGAGGTATTTTTGGCCTTTGTTAAGAAGATCCAAGTGAAGATGGAATTGAAGGTAGCATGCATCAGATCTGACCAGGGGACAGAATTTGACGACGCCAAATTCGATGAGTTTGTAACGAACAACTTCTCAGCACCAAGGACTCCACAGCAAAATGGTGTTGTTTAAAGAAAGAACAGAACTCTGGAAGACATGGCACAGACAATGCTCATTGACAGTGGAATCACCAAAAATTTCTGGGCAGAAGCAATAAACACTGCTTACTACTTGGTGAACAGGTGTATGATCAGGTCCCTCCTAAGCAAAACCCCCTATGAGCTGCTCAACGGAAGAAAACCAAAGATAACTCATCTGAGAACCTTTGGATGAAAATTCTATGTTCTCAACAACGGGAAGGACCAGCTTGGGAAGTTTGATGCAAAAAGTGATGAAGGAATCCTTCTGGGATACTCCCCTCAAAACAAAGCCCACAAAGTCTACAACAAATGGGCACACTGCGTGGAAGGAAGTGTTCATGTGCTATTCAACGAGACATCCTCCTCTAACAAAGGAGGAAACCGTGATGATCAAGATAATGAACCACTTTTGGTCCCTGGGGAAATATCTGATGTTTCAAATGGGAAGGCTGATATGATAAGTCAGATGAAGGAGACAGGTGAAGACAATGCAACATCCTCTTCCACTTCTCAAGAGGAACCTGGTACTTCAATTACTACCACTGAAGCTGAAGAAAGAGTTGGAGATGTAGTGCAAGGCACTCCACAAGTAACAGAACAAGGAGTGCAGGGAAATCCATTTAACTTACCTAGTTCCTCTACCAATCAAACTTCAGTCCCAAATTGGAAACACAAAAGCTCCCATCCACTTGATAATATAATCACCCCCTTGATTTTGGAGTTCGTACAAGATCAAAAATCAGAAATTCCCTAGCCTTCTCAGCATTTCTATCCCAAATAGAACCCAAAAATATCAAGGAAGTCTTGAAGGATGTAGACTGGATTACTGTAATGCAAGAGGAACTACATCAATTTGAAAGAAACAAGGTATGGCACCTGGTACCTAGACCCTCATACAGAACCATCATAGGGACCAAGTGGGTATTCGGGAGTAAGCTGGATGAACATGGAAATACTACAAGGAACAAAGCAAGGCTTGCTGTCCAAGGATACAATCAGGAGTAAGGGATCGATTATGATGAGACTTTTGCCCCAGTAGCTCGCATGGAAGCTATTAGGATCCTCATTGCCTTTGCTTCACATATGGAATTCACCTTATTCCAAATGGATGTGAAGAGTGCCTTCCTGAATGGTTTTCTCAAGGAAGAAGTCTATATCAAGCTACGTCCAGGTTTTAAACGTCATGTACATCCTGAACATGTATTCAAATTGGATAAGGCAATGTACGGACTGAAGCAGGCCCATAGAGCCTAGTACGAGAGACTATCTAATTTTCTCTTGGAAAATGGCTTTACAAGAGGAAAGATTGACAATACATTGTCTTTGAAGAAACGGGGAAGGAACCTGATCGACATCATATTTGGAGTTACAGCTGACTCATTATGTGAAGAATTTGCTAAACTCATGGGAAGTGAGTTTGAAATGAGTATGATGGGAGGAATTGAATGTCTTCTTGGGTCTTCAAGTGAAGCAGTCCATAAAGGGAACGTGTATCAGTCAGCAGAAATACATCAAAGAACTCTTGAAAAGGTTTGATATGGAAGCATCAAAGATGATCGATACCCCTATTGCTACTGCTACTAAGCTGGACATGGATGATTCCAGATAACCTATAAATCAAACAATATATAAGGGAATCATTGGATCTCTACTCTACCTTACTGCCAGCAGGCCAGACATTGTATTTAGTGTGGGATTATGTGCAAGGTTCCAATCAAATTCTAAAGAATCTCATCTGAAGGCTGCTGAGGGAATTCTGAGTTATTTTAAGGGCACACAGAACCTGGTTCTGTACTATCCTTTAGGTGATAATTTCAACCTTATTGGTTATGCTGACGCTGATTATGCAGGCTATCTGGTGGACAGGAAAAGCACATCTGGAATGGCTCATTTCCTTGGATCATATTTTATCTCATGGGGTACAAGGAAACAAAACTCAGTAGCTCTCTCAACAACTAAAGCCGAATATGTTGCAGCTGCCTCGTGCTGTGCTCATTCACTGTGGATCAAGAAACAATTGGAATATTTTGGTGTATACATTGATTGTGTACCGCTTCTATGAGACAACACCATTGCTCTCAACATGGCAAAGAACCCGGTTCAACACAAGAGAACCAAGCACATTGATGTCAGACACCATTTTCTCAGGGACAATGTGGAAAAGGGCCTTATTTGTATAAGATTTTGTTGCACAGAAGATCAAATTGCAGATATCTTCACCAAAGCTTTGAGCAGGGAACACTTTGAGAAACAGGATGGCACTGGGGTTACTTAAACCTAATTGAGAACCTGGTTCTACTGACATGACTATGATAGTCACACTAAAGTAAAATTGGCTAAAGTGTTTTCTGACTAGGCCTAACTCACATCTATACCGTTGTAGGTAAACACGCATGATGATCATAGAAGCTAAAGGTACAGTGTTGAACTTCGGAGGAAACTGCAAAACCCTTTTACAAAACAAGTCAGGAACCTGGTTCCTGTACCACAGGTTAGTAGTAATGTGTTTTTCACATGCTTATTCAAAAGGATAGCAAAATTAATTCAATTGCCACATCATCCGACTTCTCAGAGTCTGCGTACACGTCTTGTCTCTCAAATTCTTTCACTTCCTCTGCACGTTACCTATTGCCACAAACCTACCGTCGTTTCAAAACTCTTCAGAACCCATTCCTCTCCCCTCTCATCATTAGCTCTTTCTTCCATAAAACCCTCACACTCCCAGCAGTTCTGAACAATTATCTCCCTTTGCATCTCTTTAATTTTTTCCTTCAGAACTCTCTACCACTTCTCTCACCATGGCCAACGAACAATCGTCTCCTTCTCCTGCCATCAACATCACTCCCACATCTCCACCTCCCTTAACACCACCATCAGAAACCCACTTCTTCACTATCCCTGATACTACAGTATTCCTCTTCATCTCCAGTCGCCTCTACTCCTCCGTCAAACCCTGTCTCACTTCCATGTGTTGCAAACCCTACTTCTCCTCTTTTTTCTGAACAAACCAAAAGTACTACTCCTAAGGCGTCAGAGGTCTCTGAGGAAGATCCCGATCAGTACTTGAACTCCTCCGTTCTAGGCTCAGTGGCTCCCACGGAGTCACCAAAAACGGAAGCGGCACTAAATATCATGGCTATCATTGCTAAGAGTCTTATGAATGAAGGAGCCTCCCCTCTACCTGAATCTTAGGGGGAAGAAACTCCATTCTTAGGGGATAAAAGGACTCTGGTGATTTTGGAGTTTCCGATGTCACCGTCACAGAAAAACCTGTTGAAGAACCTGATTTTCTTTCAGCTGAAACAAACCAGGAGGTTGCAGAAGAAAGAGGCTTTTGAGTCTGCCTTGCAGAAGAGTAAGAAGAGTATTAAGAAAAAGAAGAAGAGGTTGATGAAATAGGGGGAAGTTGTGGCTGACAAACACACTCCAGTGGTTAAGGTTGATAAAGATGCTGTGGAGGAACCTAGTTCCTTAGTGAAAAGATCTACAAAAGTCCAAAAGTTTTTGGTTGAGAAAGATTTGTTTGAAGGTGACATTATGGCTGTTGCAAGTAGGAACGAAAAATTTGTTGAAATGTCTAGAAAATAAAAGTGGGAAACTGTCGGAGGACCTGGTTCAATGAAGACCATTCCAAGTGACAGTGGCCTTGGGCAGGAGAGTTTGAGAACTCAGAAAAGTCTTGTGGGGTCGCATGTTTGACCCGGAAATCCCGGAGATGGTAGGTATGAGACAAGTTCTAGACTTAGGCAACAAGTGGAGAACCTGTGGGAGAAACTGCTTGACTAACAATTGTCTGCAAATGCCCGCATGGACCTGGTTCTCACAACCATTGCTACCTCCTCTTCCAAGCCTCCCTCTTCTAGTGCCCCCTAGGATCCTCTCAGTGGCCAGTTATCTTTTGCTCTGATGTTTTGTGGCTGTTGTTTTCTTTTTGTTTGTCTTTTTGTGATGGCATGTTGGATTTCACCATTGCTGCTCCTATTGAAACAGTCTAATTTCTTATCAATGAAATAACTCTTCTTTTGCTTGTACAATGCTTGTTTTCCTTTTTACTTCTCTTTTCTATCATGTTGTGTGCACATATGTGGCATGAGTTAGCTTTGTTAGACTTCTTTATGCTGTTTTGTCTGACTATATTTTTTTGTTGATGCCAAAAGGGGGAAGAATCGATTAAATTGAACTGAAATTATAGCAAGTAATTAAGGGGGGAATCATAGAGTCAGGGGGAACATATGCGGTTGCTGATACCTTATCTTGTGAAGTCAAATAGTCATCAATGTTAAAAGTTTGTCATCATCAAAAAGGGGGAAATTGATGGGCATGTTAAAAGTTTGTCATCATCAAAAAGGGGGAAATTGATGGGCTTAAGGTCTTTTAATCTATGTTTTGATGATCTAACAAACTTTCTGCATAGAACCAGATAAAGGACCTGAAGCATGCCTGGTACAATCATTCAAGTTAATCAACTCAAGATAATCTGGGCAGTGAACGCAACTCCAGAAAGTGACTGTCCGCAACTGTACAAAGAGGAACACAACAGGGACCTGGTTCCTTAGGGTTCTCTGACAGAAGTATGGGTCAACTATACAGCTAGAAAGCAACTGCAGAAAGTGACTGCCTGCAACTGTACACGCGACAGTGCAGCAGACAGTGCAGCAGTCACTTCCCATTGAGAAAAAGCATGTACTAACCAAGATTTAACATCACCATGGTAATGTATTTTGTAGTATAACAACCTGGTGCAAGGGATCTGATCATTTTTGAACACTTGCAAAATCTGAAACGAAAATATTCTCTCAAGTGCTTGCCACAACCTCTCTCAAGAACAAAGCTACTGCAACCTCAAGGACCGGATCCAAGATTGAAGATATCTTAAGTCCTTAGGTTTGTTGAGTCTTTGTTATTTGTTCTTCAATTGTAACTCCTATCTTGCTTTCTTAGAAGCTGTGTTTTAGGAAACCCAAAATCATGATCCTTCTAAGTTTGTGTCTTGGCTAGAGTTAGTCGAGTTTTAAAGCCTTTGTAATAGAGTTATTACAAAGTGGCTTGTAATAGTGTTATTACAAGTTAGAGTGATTGAAGTCTTTGTAATAGAGTTATTACAAAGTGGCTTGTGGTGAGAGTATCACAAGGTAGTTAAAGTCTTTGTAACTAGAGAGTCACAAAGTGGCTTGTGGTGAGAGTACCACAAGTTAGTTGAGTTGAATCCTTTGTAATAGAGTCATTACAAAGTGGCTTGTAATAAGTGTTTGCAAGTTAGTGAAGTTGAAAGCCTACAAGTGTAGGTCGTAGTTTTTGTCCTCTTGAGTTGGGATTTTTCCACGTAAAAATCCTCCGTGTTCTTTACTTACTGCCGAGCTACTGTGGANGTCTAGACTTAGGCAACAGTGAGAACCTGTGGGAGAACTGCTTGACTACATTGCTGCAATGCCCGCATGGACCTGGTTCTCACACCATTGCTACCTCCTCTTCCAAGCCTCCCTCTTCTAGTGCCCCCTAGGATCCTCTCAGTGGCCAGTTATCTTTTGCTCTGATGTTTGTGGCTGTTGTTTCTTTTGTTTGTCTTTTTGTGATGGCATGTTGGATTTCACCATTGCTGCTCCTATTGAAACAGTCTAATTTCTTATCAATGAAATAACTCTTCTTTTGCTTGTACAATGCTTGTTTTCCTTTTTACTTCTCTTTTCTATCATGTTGTGTGCACATATGTGGCATGAGTTAGCTTTGTTAGACTTCTTTATGCCATTTTGTATGACTGTGTCTTTTTGTTGATGCCAAAAGGGGGAAGAATCGATTAAACTGAAATTGTAGCAAGTAATTAAGGGGGGAAGCATAGAGTCAGGTGGAACATATGCGGTTGCTGGTACCTTTATCTGGTTAAGTCAAATAGTCATCAATGTTAAAAGTTTGTCATCATCAAAAAAGGGGGAAATTGATGGTCTTAAGGTCTTTTAATCTATGTTTTGATGATCTAACAAACTTTCTGTATAGAATCAGATAAAGGACCTGAAACATGCCTGGTACAATCATTCAAGTTAATCAACTCAAGATAATCTGGGCAGTGTGCCTTTGGATTCACAAGAACCATATTAGGGACCTGATCCCTTGGTGTTCCCCCGACAGAAGTATAAGTCAACTATACAGTTGGAATGCAATTGCAGAAAGTGACTGTCTGCAACTGTACAAAGAGGAAAACAACAGGGACCTGGTTCCTTAGGGTTCTCTAACAGAAGTATAAGTCAAAATACAGCTGGAAAGCAACTGCAAAAAGTGACGGCTTGCAACTGTACACGCGATAGTGCAGCAGACAATGCAGCAGTCACTTCCCATTGGGAAGAGGCATGTACTAACCAAGAATTGACACCACCATTGTGAATTGACATCACCATGGTGATATCTTTTGTAGTATAACAACCTGGTGCAAGGCACAAGACAACGCTTGAGCATTTTCAGTGATATTCTTTCAAGTGCTAGAAACACCTCTCTCAAGAACAAAGCTGCTGCAACCTCAAGGACTAGATCCAAAGATTGAAGATATCTTAAGTCCTTAGGTTTGTTGAGTCTTTGTTATGTGTTCTTCATTGTAACTCCTATCCTTCTTTCTTAGAAGCGTTGATTAGGAAACCTCTTGTAAAATCCGTAAACTCTCCGAGTTTATGTTGTGACTAGGTTTAGTCATAAGTTAAAGTCTTTATTACTAGAGAGTGACAAAGTGGCTTGTGATAAGAGTATCACAAGTTAGTTGAGGTGAATTCTTTGTAATAGAGTTATTACAAAGTGGCTTGTAATAGGTGTTTACAAGTTAGTGAAGTTGAAAGCCTACAAGTGTAGGTCGTGGTTTTTGTCCCCTTGAGTTGGGATTTTTCCACGTAAAAATCCTGTGTCTCATTTACATACTGGTTCAGTAGTTAGCACTGAGGGAACTGATATAGGACCAGATCTCTATACAGTTTGGTTCATTAGTATTTTCAGTGGCAACTCATATAGGACCAGGTACTCTATAGTGTGGTGGACTCATATAAGCTATCAGACATTATAGTCCCAGTCTATCTAGTCCATTCATTGGGCGACCTGGAGACGTGTTGAGAGGTTGGGCAATGAACTGACCATCTGGTGCCTTTTCCCCTTCGTATTTCAACTTGAAGTGTCCCCCTTGTCGCCTCATTAAAAACCACCTTGAGAAAACCTAATTGGGACAAACCTCAAGTGAGGGAAAAAAGAGTACGACTTAGAGGACGCTCTTTCTTAAAAGTTGAAGTACTTGAGGTGTGCGACGTTCCAGTTGTTTGGTAGTATTTTTCCTTCATTATTTCTAGTTGAAATGACCCTTTATTTGCTGTTGCCGTAATTTTGTATGGACCGTCCTAATTTGTTCCTAGTTTGCCTTCCAGCGGGTCTTAGCTTGCTTGTGTTTTGGCTTTGAGCACGTAGTCCCCGACTTTGAGTGGTCTGATCTTGGCCTTTTTGTTATAATAGCGTTCTTCCTATTGTTTTGGGCGATCATCCTTATGTAGGCCATATCTCTCCATTCTTCGGCTTCGTCGAGCTCTTGCCTTCTGCTTTCATCGTTCCTCGGCTCGCTCTCATGGGAGTATCTCAAACTAGGCTTTTCGACTTCAACTAGTATTACCGCATCAGTCCCATAGACTAATAAGTAGGGCGTCTGTCCTGTGCTCGTCTTTGGCATTGTGCGGTAGGCCCAAAGCACTTCTGGTAATAGCTCCGGCCATAGTGTGACGACCCGACCCGTCGTCACGTGAGTTACCTCCCTGTTTCCCCCATTTTCTGCTTCTTTATGCTTCATTATAAGAGTCTTGTGTGAACGAGTTGATTTGGATTGGTTTTAGAAGGAAATGAGACACTTAGTCTCTTTAAGGAAGGTTTGGTTTGGAAAAGTCAATCGGATGTTGACTTAAGGGTTCGGATGTGATTTCCGGTGATTCGGTTAGCTTTGGTGGATGATTTGTGACTAAGGAGCGTGATCGGAATTGGTTTTGGAGGTCCGGTGTAGAATTAGGCTCGAATTGGCAAAGTTAGTATTTTGGCGAATTCCGGTTGATAGGTGAGATTTTGATCCGAGGGTTGGAATGGAATTCCGAGAGTTGCTGTAGCTTCGTTAGGTGATTTGGGATGTGTGTGCAAAATTTCAGGTCATTCGGAGGTGTTTTGGTTGGGTTTTTGATCGAATGCGTGTTTCGGAAGTTTTAGAAGAACTTACGCTTGAATCCGATGTAATTTGATGGTTTTGGTGTTGGTGGAGGTGTTTTGATGATAGGAGCAAGTTTGAATGATGTTTTAGGATGGATTGACACTTTTGGTTGAGGTCCCGGGGGCCTCGGGGTGATTTCGGATGGCCATCGGGATGAATATTGGACTTGTGTCATTGCTGATATTTGCTGGTTCTGGTATTTCCGCATCGGCGGAAAAAGGACCGCAGATGCGGTTCCGCAGATGCGAAAAGGGAGTCGCAGGGGCGAGTTTCTTGAGGAGTTAGTTTTTTGCAGATGCGGGCTTGGAGCCGCATCTGCGGTGCCGCAGATGCGGCGATGGAACCGCAGAAGCGGACATGGGCCATTGGGATTTTCCGCAGAAGCGGACAGGTGTCCGCAGAAGCGGTGTCCACAGAAGCGGATTTAGACCGCAGAAGTGGTCCTCAGCAAAATAGTAAAGCTCCGCAGAAGCGGAAACCGCAGAAGCGAAAATGTCTGGACAGAAAGGGTTTTAAAAGTTTCATTTTGTTCCGCGAGCTAAGGTATATTTCCACCATTTTTGAACATCCTTGAGAGCTTTTGGACGGGATTTGAAGAGGGATTCGACTGGGATTGATTGGAGGTGAGTTCTATGACCTAATTACATGATTTAATGATAGAATCAACCTAGAAATTCATGAAAATTTATCAAAAAGGGGGATGAACTAGGGCTTGAGTTTTGGTATTTCAAATTGAGTTTTGATGGTTCATTTGAGCTCGGATTTGGGAGTTCTTGATATGTATAGACTCGTGGCGATGTAACGACCCGACCGGTCATTTCGAGCTTTTGCACTTTGATCGCCAGTTCTCGGGCATGACTTGCCCCGTGTTATGTATTGTGACTAATGTAGATCGTTGGTTTTGGTTTTCAGGAAAATTTGGAAGGAATTTGAAAGAACAGTTTCACTTGAAAGCCTTGAATTTGAAAGGTTTGACCAAGAGTTGACTTATTTGTATATGAGCTCGGATCGGAGTTTTTATGATTTGGTTAGCTTCGTTAGGTGATTTGTGACTTAGGAGCGTGATCGGAATTGGTTTTGGAGGTCCGGTGTAGAATTAGGCTTGAATTGGCGAAGTTAGTATTTTGGCGAATTCCGGTTGATAGGTGAGATTTTGATCTGATGGTCGGAATGGAATTCCGAGAGTTGCTGTAGCTTCGTTATGTCATTTGTGATGTGTGTGCAAAATTGCAGGTCATTCGGAGGTGTTTTGGTGGGTTTTTGATCGAATGCGTGTTTCGGAAGTTTTAGAAGAACATAGGCTTGAATCCGATGTAATTTGATAGTTTTGGTGTTGTTTGAGGTGTTTTGATTATTGGAACAAGTTTGGATGATGTTTTAGGATGTGTTGGTGCTTTTGGTTGAGGTCCCGGGGGCCTCGGGGTGATTTCGGATGGCTAACGGGGAGTTTCGATTTGGAAAATATTGCAGAAAATGCAGCAGCAGGTGCACGCCAGATTTGGCCTTCGCGTTCGCGAAGGTAGGCCCACGTTCGCGTAAGGGAAAGTCCTGCAGCATCGCGTTCGCGGTGAGGAGAACGCGTTTGCGTAGAAGAGAGTTGGGTCCCTGAGTCTTTATGCTTCACGTTCGCGTACAGATCATCGCGTTCGCAAAGGGCCCTGGGAGTATGCATCGCGTTCGCGTGACGTGTGCCGCGTTCGCATAAGAGGATTTGAGGTTCCGTAATATTTGTTCTTCGCGTACGCGGCATAAGGCTCGCGTTCGCGTAGTGGTAGCAGCTAAAGCATCACGTTCGCGGGTAAGTCACCGCGTTCGCGAAGGGTAAAATTGGCCAGTGGAAATTTTGTGCATCGCGAACGCGAGAGGGCCCTCGCGTTCGCATAGAAGAAATGTCAGCTGGGCAGAAGGGTTTTAATAAATATTTCATCTGCGAGCTAAGCCCTATTTTCACCATTTTTGAGCATCCTCGAGAGCTTTTGGACGGGAATTGAAGAGGATTTCGACTGGGGTTAATTAGAGGTAAGCCCTATGAACTAAAAACACGATTTTATTGTGAAATTGACCTTGAAATCCATGGAAACTTAGCAAAAAGGGGAAGAACTAGGGCTTGAGTTTTAATATTTCAAATTGGGATTTGAGGGGTCATTTGGACTCCGATTTTGGTAATCTTTATATGTATAGACTCGTGGCGAGATAAGGAGTCCGTTGATGTTAAATTTTCTGATTTTCGAGAAGTGGGACCGGGGCTCGGGTTTTGCTAATTTCGAGGTTTTCGCTATTTTTCGATTGTCTTCGATTGGGTATTGTTCCATTGGCATATTGTGACGTATTCGTTGTGGTTTTGGTTAGATTCGACGCGCTAGAAGGTCGATTTGAGAGGCAAAGGCGTCGCGAGCTAGAGATTTTGCCGGTTCGAGGTGAGTAATGATTGTAAATGATATTTTGAGGGTTTGAAACCCCGTATCTGCACATCGTAGTGCTATATTGAGGTGACTTGCACGCCGGATAGCGAGCGTGGGGTAGAGCACCGTTGGGGATTGTGACTTAGTCCGTCCCGGTAGATGAATATACTGCGTATCTGACTGAAATTCACTTATTATCATTTTAATTGAGCTGATTGCTATATTTGGGCTTCGTGCCAATTGATTGAATCCTTCAGGGATTGTTATTACTGGTGTCTTACCATTTGTGCATATCATTGAACTCAGTCCTAGTATTTAATAGTGTTTTGCAAACTCAGCCACCTTTTCTTAAACTTGAAACCTAATTAATATTTTTAATGAAGTTTGGGCTGAATATTTCTATATGATTATGCCCGAGGGGCTTAGGTGATTTTTGGACTGAGTATAGGATCGGGCTGCACGCCGCAGCGGTATGATATTGATATTGATATGAGGCCGAGGGCCTAGTTGATGCCACGAGATGGCTTATTATTGCGCTTGGGCCGTAAGGGGCCCCTCCCGGAGTCTGCACACCCCAGTGAGCGCCGTCGACGATAAACGGATCGGGCTGCACGCCGCAGTGGTATGTGGAGCGGGCTGCACGCCGCAGCGGTACTAGTACTGTTCTGTGTGTTTACTTTATCTTATTTGCTTGCCTTACCTGTTGTTTGTGTTACTTCATGTGATATCTACTGGATTGCCTGACATTCTCTGTTAATTGAGTGTGGTGCCCGAGGGGCGGACTTCTGTGCTTATCTGCACTATTTGAATAGCATTCGTTTGCATACTGTCGAAAAAGTCATTTTCAAAAGAGGTTTTAAAACGAGCTAAGATATTTCTAAAGATTTCACAGCTTCACTATTTTTCTCAAAGGGTTTTACACTGCTCCTGTATAGCATGACGGTTTGCTTTACGTGATTTCTTACCGCTCAGTTGTTATTTACCCTTATTACTCACTGAGTTGGAGTACTCACTTTACTCCCTGCACCTCGTGTGCAGATGCAGGTATCTATTCACCTGGTAGCGGGTCTTGGCTATTTGGAGACAGAGCTGTGGTAGTTTAGCGAGGTGACTGCCAGCGTTCGCAGCACCGTTTCTTTCTATGTTATTCATTATTCCTGTTCAGTGTATTTCTAGACTTGTAAATGTAATTACATTCTTATAGATGCTCGTGACTTGTGACACCCCGGTTTGGGCTGTGTGGGGTTGTATTTCCGTTAATTAATTTTATTAAGTCATATTTTGACTGTTATTCATGTTTAAATTATTTTTGAAAAGACGAGTTGGGTTAGTTGGTTGGCCTCGTCTTCACGAGAGGCGACATCACGACCAGTGCGGGGTTTGGGGCGTGACAAGTTGGTATCAGAGCCTAGGTTACTAGGTCTCATGAGTCATGAGCAGGTTTAGTAGAGTCTCGCGGATCGGTGCGGAGACGTCTGTATTTATCCTCGAGAGGCTGCAGAACCTTTAAGAAAACTTCACCTTCTTGTAATCTTATCGTGCGTCCTTGATTCAGCTTGAAAGGTAACTCTTGAAATTCCTTCCACGCGTTCGTATGCGCGTATGAGCGCTCAGCATCAGATGTGCCTTGATGGCTTCTGATTCCCTGATTGAGGGGCGAGATGCGATTTCTGTGAGTTGATGTTGGGGCCAGTCTGAAGGACTTGGGGCCGGATCTTTTCCATGGCATGAGCACCGAGGTGCTGATTGTGTGAATAAGTGATTTGAACTTATATGTTCGGTATTGTCCCTATTAGTGGAAGTGACGGCTGGGTAGCTATGTGAAGAGTGTATTAGTACTGCGAGATATATCTATGTGACTTGGAAGTGACGAGAAAGGTCTGCTGGATGATAGATGAACTATTAAGTGTATGATTTCCATTGTGATTGGATGTGTAGCTCCAAGTTATGGGCGCGTGAAGAATCTTTTCGTGTCTCCTAGTTGAGCGTGAAGTAAATTTCATGTTGCGGTATGAGTTCAGACTCAGGAAGACTAAGTGGCTGTGTAATGTGTATGACGGTGGAAGGTATACGGAAATGTTATAGTGAGGCGAAGCAGGTGGGTTATCTCGTACGGAGTGTTCTGAAGTGGTGTGATCCTTATGTGTATGTTAGAAGATCTCATGAGTAATTAAAGGGTACGTGTTGAAATTTGAAATTTCGGGTCGCTTAAGA
>NC_031991.1:68304245-68308033 GCF_001879085.1 Nicotiana attenuata
TGGGATTGAGAGATTGTGGTACTACAGCAAGAGGGAGCATCAAGTTGAAAATGAATCAGAAGGAAATTCAGATAGATGGAATGGTTTGATAGTAGACCGAATCGGTATGGTAAGGACATGATCAATTCTTTGTATGTGTTCGAGGTAGTGGGTCCTTACAGGTATTTTGCAACAATGCTCATGGGCTTTGATGGCTTGCTTAGCTTGGTCTAGTTAGAAGGGTTCAGTCCTGGGAGTTTAATTTGTGCAAACGGAGTTGGGAGAGTTCTTGTTGATTTCTACCGTGGCTGGGGCGGTGCATTTTCTATGAATATGAGAGGTATAGGATGTGTAATGTTTTTTCTTCTAGATGGGATCAATGGAAGCTCTTGGCTAGTTGAGTGCGTAGATGTCTGTGGCTTGGAAGGGAGATAAAAGTTTTCCTGTTATCCTTGGATGGTGTGGTATAGGCGGTATGTTGTGGAGGATCGAGATTTGCGTGTATGAGGTTTCAGTTCAGTTCTGAAAGGAAGTTCATAACGCTCTTAGGCAGCGGGTAGCCTCAGATGGTTAAGGAAATGGTATTGTTATTTGGAAGTGATTTGACGAGAGTATAGGTTTCAGAAAAAGGGTAATGTGATTAAGTTGATAGCACTTCGGTAGTATTGCAGTACTTCTCGTCAGATCGGCTACTGATATTCGAGTCTGCTTGGCAACACAGAAGAATCTTAGAGTATCTCTCGTGGAATGATTGAGTACAAGAGGTGAGTTATATATGCGAGTGGCGAAATTGGGATCAGGTATGGTAATTCGTGTGTTTTATGGACTTGGAGATTGGAAGTTCTCATATACAGGTTAGCTCGTGGTTGTGGATGACAAATGTGGGTAAGTTAGTCAGATGTTAGTATGCGCTATGATTCAGTCATTGTGAACCTTCGAAGGATTCTTTATCTATTGTGGGTAACTAGAGTTAATGTGTAGTCCATTGGGAGACCTATATGGATATGTGTCCGGCATCGAGACGGCTTGTTGACTTCGAGTTGCTGCTGGCGAGGGATGTGTTGATTTGGTTGTTAATGAGTTATTAGCAATTAGGGGGATCTATGAGTTATCTCTCAGTGTTGTGAGATGTTACGATCTGTTGGTTATAGGCACCTACGGTGCGGTTCTATCAGAATTTCATAATGGAAGTCGAGCAGGAAGAGTAATTGGGAGTTGCTCGGTGAATCGCGTATCGGATATGTTCTATCGGGTTTGCGTGGTATGTGTTACTTGTTTCACCGTGGGTGTAATGATTTGTTTCGGTTCCCGATATCAAATTGTGCGTGGCTGTCGATTTTGATCATAGTGACTCGAGGTGTTTCATATGTAACAGTGTTTGGATAGGATCGCGCATTGTAGCGAGGCTACGTGGAAACATGACCTTTTGGGGTAGATTCATGTGTTCTATTTCTTTGATGTGAGACGGGGGTCTCAGCTTTGTGTTGTGATGGTATTGATGAGCTTGAGATACAGCTCTTTCGTTTGGGGTCTTTTTCATGATTTGAGGATATTCAGACCGTTTCTTATTGGTGCGCGAATTAAGTAAGTTGTGGTTTAGGCCTGTATTGATGTGGCATATCGCCAGAGAGGTGTGTTGGATTCGAGGTGATCGTTGGGGTCATTAATGAATACGAACGGATTTGATCTCAGCTTGGTGGAAGGAAAATATCGAGGTTCGGCTCGGAAATCTGCTGTGGTATTAGCCAAAAGGGAAGTGACTTCATGAATGGTTGACCTGAGAGATGGTTACAGTTTATTGCATGTTTCATTTATCATTGGCAGTATATGGAAGTGTTGGAATGAGACTTTAGTTGATAGGAGGTTTTCTACCGGTATTCGGGTGTTGTGTGCAACTGCTGTGAATGGAAGTTATCACTACATGTGTTTGAGTTACGTGGTATATCAGATAATTGCATTTGAGGTTGCAGGCAGGGGTTATTACAGCTGGTTCGGGCTTATTCTGAATAGAGATGTGAGGTTCTGATCTTGTGTATGATTTTGGAAAGTGAAATGTGGTTCTATGGCTTATGGGCTAGATTGGATGGTGAAATATCAGTTACAATGTGTTATCGGGCCTATATGAGAGAGGGTGACGTGGGATCACCCCCGGGTATGTGTATGGTAAAGTTATTCAGCGAGTGGTTGGCTTTTAGAACAATTCTGGGTACGTTCGAGGACGAACGTGTGTTTAAGTGGGGGAGGATGTAACGACCCGACCGGTTGTTTCGAGCTTTTGCACTTTGATCGCCAGTTCTCGGGCATGACTTGCCCCTTGTTATGTATTGTGACTAATGTAGATCGTTGGTTTTGGTTTTCAGGAAAATTTGGAAGGAATTTGAAAGAACAGTTTCAGTTGAAAGCCTTGAATTTGAAAGGTTTGACCAAGAGTTGACTTATTTGTATATGAGCTCGGATCGGAGTCTTTATGATTTGGTTAGCTTCGTTAGGTGATTTGTGACTTAGGAGCGTGATCGGAATTGGTTTTGGAGGTCCGGTGTAGAATTAGGCTTGAATTGGCGAAGTTAGTATTTTGGCGAATTCCGGTTGATAGGTGAGATTTTGATCCGAGGGTCGGAATGGAATTCCGAGAGTTGCTGTAGCTTCGTTATGTCATTTGTGATGTGTGTGCAAAATTGCAGGTCATTCGAAGGTCTTTTGGTTGGGTTTTTGATCGAATGCGTGTTTCGGAAGTTTTAGAAGAACATAGGCTTGAATCCGATGTATTTTGATAATTTTGGTCTTGTTTGAGGTGTTTTGATGATTGAAACAAGTTTGGATGATGTTTTAGGATGTGTTGGTGCTTTTGGTTGAGGTCCCGGGGGCCTCGGGGTGATTTCGGATGGCTAACGGGGAGTTTCGAGTTGGAAAATATTGCAGAAAATGCAGCAGCAGGTGCAGGCCAGATTTGGCCTTCGTGCTCGCGAAGGTAGGCCCGCGTTCGCGTAAGGGAAAGTCCTGGAGCATCGCGTTCGCGGTGAGGAGAACGCGTTCGCGTAGAAGAGAGTTGGGTCCCTGAGTCTTTGTGCTTCACGTTCGCGTAAAGATCATCGCGTTCGCGAAGGGCCCTGGGAGTATGCATCGCGTTCGCGTGACGTGTGCCGCGTTCGCATAAGAGGATTTGAGGTTCCGTAATATTTGTTCTTCGCGTACGCGGCATAAGGCTCGCGTTCGCGTAGTGGTAGCAGCTAAAGCATCACGTTCGCGGGTAAGTCACCGCGTTCGCGAAGGGTAAAATTAGCTAGTGGAAATTTTGTGCATCGCGAACGCGAGAGGGCCCTCGCGTTCGCCTAGAAGAAATGTCAGCTGGGCAGAAGGGTTTTAATAAATATTTCATCTGCGAGCTAAGCCCTATTTTCACCATTTTTGAGCATCCTCGAGAGCTTTTGGACGGGAATTGAAGAGGATTTCGACTGGGGTTAATTAGAGGTAAGCCCTATGAACTAAAAACACGATTTTATTGTGAAATTGACCTTGAAATCCATGGAAACTTAGCAAAAAGGGGAAGAACTTGGGCTTGAGTTTTAATATTTCAAATTGGGATTTGAGGGGTCATTTGGACTCCGATTTTGGTAATCTTTATATGTATAGACTCGTGGCGAGATAAGGAGTCCGTTGATGTTAAATTTCTGATTTTCGAGAAGTGGCCCGGGGTCTCGGGTTTTGCTAATTTCGAGGTTTTTTCTATTTTTCGATTGTCTTCGATTGGGTATTGTTCCATTTGGCATATTGTGACGTATTCGTTGTGGTTTTGGTTAGATTTCGACGCG
>NC_031991.1:68308058-68325500 GCF_001879085.1 Nicotiana attenuata
TGATGTAAATTACTGGAATTCGAGAGTGGCCCGGGCTCGGGTTTTGCAAATTTCATGATTGTCGATGTTTTTCGATTCTTTTCGATTGGGTTATGTTCCCTTAGCCTATTGTGACGTATTCGTTGTGGTTTTGGTCAGATTCGACGCGCGAGGAGGCCGATTTGCTAGGCAAGGGCATAGCGAGCTAGGATTTTGGCCGACTTGAGGTGAGTAATGATAGTAAATGATATCCTGAGGGTTTGAAACCCCGGATTTGCACAACATAGTGCTATATTGAGGTGAAACATGCGCTTCATGGCGAACGCGGGGTTGTTTACTACTGGGGATTGTGACTTGGTCCGTCCCGATTGATATTTTTACCGCGTATTTGACTGAAACTTATTAGTTATTATCATGATTTGGGCCTATTGCCATATTTTGGGCTTCATGCCGACTACTTGAACCCTTCGTGGATTTTTATCACTGTTTCCTCACTATTTTGATATACTATTTGAACTCAGTCCTGTTGATTATACTGTTTTTACAAACTCAGCTGCTTTAATTGAACTTTGAGACTTAAATGATATTTCCACTGTTGTTTGGGCAGAGCACCACTATTTTATTGATGCCCGAGGGCCTTATGTTGATATAGTGCTTGGGCCGTAAGGGGCCCCTCCGGAGTCTGCACACCCACAGTGAGCGCGGGTACCCATATGATCTAAGAGTGAGCCCGAGGGGCTGATATTATGCTGAGTGACTGATACTGAGCCCGAGGGGCTGATACTGTTCTGAGCGATTGATGCTGGGCCCGAGGGGCAGATTTTTACTCACTATTTACTTGTTGCTTTACCTGATTTACCTGTTTTTAAAAAGAGATTTCATTTGACTCTTTACTGTTTTACGGCTTTAAGTGATTTACTGCCTGATATAGAATTGCCTTGTGCACTTATGTGTTTTCTTGCCTTCGGTTATTATTTATTATTATTACTCACTGGGTCGGAGTACTCACATTACTCTTTGCACCATGTGTGCAGATTCAGGCATAGCAGAGTCCGCTCCTAAGCACTGATTCCTTCCAGACCAGGCAGCGAGTTGGAGTTACGAGGTAGCTGTTGACGTCCGCAGCCCCTTGTCTCCCCTATCTTACATCATTTATGTTTTCTTCAGACTATTGTATCGGATATTACTCTTTGTAGACTTATAGCAAACTCTGTAGTAGCTCATGACTTGTGACACCCCGGTTTGGGCTGTGTCGGGATGGTTTCCCTTGTTATTATCGCTGATTTCGCATTATTGACTATATTAAGCATGTGTTAGAATTGTTAATATTAATTTATTGCTTTAAAAGAGGTGTTTGCGTTGTTCTGGCTGGCCTTGTCTTCACGAGAGGCGCCATCACGATCGGGTTGGGAATTGGGTCGTGACACATAGTCCCTTGACGTCCTCAAGCTTTTTCTATATGATGTTTAGTATTGATTTATTGGAGGATTCTGCTTTCCTGTTGCCCCCTGGTTGGTACGGTGTGGAGAGTATTCTTTTGATATGCCACTTCTCAAAATATTCGGCGACCTTTTTTCCGGTAAATTGGGGTTCGTTTTCGCAATTGATCTCTTTGGGGAGGCCGGAGCGGCACACAATGTTTTTCCATAAGAAGCGATTACTTCCTGTTTGTGTACCTGGGCGAATGCTCCTACTTCTACCCATTTAGAAAGATAGTCAGTTAAAACCAAAAGAAATCGTACGTTACCTCGTCCCGCAGGGAGAGGGCCGACAATGTCCATTCCCCACTTGATGAAAAGCCGAAGGGAACTGATCGAGTGGAGGTGCTCGCCCGCTTGGTGGATCATTGCGGCGTATTTTTGCATTGCTCGCATTTTTTCACGAAGTCTGCGGCCTCTTTTGTGATAGTAGGTGTCACACCTCCTTTTTCCTACTCCCTGGAAGGGTATGTAAGGGAGTTTTTTTCAATTTAAGTGACAATCGAAATATGATTATTTATTTAAGATTCATAGTCGCCACTTGGGATAATTTATGGTGTCCCAAGTCACCGGTTAAAATTCCGAATCGAGGAAGTTGACTCTATTTACGGTCTGCGAACAGAGAAATTCGGGTAAGGAATTCTGTTAACCCGAGAGAAGGTGTTAGGCATTCCCGGGTTCCGTGGTTTTATCACGGCCGCTCAATTGTTATTATTGGCCTATTTATTTGATTTTAAAACATCTTTGAAACCTATGTGTATTTTTATTCCCCTTCGAAACCGCTTTTAATAATCCGATTATTATACAACTAATTACTTTATTACACGTTTGCGAATCATGTCACGGGAACCGTACCCACAATTCACATCGTGTTTATTTTTATTAAAAAGATTAAATTGTGACCGCGTCACATAAATGTACCCCCGGATTTTAGAAATTAGGCATCACAACTACGTCATGGGAACCGTACCCGTAGCCATGACAATTATTCAATTAACGCGCCTAAAGCAAACTACGAAAGTTCAAGGCAATTTCTATACTAATTTATGTGAGGGCCATATATTATGGATTTTATTTGTGTATGGCACACCTCAAATTATTTTAAAGAGGAAGGTTTGAACTAATCTTTTGAGGGCCGTGGACCATGGTTTTGGTAACATGGCACACCCCAATCTAATTTAAAAGAGTCCAACTAATTAAAGAAGACTAAGAGAGTTCGAATTTATTTTAAGCTAATGTTCAAACTAAACTTAATAATCAAAGGGCTGGTGTTGAAAGAAATCGGGTATTTGGTTGTTTGAAGGGCCTAAACTGGCAGCAGGCCCAAATGTCTTTTTGAAAGCTTCCATATCAAGGCAAAAGGACGACTGGGCTCACACGAAGCCCAGAATGCACATGTGATCAGCGAAGGGGCATTTGGGCACAACTGGGCCAACACCAAAGCCCAATTGCATGATTCACCACAACCAATTGAAACACATTATACTTCTTCATGAAAATCTTGAGATTAAACAAATACTAGCAATTCTTGCAAGTTTTAAAACGGATGCAAAACATATTTTTTGAGGCCAAATCACATTCTATAATAAATGCAACCCTTAATGTCATAATAACTCATATACAGTTTGTCTTGTTATTTACATCATAACAGAATTCGATTTTTAAAACCAAACGAAACTAATATGATTTCAGAAAAATTCATCTACTAGAATGGATTCAACCCTGTCCAATTCCAAATCTAAAAAATACATGAATGCCTACTGGTTTCGTGCCAAACACGTCAAAATCTTCAAATGTCCAAACTCACATGACAGCCTCACAACCATAGTTTAGCACAGTCCCCAAAATAGAATACTATACAGACTTAGACCCTAAGCATATGAACTCTGAATCTTACTAGGGGATGGGGTATTAGGGCTGACATTTAATTACAACTAAAAAACCATGACTATCAAACTAATTAACAAATGTAATGCTAAATAAAAGAAATCAAAATCTGGCAGGCAAGCCCAATTTCATTCAAAGCACACTGAATCCTTCATTTTTGCACTTTCAAAGTTCAAACATACCTGAAAAGACAAAGAAAAGACTAACAGAGCTTCAGCAAGGAAATCTAAATGACAGCAGGTCTTAAAGCAGTAGCAAATCAAAAAATTATCAGTCAGCTTCTCATATTTTGAACCCAGAAGAAAGGAGCAATTCAAAAACCAAACAAAAATGAATACACCAACTTCAATGGAACAACAATGGTTAATTTTTTTTTTTGTATTTTTCTTTCTGTTTTTTTCAGACTCTCTCAATGTTTGTGTTTCTTCAGCCGTTTCTCACTTTTCTTGTAAAACTCCCCCCTTCTAATTGAAAGAAAGCAACCTTATATAGAAGGTCCTAGGGCAGCAGAAATAATTTTACCAATTTATCAATCAACCCTTCCCCAATTTTTATTTTTTCACTTTTAACCCTGATTTTCTAGCCTGTTTGTTAAACTAACCCCAACGCCACCTTCCTGGAAGTTTCTCAGGCAGTTTGTGAAAGATTCCCCTGCCCAAATTTCCTAAACTAACCTTTAAACTCCTCCCAATTACCTTCAACCCCAGCTGGGCTCGAAACCCTTTAAACAAACTGAAAATACCAAAAAAAAAAAAGAAAAAACCCCCCACAACCCCTTGGGCCTAAATGCTGATGGGCCTGTCTACGTGCAAGGCAGGCCCCAAACCAAACGGAGCCCAAATTAAAAATCAACTTCTGAAAGAAGAAGAAAGAGAAGAAGAATGAGACCAAAACAACGATAATTCTAACTAAATGAATCCAGATATATCAACTCGTTTAGCCCTAAGAAATGTAACAAAACTAAAACAAAGAAATTAGAACCAATTATTAAAGAAATATACTGATTTAAGGCCTAACAAAACTAAACTCTGTTACGACGCCTAATTAGACAGACTAAATGACTTTTGAGATAAAACACAAAGAAAAGAAAACTAAGATTCTTCATTTTCGAAAGAAAAGGAGAAGAAGATAAAGAAAAGAAAGGGAATGGATGGACAGAAAAGGGACCAAGAGAGATAGAAATACCTAAAACCCGGTGGATGGACGACTTAGGCTAGGCAAACTCAGGCTTTTCCGATTTGAGCCAAAATGAGTGTTAATCGACTGTTCTTGTGAGAACAACCGACTAACACTCGTTTCAGGCCCAAATTGTCTTCAAAGATGGGAGAACATGGACTCAGGCCCTTGTATGATGAGTTAAGGGCGGGAATGGATTTAGGGTTTCATTTTTAGATCTGAAATTAAAGGCGACCGGTGGAGATTTTGGGGAAATTGACACCGGCATGGTGTTTGAGGGATTATGGGGAGTGTGTGGTTAAATTTTGGTGGGATTTGGAGCTTCAACACCGCCGGTGGCGAATCCGGCGGGTGGCAGGCGGTGGTGAGATATGGAGATGAGAGAGAAGCTTGTAACAGATCCTAGGTTATTTTAGAGCTATTCAGATAATTAAAAACGAAAGAGGGGGACTTTCACGACCGTTGGATAAGATGAAACGGAGGGCTAGGATTTAATTAAAGCCCCTGAACTCAAAACGACGTAGTTTTGTTCCCATACTACGTCGTTTTGAGGTTCTCGTGGGCTGAAGGCTTTGGACCGGGTGGGAATCAATTTTGGGCCTGGATTGGGAAAAAATTTGAGCGGGTCTTTAATTAAAATGGCCCAATTTCACAAGACAAATCATTTTTTCAATTCCTTCTTTTATTTTCTAATTTTTTCATTTTCTTTTAATTAAAATCCTACAAATTAAAAATTCTAAATTATCCAAAAGTGTGAAATTAAACCAATTAGCTAATTATAAAAATAATAAAAAATTCTTAATTCTAAATTAAAGGAGAAAAATCAATAAGCTAAAAATTAAAAGGCAAAAATGTAAAACTGAGCTATTTTTTGTGATTTTCAAATTTTATAAAACAAATAATTACTGATTAATTCTTAAAATGTAAAAACAAAGTCCTAAATGCAATACATGATATTTTTCATGATTTAAATAAAAATTAAACATGTACAAAAAAATGCAAATAATTAAGAAAATTCTACAAAATTCCTAAAAGGGCAAATAATTAAAAGAAAAAAAATCTATTTCCTTGGGATTCTGTAGGAGTATTTCACATAGGGCAAAAATCATGTGCTCACAGCTGCCCCTCTTTGCTCGGAAACACGAAGAGTTTTTGTGCAAAGATAAAGTGAGCGGATATGAGTGATTTTTGCCCGTTTGAATACTCCGTGGGAAGCATTTTTGAAATATTTGACCACACCCTGCTTTTGAGGTTGCCTACATATCCTTGGCTATATAGGAATCAGG
Source organism: Nicotiana attenuata (assembly GCF_001879085.1). Classification (NCBI taxonomy): domain Eukaryota; kingdom Viridiplantae; phylum Streptophyta; class Magnoliopsida; order Solanales; family Solanaceae; genus Nicotiana; species Nicotiana attenuata. The sequence continues at coordinate 68,313,865 of NC_031991.1, forward strand.
TCAGTGTAGTTCGGGAAGTTTTGGTAGCTGGGACTACCAGGAAGCTGTGATTTCACTATTGCTGCTGCTGCTACTGCTTGCTGAACTCCTTATTATACCAAGACAAAATAAAAGAAGCTAGACTAAACTATGATCTATGAATTACAAGAATCCTATCTACATTCTTTCAAACTTGATCTTGCAGTTTCTACTGCTCTGTTGACTTGTACGCTCCAGGTGAGCTTCCTTTGTTGCTGACTTGAATTGTATTCTGAGGTGCTTTCCCTTTGTTCTCCAGGTGGGCGCCTGATTGCATGAACTTGAACCGTCTTCCTTTAAACATTGCTGCTTTCCCTTTGTTCTCTAGGTGGGCGTCTGATTACCAACATTTGAATTGTATTCCTCGAAACTTGACTTGTATTCCCTTTGTTCTCCAGGTGGGCGCCTGATTACCAACACTTGAACTGCTTTCCCTTTGTTCTCCAGGTGGGCACCTGATTTCCAAGATTTGAACTGCTTTCCCTTTGTTCTCCAGGTGGGCGCCTGATTTCCAAAATTTGAACTGCTTTCCCTTTGTTCTCCAGGTGGGCGCCTGATTTCCCAAAACTTGAATCGCTTTCCCTTTGTTCTCCAGGTGGGCGCCTGATTTCCACAACTTGAACTGTGCTTTCCCTTTGTTCTCCAGGTGGGCGCCTGATTTCCGACACTTGAACTGCTTTCCCTTTGTTCTCCAGGTGGGCGCCTGATTTCCAAAACATGAACTGTCTTCCCTTCGAAACTGCTTTTCCTTGCACTGTCTCCCCTTGTTCTTTAGGTGGGTGCCTGATTTCATCAAAACAGACAAAACAAAAGAAATTTTCTGCCCCAGTGTGATATTGGGAACATATGTGAGTTTTATCAATTCTTGTTATCAAAATAGATTCTAAATTTAATTCCTTTATCTTGAAAATTTCAAACCAAACCCCATTTCAAAAGTGATAACTTAAATGCCAAATTACATTTCCCAAAAGTAGACCTCTTGTCAGACCTTGTCATTTGCGAGGGCCTCAAAACTTACTAAATCCTGTTATCCAAGGGGGTACTGGAGCTTACTGCCGAGTTTGTCTGGCACTTGCTTTCCTTACGGAGGGTTTCTCTGAAACAAATGAGATTTTCTGCCCCTGTTTCAATCAAAGAAAAGTCTTGTCAGTTTGAAAAATGTGGTGGTTAGTTTGTGGCATTCTTGCCGGGGGTGGCCTTTCCGCTGCTGTGCGTTGCTTTGACTGGCTGCCTTGAACTGGCCAAGAATTGTTTGACTTTCTAACTGAATCTCAACCGCAGGACCCTGAATGACCCAAGTGTTCTATACCCAAACCGTTGTTTTTACATTTCTGACCCTTTTATCTGAACCAAACCATTCAACCAATGGAACTTTCACTGACACCTTATTTCCCACTTTATATCATGCTATCACTGGTACATTCTGACCGTACTTTGCTTCGTGCAATTGGGAAGTTGGTAGTATGCTTTGAAATCTCTTCTTACTTGCTTAAACAAGGCTGGCATTGGACAAGCCTTAGAGAAATAAACCCAAAAGAAATGAAATGCAATGACTTTGAGAGTTAGGAATTGATGGAGCTGCTAACATGAAAGGTGTCGGAATAGGGGCTATGCTCATTTCTGAAACAGGGCATCACTACCCTGTTACGGCCCAGCTTCGTTTCTATTGCACCAGCAACATGGCTTAGTACGGGGCGTGCATTTTGGGTTTGAGGTTAGCTGTAGACATGGGTGTCCAGGAAGTCTTGGTCATGGCGACTCGGACCTTCTTTTGCACCGGATTCAAGGAGAATAGGAAACACGGGATTTGAAGCTCATACCGTATCGACAATGTTTGCATGATCTTTGTCAACAGTTTCGATCAGTGGAGTTCAGGCATATTCCAAGGATCCATAATGAGGTTGCCAATGCTTTTGCCACCTTGGCGTCAATGTTGCGCCATCCGGACAAAGCTTATGTCGACCCTCTGCATATTCAAGTTCGTGATCAGCATGCCTATTGTAATGTGGTTGAGGAAGAACTAGACGGTGAACCGTGGTTCCATGACATCAGGGAGTACATCAGAATGGGGGTATATCTGATACAGGCCACAGGCGATCAAAAGAGGAAAATTCGGCATTTGGCTAGTGGATTTTTCTTGAGCTGAGGGATCTTTTACAAAAGAACTCTAGATCTTGGGCTGTTGAGATGTATTGACGCAAAGCAAGCCACGATTATCATGACCGAAGTACATTTCGGAGTTTGCGGGCCTCATATGAGTGGGTATGTTTAGGCAAAGAAAATTCTTCGAGCAGGTTATTATTGGCTCACCATGGAGCGAGATTGTATCAGTTTTGTGCGCAAGTGCCATCAATGCCAATTACACGGAGATTTGATTCATTCTCCGCCATCTGAATTGCACACATTGTTCGCACCATGGCCCTTTATTTCTTGGGGTATGGATGTCATTGGACCAATTGAGCCAGCAGCATCCAATGGGCACAGGTTCATTTTGGTAGCCACTGATTATTTCACTAAGTGGGTTGAAGCTAAAACTTTCAAGTCCGTGACCAAGAAAGCAGTGGTTGATTTTGTCCATTCAAATATCATTTGTCGGTTCGGGATCCCAAAGGTGGTCATCACAGATAATGGTGCTAATCTCAACAGTCATCTGATGAAAGAGGTATGTCAACATTTTAAGATTACGCATCGTAATTCCACCCCATACCGTCCCAAGGCGAATGGAGTAGTCGAGGCAGCCAACAAGAACATAAAGAAGATACTTCGGAAAATGGTGCAAGGTTCCAAGCAATGGCATGAAAAGTTGCCCTTTACGTTGTTGGGTTATCGCACTACTGTTCGCACCTCAGTAGGTGCAACTCCTTATTTGTTGGTATATGGCACTGAAGCAGTGATACCCGCGGAAGTTGAAATCCCAGCCCTTCAGATTGTTGCTGAGGCCGAAATTGATGATGATGAGTGGGTCAAAACCCATTTGGAGCAATTGAGTTTGATTGATGAGAAAAGATTGGCAGCAGTGTGTCATGGCCAGTTGTATCAAAAGAGAACTGCAAGAGCATACAACAAGAAGGTGCGTCCCCGGAAGTTTGAAGTAGGTCGGCAAGTATTGAAACGTATCCTTCCACATCAGGCCGAAGCAAAAGGCAAGTTCTCCCCAAATTGGCAGGGGCCGTTCATCGTAACAAGAGTGCTGTCCGATGGTGCTTTATATTTAACAGATATAGAAGGCAAATGTGTGGATATGGCTATCAATTCTGATGCAATCAAAAGATATTATGTATGATTTCTTGGATTTAAATTGTGTTTGTTTGTACTTGGCATGTTTTGAAGATTGGAATGACAAAGGCATTTTATTCTGCTATCTAAACACTTTACCCTTTGTTACCCCGTTGAGCCTTATTTATTTCCTTTCATACCCCTCCTTTGGAATCAGTAGCAAAGTTCATAAACACGAGCGCAAAAGGGGAGTAAAGAAGAAAAAGAGAAAAGAAAAGAGAAAAGAGAAAGAAAAGAATGGAAAAGAGTGGAAAAAAAGAGAAAAGGGAAAGAAAATAAAAGAAAAAAGGGAAGAAAAGAAAAGAAAAGGAAAAGAGAGAAAGAAAAAGAAAAAGAGAAAAATCACAACAACAAGGCAATGCATGTGTCATGAACTACGTTCGATCTAATTCCTTTTAAGGATAGTAGGCAGCCTCACGGTTCGGTCCCATCAAAACAAAAATCCAAAAGTCCCCAAGCAAAGAAACCGGGGCAGAAAGTTGTGTTTGTTGTAAGAGATCTGATTCCAAAGTTGTAATTTTAAACCCATTCAAGTTCTGTTGAGCCTTTGTGACACCCTTTCTTTTAACCCTATCCAAAAGCCCACATTACGGTCCAAAGAAAGACCTTCTGATCAGTCTACGAGAGATGCCAAGTCAAGCAAATGCGGTGATTCATATCAGGGGCAACATTCCGGTCCGAGCAGGAAAAATGAAAAAATGAGAGAGTCTTATTGGTGAAAACTCTCACGGGCACCGTGAAAGTTGAGAGAAATCAAAAATGAGAGAGTCTTATTGGTGAAAACCCTCACGGGCACCGTAAGGCGACGAAAGATGAGAGAAATTAAAATGAGATTGTCTTATTGGTGAAAACCCTCACGGGCACCGTAAGGCGACAGTGAGTTGAGAGATGAACAAATGAGAGAGGTTTGTTGGTGAAAACCCTTCAGAGCATCGCAAGCCGAACAAGGTCAGTGATTTGGCGAAGAAATTGGGTTATGGAGAGCCCGGGGCATAAAGTATGGCAATTGAAAGGTGATTGGTGGAATAGGCTGGGCTGATTAATCCGAAATGCATGTCATGATCTAGTCCTCAATGGTTCATACTCTTCGTCGACCGGGTTTTCGGCCAAATGATCAGCTAATGCTTGGGCTTTAATCGCGGTCCGAGTCACATAGATATTGTCAAACTCTGTGAGCAAGATTTGCCATTTGCGAGCCTTCCTATGGGCATGAGCTTCTGAAAGATATACTTTAAAGGATCCAGGCGAGAGATGACGTAAGTAGTGTGGGATGACAAATAATGCTTCAACTTCTGTGCTACCCAAGTTAAGGCGCAACATGTCCTTTCAAGGTGAGTGTACTTGACCTCATAAGATGTGAACTTCTTGCTGAGATAATAGATGACTTGCTCCTTCCTACCAGTGATGTCATGTTGACCCAATACACAGCCAAACGAATTGTCCAAGACTGTTAAATAACGAATTAAAGGCCTTCCGGGTTCCGGCGGGACCAATACGGGTGGGTTCGACAAATACTCTTTGATCTTATCAAATGCTTCTTGGCACTCATCAGTCCACTTGACCGCAGCATCCTTCTTTAGAAGCTTAAAGATGGGCTCACAAGTTGTCGTGAGTTGAGCAATAAATCTGCTGATGTAATTTAATCGCCCGAGCAAACTCATCACCTCAGTCTTGTTCCTTGGAAGTGGCAATTCTTGAATAGCTTTGATCTTTGATGGGTCCTGTGAGCACGTAATTTTTGCCCTATATGAACTACTCCCATAAATTCAAGAAAAATAAAATTTTCCCATTATTTGCAATTTCGTAGATTTTTGTAGCAATTTTTTTAATTGTTTGCATTTGTCTGCGCATGTTAATTTTGTTTAATTAATGAAAAACACAAAAATATGTTGCATTTGCATTTAGGATTTAATTCTATATTTTTAGGATTAATGAGAAAATTAGTTGTTTTATAAAAAAGGGAGAATCACAAAAATAGTTTATTTTTGCACCTTTTAATTTTAATTTTGAATTTTGGTAGTTTTTCCTTTAAATTTGGTTTTTTTATTAATTGTGGTTTTGTTATTAATCATTTTAATTTGATAGAATTTAACTTAGGTTTCAATTTGTTTTAATTTTGAAAAAAAAAGGAATTTAAAAGAGGAATAAAAGAAAGGAATTGAGAGGTCAGGTTTTTGGGCCATTTTTGACTTAAATCACTCAGGCCCAAGCCATTTTTTCTCCAAGACCCGTCCAAACCCGCCCAGTCCAAGCCCAACCAATGCTGTAACCCGGTCCAAGCTTCCATTTAAACCCAAACGGTGTCGTTTAGAGTTCCTGGTCTTGAAACGATCTGAGCCTTTCACGTTGGCTCATCCAACGGTGGAAGTTGCCTCTTTTGTTTTAGTTAAATATATCCTAAAGTGTATAGATCAGTTTAGTCCAAACAGTCCCCTCCCTCGTTTATCTCTTCCATCTCTCTCCTGAAAACCCTAGCGCCGCCTTCAATCTCTTCGCCATTTCCGGCCGGCGGCGGAGCTCGAACACCACCCAAAATCCAGCCCTGCAACCATCACCCTTCCCTCAACCCCAATCCACCACCATTTCTCCCCAAGTCCTCACCAAATCAGTCGAGTTCAAGTCTAAAAACGAAGAAGAAGAGAATCCGTCAAGCCTTCAAGTTCCCTTGAACGATAGGGCTTGAAATGGGTATTGCCCGTTTGTTCTCTTTGAGAACGTACCGTTAATACCAGTTTCGAATAAAATCGATATCGTTTAAAGTTTATCAAGCCATGTCCGTGTAGCCTTAGAGGTATTCTCTTCATTTCTTTCTCCTTCGTCTTCCTCGTTATTGAACTCATTTTCTTCTGCTTCTTCTCTTTTCTGTCTTTTAAATATTTTAGGGCAGTTAGTATGCATGTCTATGATTCTGAGTTTTTCTCTTCTTTTTTTTTTGTGTGGATTTATCTTGGCGTTCAATATAGTGAATTTGGTCAAACTAATTACTTTTTCTAAAAAATGTCTCCGAGTTTTTCTGATAAAATCCATTTTTGTTAAAAGTTCAAAGTCTGGTTGGTTTGAAGTTCTAACTATGTTCAGAATGAGAAATTTATGTTTGGGCTGTAGTCTTTAGGCCCATGAATTGGGGGAGGTTTTGTGTCAAGAATTGGAGTTTTGGCCGAGATTAGAATTAGAAATTCACTATTTGGGTCATAGTCTTCAAGCCCATCGCATTTGTATTGACCCATTCTGATTTTTTTGAAGGGTAAAAACAGGGTTATTAAGGGGTAGTTTGAGTAGTCTAGCCTAGGGAATCTTGAGTGTAACTGAATAGGAAGCTTCTAGGAAGCTGGGTGTCACGACCCAAAATCCATTAAGGGTCGTGATGGCGCCGGACACCGCTGTCAGGCAAGCCAACCAAATACTTAATTAAACTCCAATATTAACAATTTTGGAAACCAAGATTTTCCTTTAAATTTCATAAGTAAGAAGATAACTGCTTCAATTCAAATTAAATACTAGCAATCAACACAAAAATATTTAAAAACCATCCCAGAACCAGGTGTCACAAGTGCATGAGCATCTACTGATAAGGAAATAAAATACAATACGACATCCATCCGGAATACAGTGGACAGAAAGAAAATACAATTTACTGGAAGGGATTTTACTAGCTGCGGGCCGCCTAGAATAATGCAACTCACCTAGTCCCCGAATCATCCGTGCTGCTATGCCCAGTGGGCTGCTAGAGATAAATATACTTGTGCAATAAAAATGCACAGAAGTGTAGTATGAGTACGTAAACAACGTGTACTCGATGAGTATCCCGTCTAATCTCGGAGAAGTAGAGACGAGATGGTCAACTTCGACACTTACTAGAGGTCAATTGATAATATACTAAAAATGTGAGGAAATCATAGATTTATATGGCAGTCCTAATTCACGAAGCCAGAAAAACAGGTAAACACCTTCAACAAATAATCAAGGATTTTCAAGATTTACTCTTTATTATCTTATCAATTGATATCAAGCCACAAAGGGCAAATTTCACATTTAAAATTCTCAAGCAACGATATAACATGCGCAAATCACACCGAGGCGACGGCCCGATCCAACAGAAATAAACTGTGCACTTGCCGAGGGTCGACGACGCGCCTATAGATACATCTATTTAATCTGCCGAGGCGTTCGGCCCGTTCCATAAATAAACACATACCCTGCTCGCGAATCATGCATGCGGCGCAGGTACACATAGAGATACATGCTCAATCAGTCAATTAAGAACTTATCGGGAATATTTACCCAAATAAAACAATTTCTCTTTTTAACAATTCAGGAAAAATGATGTTTAATCTCCTTTTTAAATTCATTTACTAATCCAAGGTGACTCAAGCAATTCAAGCTATCAATGGATTCATAAATAATCCAAGTATAACATGCTTTTGGGCCCTAACTACCCGAACAATAGCATAATAGTAGCTACGCACGGAGTCTCGTCACCTCGTGCGTACGTAGCCCCCGCAAATAGGAGCACATAATCAATTATTTCACCTATGGGGGCAATTTCCTCATACTAGGTTAGAAAGGAGACTCACCTCGCTTCGAAGATCCATAACCGGCATTCCACGCCCTTCCAAAGACTCTAATTGATGCACCACGCTCCAAAACTAGCCAACGGTTACGCAAATCCATTAATATATGCTCAAATATTCGTTACAATCTAATTTATAGCAATTTCTAACTCCGATCGAAAAGTTGACCAAAATGCCCTCGGACCCACGTGCCCGGAATCCGAAATTTTTTGAAGATAAAGATTACCCATGACCTTAGGAACTCGAATATATAATTTTCACTAAATTCCATACTCAATATCGTGGTCAAATTCGAAGAAATGCCAATTTCTAGGTTTTCCACCAAAANTTTAGTATAATTTGGGGTTTCATGTAAAATCAGATTCTAAGTTTACTGGTTTGGTGACTGTCAGTATTAGGCGAAATTCAGTTGAGCTTAGTTCTGATTGAAGAACTCGTTGGTTGTCTACTGTTGTTTGCATGTTAATCGTAGCAGTTTTGGTGGTTTAAGATCATGGTTTTTGAATCCCACAAGTTTTGTTAATGTGAGGTTTAATTGAAATTAACTTATGGCTTTGAAAGCTCAGAGTTACATTGATAAAGCTTTATGTAGTTATCCGTGGGTTGGTTAAAGGGTGATTTGAAGCTGTTGTGCATATAGTAGTTCCTTGATTAGCCATTTGGATGTGCTTTGATTTTTTGTCATTCCAATCACTACTTGCATGCTGTGGGGGGCTCGATGTTGAGTCCTGGCTTAGTAATTCCAAGGCTGTGAAAATTGGGCCCATCTTGGGCCCAAATATGAAGATACCCGCGATTAGAGTCTGGATCCATTCCGCCCCTTCTGCCCCATTTTCTTATCAATTGTCTTGTTGACCAAGGCCCATTCACCTAGTTTGGAAAAAACCTTAATTTCTTTAGGAATTAATTAATTAGATTCTTCAAAATAGGTTGAGGTGTGCCATATTAGCCAAATAACCAATTTATGGCCCTCATGAGTTAATTTAGAAACCTTTTGGGGTTAGAATTAATCGAGGTGTGCCGTGCCGAACAAAACCTTAAATTACATGGCCCTCGTTTAATTAGTATCTTAATCCTTAGAAATCGAGGCGTGCCATTTAGCGAATTTTCATGGCCCTCGCAAAGTTGCAAATGCGTAGTTGCGTTAGGCGCGATATTTTAATAATTTACCTTCCTAAACTCGGGTGCGCATTTATGTGACCCAAATCCAAATCTCAACAATGTTAGATAAAATATGTCAAGAGCCGCAGGTGCATTTATGTGCGTGGTTCAAGACGTATTTTAAATGACGTTGCAATTTCCTTTAAAAATAATTAAAAGCGGCTATTAAGTTAAAATGCACATAGGTTTAAAAGTGTTTTAAAATCAGATAATTAGGCCAATAATAACAGTTGAGCGACCGTGCTAGAACCACGGAACTCGGGAATGCCTAACACCTTCTCCCGGGTTAACAGAATTCCTTACCCGTATTGACTGTAAAACAGAGTCAATCTTTCCTCGATTCGGGATTTGAAACCGGTGACTTGGGACACCATAAATTATCCCAAGTGGCGACTCTGAATTTTTAATAAAATAATCCCGTTTCGATTGTCACTTTAAGTTGGAAAAAACTCCCTTATACCCTTACGGGGGTGTAGGAAAAAGGAGGTATGACAACTCTGGCGACTCTGCTGGGGATAAGAACCCAATACTTCAGGTTCAGGGTTCAGAATTGGGCCTAATGTGCTAAATATTGCTTTTACCGCTTTGATATTATCTGAACTGTATATAAACTGCTACGAAACCCTTCTCTTCTCATCTTCGGGGATGTGCACGCTGGCCGTGACTCCCTATTCTGTTAGTGTCATATCTTGAAATAAGAAAGAGGCTCAGACAAGTTACTAAGCCGGATGGCCTTTTGGTTCCCGGTACGTAGCTCCCTCCTCGGCTCGAGTTGTCGCTCGGGTACACAAGTCTAGAACAATATACCCAGGTTTTGAACCTAGAATAACTCAGCCTCATGCCGGATCCCTAGTAGGAACGCTTTTTTGCATCATATGCATTTGACTTTGGGGACTCAACACAGGGGTTGGGTCCGTCTAGGACAGGTGTACCCAAAATAACAGACCATCTTGATGCATCCTATGTGCTACATGTTGCATTTATTCAAGGGGAAATGGTCATTTGGCGGACCAATGATAGCTGAGGGCAAATGAAAAAATGAAAAAAAAACAATGAAAAAAAAAAGAAAGAAAACAAAGAGGGTTAAGTGTGGAAATAAAGCAAGTAGGGCCTAGTTATGTTTTTGTTACTTTTTTTTTATTAAGAAAAAGACAAAAAAAAATGAAAAATTCAAAAGATTTTGCACTTTTTATCATTTTTCAAAAATCAAAAAATAAAAAAAAAAAGAAAAAAGAAATCCAAAAAGAGTTTGCATGTTTCATCATTTTCAAGGAAAAGACAAAAATATGTTTTCTCTAAATTAGTTTTTTTTTTTTTTGTTCTCGCCCGTATCCAATCTGCCCGAACTACGCATACCCGATTCTCGTCTTTCGGGGCGTGATACGTAGGCAACCCACATAGGGTCCGGTCTTCCTAGTAAATCTTAGGTTCTTGGCTTTGCGGGGTCTTAGCCAAATTTTGCACTTCTAGCCATCTTTTGGCCAAATAAGCCATTTTGCAAAAATAGCCTCAATCATGTCTTGCACGCGTCCAGTAGGGAGTGTTATTGTCTCATATAGTGTTGGTTTAAAGTTTTCTCATACAGGTGTGGGTCTACTTATCGGAGTTTGAGCATGACAAACACCCCGAGACCATCCAGTCAGGATCGTTCAGGAGTTGCTTAAGGAGATTTTTCTTTTTGTGTTTTGAGTCTATTTTTCTTTTTATGTTGTCTTTTACCTTCTAGTTATGTACAGTAATGTCGAGTCTTTTGTTATTGTTTTTACTATTTTTTTATTGAAAAAAAAAGTGTGTTATAAATCAAAAATCCAAAAAAAAGAGATTTTGAGTTTTGTTTCCTTTGGAAGTTTTCTTTAGAATACCAATTCTAGAATTAAAAAAAAAAATCTTTTGAGGTGTTTCTCCTTAGGAAGTTAATATCTAGAACTCCAAATAGAAAATTTTTGCTTTCATATTTCCTTTAGTATATTAGGACTAAAAATTCAAAAAAAAAAAGGAATTTTCCTTAGTACCTCTTTAATGAGTTTTCCTTTAGGTATTAATTTCAAAAATCCAAAAAGATTTTCTTTTGAGGTTCTTCTTTGGGAAACTAATGAAAAATGAAAAAAAAAATTCTTTTATTTTCATTAGAAGTTTAGGACATTGTACATAGAAGAAAAGAAAATAACATGATTTCCTTCCTAAAAAAAAAGTCAAAAAAAATATTTTTCTCTTCTAGGATTTTTCCTTAATAGAGAATTTGTGTCAAAAGAAAAAAAAAAAAGAATGAAAAAAAAATTCGTTATGTTTGAGTTTAGAATAGGCTATAGAATATTAAGTCTAGAAAATTCAAAAAGAAAAAAAGGGGGTCTTGCTTCTCTTATTTCTCTTTTCTCATCGGATCAGTCATTAAGGTAAAAAAAAAAGGAAAGAAAAAGAGAGCGTTAGTTTATTTAGTCTATTCTCGATTTTTCCAGAACTACGCAAAGATCTGATTCATGCGGCGTCATGATACGTAGGCAACCTACATAGGGTTCGATCGAATCATTTTTTTAAAAAGGGAAAAGGAAAAAAGGCAAAAAAAAAAGAAGAAAAAAAAAAGAAGAAGACGAAATCAATGGGAATGTGAGA
>NC_031991.1:68325600-68358107 GCF_001879085.1 Nicotiana attenuata
GTTTGGCTTGAAGTGCATTTCAGTGTTATCGATGTTCGTTTGGGATTCCGAGTCTGGGAGTAGCTCCGTATGGTGATCTGGGAGTTGGGAGCGCGATCGGAAGCGAATTCGGAGGTCCATGGGCCATTTTGAAGTCATTTGGCTAAAGATAGAAATTTGAAGGTTTTTGAGAAGTTTGACCGGAAGTGGGCTTTTTGACATCGGGGCCGGAATCCGATTCCGGAAGTTGGAGTCGGTCCGTAATGTCGAATATGACTTATCTGCAAAATTTGAGGTCAATCGGACGTGATTTGATAGGTTTAAGCATCAAAAGTAGAAGTTTGAAATTCTAAAGTTCATAAAGCTTGAATTGGGGTGTAATTCATGGTTTTAGCGTTGTTTGATATGATTTGAAGCAAAGGGCTGGCCAACTTTGGGCCATTTTCGTGCAAGCACCACAGCCCAAATGCCCAATACCCCCAAACCCACTTCAAAAACAGCCCAATCCATACCCTTACCCGATCCAATTCTCCAGGCCCCTAAGACCACTCAAACAACGTAGTATCATGTCAATACTACGTCGTTTTGATATCTTTAAGTTAAAATCAATCTCTCCCGTTCCTTTTCTATCATCCAACGGCCCATAATCTTCCTTGATTTTTAATAAAATTGTCTGAAAGTTAGGAAACCCTAAAGACCAGCTCCTCCTTCCTCGTACCTCCCTGTCCCTCGCCGGCTCCGCCCTAATTCGGCCGCCGGAAATCGCACAACGGCGGCTGGTAAAGCCTCCAAAAACTCGCCCAAATTTACACCTCGGGACTCCTCTCCCCTCCTCTTCCAACCCCAAAATGTTTTCCCTCAACATTAGCCCATCTTCTCGAATATTCGAAAATAGTGGACACCGCCTCTTGCCGCCCACGGCGCGCCACCACCAAACGACCCCAGTTTTTACCACCATATGTTCTTCCCCCAGGCCCTCTTTCCAAATCCCTGGCCAGCTTCGTTCGGAATCCTCTTGCATGTCCTCGAGATTTCAAATCAAAATCCGCCTAAAACCCTAAAATACTCCAAATTCTCATCAAAAATCGACATTCAACATATCTCCCTCACCCTCCCCTCATGATGAATCCACCGTCAGTTGATTTCGAATCTTACCAGATTTGGGCGAATTTTAAATCTAAGAGCGGCAGAACCCTAGGACTTCATAGGTGAGTTTCTCCTTGTTCTTCTTCATTAAGTTCCGCTTTCAGACTGATATTTTCTTCCTGAATTAATCAATTTAGGTTTATTTTGTTCTCATTTTTATTTAATTCGTCTGAACTAGGGTTCAAATGTGTTGGTCCGTTTCTATGTGTTGGTCTTTTTTTTTAATCAATTAGTAATAAATTGTTCGGTGTTGATTATATTTAGATTGTAGAATGTGGAGTTCTTTTCACAATTTAGGTTATAAATGCAGTGGTTTAAGCGAAGTTATAGTTTAGATTTGCGCTTTTTTGAGTCTTAAATTGGGTAAAGGGCATCTATGCTAGATCGCCACTTGGTAATTATGATTTAATATCTGTGTCTATAGTCCGCAATATTCCTCAATGCTCGGTTTAATTCGAGTCACTTGTGGTTAAAAGTGCAGTGTGTATAATGTAGTTTGTATTTCGTTCTGTTTAAACTGCCATAGATCTCTGTAGTTGAATCTTAAGTAAGATAATCAGCGGTAATTAGGATAAGTTTCTTTGATGTTAATAATCCACATTTCAGTTTACAGTGATATAGAGGTCGTTAGTAAGTTGTTTCTTTGCTTCACAGTCGTCTTTGTCTCTGAAGTTATCACAGTACCATGTTAGGCTTATGCTTTAGTCAAGTTGGAAGATAGGTCTGAATTAGGTTGGTTAAGTAAATAACTGCATTGATAGGTATATCTGGATATAGAGAATAATGTGGGTATGTGGTAATTGAAGAATAAGATCAAATAGTAATTTCCATGTTATAAACAAGTCTCATGAAGGAGTTTTGGCCAGTTAACTTTATGTGATATCATTAGGAATGTATGTAAGAATAAAAAGAACTTAAGAACTACCTCCCGCTTTAATTAAAAATAAAGTTTAAAAATCATACTTTAGAAAATCAGGGGTCCTGAGTGCGAGTTTAAAATATCACAGTGGAATATTCTTGAAATGCAACATTAAACGTGACAGCGAACACAATATGTCACCTCCGAGAAATTGGCTAATTGGGTGACTTAATGATATAAAGCTAATGAGTATATATAGAGAAATAGAGGGGGGAAGAGTGGGTAGATGAAATCTAGTGACGACCGCTTCCCCCTTAAAAAATGTCTGACCTATAAAAGGTCAGATCCTCACTGCCTTCTTTTCCAAAGTTGTGGAACCATGAAAGAAATTCCCACGATCTTCAGGTCATAAAGAATAATCTCCCTCCAAAAGTTGTCCGGCAAACGGTATTAGCCACGTGTTGAAATTCGAATTTAACAAATTCAAATAATTTCAAATCTGAACTCCTAGAGTTCAAAAAAATTTCATATAGATCTTAGTTTTTCTTCAAAATTTACCAAGAAAAAATATTAGCAAAAAAACTCCAAAACACTCCAATTACTCATTATGAAGATTTAGGTTAATTTCAAGTTGTAGTGGTTGTTACGTGCACCTCTTCTAGTTTTTAAGATAATCGTTTTGCTGGAGAGTCGTTGTGCCTGGACACCTTGTCATACTTTGAGGTTCATATTTCAAGTCGTTTAATGGGCGTATCCTCAAAGCTATAAATTGAATTGTTTGTATTTCTCCTATGGCCGGTATGGTGATAATGTTTCTCCTTGAAAAGGTCAAAAATATGAATAAATTGCTAGACTGTGAGTTTAAATAAGCTATTATTAACTCTTCGTTGCATTGTCCATTATTTAATAAATTATATGATCAACTGACATGGGAATATTCGCGGTGCGCGTAATAGTGTCTTATGTACACTCTCTTTGTGACTTCAATCATGCCCTGTTAACAATCACACTCCCAGTTTACTTCCCCTATATTATACTCAAAGAATGATCAGAAGTACTTAATCCCCATATGTCATGATACAGCTCTGAGGAGTACAAATGATAGAACCGCGTATGCTACGACTTAATCATATTGATAAACCTTGTCTACTCACTAGATTTTATTCCGTAGGCCTTAAAACTTATATTAGGATTAGTGGATTTTCATTCAATTCTGATTAGTGTCGCCTTATGTATATACAGAAGAACATCGCTATGGGGAGCTGTTTGGAGAGTTTGGGCTAAGATGATGTCCGTCATATAGTGTTAGCTTTAGTTCGATATATTCTTTAGTTGAGCGACTGTTTTGCGTATGAAACTGATGTTGAGAGTCGTAAACATGAATTTGATGATATAATTGGGTAATCAAGGTGTTACAAGAAGTTAGTAGATCGACAATTTGTAGGTTTAGTTAGTGTGTAGTTAGTTCTAGATTCTGTTATCCCATTCTGATGCTGTTCGGCAAAATCAGAAATCTTGACAAAAGGATTGGCCTTTCTAAGAATAGTTGATTTCTTGCTCAAGAAAGCAGTGCCTTATTAACCAATGTATGAAGTAACCTTCAAGAGCAAATACGAGATCCCTGTCAATTGTGAAGCATAGCTGAGATAAAGGATTGCTAGTGGTACTTAAACAGTAATTAACCAGTCGCACTGGTGACCGTGCATTTACAAGACTGATTCACAATTATAATTGAGTAGTCCAAATAATAATATCTGTACCTAGATATGTGACCTCATCTGAGAAGGCAGATGATATTGCAACAGATGTACAAACAAGAGTTGGGCCTAAATCCGTTAAGGCCCAATTTGTGGATCCCTTCAGTCACTTGCTGAAGTTATTAGTCTGGACCATTCGAATTCGGTCGTAGAACATGGGCCCAAATTTGTTCAAATGGGCATTTTCCTGGAAGCTAACTGCTTATGTTCCTTTTCTTGGATTAATTTGGAAGCCTAAAAATACTGAAGTCTCAAAATCGTGTTAAGGTCATTAGGATTAATTTTGGTAACATAGGTTTTGGGCTTTCTAGTTAAGTAGGATACTTGAATTAAAAGGTTTTCCTTTTGTTCAAATGTCGAACTTGAACTTAAGGCCCGAATTCCTTGTTTACTTTTAATAATAGTAATTGATAAACTAATTTAATTAGGTTTCTTTTTTTAGAGACAATCCATGCTAGAAAATAATAGTCCCTTTTAGGACGGCCTTTAAAATAAATGAGGTGCGCCACGCCAAATAAAATGCATAAACCGCGGGCCCTCTTTAAATGCTTATATTAATACTTAGAATTCGGGAAGTGCCGTTTAGCGAATTTTCACGGCCTCCCGCAAAGATAATAATACGCTAGTCGCTTTAGGCGCGCTTTTAATAATTTCACCTTCCTAAATACGGGTGGCGCATTTCATGCGACCCAATCCAAATCCCAAAACATGAATAAAATGTGTCGAGGAGATCCGGGTGCATTTCATGTGACGTGATCCAAAAACACGTTTTTAAACGACGCTCACTTTCTTAAATTTTTTTAATTAAAAGCGGTAAGTAATTTTTTTTTTAAAAAAAATTGCACAATAGGATAACATATATTAAAATCAGATTTTTACAAAATAGCAGTTGAGCGACCGTGCTAGAAACCACGGAACTCGGGAGTCGACCTAACCCTTCTACCCTGGTTAACAGAACTTCCTTACCCGGATTTCTCGGTTCGCAGACTAGTAAACAGAGTCAAACCCTTTCCTCGATTCGGGATTCAAACCGGTGACTTGGGACACCATAAATCTTCCAAGTGGCGACTCTGAATCTCTTAATAAACGAATCCTGTTTCGATTGTCCTTTAATTGGAAAAAACTCCTTTTATTATACCCTTTACGGGGTGTAGTAGCGAAAAAGGAGGTGTGACAGCTCTGGCGACTCTGCTGGGGATAAGAACCCAAAATTTCGGTTCAGGGTTCAATAATTCAAGCTCAGTTAAATTGTTATATTTGGCTTTATCTAATTTTTCTACATGTTCCATGCTATATGTGCTAAATGTTTTACCGCTTTGATATTTGTTGAATTGTATATAAACTGTCGCGAATCTCTTCCTCTCTCTGAGTCTTCTACATCATGGAGAAGGGTACACTTCGTGTAGCTTCTCTTCTGTTTAGAGTCTTTCCCAATTTAGAACGAGGTTTGGATAAGTTGCTAAGCTGGCGGAGCTTCTGTATCCCCGGTACGCTGCCTCCCCCTCGGCCCGAGTTGTCCGCTCGGGTAAGCCAGGTCTACACCAATAAACCTAGAAGAACAAAACCTCATGCCAGATCCCAGTAGGAATATTTGTTTGCATCATGTGCATTTGACTTAGGGGACTCAACACAGGGGTTGGGTCCGTCTAGGACAGGTGACCTGAAATGAAAAGACCATCCTGATACATCTTACGTGCTACTTGCGCATTTATTTGCTCGGCTTTGCATGTTGACCGGCTTGTATGTAATGAGAGAAAATGAAAACAAGAGATAGCAGTGTTACGACTAAGTGAGGGTAAACATTTGTTGTGGACAACCAATGCCCAAATAGTACTGAAATGCTGCCGAATTTTTGAAAAATGGAGAAAGAAAAATATTTGAAAAGTGAAAAGATTATTGTCCGAATTATACATTTTGATTTTGGCAAATCTGCCCGAACTACGCTGGTTTGATTCTCACCGGATGTGAGATACGTAGGCAACCCTCATCGGGTCGAACCACCTTTTTTTCAAAATAGCCAAATAATGTCAAAATTTTAATTTTTATCAAAATAAGTCGGGTGACGCCATTCTTGATTAATATAAGCAGAATATCCCCAAAAGGGCGCCGGAAGGCAGTTTTTGCAAGAGCAGCCACCCCGAGTCGTTTTTAAATGGTTTGCAGGCACAGTCTTAAAATCTCCCTCCCGGAAGTGCTGAAAGGTCGTTTTTGCCGAGCCTTTGTTTCCTTAAATAAAAAATTTTAAACAAAATAGTCACTTTTCTTTTTAAGTCAAAATAAGTCATTAAATAGTCAGTTTTCTTTAAATAGTCACACTTTTCCTTAAAATTCCTTGTCCAGGATGACCACAGTTGACATTGAAACCTTCTCAGTCTTGCGCACAGGCCCGCGGCGATGCCGAAAGATGCCCCACGGGCCCCAGGATTTGAAGCTTTGATGTACTCTTGATTTAGTTTTAATCATCGAGTTTGTATTGTGTTATTTTGAGTCTGTTTTTGTAGTTTCCTTTTCAAGAAAAACAAGTAATCTAGTAGCTTTGTAATCGGAGTTTTATTAATGAAAATTTGAAAAAATCCCAAAATTATCTCTTTATTTTTGCATTTAGTTGCAAGAACTATGCTTGGTCTAATTCATGCGGGGTCATGATACATAGGTAATCTCCGTAGGATTCGACCGTAACCAAAAAAAAAGGAAAAAGAAAAGAGAGAAGAATAAAAAGAGAGCAAGAGAAAAAGGGAAAGAAAAGAGCGGAAAAACAATGAAAGAAAAAAAGAAAATGAACGAAATTTGAGGAAAGGAGAGAATAGGAACAAGAAACATCAAGGCAAGAGTAAAAGAAGGAAAAAGAGAGAGAAAAGTTGCATAAGGAAATAAAAGAAAGGCCGGGATGACGCATGTAACCAAGCAAAGGCATAATAGAAATGGTTAAATGCTTAGGTGCATTCATTCCCAAATGTGCGGTTACCTATCTATTAATGCACCGCTAACAAAGTTGTTGTTAATGATGCCTCCAGACAGGTGGTTAGTTGACTGGCATTCTGGCAACCCATTCCTACAACACTCGGTCTAAGAACAAATCAAACATGGTCAACCAGGAGTTAGAGGCAAGCATCGTCAACCCGTCGAGGGAGGAGGAAGAGCTGGATGTTAATGCAATGAGGGAGGAAGTGCATAAGTTAAAGGCACAAATGGTCGAGATGTACCAGGCCTGGTCAAAGGGACATCCACCACCAGCCTACCCTGCTAGCCCCGCCTACATCCCGCCGTTAACTCAGCCTCAAGATCCTCCCACAGTGAACTCATCTCCAGCCTTCCCTACTTACCAGCAGTACTACGGAACCACCTCTCAAACGCCACCACCTCCACCACCCAAACAAATTCCATGCCCTCCACCACCAACTACTCCTGTGTTTGTGGCTCCCCCACCTGCTGCATTACACAGATCCTCTAGTGAACCTTTGTTCCAAATCTATGATAACCAATATTACCCACCCGAACCCACCTTAAAACCACCGGAACCATGTTCTTACACTCCCCGTTTTGATCTCTCAGCTGAAGTAGGGAAGCCTCCCAAAAAACCTGAGCAGGAGGAGATGATACGAAAGGTCAAGAGCTTAGAACAGTTATTCAGAAATATCCAGGGTCTCGGAGGCCAAGTAAGTGTGGCATACAAGGATTTGTGCTTGTTTCCCGATGTCCAGTTACCAGCAGGATTCAAGTTACCCAAGTTTGATTTATATGACGGACACGGTGATCCGGTGGCGCATCTAAGGGGGTTCTGCAGCAAAATGAGAGGAGCTGGGGGAAGAGACAAGTTATTGATGGTATACTTCAGCCAAAGTCTAAGTGGTGCGGCTTTGGAATGGTACACTCGACAGGATCATGCTCGATGGTATACTTGGGACGATCTGGCCCACGCATTTGCATGTCACTTTCAGTATAATCTCGAAATTGTCCCAGACCGTCTGTCGCTGACAAAAATTGAGAAAAAGCCGGGGGAAAGCTTCAAAGAGTACGGTTTCCGGTGGAGGGAGAAAGCGGCAAGAGTCGATCCTCCAATGAAAGAAAGCGAGATGGTTGATTACTTCTTGCAGGCTTTGGAGCCCACCTACTACGGTCACTTAGTGTCAGCAGTGGGAAAATCTTTCAACGAGGTAGTAAAAATGGGAAGTATGGTGGAGGAAGGACTTAAATCCAACAAAATCATGAGCTATTCGGCAATCAAGGCAACTACCCAAGCTATCAAAGCGGCACCGGAGGAGTATTGGGGAAAAAGAAGAAAGAAGATGTTGCAGTAGTTGAATCAAGGGCTTGGTTTAGGGGCCCATCACCATATTACAACCAACCTCGACCCCATCCTCAAACCTACCCACACACTCCATATAGCCCACCACAGCACTATTACCCACCTCCCGATCGTCACTTCTCTGTCCACCATGCCCAAACATACCCCCAGCCTCCTACCCATGCGCAATGGCGCGCACCCACCCCACAAAATACTTACCCAACTCAAAACACCTACCCACCCCCGAGAGCCTACAAAAACCCCACTGGAACTGGTTTTCGATCTAACCCTGCCTCCAAGAATGATAGGTTGCAGAAGAAGAAGACTTTCCCTCCGTTGGGTGAATCTTACACCAGCCTATACCACAGATTGAGACAGTTGGGCATGTTTAGTCCGATTGACCCCAAATTGCCAAATCCTCCCCCAAGGAACCTGGATCACTCGGTGAGTTACGAGTATTGCTCGGGTGCTCCGGGGCATGACGCAGAAAAATGCTGGCATTTGAAAACGGCCATCCAGGAGCTCATCGACACCCGCCGAATTGAGGTGCAGGCTCCAGAGACGCCTAACATCAATCAGAATCCACTGCCAACCCATTACGAGACCCATATGATTGAGTTAGTACAAAAGGGAGAGCATAAAAAGCCTTCGCGAACCGTAATAATGATCAGGGCTAGTGAGGACAGGCCAAATGAGAAACCAAGTAGTGGGAAGACATTGATCAAGGTAGAAGAGACAGTTAGTGAACCGGTTGCAGTGGTACAGAAGGAGTCTTCGAACAGTTTTGCAACAAAACAAGAACCAGTTGTGGTGGAGAAGGAGTCTTTGAGCAGTATTGCAGTAAAACAAGAGCCAACTAAAGTGGTGGTGTCGGGGCAGTTGCCAAGCCCGTTGTGATCGTGAAAGGTGCTCGCACAGAGCCGGTTATCATCAAGCCAATAACTCAGTTACCAGTAATAAGTGAAAAGGCCGTTCCATGGAATTACGGCCGAGTGACATTAATGTATAAGGGGAAGGAAGTCAAAGAAGAAGTTTGTGAAACCCATGGGCCGACTCGTTCAGGAAGATGCTTTGCCCCTGAAGAGCTGAGAAGAGCTAAAACTGCCAAAGATAATCCAGTACCAGTAAAGAAAGCCGTAACCGAAGAAGAAGCAGAAGAATTCTTGAAGAAGATGAAGGCGCAAGATTACTCCATTGTAGAACAGCTGAGAAAGACCCCGACACAGATCTCACTGCTATCATTATTGATCCACTCGGACGAGCACCGCCGGGCATTGATGAAAATTTTGAATGAAGCTCATGTTCCGGATAAGATCTTTGTGAACCACCTAGAGAAAATAGCAAACAAGATTTTCGAAGTTAACAGGGTTACATTATCTGATGATGAGCTGACTTTGGAAGGCACTGAGCATAATAGGGCACTCTACCTCACGATGAAATGTGAAGACTCTGTGGTCACCCGGGTGCTGATTGACAACGGGTCTAGTGCAAACATCTGCCCTCTCTCCACCCTGGATAAATTAAAGGTGGACAATGAGAGAATCCACAAGAATAGCATTTGCGTGCGAGGATTTGATGGAGGGGGAAAGGACTCAGTTGGGGATATAGTGTTGGAACTGAGGATAGGAGCGGTCGAATTTACTATGGAGTTCCAGGTGCTCGATGTGGCCGTTTCTCACAATCTTCTGTTAGGCCGACCCTGGATCCATACAGCAAAAGCAGTGCCATCAACCCTGCACCAGATGGTCAAATTCGAGTGGGACAGGCTAGATATTGTGGTGCATGGGGAAGATAGTTCGTGTGCTCTGGGTAGTGCCATTGTGCCTTTCATAGAAGCTGAGGACGACAAAGGTCCATGGGTTTATCAAGTCTTTGACACGGTATTGGTTGAAAAGATCTCGGAAGTGGAGTGTATTCTTGTGCCAAAGGTAGCTGCTGCATCCGTCATGGTTGTGTCAGAAATGCTAAAGAACGGATTCGTACCTGGAAAAGGCTTGGGTGCTTCTTTGCAAGGCATCATACAGCCAGTATCTCTTCCTGGAAACCTGGATACTTTTGGTTTAGGCTTCCAGCCCACTGCTGCGGACATAAGGCGAGCTAGAAAGATGAAAAAGAAAGCATGGACCCTTCCAAAACCTATTCCCCGCCTTTTCCGTTCCTTTATCAGGCCTAGTACTAAGAAGCGCCTAGCAACAACAATGCCCAGTTGTGTGATTGATCCCGACAAGGAGCTAATCGAGAGGTTTGAAAAGCTGTTTGACGAGGTGAATGTGTTGGAGGCCGGAGAAGGTCCAAGCAAGGCAGATGTTCAGTTCGTGGGGCCCCAGGCAAAGCTTAACAATTGGGAAGCAACTCCCCTTCCTACCCGGAGGGAGTCTTGGATTATTTCCAAGGTTGTAATTCGGATGTTATGTTCTGTCCGTTTGGATGAGTTAAACCTTGTTATCTTAAATTTTAATGAAATGCAATTTCCTTCCATTCCTGATAGTTTTTATTTTTGTCTTTCTTTTCTTTCTTGTAAAGTCCCTTTATATGCTGGTTTCAATGATATGTCATGCATGAGGAGTCTTCGGCCCAACTTTAAATGCCAATCTAACTCCGAAATAATAATACAAGAAATTGAGTGCGATGACGAAGTAGAATATGATGATGAGGAAGCTTTTGAGGAAATCAGTAAAGAATTAAGCCATTTTGAAGAAAAACCCAAACCTAACCTGAATGACACAGAAGCAATCAATTTAGGGGATCGGGATAATGTACGGGAAACGAAAATAAGTGTCCATTTGGAACCTCAGCTCAAAGAAGAGATAATCAAAGCATTGCTTGAGTACAAAGATGTTTTCGCATGGTCATATGACGATATACCGGGTTTAAGCACTGACTTGGTGGTCCACAAATTGCCCACCGACCCAGCATTCCCTCCTGTCAAGCAGAAGCTAAGGAAATTTAAAACATATATAAGTGTGAAAATCAAAGAAGACGTCACCAAGCAGTTTGACGCAAAGGTCATCCGGGTCACGCGGTATCCTACCTGGTTAGCCAATATTGTGCCTGTGCCAAAGAAGGACGGAAAGACCAGAGTGTGCGTTGATTATCGTGATCTCAATAAGGCGAGTCCAAAAGACAACTTCCCACTGCCGAACATCCACATCTTAATTGATAAATGTGCAAAACATGAGATTGGTTCCTTCGTGGATTGCTACGCGGGTTATCACTAGATTTTGATGGATGAGGAAGATGCAGAAAAGACGGTATTTATCACACCCTGGGAACGTATTGTTATAGGGTCATGCCATTTGGTTTGAAGAACGCAGGAGCAACATATATGAGGGCGATGACCACCATGTTTCATGACATGATACACCGGGAAATTGAGGTCTACGTGGACGACGTGATCATAAAGTCAATGAAGCAGTGTGATCATGTCAAGGACCTAAGGAAGTTTTTTCAGAGGCTCCGCAGGTACAACCTCAAGCTTAGTCCAGCGAAATGTGCATTTGACGTCCCGTCTAGGAAACTATTGGGATTCTTGGTCAGCCGATGCGGTATTGAGTTAGACCCGTCCAAGATCAAAGCCATTCAAGAGCTGACGCCGCCAAAGAAAAAAACAGAGGTGATGAGTTTGCTTGGAAGGTTAAATTATATCAGCAGGTTCATTGCTCAGCTCACGACGACTTGTGAGCCTATCTTTAAGCTGTTGAAGAAGGATGCTGCGGTCAGATGGACTGATGAATGTCAGGCAGCATTTGACAAGATTAAGGAATATCTTGCCAATCCGCCTGTGTTGGTCCCGCCTGAGCCGGGAAGACCCTTGATTCTTTATCTGGCAGTTTTGGATAACTCTTTTGGCTGTGTATTGGGGCAACATGACATCACGGGAAAAAAAGAGCAGGCAATTTATTACCTCGGCAAGAAGTTCACATCTTACGAGGTAAAGTACACTCAACTTGAGAAGACGTGTTGTGTGATAACTTGGGTAGCGCAGAAATTGAAACATTACTTGTCATCCTATACCACCTATCTCATCTCTCGGTTGGACCCGTTAAAGTATATTTTTCAGAAGCCCATGCCTACAGGGAGGCTTGCAAAGTGGTAGATCTTGCTCACGGAATTTGACATTGTCTATATGACCCGAACTGCAATGAAAGCACAAGCGTTGGCTGACCATTTGGCTGAGAATCCAGTAGATGAAGAATATGAACCTTTGAAAACATACTTCCCTGATGAAGAGGTAATGCATGTCGATGAGTTGGAACAGGTTGAGAAGCCAGGATGGAAACTGTTCTTTGATGGGGCTGCCAATACCAAAGGCGTCGGGATAGGAGCAGTACTTATTTCTGAGACAGGGCAACACTACCCTGTTACAGCTCAACTTCGTTTCTAGTGCACCAATAACATGGCTGAATACGAGGCATGTATCTTGGGTTTGAGACTGGTTATAGATATGGGTGTCCAGGAAATCTTGGTCATGGGTGACTCGGATCTCTTGGTGCACCAGATTCAGGGGGAATGGGAGACACGAGATTTGAAGCTCATACCGTACCGACAATGTTTGCATGATCTTTGTCAACGGTTTCAATCAATAGATTTCAGGCATATCCCAAGGATTCATAAAGAAGCTGCCGACGCTTTGGCTACTTTGGCGTCAATGTTGCATCATCCAGATAAGGCTTATGTGGACCCTTTGCAGATTCAGGTCCGAGATCAGCATGCCTATTGTAACATGGTGGAAGAAGAACTTGATGGTGAGCCGTGGTTCCATGACATCAAAGAATACCTTAGGATGGGAGTATATCTAGTACAAGCCATAGGGGATCAAAAGAGAGCGATTCGACGCTTGGCAAGCGGATTTTTCTTCAGTGGAGGAGTGTTGTACAAAAGAACTCCAGATCTTGGTCTATTAAGATGCATAGATGCTAAACAGGCTACAGTTATCATGACTGAGGTACATGCGGGAGTTTGTGGACCGCATATGAGTGGATATGTATTGACAAAGAAGATTCTCCGAGCAGGTTATTATTGGCTTACCATGGAACGGGATTGCATCAGTTTCGTGCGCAAGTGTCATCAATGTCAGGTACATGGAGATTTGATTCATTCTCCACCATCTGAATTGCATACAATGTCGGCACCATGGCCCTTTGTTGCTTGGGGAATGGATGTCATCGGGCCAATCGAGCCAGCATCGTCAAATGGACACAGGTTTATTCTGGTAGCCATTGATTATTTCACTAAGTGGGTTGAGGCGAAAACTTTCAAATCTGTGACCAAGAAGGCAGTGGTTGATTTTGTACATTCAAATATCATCTGTCGGTTTGGGATCCCGAAGGTAGTCATCACGGACAATGGTTCCAACCTCAACAGTCATCTGATGACGGAGACATGTCAGCAGTTTAAGATTACGCACCGCAATTCCACCCCATATCGCCCTAAGGCAAATGGAGCAGTCGAAGCAGCTAACAAGAACATTAAGAAAATACTTCAGAAAATGGTGGAAGGGTCCAGACAATGGCATGAGAAGCTACCTTTCGCATTGTTAGGTTACCGCACTACTGTCCGCACTTCAGTAGGGGCGACTCCTTATTCACTGGTGTACGGTACTGAGGCAGTAATACCCGCAGAGATTGAAATCCCGTCCCTTCGAATTATCGCGAGGCGGAAATTGATGATGTTGAATGGGTCAAAGCCCGCTTGGAGCAACTAAGTTTGATTGATGAAAAGAGATTGGCTGCAGTATGTCATGGACAGTTGTACCAGCAGAGAATGGCGAGGGCATACAACAAGAAGGTGCGTCCGCGGAAGTTTGAAGTAGGGCAGTTGGTGTTGAGACGTATCTTACCTCATCAGGTCGAAGCAAAAGGAAAGTTCGCCCCAAACTGGCAGGGACCATTTGTTGTAACCAGAGTGTTGTCCAATGGCGCATTATATTGACGGATGTGGAAGGAAAATGTGTAGAAATGGCTATCAACTCTGATGCAGTCAAGAGATATTATGTATGATCTTCTTTGTTTTAATTGTATTTATTTGTACTTGGCATGTTTTGAAGATTGGAATGACGAAGGCATTTTGTTCTGCTATCCAAACACTTTATCCTTTGTTACCCCCTTTGAGCCTCATTCATTTGCTTTCATACCCCTCTTTCGCAATCAGTAGCAAAGATCAGAAACACAAGCGTGAAAGATAAGTCAAAGGAAAGAGAAAAGAAAAGAATGAAAAGAGAGAGAAGGAAAAAGGAAGAAGAAAAGAAAGAAAAAAGGAAGAGAAAAGAGAAAAAAAAAAGAGAAAGTGGAAGAAAAAGAAAGGAAAAATCACAGCAACAAAGTAGTTCCTATGACCTGAACTACATTTGACTTGATCCCGAAAGGGTACGTAGGCAGCCTCTCTCTGAGGTTCAGTCACACCGAAATAAAAGTCCAAAAGTCCCCAAGAAAAAAACTGGGGCAGAAGTTGTGGTCGTTGTGAGAAATCTGATTTCGAAAGTTGTAATTTCGAACCCATGTTAGAATTGTTTTGAGCCTTTTATACCCTTTCTTTCTAACCCTATCCAAAAGCCCACATTACGGTCCAAAGAAAGACCTTCTGATCAATCTTCGAGAAATGCCAAGAAAGTTAACTCATGTCAGAGGTAACACTCTGGTTCAAGCAGGAAAAAATCAAAAATGAGAGAGTCTTATTGGTGAAAACCCTCACGGGCACCGTAAGGCGAAGTGAGTGGAGAGAAATTAAAAATGAGAGAGTCTTATTGGTGAAAACCCTTGCGGGCACCTTAAGGCAAAGGTGAGTTTCAGATGGGCAAATGAGACAAGTCTATGGTTGAAAGCTGTTCAAGACATTGCAAGATGAGCGAGGTTAGGGTCTGGGTGGAAAATCAGGTTATGAAAGTCTGGAGCAACAAATGTGGCAATTGAAAGTTGATTGGTTGGACAGATTGGGCCGGTTAATCCAAAATGCATGGCACGATCAATGGTACCAGCTGTTCTACTCAGATAAGTCTTCTTCTTTTCCTTCTTCGTTCGTTTTTGGATTCTCTCTATCCTTAACCCTCGAGGTCATTGCATTTCATTCTTTTGAGGTCTGTTCTTTAAGATGTTTCAGTGCCGGTTCTGTTCGAAACAAAAAGGGAGGAATGTCAAGGCTAACTACTAGTTTCCCAGTTGCAAAGCACAACAGGGCCGGAATATACCAAAGATGTCAAAATGCAAAGTAAGACACAAAGGACCACCGGAAGTTTCATCGGTGGATTAATCAGATAGTTTTGTGGGAGAAGCAAAGTTTCAGATAGAGGGGTCAGAAACATAAAAACAACAAAATGGGATAGAACACTTGGGTCATCAAAGTCAGGGGGTTGAAAGTCAGTCAGGCAGTCGAAGCGGTTCAAGGCAAGTCCAGGGAAGCAAGTCGGAGTAGAGCTCAGCAGCAGGGACGTACCCAACAAGAATGCCAGCAACTAACCACCATTTTATATTAACAAGGTTTTTCTTTGATTGAAACAGGGGCAGAAAATTTCTTTGTTTTGTCTATTTTGTTGAAGTCAGGCGCCCACCTGGAGGACAAGGGAATACATTTCATGTTCAGCAATCAGGCGCCCACCTGGATAACAAGGGAATACATTTAAAGTTCAGCAGTCAGGCGCCCACCTGGAGAACAAGGGAATACATTTCAAGTTCAGCAGTCAGGCGCCCACCTGGAGAACAAGGGAATACATTTCAAGCTCAGCAATCAGACGCCTACCTGGAGAACAAGGGAATACATTTCAAATCAGGCGCCCACTTGGAGAACAAGGGAATACATTTCAAGCTCAGCAATCAGGCGCCCACCTGGAGAACTAGGGAAGTACAATTCAAATTTTAGCTTTCAAATTTTTAATATTTGGTAACATGATGTGCCCAGCTACCAAACTGGGGCAGGAAATCTTCTTTGTTTGTCCATTTTGTTGAAATCAGGCGCCCACCTGGAGAACAAGGGAATACATTTCAAGTTCAGAAGTCAGGCGCCCACCTGGAGAACAAGGGAATACATTTCAAGTTCAGCAGTCAGGCGCCCACCTGGAGAACAAGGGAATACATTTCAAGCTCAGCAATCAGGCGCCCACCTGGAGAACAAGGGAAGTACGATTCAAATTTTATCTTTCAAATTTTTAATATTTGGTGACATGATGCGCCCAGCCACCAAACTCGGGCAGGAAATTTTCTTTGTTTGTCTATTTTGTTGAAGTCAGGCACCCACCTGGAGAACAAGGGAATACATTTCAAGTGACGACAATCAGGAGCCCACCTGGAGAATAAGGGAATACATTTCAAGTGTTAGTACTCAGGAGCCCGCCTGGAGAATAGAGGCATATATTTCAAATTTCGGCAGTCAAGCATCATTCGGAGAAATGACAAAACATCTCCAATCACAGTTCAAGGCAACAATAAAGGAATTCCACTGTAAGAAATGTAAGTCAACAAGGCAACAAGAATTACAAGAGCAAGTTTGAAGACATAGCTAGGACTTTTGTAATTCATAGATCATAGCTTAGTTTAGTTTCTTTTTATTTTTGACACGGTGTAATAAGGAGGTCAGCAAGCAGTAGCAGCAGCAACAGCAGTGAAATCACAGCTTCTGGTAGTCCCAGCTACCAAGCCTTCCAGAACTACACTGACCTGATTCCTTTATAGCCAAGGATATGTAGGCAACCTTTGAAGCGGGGTTCGGTCAGACGGTTTTCAAAAATGCTTCTCCTGGAGTGCCGAGCTGGCAAAAATCCCTCATGTTGCTCATTTATCTTTGCTCGAAAACTCTTCGTGTCTCCGAGCAAAGAGGGGCGGCTGTGAGCATGTGATTTTTGCCGCGCTTAAATTACTCCTATAGAATTCATTAAAATTAGAATTTTTTTCTTTTAGTATTTGAATCGTTAGGAATTAACTGCATGATTTTGTATTTTGTTTGCAATTTTAGTTGTCAAAAAAAATGAAAAGAAAAATTACAAAATAGTATACTTGCATTTAGGACCCAATTCTAGATTTTTAGATTAATTAACATCATTGAAAATAAGAGAAAAATAATAAAAAATAATCCTTTTACATTTTTGTTCCTTAATTTCACTTATGTTTAATTTTCCTTTAAAAATTAGGATCTAGTTGATTTTAAGAAATTTAATTAGTCTCATTGTAGGTAAATCAGGTTTTTGGATACTTTTAATTTTGCATTTAATAAAATCCAAAATTCAAAATAATAAATAAAATACAAAAAGAAAAAGAAGGAAACAAATAAAAAGAAATTAAAATAAAGAAGCAAAGGGCTAGCCAACTTTGGGCCATTTTCGTGCAAGCACCACAGCCCAAATGCCCAATACCCCCAAACCCACTTCAAAAACAGCCAATCCATACCCTTACCCGGTCCAATTCTCCAGGCCCCTGAGACCACTCAAATGACGTAGTATCATGTCAATACTACGTGGTTTTGTTATCTTTAAGTTAAAATCAATCTCGCCCGTTCCTTTTCTATCATCCAACGGCCCATAATCTTGCTTAATTTTTAATAAAATTGTCTGAAAGTTAGGAAACCCTAAAGACCAGCTCCTCCTTTCTCATACCTCCCTGTCCCTCGCCGGCTCCGCCCTAATTCCGCCGCCGGAAATCGCCCACGGCGGCGGTAAAGCTCCAAACTCGCCCAAATTTACACCCTCGACTCCTCTCCCCCTCCTCTTTCCAACACCCAAAATGTTTTCCCTCGAACATTAGCCCATCTTCTCGAATATTCGAAAACAGTGACGCCGCCTCCGCCGCCCACGGCGGCGCCACCACCAAACGACCCCAGTTTTTACACCATATGTTCTCCCCCAGGCCCTCTTTTCAAATCCCTGGCCAGCTTCGTTCGAATCCTCTTGCATGTCCTCGAATTTCAAATCAAAATCCGGCCTAAAATACTCCAAATCTCATCAAATCGACATCACATGATCTCCTCACTCCCCTCATGATGAATCCACCGTCAGTGATGTTCGAATCTTAGCAGAGTTGGTCGAATTTTAAATATAAGAGGTGGCAGAACCCTAGAACTTCATAGGTGAGTTTCTCCTTGTTCTTCTTCATTAGTTCCTCTTTCATGACTGATATTTCTTTCTGATTAATTAATTTAGGGTTTATTTTTTCTCATTTTTTATTATTTCGTCTGAACCAGGGTTCGAATGTGTTGGTCCGTTTCTTATGTGTTTGCTTTTCTTTTAATCAATAGTAATAATTTGTTCGTTTGTTAATTTAGTTGTGATTGGAGTTCTTTAAAATTAGGGTTAATCATGTTTAGGGTTTAGTTTAAGTTTTGCTGTTTTGCTTAAATTTTCTTCAGGCTTCATGTATGATTTAAGTCTGTTCTATTAGTTTGATTTTGTGTTTAATCGATCCTGTTTGGGCATTGTTTGATTTTGATTTGTTTAACTGGTAATCCTGTATTGATGTTATTAGTTAGCTTAATTAGTTTAGTTTAGTTCATTTCAGTTTAATCAGTAATTGTTCTTTTGTTCAGTGTTTGTTTTCAAGTAATGGTTAGGCTTAGTTTAGTTAATTTGGATATAGCTGAATTAGGTTGGTTAGTTAACCATGGTTAATGACATGGTAATGGGTTGGGGTAA
Source organism: Nicotiana attenuata (assembly GCF_001879085.1). Taxonomy (NCBI): domain Eukaryota; kingdom Viridiplantae; phylum Streptophyta; class Magnoliopsida; order Solanales; family Solanaceae; genus Nicotiana; species Nicotiana attenuata. The sequence goes on from NC_031991.1 coordinate 68,344,236, forward strand.
TTGAGATAAGACTAGTAATTTCAAAACAAGTTCAGGGGTAGTTTGGGTACTTAGAATTGCATAGGAATGCTGTAGTTAAAGCTAGAACCCTCTAGAATCTTCTAAAATAGGGCCTTAGTCATAATTTCAAAAACTTAATGCAGTAACTTGAGAAACAAGTCAAGGAATTAGGGACTAATGAATAAAAGCTGAAAATAAAAAGAGGGGGAAAATGGGTAATGAAATCTAGAAGCTTCCCCCTGAAATTTGCCTATAAAAGGCAGTCCCCTTGCCTTCTTTTCCAAGTTTGGGGACACCTGAAAAATTCCCAACACGTTCAGGTCTAAAAAATTCCCCTCCAAAAGTTTTCGGCAAACTTTAGCATTTGAAATTCGAATTTCAAATTCAAATAATCAAATCTGAACTCCTAGAGTTCAAAAATTTCATATTAGATCTTAGTTTCTTCAAAAACCAAAAAAAATTAGCAAAAACTCCAAAACACTCCAAAAAGTACTATTCCATTGAGATTTTAGGTTTAATTTCAAGTTGTAGTGGTTGTTCGCATCTTCTAGTTTAAGATCCGATTGCTGAAGTTTTCTGAGTGTTACTGGGTTCAATTTCAAGTCGTTTTGGGCGTATTCAAGCTATTTTTGGGCGATCTATGGGTTGGAATTAGTCCTGGGTCAATTGATATTGCTGCTGGGCTTATAACTAAGTTCCTTGTTGTTGTGATTTGTTATTTGACCCTGCTGATTGCTTGAATTGCTACTGACTCTCTTCTTCTCCTGTGTTACATCACAACTCCAGGTACTTCCCCTAACTCAAGTGATCTGGAAGTACGAATCCATATGTATGAACAGCTCTGGAGTTAAATGATGAAGGATGCTTAGATTTTCATATTGAATTGTCTATATAGATGTTGTTGGCTTTAACAATAGTTGTGATATTCATTCAATCGATGTTTGCTTGTAATTAAACAAGACTGCTTTGGACTGTTTGAGACTTTGGCTAATGATTGTCATATAGTGTTAGCTTTAGTTCGATTATTCTTTAGTTGATGACTGTTTGAGTATGAAACTGATGTTGAAGTCGTAAACATGCATCTATGATATAATTGGGTAATCAAGGTGTTACAAGAAGTTAGTAGGATCGAGCAATTTGTAGTTTAAATGTGTTAGTATTCTAGTCTGTTATCCTGATGCTTGTCGCACAAATAGAAATCCAAAGGAGTTTTAAATATGTTGATTTGCTCTCAAAAGCAGTAGCCTAGAAACAAGTAAATAAGCCTACAAGCTCCCGCAATTGTGAATAAGCTGAATAGGATTCATATGGTACTTAAAACAAATAACCAGGCCTGATGTGCATTAAAACTCAATAATCTGAGGTCCAAATAAATCTGCACTAGATATGGACTCATCTGATAGGGCCAGATGTGGCAACAGTTGTACAAACAAGAGTTGGGCCTAAATCCGTTAAGGCCCCATTTGCTGGAACCCTTCAGTCACTTGCTGAAGTTATTAGTCTTGGACCATTCGAATTGGGTCGTAGAACATAGGCCCAAATTTGTTCAAATGAGGCATTTTCCTGGAAGCTAACTGCTTATGTTCCTTTTCTTGGATTAATTTGGAAGCCTAAAAATACTGAAGTCTCAAAATCGTGTTAAGGTCATTAGGATTAATTTTGGTAACATAGGTTTTGGGCTTTCTAGTTAAGTAGCATACTTGAATTAAAAGGTTTTCCTTTTGTTCAAATGTGGACTTGAACTTAAGGCCCGAATTCCTTGTTTACTTTTAATAATAGTAATTGATAAAACTAATTAATTAGGTTTCTTTTTTTTAGAGACAATCCATGCTAGAAAATAATAGTCCCTTTTAGGACGGCCTTTAAAATAAATGAGGAACGCCACGCCAAATAAAATGCATAAACCGCGGGCCCTCTTTAAATGCTTATATTAATACTTAGAATTCGGGACGTGCCGTTTAGCGAATTTTCACGGCCTCCTGTAAAGATAATAATACGCTAGTCGCTTTAGGCGCGCTTTTAATAATTTCACCTTCCTAAATACGGGTGCGCATTTCATGCAACCCAAATCCAAATCACAAAATGTTGAATAAAAATGTGTCGAGGATCCGGGTGAATTTCATGTGACGTGATCCAAAAACACGTTTTTAAACGACGCTCACTTTCTTAAAAAAATTTAATTTAAAGCGGTAAGTAATTTTTTAGAAAAAAAAAATTGCACAATAGGATAACATATATTAAAATCAGATTTTTACCAAATATAGCAGTTGAGCGACCGTGCTAGAACCACGAAACTCGGGAGTGCCTAACCCCTTCTCCCAGGTTAACAGAATTTCTTACTCGGATTTCTGGTTCGCAGACTGTAAAACATAGTCAAACCCTTTCCTCGATTCGGGATTCAAACCGGTGACTTGGGACACCATAAGTCTCCCAAGTGGCGACTCTGAATCTCTTAATAAATGAATCCCGTTTCGATTGTCCTTTAATTGGAAAAAACTCCTTTTATTATACCCTTCACGGGGTGTAGTAGCGAAAAAGGAGGTGTGACAATTTTCATCACCAAGCATGAGGTAAGTGATTTCTAATGGTTTTGAGTTAAATACACGGTTTATATATGGATTTAGACATTGAAATTTGTAGAAAACTTGGGGTTTGAGGAAAACCTAGAAAATTGATATTCTTGGAATTTGACCACGATTTTGGGTATGGAATTAAGAGGAAATCATATATTTGAGTTCGTGAGCTCATGGGTAAACTTTATCTTCGAAAAATTTCGGAATCTGGGCACGCGGGCCCGAGCGCAATTTTGTCAACTTTTCGATCGGGGTTAGGAATTGCTATAAATTGGATTGTAATAAGTAATTGAACATATATTAATGGATTTGCATAATTATTGGCTAGTTTTATAGCATTTTGCATCGACTCGAGTCTTCGGAAGGGCGTGGAATGCCGGTCATGGATCTTCGGAGCGAGGCGAGTCTCCTTTCTAACCTTGTAAGAGGGAATTGTCCCCATAGGTGAGTTAATTGGTTATGTGCTCCTATTTGTGGGGGCTACGTACGCACGAGGTGACGAGAGTCCGTGCGTAGCTACTATTATGTTGTTGTCCGGGTAGTCTAGGACCCAAAAGCATGCTGTACATGGAATAATTGTAATGTTGGTTACAGTTGAATTGCTTAAATCCTGTCGAATTGGTAAATGAATTTCTAAAAGGATTAAACTTCATTTTCTTAAATCGTTAAAAGAGAATTGGCTTTTATTTGGATAAATGTTCCTCGATAAATTCTTAATCTGCTGTTTGAGCATGTATTTCTATGTGTACCTGCGTCGCATGTAAGGTTCGCGAGCAAGATGATTGCTTATTTAAATTTGACCGCGTCGCATGTATGGTTCGCGAGCGGGGTAACAGATGCATCTATGGTTCGTGCCGTTCGACCCTCGGCAGTGCACAGTTTAAATATTGTTAGATCGGGCCGTACGTCCTCGGCATGAGTTGCGCATGCTTGTATTGCTTGCTGTGAAAGTTGTTGATACTAATACCTGTTTTCCCCGACTTGAGATAATTGTTAATTAATGGATTATGAATCCGGAGATTTTAATTAAAAAGGAACTTTCACCTGTTGACTCATTTGAATTTTACTATTGTTCTTAATGGATCTGTGAGTCATCGCATTAATAATATTATTACTGGACCTTTAGTAAGTGTCGAAGTTGCCATCTCGTCTCTACTTCTTCGAGATTAGGCGGGATACTTACTGAGTACATGTTGTTTATGTACTCATACAACACTTCTGTGCATTTTTGTTGCACAGGCACTTGTACTACTAGTGGTCTACTGGGCGTAGCAGCATGGATGATACTGGGACTAGGTGAGTTGCATTACTCGAGGCGGCCCGCAGCTAGTATAGTCCCTTCCAGTATAGTGTATTTACTTTCTGTCCATTTGTATTCCGGACGGATGTGGTATTGTATTGTCTCTTAGAAATAGCTCATGCACTTGTGACACCGGGTTCTGGGGATGTATATGGGTTTATTCAGAAATGTAAAATTGTTAATTGTTTCATCATTTATTCAGTATAATTCATCACGTATTGTTTAAACGCCTAAAAGAAGTGATTTCAAAAAATATTTAAACGAGAAGTTACTAGTTATTTGTTGTTGGCTTGCCTGACAGTGGAGTCCGGCGCCATCACGACCCTTAGTGGATTTTGGGTCGTGACAAGTTCCGACCCCCAATTTTTAAAAATCCAAAAATATTTTCCTTTAATTCCTTCTTTAGAAAGTACCAAACAAAAAAAATTAATATTGAACACAAAAGAATATTTTTTTTCTTTCTTTTTAAAAGTTTTTCATTCGAAATAAAATAAAATCAAAATCCAAAATATGTGTTTTCCTTCATTAGAAGTTTTTCTCCAAAAAATTTAAAAAAAAATTAAAACCAACAATTCAAAAGTATTTTCTTTATTATTTAGAAATCCTTCTTTCAAAAATTCCAAAAAAAGAAATACAAAAAAATCAAAATCCAAAGAAGAAAAAATATATTTTCTTTCTTCTTTAGAAGACTTTCTTTCTAAAATTCCAAAAAAAAAAATCCAAACATTTTCCTTGTTAGGATCTTCTATGGTATGATTTTCATATATATTAAAAAATAAAAAAATTTATGATGAATAAATTAGAAAAAGAGTTAGCTCATTTAATTTTATCCCTTTATCCCTGAACTACATGATGACCCGATTCTGCGACGTCATGATACGTGGGAAATCCCCATTGGATTAGATCATAGCCATAAATAATTTGAGTAAGAATAAAAAAAGAAAAGAAAAAAAACAAGAGTGACAAAAACAAAAAGAGAAAATCAAGAGTGATAAAATCAAAAATAAAGAGAGGGGTAAAACAAAAGAGAGCCAGAAATGTGTAACGACCCGACCGGTCGTTTGAGCTCTAGCACGTCGTTTGGCAGTTTTAGGCCATGAGTAGCTTCACTTCAGGCATTATCACTTGCACGCATGGTCGGAATTGAATTTCGGGAAGTTTGGAGTTGATTTGGAAAGAAAATTCTCATTTCGAATAAGTTGAAAGAATTGACTAAGATTTGATTTTTGAGTAAATGACCTCGGAATCGGGATTTGAAGGTTACAACAAGTTCATATGATGATTTTGTACTTAGGCATATGTCCAGATCGGGTTCTGAATGACCCGTGAGCATTTTGGCGCCTATTGTGGAAGTTGACATTTTTGGAAGAATTTCATAAATTTGGGTGGCAGTGCATTTCAATGTTGTTGATTTCCGTTTGGGATTTCGAGTTTGAGAATAGCTCCGTATGGTGATTCTGGTGTTGGGAGCGCGTCCGGAAGTGGATTCGGAGGTCCGTAGGTCATTTTGGGGTCAATTGGCGAAAGTTAGAAATTTGAAGGTTTTTGAGAAGTATGACCGGAAGTAGACTTTTTGATATTGGGGTCGGATTTCAATTCCGGAAATTGGAGTAGATTTCAACATTGAATGTAGAAGTTTGAAGTTCTAAAGCTCGTTAAGCTTGAATTGGAGTGCGATTCATGATTTCGATGTGGTTTGATATGATTTGAGGCCTCGAGTAGGTCCGTGTTATGTTATGGGACTAGTTGTGTGATTGGACGGGGCCCCGGGGGCCTCTGGTGTGTTTCGGGGTGGTTTGTGATCATTTCGGGATATTTTGCAATAGCTTATGCTGGTGTCTGGTGTTGTTCTTCGCGTTCGCGAGGATCCAATCGTGTTCGCGAAGAAGGATTTGGCTTAAGGGACTTTGTGCTTCGTGTTCGCGAAGGGAAGCTCGCGTTCGCGAAGAACGAAATCTCTGTTGCACAAGTTTAACTTCGAAGGCTCATATCTCGCAATCTATAAGGAATTTGGACATGATACAAAAATGAAAGTTGTAGCACTTTGTGTCTAGTTCCAGAAATATATACCATTTTAGCATTTGGATTTATGTACAAAATGATATGTCTGGTACACTACAGGTGGTCCAGGAAGATGAAGAAGAAATTTGTATTGCACAGGGCTGACTTTGGCAGCTTATATCTCAAATTTTTTATGGAATTGGGAGATGACCAAAACATGAAAGTTGTAGATTTGGTGTCTAGTTTTCAAAATATTAAACCATTTGTCACTTGTAGTTTTGTACAAAAAAGTTATGGCCATTATACTAGAGGTTGTCTGAGAAGAGTTTGGAAATGACTTTTGAAAATTTTGTTTATCGCGAACGCGGAGAAGGATCACATGGGCAGTGTATAAGTTTGCAAAAATGTGTTTGGCTCACTTCATCTCATTTCTTCCATGGGAGGCGACCTAGGAGCGATTTTGGAGCTCCATCTTTATCATCCATGTCAAGGTAAATGATTCCCACATATCGCTAGTTAATTACTTGGATTTTATATATATTAACATGGAAATTCATGGAAAATTAGCGAAAACTTGGGGTTTTGGTAGAAAACCTAAGAAATTGATATTTTTCAATTTTAACCACGAATTTGCGCATGAAATTGAGAGTAAATTATGTATTTGAGTCGTGAGGTTATGGGTAAAGTTTATCTTCAAAAAATTTCGGAATCCGGGAACGTGGGCGATTTTTTCAACTTTTCGAGCGAAGTCGGGAATTTATATAATTGAGTTGTTATAAGTATTAGGGTATATTTTCATTGGTTTGCCCATTATTTGGCTAGTTTTGGAGCGTGGTGCATCGATTTGAGTCGTCGGAATGGCTTGGAAAGCCGGTTATGGAACATAAGAGTAAGGATAGTCTGCTTTCTAACCTTGTAAGAGGGAATTATCCCCATAGGTGAATTAATTGGATATGTGCTTCTATTTGTGGGGGCTATGTACGCACGAGGTGACGAGATTCTGTGCGTGGCTACTATTATGCTTATGTTCGGGTAGTCTAGGACCCAAAAGCATGCTTTACATGTAATAATTGTAACCTTATTGATAGTTTAAAATGCTTTAATCGTATGGAAGTGGTAGATGATTTTCTAAAAGAGTTAAACTTCGTTTTCTCGACTGGTAAAGGAGAAATTGACACATCTTTGAATAATAATTTCCCTGATGAAGTCTTGGTTGACTGTTTGAATGTGTGATTCTATGTGTATCTGCGTCACATGTATGATTCGCGACCTGGGTGATTGTTTATTTATATTTGACTGCGTCGCATATATGATTCGTGAGTGGGGTAATAGATGTATCTATGGTTCGCGCCATTCGACCCTCTGGCAGTGCACAGTTTACATATTGTTGGATCGGACCGTACGACCTCGGCATGATTTGCGCATGCTTGTATTGCTTGCTTCTAGATTCATAGATGTTGATAATTGTACTCCCTGGCCTGAGATAAATGTATAAATGATGAAAATGAATTTGGGAATTTCCTATAAACGAAAGAATTGTTTATTTGCCTCATGCTATTGAGTTACAACCATTTTTATAAAAATCCTCGATTTACTATATTATTGGTATATTATTATTTGGACCACTAGTAAGTGTCGAAGTCGACCTCTCGTCTCTACTTCTTCGAGATTAGACGGGATACTTACTGAGTACACGTTGTTTTTGTACTCATGCTACACTTGTTGTGCATTTTTGTTGCACAGGAACATGTACCTCTAGCGGCCTAATGGGCTTAGCAGCATGGATGATACCGAGACTTAGGTGAGCTGCATCTCTCGAGGCGACCGGCAGCCGGCATAGTCTCTTCCAGTGTATAGTATTTACCTTCTATCCAAATTTATGTTCTGGACAGTTATTATACTTCATTTGATTTCCTAGAAATAGCTCATGCACTTGTGACACCGGGTTCTGGGATGATTATGGGATTGTTTAATATTAAGTTTGATAAAGATATCATCTTATTTCAGTGAACTTCATTATTTATTGTTTAATGTATAAAAGAAATGATTTCAATAAATCCTAAAGTGAGAATTTAATTAACTTCTTGGTGTTGGCTTGCCTGACAGTGGTGTTCGGCGCCATCACGACCTTTAACAGATTTTGGGTCGTGACAACATGGTATCAGAGCACTAGGTTCCCTTAGGTCTCACGAGTCATGAGAGAATCTAGTAGAGTCTTGCGGATTGGTATGGAGACGTCTGTACTTATCTTCGAGAGGCTACATGGCTGTTAGGAGCACTTCCCTTCTTGATTCCTCATCGTGCGGTTTGATTCCTTTGAGGATTATGCCTTCATTTCCTTCCTATTCAATCTTATGCGCCGTGAACGGTGGTTCTAAATCGGGAATCGAGGAATTTTAATGGTACTACGGACAAGGTGCAGGATGTTTCTCCTTGCGTAGTTGTTTGGGCTATTGTTGTCGCTTCGCGGAAGGATATTCTGTCGTTTCAGCTCAGTAGCTTTAGTTCTGAGAGCTTTGAGGCTATGCACAGGTTGCTATGATGCTTATGAACGGTTATCGCGCAGTATTGATGTGATGGTAGGATGCTTGCCTATGTGTTGGGGCAGTGAATGACTTGAAAGAAGGTTTACTCAGAGCACGACTTAGAGATTCAGTATTTTATTTCCGGTGGAGGAAAGGCAATCGGATTATAATTGTTCAGGTTTGGGTTGATAGGGTAACGAGACTTGGTGTTTTCAAGTGTAGTGGAATTTTTATCAGCGACATGGTGTCGTCGTCCTCGATTGAATGTGTTAAGTTCGCCGGTGTTATGATCTTCTAAAATTCGCCTTTGGGGCAGAATATTGTGAGATAGTATTGGAGAAGCGGTTGTCAGAGATCGCGGGGTGCGGTGGTTCAAGATTGAATGGGTACTTCTAATGTTGACGGCTCGAGAAGGAGGTCTTTGGAAAGGGTTGAAGTTAGTAGCGATCTATCGGTTGAAGTGCTACAGAGATAGATATTGATCTAAGGCAACAACTGGGCAGCAAAGGATGAGGAAGGACATGCGGGAAGAGTCAAGCGGTGGTTAAATTTCTAGAAGGCCAAGTGTAAGAAGCGAAAGTCGAGTAGTTGCTTCAAGGAGTGAGTTTAACCAAAGTCGGAGAGTGGCAGAGTAGCACATGGGTTCTGTGGTAGGATGACTACACGCCTTGGGAGGAGTTGAGAGTGAATTGAGATTCACGTTGGTCAATGACTGGGTCTACGGGCTTGATTTGAAATGTTGGCTGTCATACGGCGGGAAATTGGGTACAACGGAGAGGAGTTTCTTGATATGAAGAAGGGTACAACAAGACTTTGGATGGGTTACTGATTTTGCAGTAAGTGTACGCAGTGCAGCGACGTTGGAAGACGTCGGCATGTAATTTTCCCAGGTGGGTTATCTCCTGTGAGCAGGTGAGTGGCCGCGTGGTTGACGAAGCTTCTACGAAGAATTCTACTAGCTATCTGGTGAGAGGTAGAATATGTAAACGCGGCTAATGATTCAGAGTTCATGGAATGGTTAACAGGAAGGTTTCGAGGAATTTGGCGGGTTGGTTGTACAAGATCATATCAACAATGAAGAAAGAATCTTGGTGGGTTCCAGAGTTGTGTAATAGTTGCTTCAAGCTAAGTGGGAGAGTCCCGCCGCCTACAATTGGGTTGCATGGCTGTCTACTTGTGAGGTTCGGTTTATCGGCATATTAGTGAGTTATTTCAGCTAAGGGAAAATAACATAAGTGGTAATTTGAGCAAAGGAATTGATAAAGGTGTGCTATAGTTGGCCTTATTGACTCATGTTCAGGCTTTGGAAGTGATTCAGTCGGGTGCTTCATTATAATGGGTGTTCATGTGCCAGCGGAGCCTTGAAGTTGATTATATTCGGGACCAAGCCAGAGTGGGTGCCTCTCAAAAGCAGTCCTAGTAAATTCAAAGGTTACTCGGTTCCTAAAGATTCAAGCCCGTAGTATGATTAAGAATCGAGCTTTGGTAACAGATTATGATAGGAGGCTCGGAAGGTTCTATGATATTTTTGACTTGCACTGTAGCATTGGGAGGAAAAAGAGGAAATGACTTTCGTAGGGGAATTATCGGAATGGGTGTATCAGTTGAAGACGCAAATGTGCGTGCAAGGAGGGTATGAAACGGTTCATGGGTTTTGGAGATAATGTGATCTCGTGGAATGGGGTCACTCAGGATTAGTGCGGATTTAGATTTGTGATATAAGGAATGGAGCTATTATTATCTCTAAGGCAAGTTAAGGATGAATTAGAAGAAGTTAGATTGGTTAGCCATGGTTCAATTGGCATAGTGGTGGCGGTACATGCTAGGCTCAACGACCGCCGTAACTGGTTTTATTTGGAAGTATTCAAGTATTATGGCTCGTTATGTGTAGGCGGATCCCGGAAGGGTTATGGTGGTTTAGACCACTACTTGAGGATTTGCATGTCTACGGTTATGACGATTCACTCGTGTGTTGCTGTGGTTCTCTTGGAATGAGATAAGTAAAAGGTTTTTGTACGATGAAATGTTTACCCTATTAGTGGTTCGGGGATTATGGTGAAATTCTCGTACTATTGCATATTAGCTGTTAGGTGCAGGGAGCGGTTTGAAGTTTGCAAGTGAGGATCAAGGTTGTGGTTCGGTGTTGGCAAGAACGTCATGAGCTCGGATGAGCAGGAAAGGGATTTAGATGTTTAGAGTAAGCTGGTATTGTCTTCGGCGTCACCTGAGATCGGTGTTTGTCCAAGAGGCTTTGCATCCTGGTTACGAATTCTTGATTTGCTTTACATCATTTGTATGGCCGCTGGTATGGATGTGCAGACTTACTACCTGGTGCGTGGGGTCGTGAGAGTGTATTCTACAGGAATATTATATAAGTGTGACATGTAGTCACTTGATTGATTGTAGATTTTAACCAAGTATGAAGAATGTGGTAATATTGCTTGTTTGAGAATTTATGCCTGGAGGGCACTTGGTTCATTTGGTTGTGGATCGTAGAAGTTTGTCCCGATTATGATGGTTGTTCTTTCGTGTTATGGGGAAAGAGGGGTTATTATGGATCCTTGAAAGGTTATTAGCCTAGTACGGTGCGATAATAATCGACTTGTGGTCTGTGGATGGAATTAAATATGAATATAGGCTCTATATCATGCCAGATGTGTTCATTTCAGCATAGCGCTCATTATGGAGGAGTATTCAAACGTTGGATGTTATTTGGTCATCATCTATGTCATGTAATACTGTATTGTGCCATGTGAGTTGTGAAACGGCTTGATAATTCTCTTACGTGTTGAGGTTCCGCATAGCGATGGTGTCGTGTGAGCAGGATCGCTCTTGAAATTCAGATCATATATCGCATCTCAGTTGTGCTTGAGTTTTGTAGCGTATGGCACTATCTGTCTCCTTAGTGATGGTATTATGCACATAGCGTTCTTGTGGCCGATATTCGGTATTTTTGTAGTAATGATCACTCTAGCTCGGTATGTATTTATATAGATTTTTATGTGTGGATCGGGTGGCACACCGTCACTGGTATGTAGTTTGGATCGGGTTGTGCGCCGTAATAGTGTGATATCGAGTACAGTCCCGTATACTCAATTTTGTGTGTCTTGTTTCCCATTTTCTTGAGGAAGGTTCATGACAACTTTTGGTTGTCTAATTAGTTACGTGGGTTGAGTAGCCTTTCCACAGTTCGTTTTCCTTATGTATCACGTTCGAGCTTATAGCCTATTGGCACGTTGTGGCATCATATGAGACTTTTGGTCATGTCTGGGGTGGCTTATTGCCCGAAGCAGTTGTACTGGGTGAGACAAGATTATTGGACCTAGGATCTGTGCGATCGAATTATATAAAGTATATCAAAGAGCAAATACCATTAATTGATTCAAATAAGGTGATGGTTCTTTGCAGGAGTATAGACTCAATGGTTTGTTGACGTGGCAGTCGGTAATGAATTTCTACACATCTCTTTCGTCGTGGCGGTATCGCCAAAGTTGGGGCAAGAATTATATAAGTCATGAGGTGCATTGGGAGCATCAGATTTGTGGAATTTCAGCTATCGTTATCAGAGGATGATATTATGGTTTTGTGAGTTATGCAGTGCATAGTGTGAATTCAACAAAGGTATGCAGTCATGTTCTGGTACATCGTGTAGTGATTGTTACGGTATTCGTAGGTCGGAAGCAGGCCTGGCAGAGAATTTCGGGTGTTGGAAATGGGTTCTAAGCTTATTTGTTTGAATAAAAGAGAATATCTTTAGATTAGATCAAGTTAATCTGCTCAACTGAGCTGTGGTAGCACGGGTAGGTGCTCAAGGTGTTAAACAGTGATTTGGGACAGCTCCAGTGCAGTTCTCAACACGTTCGAGGATGAACGTATGTTTAAGTGGGAGTGAATGTAATGACCCGACCGGTTGTTTTGAGCTCTAGCGCGTCGTTTGGCAGTTTAAGGCCATGAGTAGCTTCACTTCAGGCATTATGACTTGCACACATGGTCGGAATTGAATTTCGAGAAGTTCGGAGTTGATTTGGAAAGAAAATTCTCATTTTGGAAGCTTTAAGTTGAAAGAATCGACTAAGGTTTGATTTTTGAGTAAACGACCTTGGAATCGGGATTTGAAGATTTCAACAGGTCCGTATGATGATTTTGGAATTGGCCGTATGTCCATATCAAGTTTTGGATGAACCGTGAGCGTTTCAGCGCCTACTGTGGAAGTTGGCATTTTGGAAGAATTTCATAAATTTGGCTTGCAGTTCATTTCAATGTTATCGATGTCCGTTGGGTATTTTGAGTTTGGGAATAGCTCCGTATGGTGATTCTGGTATTGGAAGCGCGTCCGGAAGTGGATTCGGAGGTCCGTAGGTCATTTTGGGGTCATTTGACGAAAGTTAGAAATATGAATGTTTTTGAGAAGTTTGACCGGAAGTGGACTTTTTGATATCAAGGTCGGATTTCAATTCCGGAAGTTGGAGTAGGTCCGTAATGTCGAATGCGACTTCTGTGCAAAATTTGAGGTCAATCGGACGCGATTTGATAGGTTTCGACATCGAATGTAGAAGTTTGAAGTTCTAAAGTTCATTAAGCTTTAATTGGGGTGAGATTCATGATTTCGATGTTGTTTGATGTGACTTGAGGCCTCGAGCAGGTCCATGTTATGTTATGGGACTGGTTATTGTGATTGGACGGGGCCTCGGGGGCCTCGGGTGTGTTTCGGGGTGGTTTCGGATCATTTCGGGTTGTTTTGCAATAGCTGATGCTGGTGTCTGGTGTTGTTTTTCGCGTTCGTGAGGATCCTATCGTGTTCGCGGAGAAGGATTTGGCTTCAGGGACTTTGTTCATTGCGTTCCCGAATGGAAGCTCGCGTTCGCGAAGAAGGAAATCTCTGTTGCACAAGTCTGACTTTGGAGGCTCATATCTCGCAATCTATAAGGAATTTGGAGATGATCTAAAAATGAAAATTGTAGCTCTTTGTGTCTTGTTTTCAAAAGTGTACACCATTTAGCATTTGGGTTTGTGTATGAAAGGCTATGTCTGGTAAACTACAGGCTGTCCGGGAGATGAAGAAGAAATTTGTGTTGCACATGGCTGACTTTGGCAGCTTATATCTCAAATTCTCTAAGGAATTGGGAGATAACCAAAACATGAAAATTGTAGATCTTGGTGTTTAATTTTCAAAAAATTAAACCATTTGTCATTTGGACTTTTGTAAAAAATGTTAAGGCCATTATACTAGAGGTTGTCTGAGAAGAGTTTTGAAATGACTTTTGAGAATTTTGTTCATCGCGAACGCGATGGGGGGATCGCGAACGCGAAGAAGGATTGCCTGGGCAGTGTATAAGTTAAAAATGGGTTTTTCTCACTTAATCAAATTTCCTTGATGGGAGCCGACCTAGGAGCGATTTCGGAGATCCATCTTCATCATCCATGTCAAGGTAAGTGATTCCCACATATCGCAAATTAAATACTTGGATTATAT
>NC_031991.1:68366048-68398608 GCF_001879085.1 Nicotiana attenuata
GCAATTTGTATTCACATAAACAAGAAGTTCATTACCCAATAGGTTCCATCAAAGCCTTAGACAAGGAATTTAGCTACTCATAGATATGGGAGAATAAACTACGCTTGAATTCATCATAAAAATCAAAAGAAAGGAAGAAAGATGTTTAGAGTACTTGCTCACAATTGTTTTCCTTGCTAAGAAACCTAAAAAATCAATACATGCCTCTCTTGGGCGAAGTCTAGTGTTTTAAATAGGGTTTAGGTCTAAAAATCCCGTATTTTACACTTAAGTCCCTGAAGTTTACTGTGCCCACTGCGGTTCTACCGCGGTCGCGGTAGAACCGCGGCCAAACGCCCTCGCGGAATCTTCAACTTTTAGAAACTGCCTTCCACCGCGGTTTCACCGCGGTCGCGGTAGAACCGCGGTGGAACTTGTACCCGGAAATTTTGGCCTGTTTTGAATGGGATACTTGGGAAATTCAACAATTGGCCTTTTTTCATCAATAGTTGACTCCAAAACCGCTCCTTAGCCTTCCTTACACCTATATCACCTGCAAATCATGAAAAGCACTAATAAGAGAATTTTGTTGTCATTTTTCCACATTAAAAGTTCACAAGAAGGTGATTATTTGGTGCGTGATTATAGTCAAATTCACCTATTATCAGTGCATCAATTTGAGTCGTCGGAAGGGCTTGAGAAGCCGGTTATGGAACTTCGGAGTGAGGTGTGTCTCCTTTCTAACCTTGTAAGAGGGAATTGTCCCCATAGGTGAATTAATTGGATATGTGCTTCTATTTGTGGGGGTGACGTACGCACGAGGTGACGAGAGTCTGTGCATAGCTATTATTATGCTTATATCCAGGTAGTTTAGGACCCAAAAGCATGCTTTACTTGTAATAATTATAACCTTATTGATAGTTTAAAATGCTTTAATCGTATGCAAGTGGTAAATGATTTTCTAAAAGGGTTAAACTTCGTTTTCTCGACTTGTAAAGGAGAAATTGACACCTCCCGGAATAATTGTTTGATGAAGTTTTGATTGACTGTTTGAATGCGTGATTCTATGTGTATCTGCGTTGCATGTATGGTTCGCGAGCGGGGTATTGTTTATTTATATTTGACCGTGTCACATGTATGATTCGCGAGCGGGGTAATAGATGCATCTATGGTTCACGCCATTCGACCCTCTAGCAGTGCACCGTTTAAATATTGTTGGATCGGGTCGTACGACCATGCTTGTATTGCTTGCCTTGAGATTCATAGATGTTGATAATTCTACTCCTTAGCCTGAGATAAATGTATAAATGATGAAAATGAATTTGGGAATTTTCTATAAACGAAAGAATTGTTTATTTGCCTCATGCTATTGAGTTACAACCATTTTTCTGAAAATCCTCGATTTATTATATTATTGGTATATTATTGGGGCATTCCGAGAGTCACCGATACTTTAGGTATTGTAGGCATATTAAGGTTGAGGAGGTTGTGGTGCGATGGGTAAGATGGGTCGGGGCAAAGCAACCAGACAGATGAGATTCCAGTAGAGTTTTGGAGATATGTGGGTAGAGCAGGCTTGGAGTGGCTGACTTCGTTGTTTAATGTTATCTTCGGGAAAAAAGGATGCCTGATGAGTGGCGGTGGAGTACAATGGTTTCGGTGTACAATAACAAAGGGGATATCCAGAATTGTAACAACTATAGGGGTATCAAGTTACTAAGTCATACCATGAAAGTTTGGGAGAGGGTGGTGGAAGGGAGGATAAGAATGGTGGTGTCTATATCGAAAAACCGGTTCGGGTTCATGCCGGGTTGTTCTACCACGGAAGCTATCCACCTTATCAGGAGGTTGGTGGAACTATACAGGGATAAGAAGAGGGATTTGCATATAGTGTTTATTGACCTAGAGAAGGCGTATGACAAGGTCCCTAGAGACGTCCTTTGGAGGTGTCTGAAGGTGAAAGATGTGCCGGTGGCTTACATTAGGGTGATAAAGGATATGTATGATGGAGTTATGACTCGGGCTAGGACTGTGGGAGGTGACTCAGAGCCTTTCCCGATAGTTATGGGGTTACACCAAGGATCGGCGCTTAGCCCGTTCTTATTTGCTCTGGCGATGGACGCACTGACACACCATATCCAAGGAGAGGTGCCATGGTGTATGTTATTCGCTGATTATATAGTTCTGATTGATGAGACGCGAGGCGGTGTTAATGTGACGACCCAAAGGGTCATCACCGTATTTCCCATTCACCTTGTACTTCCGAGGCCGTGAAAACCTCACTTGGGGGTTGCCTCGACTTGTGTGTGCAGTCCGGACACGTAACCGGAAAGTTTAAATGTGAATTTGTGAGAAAGATAATAAATTTGATGTTTTAAATTGATTAAGTTTGACTTTTGTCAACGTTTGGGGCAAACGTACCCGGACTCGTAATTCGACTGTCCCGGAGGGTCAGTAGGAAATTTTGGGACTGGGTGCGTGCCCGGAATCAAATTCCGAGGTCCCAAGTCCGAGAAACGAATTGTTGTGTGAAATTGTTTTCTGAAAATAATTAAAGAATTGGAAAGTGTTATTTGTTTAGAAGACTGTGCTGTTGGGCTCGTATTTTGGTTCCGACGCCCGGTACAAGTCTTAAATATTATTTAAGCAATTTCTGTAAAGTTTGGTTAGATTTGGACGTCATTTGACGTGTTTTGAGCTAGAAAAGCTTAACTTAATGTTTTATGGGAATTGGAAAGAAATTCATGGGTATTGAGACCCAAATTGATGATTCATGATGTTAATTGGGCGATTTGATCGCACAAATGAGTCCGGAGTATGTTTTTGAGATTATATGTATGTTCGGTTTGGAGCCCCGAGGGCTAAGGGTGAGTTTTGAGTTGGTCCAAGGAGGTCTTAGACTTAAAAGTATCAGGTGTTGCAGGTCCAGGTATTGCAGGCCCGCAGCGTGGCCGCGGTCATTTCCGCGCGGTCCGCGCTAACAGCCGCGCGGCGGCGGTGCACTTTTGCGCGGTCCGCGTGGCTGGCTTCAGAGGGCTAACGACTCCCAATTCGACCAGCGCGACCGCGTGCCATATCAGCGCGGTCTGCGCTGGAAGATTCAGAGAGGGGCCTTGGGATTTCATTCAACCAGCGCGGCCGCGCACCAAATCAGTGCGATCCGCGCTGGGTAGGTTCAGAGAGTGGTTTTCCCACCCTTCCCTGGCGCGGCCACGGGACATTTTGTGCGGTCCGCACCGGGTCTTCAGTACAGTATATAAAGTCGGGATTTTCAGTCATTTTTCACTTTTTCAAAACCCAAAACATAAGAGGCGATTTTCCAAATGATTCTACTTCTTCAAAACGATTGGTAAGTGATTTCTAACTGATTTTCTATACTCCTTAACATCCTTAAACATAATTTCAACTTCAAACCAAGGATTTTAATGGGGGAATTTGGGAATTTAGGGTAGAACTAGGGTTCCTAAATTTGGGAGTTTTGGACCTCAATTTGAGGTCCGATTCCAAAATGACTTATATATCTGAATTCATGGGGAATGGGTAATCGGGTTTTGGTTCGAACCTCGGGTTTTGACCACGTGGGCCCGGGGACATTTTGGGAATTTTTGAACAAACTTTGGGAAATTCATTTTCATGCATTCAAATTGATTCAAGTAGCATTTGTTAATACATTCAAGTAATTTGTGATTAGATTCGAGCGGTTTGGTGGTGAATTCGAGGAGTAAAGCTATACTAGAGGATTGAGTTGAGTTTGGAGCATTCAAGGTCAGTGTTTGATCTAACTTTGGCTTGAGGGAATAGGATTAGAGTGTTTTTTGCTAATTGCTAAATGTGGAGTACGGTGTATAGGCATGGTGACGAGTATCTATACACCGGTGTCTAGCATGACCGTGGGTCCTTGTTTGTACTTATCCTGATGTTGTTATGACTCTTCTATGTTAATTGATGAATTATATGCAATGTGAAGAGTATGAGGATTAATTATGAATTGTAAATTCTTTGGAGCGTTGGCTCGAACGATAAAAAAAGACTATTGAGTAAGACTCCGAAGAAGTTTGATGCTATTTTGGTCGTTGTTGATAGGCAGACCAAGTCAGCGCATTTCATTCCTGTTTCAGCCACTTATTCATCAGAGAGGTTAGCTGAGTTCTACATCCGAGAGATTGTTCGCTTTCATGGGGTGCCGGTATCTATCATTTCAGACCGGGGTACGCAGTTTACCTCGCGCTTCTGGATAGCAGTTCAGCAGGAGTTAGGCACCCAGGTTCAGTTGAGCACAACGTTCCATCCTCAGGCGGACGGCCAGTCCGAGAGGACTATTCAGATATTGGAGGATATGCTCCGAGCCTGTGTCATTGATTTTGGAGGCTCGTGGGACCAGTTTTTGCCCTTAGCAGAGTTCGCGTACAACAACAGCTACCCGTCTAGCATCCAGATGGCTCCATATGAGGCGTTGTATGGGAGGCGATGTCGGTCTCCAATTGGCTGGTTCGAGCAGAGAGAGGCTCGGCTGTTGGGTACAGACTTAGTTCAGGAGGCCTTAGATAACGTCAAGATTATTCAGGAGAGGCTTCGTTCAGCTCAGTCTAGGCAGAAGACTTATGCAGACCGTAAGGTCCGAGATGTAGCTTTCATGATTGGTGAGCGAGTATTGCTCCGAGTATCGCCTATGAAGGGCGTGATGAGGTTCGGAAAGAAGGGCAAGCTTAGCCCTAGGTACATTGGTCCGTTTGAGATTCTTGACCGACTAGGAGAGGTGGCTTATAGACTTGCATTGCCACCTAGCTTATCAGCCGTGCACCCGGTTTTCCATGTATCTATGCTTCGGAGGTATCACGGCGATCCTGCCCGTGTATTAGACTTCAGTACTGTCCAATTGGACAAGGATCTGTCATATGAGGAGGAGCTGGTAGCTATTCTAGACCGGCAGGTTCGACAGCTGAGGTCAAAGAGTTTTCCTTCTGTTCGCGTTAAATGGAGAGGTCAGCCTCCTGAGGCATCGACCTGGGAGTCCGAGTCTGATATGCGGAGCCGTTATCCCCATCTTTTCCCTGAATCAGGTACTTCTTTCTTTTGTCCGTTCGAGGACGAACGGTTGCTGTAGAGGTGGAGGATGTGACGACCCAAAGGTCATCACCGTACTTCCCACTCACCTTGTACTTCCGAGGCCGTGAAAACCTCACTTGGGGTTGCCTCGACTTGTGTGTGCAGTCCGAGCGCGTAACCGGAAAGTTTAAATGCGAATTTGTGAGAAAGATAATAAATTTGATGTTTTAAATTGATTAAGTTTGACTTTGGTAAATGTTTTGGGAAAACGGACCCGGACTCGTGATTCGACAGTCCTGGAGGGTCCGTAGGAAATTTTGGGACTTGGGTGTGTGCCAGGAATCAAATTTCGAGGTCCCAAGTCCGAGAAACGACATTGTTGTGTGAAATTGTTTTCTGAAAATAATTAAAGAATTGGAAAGTGTTATTTGTTTAGAAGACTGTGCTGTTGGGCTCGTATTTTGGTTCCGACGCCCGGCACAAGTCTTAAATATGATTTAAGCAATTGCTGTAAAGTTTGGTTAGATTTGGACGTCATTAACGTGTTTTGAGCTAGAAAAGCTTAACTTAATGTTTTATGGGGATTGGAAAGAAATTCATGGGTATTGAGACCCAAATTGATGATTCATGATGTTAATTGGGCGATTTGATCGCACAAATGACTCCGGAGTATGTTTTTGAGATTATATGTATGTTCGGTATGGAGCCCCGAGGGCTTGGGTGAGTTTTGAGTAGGTCTAGGGAGGTCTTAGACTTAAAAGTATCAGGTGTTGCAGGTCCAGGTATTGCAAGCCCGCAGCATGGCCGCGGTCATTTCCGCGCGGTCCGCGCTGGCAGCCGCGCGGCCGCGGTGCACTTTTGCGCGGTCCGCGTGGCTGGGTTTAGAGGGCCAATGACTCCCAATTCGACCAGCGCGACCGCGTGCCATATCAGCGCGGTCCGCGCTGGAAGATTCAGAGAGGGGCCGTGGGATTTCATTCAACCAGCGCGGCCGCGCACCAAATCAGTGCGATCCGCGCTGGGTAGGTTCAGAGAGTGGTTTTCCCACCCTTCCTCGGCGCGACCGCGGGGCATTTTGTGCGGTCCGCGCCGGGTCTTCAGTACAGTATATAAAGTCGGGATTTTCAGTCATTTTTTCACTTTTTCAAAGCCCAAAACATAAGAGGCGATTTTCCAAACGATTCTACTTCTTCAAAACGATTGGTAAGTGATTTCTAACTGATTTTCTACACTCCTTAACATCCTTAAACATAATTTCAACTTCAAAACAAGGATATTAATGGGGGAATTTTGGAATTTAGGGTAGAACTAGGGTTCCTAAATTTGGGGGTTTTGGACCTCAATTTGAGGTCCGATTCCAAAATAACTTATATATCTGAATTCATGGGGGAATGGATAATCGAGTTTTGGTTCGAACCTCGGGTTTTGACCACGTGGGCCCGGGGGCATTTTGGGAATTTTTGAACAAACTTTGGAAAATTCATTTTCATGCATTCAAATTGATTCAAGTAGCATTTGTTAATACATTCAAGTAATTTGTGATTAGATTCGAGTGGTTTGGTGGTGAATTCGAGGGGTAAAGCTATACTAGAGGATTAAGTTGAGTTTGGAGCATTCGAGGTAAGTGTTTGATCTAACTTTGGCTTGAGGGAATAGGATTAGAGTGTTGTTTGCTAATTGCTAAATGTGGAGTACGGTATATAGGCATGGCGACGAGTATCTATACACCGGTGTCTAGCATGACAGTAGGTCCTTGTTTGTACTTATCCTGATGTTGTTATGACTCTTCCATGTTAATTGATGAATTCCATGCAATGTGAAGAGTATGAGGATTAAGTATGAATTGTAAATTCTTTGGAGCGTTGGCTCGAACGATAAAAAAAGACTATTGAGTACGAAATGAAAGAAATAGAAAGATATATGATTAATCCCTTTGCCGGGATGGTTTGAGTATATTGATTATCTCCCTTGTCGGGATATGACAGTTATTGTTGTTGCTCCCTTGCCGGGATTTAGCTGTTTAATTGTGTATTTCCCTTGCCGGGACACTTCTTATTATATTTGCACGAAGGGTCATTCCGTGCCATGTTTGATTATACTTGCACGAAGGGTCATTCCGTGCCATGTTTTGATGATACTTGCACGAAGGGAAATTCCGTGCCATGATGTGAGAGTTATGTGAGGAAAAGCACGAAGGGTGATGCCGTGCACTTTATTTGATTTCTCTTGGTGAGAATGAGAGTAAAAGCACGAAGGTTGATGCCGTGCAATTGTTAATTTTCCTGCTCTCATTAATTATTGTTATTGTACGGTTTCTTATTTAAATTGCTGACTTTATATTCGGGTTGTACTTCCCCCATAGCATGCTCCCCTCCCTCTTAACTGTTCGATTTCTGTGTTCTTTCCTTTTATTGCATATATGTATATTGAACTGCACAGGTTGCTTTGGTAGTCCTGTCTAGCCTCGTCACTACTTCGCTGGGGTTAGGCCAGGCACTTACCAGCACATGGGGTCGGTTGTGCTGATGCTACACTTCTGTACTCTTTTGCACAGATCACGGTACCGGAGCAGCTTTTGGACCACAGCAGTAGTGGATTGGGAGCCGACATCAGTGCAGGGACTTACGAGGTAGCCTAGCTGGCGTTCGCAGGCCGGAGTCCCTTTCTATGTTTTAGTTTGTTTTCATTGTACCAAGACAAACATTGATGTATTTCTATTCAGACTTGTTTTTGGCACTCCTTAGTAGTTCGTGAGTTAGCGACACCAGTCTTGGGTAGAGAAATGTTAAACTTCCGCATTTTTGGTTTTCAGTTATCTATGCCTTTAAGACTTCCGCTTTTATTTAAATGACTCGTAATATTTATATTGTTGAGGTGTTATCAGGGAATATTTAAATGTTTGGCTTGCCTAGCTCCGTTAGTTGGCGCCATCACGACTCTCGATGGTGGGAAAATTCGGGTCGTGACAGTTAATGGGAGACTGGAGGTATGGAGGCAGGCCCTGGAGTCTAAAGGTTTCAAGTTAAGTAGGACTAAGACGGAATACGTGGAATGTAAGTTGAGCGACGTGACTGGGGAAGCGGATGTGGAAGTCAGGCTTGACTCACAGGTCATCCTCAAGAGAGAATGTTTTAAGTACTTAGGGTCAATTATCCAGGGAGATGGGGAAATCGACGGGGATGTTACGCACTGTGTTGGGGTGGGGTGGATGAAATGGAGGTTGGCGTCTGGAGTCCTGTGTGACAAGAATGTGCCACCGAAACACAAAGGTAAATTCTATATAGCGGTGGTTAGACCAGTCATGTTGTATGGAGCTGAGTGTTGGCCAATCAAGAATTCACATATCCAGAAGATGAAAGTAGAAGAAATGAGGATGTTGAGATGGATGTGTGGGCACAGTAGGCTGGATAAGATTAGGAATGATGATATTCGGGAGAGGGTGGGCGTGGCTCCCGTGGACGACAAGATGCGGGAAGCGCGGCTTAGATGGTTCGGACACGTGCGGAGGAGAAGCCTAGATGCACCGGTTAGGAGGTGTGAGCGATTGACTTTGGTAGGTACGAGAACAGGCAGAGGGTGGCCAAAGAAGTATTGGGGCGAGGTGATCAGGCAGGACATGGCGCGGCTTCAGATTTCTGAGGACATGGCTCTTGATAGGAACATGTGGAGGTCGAGCATTAGGGTGCTGGGCTAGGGGGTAGTCGAGAGTTCTTCCCTCTTTGTACCGGGTAGACTGATAGAGGTTTTTTTAGGTTTGTTAGCGGTCTATGTTGTGTTCACATGGTTGGTTGCATCGTTTTGTGTTATTGTCCTTTCCTTTTATTCGTTGTTGTTATTTTCTTACTGGCATCCATTGTTGTTACATGCCTTTTCTTTTGTTTCTTTTGTGATATTATTGTCTATCTTATTGAGCTGAGAGCCTCCTGGAAACAGCCTCTCTACCCTTTTCGGGGTAGGGGTAAGGTCTGCGTACACTCTACTCCCACCAGACCCCACCAGTGGAATTTTACTGGGTATGTTGTTGTTGTTGTTGTTTGTTATTATTGGACCACTAGTAAGTGTCGAAGTCGACCTCTCGTCTCTACTTCTTTGAGATTAGACGAGATATTTACTGAGTACACATTGTTTTTGTACTCATGATACACTTGTTGTGCATTTTTTTTGCACGGGCACATGTACCTCTAGCGGCATAATGAGCATAGCAGCATGGATGATACGGAGACTTAGGTGAGCTACATCTCTCGAGGCGACCCGCAGCCGACATAGTCTCTTCGAGTGTATAGTATTTACCTTCTGTCCAAATTTGTATTCGGCATAGTTATTGTACTTCATTTGATTTCCTCGAAATAGCTCATGCACTTGTGACACCGGGTTCTGGGATGATTATGTGATTGTTCAATATTAAGTTTATTAAAGACATCATCTTATTTCAGTGAATTTCATTATTTATTGTTTAATGTATAAAAGAAATGATTTCAATAGATCCTAAAACGAGAATTTAATTAACTTCTTGGTGTTGGCTTGCCTGACAGTGGTGTCCGGCGCCATCACGACCTTTAACGGATATTGGGTCATGACAAAATGGAAGAAAAGAGTTGTAGAGTGGAAAGGGATATTAAAAGCCGGGATGAAACACGCAACCGTTGCAAACCTATGGTAGCAACATTTAATTGTTTAGGTACATTGCATTCCAACATGCGATTTTCTATCTGTTAAATGTCATAAAACTAACAAGGTTGTTGTGTATGCAAATTAGCCAAGGTTATGTTTTAGGTGGTTAGTTGTGTTGGTACCATGATGTTGCATATGTCGTGGCACCACCTTAGTCATATACACAAAACAGAGCTCCACCTCCCAAAACTGTCCGTCCCTACCAAGTTCCATATAATCTCCAACAAAATGTTCCCCAATACGATCCTCATCTAAGAGGGCCTCTCAAAAGGAATCAACTTCAGAGGAGCGAGGCACGTTACTGAGGACTGTTGGACTTTCAACGAGCATTGGAAGACCTCATTGAGGTCAAGGTAATAGTTCTTAAAGAAGAAGAGTTCCGTAATTTGACAAATAATCCTTTGTTTACTCACAGCAATGTACCGGTTTTGGAATGATTCGTGATGATGAGGAATTTAATCTGGCACTGAAAGCCATTGTAGCCATTACCGCGACCGAAGGAAAACCCTAAAAATGGGCGCCAAACCTGAAAAGCTCCTTGTCATATGGGAGTTCCGATGGCCGTTCTACCGTCTTTTCTGCATCCGGATTATTTCAAGGTATAATCCGGATATTTTACTTTACTGCCTTATTTTCTGATGTAAACCCTTCTATATTTTTATAAAAAATAAACAAAATCAAATAAATGAAATTAATATCTCATTGTCCAGGAATGTCTCTTTTTCTTAAACTTGTCACTTTTCTTATTCTCTTTTCAGTTCTGTTAATGCAGATTTTAAGGACAAGACATGCTTGCGAACTTCATGCCCAGATCCTAAAATGCTGTCAGACTTCGAAATAATGAATCAAGAAGCAGAATGTATTGAAGATAAGGCTTGTAAGGAAATAAATAGAGAATTGGACAGTAGCCTAAACCAAGTCCAAATGAAACCGCCCTTACGTGATTGGTTTATGGCACTAAAGCCGTGATACCATCACTAGTTGGATTTCCTCTTTTCAGATCATTGTTGAAGTTGAGATCAAGGATGAAGATTGGGTCAAAACCCGGTTAGAATAATTGACTTTGATTGATGAAAAATGGTTAGCCGCGGTTTACCACGGGCAGTTGTACCAACAAAGAATGGCTTATGCCTACCACCAGAAAATGTGTCCCGGGAAATGTAAAGTAGGACAACTTGTTCTGAGACGTATCCTCCCACATCATGAAGAAGCTAAAGGAAAAAAGACGTGAAAAAGGTGAAACAAATTGAAAAGTGGAATTCACGTCGCATACATTGAAAAGGCACCCAGCCTCGGTCAGGGCATCAAGGCCACAAATTGACTACCACTTTGAAAACTCACAATTTTTCTTTGTTAAAAGCAAAAACAAAGTAGTGCAAAATGGTGATTCCTAAAGGATAAATGTCATGAAAGCTAAGTTTCCTCGAAATCTCCACTTTCCTTTATTTTTAGAATGCATCGCTACCGTTCATACCTCTCATTTTCATAACTTAACTCGGGCAGAACCTTTTCGCCTAGGGGGACCAGCTCATATTTCTAGGTAGAAGTAATCTTCGCCCAGGTTTGCTTTTTGTAGTTTAACCCAAGTAGAACCTTTTCGCCAAGAGCGATCCAGCTCATATTTCCGGGTAGAAGTATTCTTCTCCCAGGATTATTTTTTGTAGCTTAACCTAGGTAGAACCTTTTCTCCTAGGGGGATCCAGCTCATATATTGGGGTAGAAGTACTGTTTGCCCATGCTTGCTTTGTCGTAGCTTAACCCAGGTAAAACCTTTTTGCCTAGGGGGATCCAGTTCATATTTCCGAGTAGAAGTACTCTTCGCCTAATCTTGCTTTTCGTAGCTTAACCCAAGTAGAACCTTTTTGCCTAGGGGCACCCATATCATATTTCCGGGTAGAAGTACTATTCGCCCAAGCTTACTTTTTGTAGCTTAACCCAGGTAGAACCTTTTCACCTAGGGGGATCCGGCTCATATTTCCTAGTAGAAGTACTCTTCGCCCAGGCTTGCTTTTCTTTGCTTAACCTAGGTAGAACTTTTTCTCCTAGGAGGATACAACTCATATTTGTGCGTAGAAGTACTCTTCTTCCAGGCTTGATTTTCGTAGCTTAACCTAGGTAAAACATTTTCGCCTAGGGAGATCAAGATCATATTTCTTGGTCGAAGTACTCTTCGCCCAGGCTTGCTTTTCGTAGCTTAACCCAGGCAGAACCTTTTCGCCTAGGGGGATCCAGCTCATATTTCTAGATAGAAGTAATCTCCGTTCAGGTTATTTTTTGTAGCTTAACCTAGGTAGAACCTTTTCGCCTAGGGGGATCCAGCTCATATTTCCGGGTAGTAGTACTCTTCGCCAGGATTGCTATTATAATTTAACCTGTAGAACCTTTTGCCCAGGGGGATTCAAAATGTTTTCAGCAATACACGGTACCAACCCCTAATTACATTTCCTTCTTAGTAATAGAGGGTTCCAACCTCTAGTTACGTTCCATTTTCAGTAACACAGGGTGCCAACCCGTGGTTACATTTCCTTTTGAATAATACAAGGTGTCAACTCCTGGATATATTTCCTTTTTCAGTAATACAGGGCACAAAACCCTGATTACATTTACTTTTCAATAATACAGGGCGCCAACCCCGGTTTACATTTCCATTTCAGTAATACAGGGCGCCAACCCCTGGTTACATTTCCTTCCAGCGATACAGGGCACCAACCCCTGATTACATTTCTTTTCAGTGATACAGGGCGCCAGCCCCTGATTACATTTCCTTTTTCAGTGATACAGAGTGCCAACTCATGACTACATTCCTTTAGGTGATATAGGGTACCAGCCCGTGGTTACATTCTCTTCAATAATATAGGGTACCAACCCCTGGTTAAATTCTTTTTTCGTAATATAGGGTACCAATCCCTGGTCACATTTCCTTTTCCGTAATACAGGGGTCATCCCCTGGTTACTTTTCCTTTCAGTAATACAGGGTACTAAACCCTGGTTATATTCATTTTCTGTAATACAGGGTACTAACCCTGGTTGAATTTCCTAGCCAGTATAAGGTACACCAATCCCTAGTTGTGTTTTTTGACATATGGTCACCACTCCCTAGTTGATGATATTTTAGACATATGGTCACCACTACGTAGTCTTCTTACCAGTATAGGGTACACCAAAGTTGTGTTTTTGAACATAGGGTCACCACTCCTTAGTTGATAATAATATAGACATAGGTCATCACTCCCCAGTCTCCTTACTAGTATAGGGTACACTAATCCCTAGTTGTGTTGTCCAACATAGGATCACCATTCCTAGTTGTTGATATTTTAGACATAGGGTCACCACTCCCTAGTCTCCTTACCAATATAGGGTACACCAATCCCTAGCTGTGTTTTCCAACATAGGGTCACCACTCCTTAGTTGATGATATTTTAGACATAAGGTCACCACTCCCTAGTCTCCTCACTAGTATAGGGTACACCAATCCCTAGTTGTGTTGTCCAACATAGATTCACCACTCCCTATTCTCTTTACTAGTATAGTGTACACCAATCCTAGCTGTGTTTCCAACATAGGGTACACCACTCCCTAGTTGAGTCGAGCTAAAATGTAGGGTCACAACTCCTTAGTCTCCTTACCGGTATAGGGTATACCAATCCTTAACTGTGTTTCCAAACGTAGGGTACACCGCTCCCAAGTTGATGATATTTTAGACATAGGGTCACCACTCCCTACTCTCTTTACCAGTCTAGGGTACATCAATCCCTAGATGTGTTTTCCAACATAGGGTACACCATGCGTTTTCTGTTTTAATCAAAAGAAGACATAGAATAATGAACTAGCACCTAGAGTTAGCAAGCATCAAGGTTCATATTAGAGTCACTGTGAAGAGCCAGTCAACACTCAAGATCAAGTTTCAGAAGACTCAAAGATAGGAATCTTGGAACTCATAGCTGATAGGTTTGTTTAGTTTCTTTTGATTTTGATGTAATAACAAGACCACGGACGGGAGCGTCAACGGAACCTCACTCAACTCTGCATCATTCAACCATTCTCCTTGAACTACACGCGACCTGATTCCCCTATAAACCAGGATATGTAGGCTGTCCAAAACTAGGACTCGGTTGCATCCTATCTTTTATTTCTTTCCTTTTAAATAAAGATATGTTCAAAATTAGTCACATGGCTCAACTTATCTTTAGCTGAAAACTCTTCATGTTTCCAAACAAAGAGGGGCATGCTGTGAGCACCTAATTTTTGACCATTTTTAAATTTTTATCACCTTCTACTATGTAAATATTTTTAGGGTTGAATGTATAATTTTTAGCTTTATTTCACCTTTTTTGTAGGGTAAAAAAATTTAAAAAGGGTCAATTATTACTAATTATTTTTATCTTTATTTTAAAATAAAATAAAAGAAAAACTGAAAAAATTAAATATTTTTTTAAATTTTCGGATGGGAATAAAAAAATAGGAAAAAGGGAAGTTAGGAATTAAAAAGTAAAAGTAAATGTAGGTGGAATTTTTTTTAAAAAAGGTAAAATTAGTGGAAATTAAAAACAAAAGTAAAAAAAGTGGAAATTTAAATAAAATAAAGTAAAGAAAGTGGAAACTTAAAAAATAAAAGTAAAGGAAGGTGGAAAATTTAGTTTTTTGTTGAAATTTGAAGAAAAATGAGAACAGGGAACTGTTTTTTAATCAAAAAATTAAAAAATAAAATAAAAATAAAAAAATTCGGAAATTTTTCTATAATTAGAAGAGAAAAAAGGAGAAAAAAGAGAGGAGAAGAAAGAAGAGAAAAGAGAGGAGGGAATCGAGAGATTGTTTCTTCTATGCTAAGGGAATTTCTACTCGTATAATTTTTTCTTCGTCTTTTTTTCAAACAATCCAGCAATTCACCATCCAAGACCCAACAAAATACTTCAAAACATCCCTTTTTACACGCCAAACACTGGAGTCAATAGTCGAGGTCGAGGATTCCATTGGAGCTCCGTTCACTAGTTTTGATATTCTTCGTCGCTTATGCTTGTTCGACGTTCGTCCAAATTATTGTACCTGTTCATGGAGACTCATTTAATTGGAATTGTACACTAAAGGTTTATTCTTTCCTATGTTCTTCTTATCTTATTTCATGTCATCTTATTTATTTGCCTTTAAACTTTATAAATAAGAATGTAAATTAGTCCGTAAATGCGATATGCTTAATCATGTTTCTTGAAATATTGTGTTCAAACTTGCTTTAAAGTTGGGATATTTGTACCCTATAAGTTTGGGCTTCAATTGTTGGGCTGTAGGGTATTGGCATATGATGGTTTATTTATTCACATATCGAAAATCATACACTTCTTTCATAAGTGATTCCATAATTCATGACCTTACAATAATCTCAAAGTTTAGGAAGAATAATGAATAATGTTAGAGTGCTTTAGGCGCGCTTTTAATTAGTTAATCGCGATTATGTATACGATCGCGTGACATAATTGTGATTTCCAAAATTAAAACTGAAGTATGTGTTCACGAAACTTTGGAAAAAAACAATCTTAATATAATAAAATTGCTATTAATTGTGTACATGTACGCGTGATAAGATTTTGGCACAATAAACAAAACCGGTTCACACACGTGATTCGTTTCAAAGATAATCCCATATTTTAATAATTAAAAGCGGATAGATAAAATATCGAAACCAAATAAATCACAGTTTATCCAAAATTAATTCAAGCCAAGTTATAGTCAATAAAGCGATCGTGCTAGAACCACACTCGGGGAATGCGTTTCACCTTCTTCCCATACTTTGTTTTTGCAGACCAGTAATAAAAGAGTCAAATCTTCTTTTGAATAGGGATTCATATAAAGGTGACATGGAATACCCAAAAATCAAATTCCAAGTGGCGAATTTGTAAATAAAATACTCCATACTAAAGTTTATCTCTTTAATTGAAAAAACTATTTAACCCACAATCCATAACACACATGTCTTTTTTTTTTTTTGGGGACGGGGGGGGGGGGGAGTAAAGGAGGTGTGACAATTCCTCTAGTGAAAATGTTATTTTTATTTGTGTAGTTAATAATTCAAATGTAATTTCTTATTGAAAATATTAATTATGTTTGTTTTTTAATGTAAAAGATGTAATTTTCATATTTGTAAATAAAAAATCTAATAAGTTGACCTGAATAAATTCGGAAGAGACTGAATCGAACCGGATATATATTTTTAACAAACTATATAGTCAAAACAAATTGTACATCAAAGAAATGTGATACCCTCCACCTTCAATTTCTGGATTCGACTCTAAGTGTTGCCTATGGAGGGAAGCTAGGAGGAAACACTCTTGAATTTCTACCATAGGGACAAACAACTTGGTAAAACTACAGAACTTTTCATGGCGTGAAGTTTTAGAATTCATTACTCAGATGATCACTGAACTAACCAAAATTATGGAGAAAAATCACTTACTTTTATATATTTGTAACAAGAAAGTCACTCAACTATCCTTATTGAATACTAATGATCATTCAGCCAGATATATTATTTTCAGTGGAAAAGATGACTTGGCAGTCCATATGAACTTCTTATATTTTTGCCACTAAAAAAGTTATCACCCAAATAAAAATAAACCCAATTTGAACCATCAAAGGTAAAACCACGTGAAATAAACTTTTACTCCTGAACACATATCTCTTCCATAAACCCTTGGACCAATTATTATTTTATAAAACTCTCCTTGTAACAACCTGACTGGTCGATTTGCTTTCTAGAACCACGTTCCCTTAAATAAGACTTCCTGCACTTGCTGTTACTGATTTGTGACTTGCGGGGATGGTTGGTTCGGGATTTGGAAGAGTTTGGGTTAAAATCATAACACTTGGTTCCCTAAGGTTGGCTTAAAAGGCCAAGTTTGACTTCGGTCGACATTTTGAGTAAACAACCTCGAAATCCGGAATTGAAGATTTCCAACAGGTTCGTATGATGATTTCGGACTAGGGCGTATTCCTGACCGGATTTTGGATGACCCGAGAGCGTTTTGGCGCCTAATAGTGAAAGTTGGTTCTTTAAGAATCTTGAAGTTCTTGAAATTTCGTTTGGAGCGGGTTTTTGTGTTATCGAGGTCCGGACGAAATTCCGTGACCGGGAATAGTTCCATATTGTCATTTAAGACTTGCACGCAAAATTTGGTGTCAATCCGAGTAATATAAGTGTGTTTCGCCGCTTTGGATGTGAATTGAAGAACTTGAAGTTCATAAGTTTGATTCAATATGTTTTAGGGGGTGATTATTAGATTTAGCATTGTTTCGAGTGTTCCGAGGGTTTGAGCGAGTTCGTTTTAGGATTTCAAACTTGCCGATATATTCGGGCGGGGCCTCGGGGGTCCTGAGCGTCAAACAGACTAGGCTCGAGAGATTTAGAAAAAATAGGAGAGAGCTGAAGCTACATGTTGCTGTCATAGCCGCACCTGTGGTTGGCCAGCCGCAGGTGCGAGATCAGATAAGCGGTCAACCCTTCGCAGGTGCGGCACCATGGGAGGAGCTCAGGACCGCAGATGCGGCTCCTTTTACACAGAAGTGGCCCCAGGCCGCAGATGCATACCCTAGCCTGCCCAAGCAAAGTCCGCAGAAGCAGACACTTCCTCGCAGA
The DNA here is from genome assembly GCF_001879085.1 of Nicotiana attenuata. Lineage (NCBI taxonomy): Eukaryota > Viridiplantae > Streptophyta > Magnoliopsida > Solanales > Solanaceae > Nicotiana > Nicotiana attenuata. Next base: position 68,383,369 of record NC_031991.1, read on the forward strand.
ACCGAGACCGCAGATGCGGTCCCCTAACCGCAGGTGCGAAAATCGCAGAAGGCGGTGCCTTCATTTAATACGGGAAGTGTGTCATGTTTGACATATTTCATTCAATTGTTGGGCGATTTGGGAGCTTCCAAAGAGGGAATTTCGGCCTAGCATTGTAAGGTAAGTTATTTCTACATAATGTGAGTTTAATACATAGTTTAGGGGTAGATTACACCTTGTAAATTAGAGAAAATTGTGGATTTAGAGTAAAACCTAGGGTTTTGATAAAAACAAGATTTTACCACGAAATTTGTTATTGAATGAAGTAAAAATCATATATTCTTAATCCTTAGGTTATGGGTAACAACTTTCCTTCGAGAATTTCTAGAATCCGGGCACGTGGGCCGGGGAATGGATTTCAGGAAACTTGTATTTAGGGTTGGGAAATTACTTTAATAGTTAGAATATGAACTCTCGAGTGTGAATTGATTAGTTCTTACCCCGTTTGATTAGTTTTGGATTGTTCGGCTCCGAATTGAGGATTTGAGCGCGCTCTTGCTATTGGAAGTAATCTTTGGAGCAAGGTGAGTCTCCTTTCTAACCTTGTAAGGGAGAATTATCCCCATAGGAGAAATAATTGAATATTTTCCACTAATTTCGGGGGCTACGTACGCACGAGGTGACGAGAGTCCATGCGTAGCTACTATTATGTTTAAGTCCGGGTAGTCTAGGACCTAAAATCATGCTTTACTTGTTGTATTTGTAACTCTATTGTGAATTCACAATTGTACATCATGTTGAACTTGGCAAATGGATTTAGAAAGTCAAACATTGTTTTCTTGACCATTAAAGATAAACTTGACATTACTTTGGATGATTGCCTTCCTGATAAAACTATTGATTGATTGATTGATGTGTTTAGCTGTGATTGACTGCGTCGCATGTATGATTCTCGAGCGGGGTAATAGATGCATCTATGGTTTGCGCCATTCGATCCTCCGGCAGTACATATTTTATTTTTATGTTGGATCGGAGCGTACGACCTCGGCATTATTTGCACATGCTGCTTGCCTGGTACTTTCTGGGATTTGAATTGTCTAAAATGTGTCACACCTCCCTTTTTCCTACACCCGCGAGGGTGCAAAGGAGTTTTTCCAATTAAAGGACAGTCGGAACGGGATTTATTATTAATATTCAGAGTCGCCACTTGGGAGATTAATGGTGTCCCAAGTCACCGGTCGAATCCCAATCCGAGGAAATTATGACTCTGTTAATAGTCCGCGAACCAGAACTCCGAGTAAGGAATTCTGTTAACCCGGGAGAAGGTGTTAGGCATTCCCGGATTCCGTGGTTCTAGCACGGTCGCTCAAATTATTGTAAATGGCTAAAAATCTGATTTTAATACATGTTTTAACTTATGTGCTTTTTAAATTTAAACCGCTTTTATTATTTATTTTTAAAGAGAATTGCAACGTCGTGAAAATACGTCTCGAACCACGTCGCACCAGTGCACCCGTGATTGTTAACACATTTCGACTTCGTTGAGATTTGGATTTGGGTCACATAAATGTGCACCCGAATTTAGGAAAGTAATATTATTAAAATACGCGCCTAAAGCAACTACGCATTTGGCTTTGCGAGGGCCATGAAATTTTGCTAAATGGCACGCCTCGAATTCTAAGGATCAATAAAGGATCAACTAAAACGAGGGCCATGAATTATTCAATTGGTTGATATGGCACATCTTCAATCTATTCTAATTAAGGTGTTTCTAAACTAATCCACAAGGCCCATTCATTATGCATTATCTAATCGCGGCTTGCCTCAATATATCAAAAGAACCTAACTGAAAAACTACAGACCTTACTACTTGTTTAAATAAACTTGAACCTACTCGCTAAAAGAAAACAACTAATGAAGGGGCCTTTTAACTTGATGTCCAAATGCTGGCTGTCTCCCAGGCTTGGGCCCAATGAGCCCAAAGTCCTATTTACAGAGAACCGTATGCTGGACCCCTGAAGGCCTGGAATTAATAGCATGAGCAGGCCCAGTTCGAAACAATACAGTAACTAAAGTGTGAGAGCTTAGGATCGGGGGCCTTGTGAGCCTAACTATAGGAGTCCGGTTTCCAATATTGGGCCTGGGGTCCAAGTGAACCCAATTCCAATAAGAGATGGAACTGAAGAACTTCGAAATGACAACAAGTAAAGAAAGGCCCAAGAGGCCTATACTCCTGTACATTTATCATTGCAAGATCAAACAATGGAACATAGCATTACTGAAGGCTAAAAACTAATTAAAGCTCAACCTCAAATATTTAAAATGTGATCACCTCACATAATGACATTTCCAATCACAGGGATCAAATCCGCACAGAACATACCAACTATTAACCATTTTCATGCTTTGAATCCATTTCAAATACTAATAAAACTAACATCACAAGTCAGTGAGATAACACTGTTGTGTTACTTTGGTATAATCATCAGATCCTAATTTTGACAAACATTCTTAACAGCTAGTAATAACTACATCAGAAGACAGTCACCATACTAGAATAACAAGATCTAATTAATAATTACAATCGTGCTTGACAAAACATTAAACAACGAAACTTCAAAGCCATGTAATGGTTAGAAATCCAAGCCTATAGTTGATTTTTCAGCTCAAACTTCAGATTACATGCCAAATAGCATCAATAGTTATCAAAATATACCTGGAAACAAAGAAATAAGAAGAGGGTAAGAATCAGTTGGATCAGCAGCAGCAACAGAACAAATAGAGCTACCCTTTCACCAATGGAGCAGTGATTCACACAATTCCAACCCAGAAAATACAGCTCAAGTGGCTAACACCAGCTTCAAACAACTAGATGACTTCGGAAAACAAGCAAATTCGACCTTAATAACTGTTTTCAAACCATTTCAAAGTCCAAACAAAGAATGAAAACCAGAGTTGATTCAGAGATGACAAACGTTCAAAGATTTCAGCTAAAATTCTATAGAACAGTAGCCTCTTTTGTATTTTTATCCGTATGATTTTTGGGAACTTTTACTCTCTCATCCCTCAGGTGTTCTCTTTTTTTTAGCTCTCCCCTTTTTTTGCCTCAAGTAACAATGCCTTTATAGGCAAGTTACTAGGGCAGCCTTGCAGATTTGTTTTTTTTTTTTACCTTTTAGTCCCTTTTCAAATCTTCTTTTAGCTTAAAAGTCCCTCCAATCCTGACTTGTTTTCCAAGTTAAACTACTTAAAAACCTGAAATTGGCTAGTAATCCCTACTAGAAGCTTCTTCTTTCAGTTATGAAAAGATTCCCCTCACTTAAACTACCCAAATCACCCCTGTAGCTACTGTTATTTACCCTGAACCCACCCGGACCAACTAGTCAAACTAATTGGGCCATAGACCTTGAATTGAAACCCTAAATGGGCCTGGCGCTACCTAGAAGGTAATCTGACCCAAACTCTTTTACACAAAAACTCAAACAAATAACCCAATGAATGCAAAAACTCACGAACCAACACAACTAATATATCACAGCATTAATTTAAAACCCATTACAGTACAACGAAACTCAAATCAAACATGCCAAATTCGCACATTCTGGATCTTAAAATTAACATAGGTTATCACTGAACATACATAAAAATACTATAAAAGGGCAATCCTAAATCAATATTAAACATTACATTAACACGACTCGATCTTAATGACACTTTCAAAACAGCAAAACAAGAGACAAGAAAGGGGACGGAGGGGCCAGTGACGAAAAATAGCCAAAGAAACGGAGAAGAAACAAGGAAGGAGTGGAAGCAGGAGCGAAAAACAGGACAGAGATAAGAAACCAAGAGAAATACCTAAAAGAGAAGACAAATGGCTGGCTTGAACGAACTCTGGCATCTTCGATTCGACCCGAAATTGATACTGATCACATGTTCTCCTTGAGAACGAACAAACAATATTAATTTCAAGTTAAATCGTTCTTAAGATCTTGAGAGATTCTTTTCTCCTTCAGTTTCGGATTGGAAACGGGTTCGATTTGGCAAGGATTTTGGGAAAAATGATGATGGATTAGTATGCGGGAAGGGGTGATGGTTGCATGGCCGAATTTTGGGTGGTGGTCGAGCTTCGCCGCCAGCCAGAGATGGCGAAGAAGAAGAGGCGGCGTTAGGGTTCTGGTAAAGAGACGAGAGAACTGGTGAACAGGAGGGGGGTTCTGTTCTAACTGGTCTCTAAGCTGAGACATGTAATTAGAGTACGAGGAATCCTCCCCACCGTTGGATGAGTCACGATTAATGGTCCAGATCGCTTTGAGTAAAGAGAACTCAAAACTGCGTCGTTTTGAGTCTCAATGGGAGACGGACCGGGTTGCAGCAATGGCTTGGGCTGGTCTCGCTTGGGCTTGGCTGACTTTGGGGAAAAGAGCATCGGGCCTGGGTAAAAGAATAAGGACTTGGCCCAAACAACTCTCTTCTATTCCTTTTCTTTTCCCAAATTCTTTTTGTTATTTTCTTTTTCCAAAATTTAAAATTAAAAAAAATCTAAATTAATTCCTAGACCTTAATTGACCTAAATACACTAATTAAGCCTAAATGATAATTATCAAAATTAACAAATTAAAAAGGAAAACTACTAAAATCAAAAATTAACTCCAAAAATTGCAAATTAAACTATTTTGTGATTTTTCCCATTTTATAAAATAACTAACTCGCTAATTAATCCTAAAATGTAAAACTAAATCCTAAATTCAAATGCCACATATTTTGTATTTTTCATGAATTAAATAAAATAAACATGCACAAACAAATGCAAACAATTAACACAAAAATGCCACAAAATTCAAAAAATTGCAAATAATGAAAAGAAATTATTTTGTTTGAATTTTTGGGAATAATTCATATATAGGGCAAAAATCACGTGCTCACAAAATGCCTTGGAATATGGATTGTTAACTGAAATGTTATCTATGAAAAAGCTTGTCACTTCCTGTTATCAACTGTTATTTATTTATAACATTCATGCTTAGCTTAACACTTAAATTATGTTATTATCGACCCTAGTATGTATCAAGTCGACCCCTCGTCACTAATTTTTCGAGGTTAGACTGGATACTACTGGGTACATGTTTTTTATGTACTCATACTACGCTTCTGTATTTAAATGTACTGGATCTGGGGCAGGTGCATCTAGCTACCAGTCCAGCGCGCGATTCTGATACTTGGCCGAGATCTCACGGTGACTGTCCCCTTCTGAGCCGTTCAGCAGCATACCGGAGTTTCTCTTCTTTTGTTGTTATTATGTACTGTCTATTCTATTTCAGGCAGAAGGATAGTGGTATTATTTTGTACATTCTATTAGTTGCCCTAGTACTTGTGACTCTAGTTGCTAGCACACACATAAACTATCATTTTTGGGTTGTATTTCTACTGTTATGAAATTATCAATTATCGACTGTTTTAAATATAAGTTAAGGGAATGTTGGAATTGTTTAATACTATAATTGAGAACTCACTAGTTGTTAGGGTTGACTTGCCTAACTACAGTGTTGGGCGATATCACGACCTAAAATGGAATTTGGGTCGTGACAACATGGTATCAGAGCACTAGGTTCACGTAAGTCTCACAAATCATGGGCAAACCTAGTAGAGTCTTGGCGTATCGGTACGAAGACATCTGTATTTATCTTCGAGAGGCTATAGGCTATTAGGAAATTACTCTTTATTCATCTTCTATCGTGTAGTTGATGGTATACTAAATTTCCTTCTTCTATTCTCTCACGGATGGTAAGGACGCACACGACAGACGTTCCAGACCCGGGAGGAACTGGTCCTCCTATTGCTAGAGGCCGACGGAGAGGTCGAGGGAGGGCACCGACCCGAGGTAGGGACGAGGGCGTCCTAGAGCTGTCCTAGTTGCACCACTGGCAGATCCTGTCGGGGATCTTATCATTGAGGAGCAGGGCGAGCTGCCCACAGCTGAGCCTACCCCGGCGGACTTTATGACAGCACCAGGTTTCCAAGAGGTCATGGGCCGTATGTTGCAGTTCATAGATACCATGACTCAGGCTGGTTTATTTCCAGCAAACCCAGCTACATCTCAAGCGAGAGGGGGAGCACAGACCCCTACTGCTCAGGCTCCTGGTCATGCAGCTACAGTGTATCAGACTTTGGGTGCACTACCCGCGGATGGGGCTTAGCCAATTGCTGCAGTAGTACCCAAGCCTAGACCGGTTGCGGACGGTAATCCGCAGAAGTTATTGGACCGATGGACTAGGCTACACCCTCCCATCTTCGGAGGTGAGCGTCATGAGGATGCTCAAGTTTTCATTGATAGGTGCAGGAACAGACTGCACAACATGAGGATATTGGAGTCTCATGGGATTGACTTCTCTACATTCCAGCTGGAGGGCAGGGCCCGTAGATGGTGGCAGTCCTATATCCTTGGCAGGCTAGCGGGTTCTCCACCCATTACTTGGGGTCAGTTAATACAGCTATTCCTGGATAGGTATATTCCACCCTCTGAGAGGGAAGAGCTGCGGTATCAGTTTGATCAGCTGGAGCAGGGTCAAATGTCGGTGACCGACTATGAGGCGATGTTTTTTGAGTTATACCGCCATGCACTGATGATACTTCCTACTTACGCAGAGAGGGTACGGAGGTTCGTTGCAGGGTTGCATTCTGGTATTAGGGCCAACATGGCCCGAGAGGTGGAGAAGGGGACTCTTTATCAGCTAGTGGTGGAGATTGCTCGGAGGATTGAGGGCTACCGTCTGAGAGGTAGGGAGCAGATGCAATAGGACAAGAGGGCTAGATTCTCCGGAGAGTTTAGAGGTGCCCCAGCTAGGGGCAGAGGTCATTGGGAGAGGTCAGCCCAGAAGCCCCCATATTCAGCGCCACCACCTTCTCGAGGTGCTCCAGCGCGCCCCTATTTCAGTGCCATTCCAGAGAGTTCTTACCGCCCACCGCTATCCAGGGTTCTTCCAGTGGGTATTCAGGTCCCCAGGGTTCTTCCAGCTCTCACTTTAGTACTACACAGTAGAGTTCATACAACCCACCAGCCATTCAGGGTTCCCCTAGTGGGTATTCAGGCCATCATGACCATAATTCAGGGTAGCAGTCTATGACACCGAGAGGTTGTTATGAGTGTGGAGATCCGGGCAACATGAAGAGGACCTGCCCCAGACTTCGGGCAAGGCAGTGCAGCGGGGTCAGCAGCCCATGATTACAGCACCGGTAGTCCAGCCGCCCAGAGGCGGAGGAAGAACTGGTAGGGGCCGTCCTAGTGGTGGAGGCCATGTAGGGAGAGGGCAGCCAGCTACTGCTCAGTCAGGTGGAGGCCAGCCAGCCGACGCTCCAGCCAGATTCTATGCTATGCATTGGCCTCAGATGCCGTTATCACATGTATTATTTCCGTTTGCAGTAGGGATGCCTCAGTGTTATTTGATCTAGGGTCTACCTATTCATATGTGTCATCTTTGTTTTCTCATTTCCTGGATATTCCTATTCATCTGTCCACTCCTGTGGGTGATCCTGTGGTTGTGGATCGGATTTACCGGTCCTGTATGGTTACATTTTGTGGTTTCGAAGCTAGAGCAGACCTCCTGTTACTTGATATGACCGACTTTGAGGTCATCCTGGTCATGGATTGGTTATCCCCATACCACGTCATCCTAGATTGCCATGCCAAGACCGTTACTTCGCCGATGCTAGAGTTTCCAAGGTTGGAGTGGAAGGGTTCCTCAGTTAGTACATCTAGTCGGGTGATCTCTTTTCTGAAGGCTCGACATATGGTCGAGAAGGGTTGTTTGTCTTGTCTAGCTTATGTTCGGGACATCACCGTAGAGTCTCTGATAATTGATTCTATTCCCGTAGTCCGGGAGTTCGCCGATGTGTTTCCTTCTGACCTTCCTGGAATGCCACTGGATCGTGATATTGATTTCTGCATTGATTTGGCTCTAGGTACCCAGCCTATATCTATCCCACTATGTCGTATGGCTCCAAAATAGTTGAAGGAGCAGCTTGAGAAGTTGTTAGCAAAGGGGTTTGTTAGACCGAGTGTGTCACCTTGGGGTGCACCAGTGTTATTTGTGAAGAAGAAGGATGGGACCATGCGGATGTGCATTGATTACCGCTGGTTGAACAAGACTACCATCAAGAACAAGTACCCGTTGTCGTGCATTGATGATATGTTCGACCAGTTGCAGGGTGCTAGGGTGTTCTCTAAGATCTACTTGAGATCAGGGTATCATCAGCTGAAGATTCAGGACTCAGATGTTCCGAAGACAGCTTTCCGTACTAGATATGGCCATTATGAGTTTCTGGTGATGTCCTTTGGCTTGACTAATGCCCCAGCGGCGTTTATGGACTTGATGAACAAGGCGTTCAGGACTTATATTAATTCCTTTGTTATCATTTTCATTGACGACATCTTGATATACTCACGTAGCATGGGGGAGCACGAGCAACATTTGAGAGTAGTGCTTCAGACCTTGCGAGAGCAGAAGCTATATGCTAAGTTCTCCAAGTGTGAGTTTTGGCTAGAGTCGGTAGCATTCTTGGGGCATATTGTGTCAGGAGAGGGTATTAAGGTGGATCCCCAAGAAGATTGAGGCAGTTCAGATTTGGCCACATCCTACTTCAATGAACGAGATCAGAAGTTTTTTGGGATTAGCAGGTTATTACCGCCGATTTTTGTACGGCTTTTCACCCATTGCATCACCTCTAACTAGATTGACCCAGAAGGTCGCTCCATTCCGTTTGTCCAATGAGTGTGAGGCGAGCTTTCAGAAGCTCAAGACTGCTTTGACTACAGCACCGGTCCTTGTGTTGCCTTCCGGTTCGGGGATGTATACAGTATATTGTGACGTTTCACGCGTCGGCTTGGGATGTGTATTGATGTAGGAGGGGCGAGTTATTGCATATGCTTCACGTCAATTGAAGATTCATGAGAAGAATTATCCTGTGCACGACCTGGAGTTAGCATCGATTGTTCATGCTCTTAAGATATGGAGGCATTATCTGTATGGGGTGTCATGTGAGGTTTACACTGATCATCACAGCTTGCAGCATTTGTTCAAATAGAGGGATCTTAATTTGAGGCAGCGTTGATGGCTTGAGTTACTAAAGGATTATGACATCACCATTCTTTACCATCCAGGCAAGGCAAATGTGGTTGCGGATGCCTTGAGTAGGAAAGCAGAGAGTATGAGTAGCTTGGCATTCATTTCAGCGGAGGAGAGGCCGCTAGCTTTAGACATTCAGTCCTTGGCTAACAGACTTGTGAGGTTGGACATTTCAGAGCCCAGCCGGGTCCTTGCGTGTGTTGTTGCTCAGTCTTCATTATTGGGGCAGATCAAGGCTCGGCAGTTCGATGATCCGCATTTGGCAGTTCTCAAAGAGACGATGCTGCAGGGTGGTGCCAAGGAGATTTTTATTGGCGAGGATGCTGCTCTGCGACTCCAGGGTCGCCTATGCATTCCTAATGTCGATGGCTTGAGGGAGAGGATTCTAGAGGAGGCACACAGTTCGCGGTATTCTATTCATCCAGGTGCTACGATGATGTATCGTGACCTGAGGCAGCATTATTGGTGGCGGCGAATGAAGAAATACATAGTTGAATACGTGGCTAGGTGCTTGAATTGCCAGCAGGTTATGTATGAGCACCAGAGTCTAGGTGGCCCACTTCAGCAGATGCCTATACCGGAGTGGAAGTGGGAGCGCATTACGATAGACTTTGTTATTGGGTTGCCGCAAACATTGCGGAAGTTTGATGCGGTTTGGGTCATTATCGACAGGTTGACCAAGTCGGCACACTTTATTCTGGTAGTGACTACTTATACTTCAGAGAGGTTGGCTCAGATCTACATTCGGGAGATAGTTCTCTTGCACAATGTGCCTATTTTCATCGTATCAGATAGAGGTCCTCAGTTCACTTCCCATTTCTGGAGAGCTGTGCAGAGTGAGTTAGGGACCCATGTAGAGCTCAGCACAGCATTTCACCCTCAGACCGACGGGCAGTCGGAGCGGACAGTTCAGATTCTGGAGGACATGCTCGGAGCAGTGGGATCAGTTCTTGCCTTTGGCGGAGTTTGTTTACAACAACAGTTCTCAGTCCAGCATCGATACACTACAACAAAATTGGCCTATAGCAACACTTTTTATAGGCAACGCTTGAAAAATATTGCCAAAAATAGTTATAGGCACGCTTTTATAAGGGTGCCCTTTATTAAGAGCTTTTGGCAACGGATTTTAGGTAACACTCGTAAAACGTGCTCTTTGTATACAAAGACTACACCTGATAAGTGTTGCCTAATGTAAAATTTTTTGAGAACGCTTCTCCACATATGAAGCTACGCTTTACTAGCATTACTTTTGATATTTTTTAAAAGCAACACCGTACAAACGTAGTCTAAAATCTTTAGGAAATTCACACAAAACTTTCCCACTTAAACTATTCCCTCTAAAATTTCTAACTTAAAATATTCCCTCTAAAATTTCTAATTCCCTCTAAAATTTTCCATAGATCGATTCAACCTCACTCTAGGTCTAGGTCTAGGGCTTGAAACCCACAAAGAAAATTTTTTCTTCACTATATTTTTCAAAAGAAAGGACAGTCCTTGGCACCCAGTCGGCGACGAGATCTGATTTACTTCACTCGACTTCTAAAGACAACAAGAAAGGTCCGTCATTCGAGTTTTATCGATTTTTTGAAACTAGTATAGGGTTTATTCAAGTCAGTACTCGATTTATCCATACATTCTCTGCTTTTATTTGGTATGTGCATTTAATTGGAGAAATTACAGTAATTAGTTGTATTTTTGAATGTATTGTAAGTGGAATTTTTTTTTATCTGGTCGCAGTGTGATGGTATGGAAGGAATTCACAATGGAGGTTTCCCGCTGCAAGGATTATCCTGATCTCGGAAGGATGCTTTTGAAACTTATGATGTAAAATCTCCATCTTTGAAGCTATAGAAAGATGCATACGTTCCTCCTTTTTTAGTTTTCCTTTTTACAGCACTTCTCCTTGTGGTTCATGACACNGAATAAAGCTAAAATTTCTATTTTTAATTGAAGAACTCGAATATTTCAAGAGGACACAATTCCTTTGAATTTATGTTTGAGATGAGTTTATAAATTTAATGTAGAAACAATTCTGATGGCATCAACCTGAAGCTTTAAACTGGTTTTGTTTGTTTTTTATAACAGGTATACATCATTGGCCATGGTCTGACCAAGAAGTACAAAGATCTTCAGACAATAAGCATACCATCCAGGTACAAAAATTAAACATGTAACTAAATTGTATTTTTACAATTCTCAAAAAAAGGAAGAGAAACTACAGTATGTTAGTATTATAGATGATTAATCTCTTTGTATTGTTGTTCGCATATAAGTAATCTTATTTCCTTTGTTTGCACTATTTCCTTTGTCTGTAGTATAGTCTTGCTTTGCTTTGTTGAGTTACGCTTTGGCTAGTTTAGTATCTCGTAAAAATTTATATAATCTTGTCCTTATTTAATAGCATTGTGAGAGAAGGTATAACATATATTTATATCAGTTTGAAAAAATCAATAAATTACATAAAACTGGAGAGATATACCCCTCAGGAAACACTATGAAACCAAAGAAAACCAAATAAATTACATTTGTTGTTATTTTCTATTAACTTTAAGCTGCTTGGGCAATCTCTCTTTGGGATTTGGATTACACTCACTGGCTCTTCAGGAGGTTCTGCAAAAACTTTAATTTTGACAATAGAGCCATCTTTGATATTGTAAGCAGATAGAGGTTGATCACTCTTCATTTTTGTAGACTTGTGATAAACACTCATGTATTCATCTCCCCATACCTTTATGATTATCTTCATTAATTCTTTTACTGTACTATTTCCTCTCACTTCAGTATAGAACTCAGATGTTGGAGACTCCACCTTTATTCTTATTCTTGGTCCTCCAGCCATAAGGTACAATACTTTCTCTTTTTTGACGAATCCGAGCAACAAAGAACTAAGTATTAAGAAACTGAAGCAACCAGTAAGGCAGAAAGTTGAGATTGAAGTAATAGTTGTGGTGGAATGTTGAGAGTTATCAAGATTTTCAACTATAAATAGACATTTGGGATGGGAATTTATAATAATTTAAAACGTGGATTAAACTATTCCACACGCCATTAAGGTTTCTCCCAAGATACAAAATTTATTAGTGTTCACATGCAAATCTTTCCAAGTATTTAAAGCCATAATATAATACTCCTCACTTTCACTACAACAAATTTGGTCTAAGGCTACGCTAGTTTTTCCCACGCTTGAAAAACGTGGTCAATACTATCTATAGGCACGCTTTTATAGGAGTGGCCTTTGTTTACGTCTTTTGGCCACGCAAAATTTAACAATGCCGGTAAAGTGTGCCCTTAGGAAGTATAGATGACGCTTTAAAGATGTACGCAAATCTTAAAACAATTAGCAGTACCTTTTTATATTTATTGCTACTCTTTCAAGCGACTATATTTGTAATACTAAAGGCAACACTTTATCTGAGTAGAGAATCTTAGCATATATGTCCAATTATCTTTGCAGCTTTGCTAAATTATTATGTTGACAATCTCAGGTCAGCCTTTATCTTTGTGTTCTTATCGATATTGTTTTAAATTACAGATTGTGAGATTTATTTCTATGGTACTGAAAGTTGGCTGTGAAGTTGCCGAGAAAGAGTTGATCAGATCTGCTCAAAACATATTTTAGATAATTTCTACCACATGATTTAGTGCTTGACAAAGTAAGTATTACTTCAGCTAATTTTTACCTTTCCACATATGACACCTACATGTGAAATTTGTGTTTAAGTTAAGAGAATTCCTGCTATTTTAAGTGTTCATTTAGAAGGTGGGGTCACAATTCACAGAATTTGTACAGAACTGAGTTGAAATTATAACTTTTGATATAATGGAACTATATTTCCATGTGGAAATTACTTGATAAATTTATATGTATAACTTTTGATAATTTTTAAAGCCTCTGCTAGATTACCTGTGGTGAAGTTGAGGATACATTATGAATTTGATTCTAATTTAGAAGTTGAATGCTTGTAATATGTTCATCTAGAAAAAATAGTTCAGTTATTGTTTGATTAACAACTAGAGAGACATTAAAAACTCATGCTTTAGATGTCAAACTGATGACATTTGCTTGTCGATGCTTTCTTGTCTATTTCAACTATTTCTATTATTCATTTGTTCGCTTATGTTCTCTTCTCGATTTGTTTTATATTTTCTAAGTTCATTTGTTTCAGCATTTATGCACAAAGTTTCTGCGATTCTGCACAATGTTTTTGTATTCTCTGCATTTTTGCACAGCGTTTCGGCAATTTCTGCGTTTCTGCACAGTGTTTCTGCGTTTTCTGCATGTCTGCACTGTGTTTCTGCATTTTCTGCATTTTTGCACAGTGTTTCAGCATTTCTGCATAGTATTTCTGCGAATCTGCACAATGTTTTTGCATTTTCTGTATTTCTGCACAGCATTTCAGCAAATCTGCACATCATTTCAGTAATTTCTGCTTTTCTGCACAGTGTTTATGCATTTTCTGCATTTCTGCACACTATTTTTGGAATCTGCACAGAGTTTCTGCATTTTTGCACAGCGTTTCGGCAATTTCTGCGTTTCTACACAGTATTTTTGCGTTTTCTGCATTTCTGCACTGTGTTTCTGCATTTTCTGCATTTTTGCACAATGTTTCAGCATTTCTGCATAGTATTTCTGCGAATCTGCACAGTATTTCTGCATTTTTTGTATTTCTGCACAGCGTTTCAGCAAATCTGCACATCATTTCAGTATAACTTTTGATATAATGGAACTATATTTCCATGTGTTAAATTTTATATGTATAACTTTTGATAATTTTTGCCTCTGCTAGATTACCTGTGGTGAACTTGAAGTTGTGTTTGGCCTAAGATAAGTGTCATGACTAGGTAAGAGATTCTTATTCTCTTTATTTTTTTCATTATGCTATTAGATTATTACTAGAACTATGTTGCGCGGACTCTCCAAAATACTGTCGCACCCGTGTCGGATTCTCCAAAAATACACTGCTTTTGGAGAATCCGACATGCACCGGCGATATTTTCGGAGAGTCCGAGCAACATAGCTATAGAACAACCGATTTTGAAAAATTACTCGTTATTTTTAGGGTATATTTGTCAAGTATATTTAACACTTAAATAAATCTATATTTTGAAATCCAATATCACCATGTTTTTAGGTTTTCAAATGATCCTTCCAAGGCTTGGATGGATTTACCAAGGTATAGCAAAGAGTATATTGATGGTGTTCAACATTTTTTGGACTTCGCTTATTCTGATGGAGATCCTCAGAGCGAAGAAATTCAATGTCCGTGTGCAAAATGTTGTAACATCCCTTGGTATCGAAGGAATGTAGTTTATGATCATTTAATATGCAACGGTTTTGTTAAAGGTTATACAAGATGGACTAATCATGGGGAATGGGAAATTCCAATGGATGTTAATGATGATATGGATGAAGATAATTCATATGATGACATTGATGGGTTGTTGAATGATCAATTTAGATATGTTGCACAAGGAGTTGATGAATGCCAAAATGAAGATGCCAAAAAATTCTATAACTTAGTTGACAAGGCAAGTCAAGAATTATATCCTGGTTGTAAAGGATTCTCTAAATTATCATTCACGATCCGTCTATATTTGTTGAAGTGTCTACATGGATGGAGCAATGAGTCCTTTACTTCCCTCTTAGAGTTATTGAAAGAGGCGATGCCCGAGTTGAACATTCCTTTATCCTGCAACAATTCCAAGTCTTTTGTAAAGAATCTAGGTCTTGATTATAAGAAAATTGATGCATGTCCCAATGACTGCATGTTATTTTGGAATGATCATAAAAGTGATGAATATTGCCTTGTTTGTGGAGCTTCTCGATACATTGAATATCCTGAAGTAGATAGCGAGCTTGAGCCTTCCAAAAAAGCTCATCGTGTTGCTGCTAAAACTTTGAGACACTTTCCATTAATTCCTAGACTCAAACGGCTATTTATGTGCTCAAAGACGGCAGATAAATTGAGGTGGCATGACGAGGAGCGATCTAAAGATGGAAAGTTAAGGCATCCTGCCGATGGCCAAGCATGGAAAGACTTTGATAGCCTTCATCCAGATTTTGTAAAAGATTCTCGCAATTTGAGACTTGGCTTGGCAAGTGATGGATTCAATCCATTTCGGACCATGAACATATCTCATA
>NC_031991.1:68402724-68405003 GCF_001879085.1 Nicotiana attenuata
CAAAGACCACGCTTCGTAAGTGTTCCTTTAAAAGCCACGGTTAACAAGTATGGCCTAAAAGGTAATAAAGGCCACGTTTTTGTAGTATAGTTGTAGGGTATAAAAGTGTTGCCATATGAGGCGTAACAAGCGTTGTGTTTGTTGACTAATAGGCCACGTTTTTAAGCGTGACTTGTAAGGTAACATTTGAAAAGCGTGCCCGTAGGTCAAAGGTTACGCTTCTTTTGGCCACCCCCAGAAAAGCGTTGCCTAAAGTCGAAAAGTGTGGCCTTTGACCAAAGACCACACTTTTGCTAGTTTAGGCCACGCTTTTTCAGGGTTGTCAAAGGCATAAAATGTTGTAGTGACCTACCCTAACACAAGTCTCAGTGATTGATTTTAAAATTTGAACCCCATGACCTATAAGTCATACAAAGCCAATTGTACCGTTGCTCGGCTCCTTCCACCGATAGAACCAGGGGTGGATCTTTTAAGGGAGACCATGGGGCACGTGAATGGGTCTCTCTGTAAAATTTGATATTTTATGCATATATTTTTTAAAATTAGTACTCCTCCGGTCCACAATAAGTGATTTTTTGGCTCTTTTTTTTTTGTGGTCCAAAATAAGTGATATTTTCAGATTTCAAGAATGAATTAATTATTTTTTTTCCTACATTGCCCTTGAAATAAATAATGTTGGAGAATGTGTTAGGAGCGTTTATGTGAAGACATAGTAAAGATTAATATGGTCAATTTCATTGCTAAATAATGTTAAAAGGTGAATTTTTAAATATGTGTAAAACAACCAAAAATCACTTATTTTGGACTGGAGAGAGTATAAAATTAACCGTTGGTACCTATGCTCGAAGAAGGTTGAATAATGCACTTGTTTGAAGGTTGAGTTATTTATCAAGAGGAATAGGGTAATAATTTTCACTTAGTACATTTTTTTTATTCTTTTTTAGTAGTGCACTTATGTACTAAAAAAACCTAGATACGCCTATGCGTAGAACACAACAATACCAAAATGTTTTCTAGTTCAAACACCAAACCAAGAGCAATTTCAGTGTCCCACCAATTCTTATTCTTTGTGCACATAACTGCAACATATATTTCACCGTCCTCATTGGATCAAGCAGCCAACCTTGACGAATGGCGTCATCTTCTTTTACCAAAGCCTCTTGTTTTAAGTAACTTTTTGACTTTTTACCATAATAACAGAAAAAAAAATCAGAAAATTACCAGAGTTCAAGAAGCCAGGGGTTGACCAATTAAGGGCCATGTGTATACACAAAATCCATTAAAGAAGCCACCGGAAGTCAAATGGATCCGAAACTTTTTTGATGCTTTTTTTGGACAAAAAGCACATTTTTATGCTAAAAAAAAAATTACACAAATAGGCACTTCGCAGTTCTATACTGCGAATTGACTTAACGGAAATTTAGCCGTTAAGCTAATTCGCATTAGAGTACTGCGAATTAATAAATAAAAAATTTAATTAATGCGCAGTAGAGTACTGCGAATTAGTTAAAAAATTATTGATTAGCAGTATTCTACTGCGTATCATAAAAAAAAATTAGCTAATTCGCAGTACTATACTGCGAATTAGGTATTTCTTTTATTAATTTGGCCCCCACCAATAATTAACTGACATAACAATAATTCAAACATATAAAACGTAGTATTGTACTGCGAAGTACTTAAAAAAATTCTGACCTTGCCTTATTTAAAGGCGTTTCAGTTTTATGAAAATCCATTCAATATAAACTCAAACTTCCGTTCATACTTCTCTCTTCTTCTTATCAATCATTTTTGTACAATGTCTGAAGAGCCAAAAATAAGGGTTTCATTATATTGGGGGGTGAGGTTGTGCTGGAGAATAACTCTGTGAGGTATAGCTCACCTCCACAGTGTCATGTTAAATTGCCGCTTACTATGGAGTAAGATACATTGGTATCGTTGTTACGTAAAAAAAAATGAGTGAGAGGAGGCGTTCGGTTAACCTTAAAGTAACTGGTAGATTTCCGTATTCAGTGACTCGGCAGGGCTTTGCTTATTATTCTAAGTTTAACATCGAGGATGATGAAACTCTTAGAGATTTTTTGCGGATTCCGGATGAATATAGGGAATTTATTGTAATAAAATTATTGGAAATGTACGTCAAGGTGGAAGACGTTCCCAATAATGAGGGCGTGCGTAGTAGGGATAACCCCCGGTCATCGGGTGGTTATTCTGGAGCAGTTTTTGCCGTACAGATTGCTGATGAAAGAGCTTGCCTTGATTTAAACTTGTCACCACCG
>NC_031991.1:68405819-68436251 GCF_001879085.1 Nicotiana attenuata
ACTTGGATGTTGTCGGCGGAGAGAAGAAAAGACGTGTGTATGGATTGGGCTCTCAAGCTGCGACTTTGTATCAAGGCTGCAATTCTGCCACTTCACGCCATTTGCCTGTAGTACCAGATACCCCGCTGCTGACGAGCGCATCAAAGTGCTTGAGGAGGAGGTGTTGCGTATGAGAGAAACACAAGAGAGGATTCTTCAAGAGCGCGTGGAGGCAGAGGTGCAACAACGCGTAGACCAAGAGGTCTCGCGTTTGAATCAACAGAAGGATGATCGATTTCGGTCTATGGAGGAGCGATGGATGCGCAGGATGAGCGAGATGGCATTATCATCTCACCCATCTGGTGTTCCTACTCCCTTTAACAGGGACTAACCAAATGCTTAAGTATTTAACATTGTTAGACTTTAGCTACTTGGATACTCTCTAAGTGCTATTTTAACGTTGGCAGGCTTTTGATTATTGGATGCTTTGTAATTTTTAATATGTTTAGACTTTTGCTAGTAGAACTTATATTTTGGCATGTTTTAACTTCGTATGTTTTATTATATATTTCATATTATGTTTGTTATGGTTGGTTGTTGTTGTCTTCATGCTTTTAGCTAATTTTTTCATAAGTATTATTAATTATTTGTTAAAGCTGAAAGTCCAAAATTAAATTTGTGACAGATCTACATGGTCAAAAATATTCACCAAATTCTTAAATAGTGATGGGAACTTATGTGTCACAAATATTATGTATCCCAAATCTGTCACTAATATAGCTGCCAAATGTGTCAATTTGTGACAGAAAATTTTGTCACAATTTATTTGTGACAACATATTCTGTCACAATTGCTGTGAATATATAAATAAATTTGTCTCGAAAACTATTCTGTCACAATAATTGTCACGGATATATCTGTCACAAATCCGTCTCTATTTTGTGACGGAATCAAGCTACATGCAGGCCTCTATATTGCGACGGACAATTTTTGTCATAAATCTGTCACAAAAATTTTGTGACCGAAATTTGATCCGTCAAAAAAAATTTACGACCAAAGGTTTTGGGACGTCCCCATTTTTGTTACAATTTCGTCACTAACACAAATTTGTGACGGAATTGTGACAGAACCGTCCGTCACAATTTTGCCATTTTCTTGTAGTGGTTGCTGCATACGTAGACACGTATAGTGGAAAGTTGCATCCATTAGGTGCTGAGCATTATTGGCCGCCGGAACCTTTTAAGATGGTATGTAACAAGGACTATTTGCGCAAGCTGCAAGTGCAAAAGATAACGTGCATACGGAACCAAATGGATGTTGGTGAGTCCGTTTATGCGCGTAAATGTGGCATATGCTTGCAAACAGGACACGACCGTCATAAATGTCCTTCAGGCGGTGTGCGTGGCGGTGGTAATCCAACTCCTGGTGCAAGTTCGTCGAATATACCTAACTATAAAGGATACCCCTAGTCTTTTGTTTTGGTATTGTTTTTTGTAATACGTGTTTGTACTTGTGTATTTTGGAATGAGTGAAGAAAAATCTGTTTAATTGCAGGAAAATATAATATGTAAAGCGTGGTTTGATAGTTTCATATAACAACACAAGCACTTAAACTTAACGTCCACTTCAATTAAAATAAAATTTAGCACAACAAACAAGGAAAATATTACTACAGCACAAACATAGCAGGCCAACATAATAAAAATACATGAAATATGAAAAGTACACTAAACACATAGTAGGGATTGTTTAGTCCCGGTTGCCACTTATTCTCCGCTCCAACCACTTAAATCTTTCTTCTAGTTGTTCTTTTTCTTCTTCTACCTCTTTCAGTTTTGCCTTCACCTCCGCAAGTTCCCGTTTATATTTTTGTTTACGTTCCTTTTGTGCTTGACAATTCCATTGTGCTTTTCATTTTTTTTCTCCCACCTCCTTCAGTTTCACCCTCATTTCTGCAATAATTCTATCGCTTTCTCTTTGCATTTCAAGTTGGCGTAAATTCTGATTATGAAGAAAGTACAGTTGTTCTTTGTAGTACTCCTGGTAACATGGTTCATCAACCCATTCCTCAAACTCACACATAGGTTCGCCAGGAACCTTGTAAAACTGGTTCAGACAGTGCCAGTAGCGGCGTCCAGCTTCACCACCGTCCCAACAATTTTGCATCATGCATGATTTTCCACAGTAGCACTTTGATGCACGAAGAGGTTGAGCCATATTTGCTTTTAATGAAATATTTGCTTGTAGTAATTTTTGAGCACACAAAAATAACTACAATGAGCCCGTTATTTATAAGCGAGACAAAATAATTAATTCACAGTATAGTACTGCGTTTTATAGAGTTGTCTTGTCGTTCTGAAAAAAGGTGAAAACCATGTGAAAAAGCTGCTGTCTTGCAGAAAAATTTAATAATTAATTCGCAGTATAGTACTACGTTTTATGGAGTTGTCTTGTCATTCTGAAAAAGTTAATAATTAATTTACAGTATAGTACTGCGTGTTATTGAGTTGTCTTGTCATTCTGAAAAAGATGAAAATCATGTGAAAAAAGTTGTTGTCTTGCAGAAAAAGTTAATAATTAATTCACAGTATAGTAGTGCGTGTTATTGAGTTGTCTTGTCGTTCTGAAAAAGATGTAAATTATGTGAAAAAAGTTCATTTCTTGCAGAAAAATTTAATCATGAATTCGCAGTATAGTACTGCGTTTTATTGAGCTGTCTTGTCATTCTGAAAAAGATGTAAATTATTTATAAGCGGGTTTCTTGCAGATAAATTTAATAATTAATTCGCATTATAGTTCTACGTTTTATGGAGTTGTCCTGTCGTTAAAAATTTAATACTTAATTCGCAGTATAGTACTACGTTTTAGGTTTGCAAGGTTTGTGTTAGTGTTATACTGTTTAAGTAAAATTGATGTTCAAAGGCAATTAAAATAAAATTGTTGCTAAAAGATAATTGTTACCGTTAATTACATAACGTACTATTTACACAAAGTAAAAATACATGTAAATCAGTGAGTCCCGCAGCCTGTGTGCTTCAGTGTTGCTGCCGGCCTAAGTCGCATCCCTTGTCGCCCGGGTACACTATCTGGATCATCGTCATCAAGCCGCCTCTTTATGTGAGGATGTGCAGCAGCATCGACACCACAGCTGGCAGGATCGGAAGAATAGGCCGTCGGGCCGTCAGCAACCTACAACACAAGTAGTAATCTTAGCAAACCTAAAAAGAATATTTGTATTGTACGTGTAGAGTCAAAAAAAATATTTTCTCACTATGGTCTCGTCCGCCGCCTGAGTATATGCATTCGTGGTGTTCTCATCAAAGCATGTAGTGGCCTCGAAGATGGGCTGGGACGAAACCTTCATAAGAAAGGTAAAAAATAATTAATGTCAGCTCATTAAGGAAAAGAAAACAACTTTGAAATTTTAAAGTAATACAAACATACATGCAACTGTGGTAGATCCGCATCAGTCGCCGGGGATGAGGCATAACTCAAACTGCGCCCGCCATCAACGTCCCGGGTGGGCCGATCCTCAGCTGCGGTAGATGGGCATGCAAAGTACTGGTCTACATCCCCGTCGAATGTACCCGTGATCGACAATGCTCCTGATGGGGCGACCTGCGATGCTGGCAGAGATAGCTGAAGGCTGTACGACCGCATGTTGCTGGATGGCTCATCGACCTGAGGTCCATAACCCAGCATCTCTAAGAGCCTCATCTCCAAAATCCCCATCATGTCCCTCAACAGGTGGGCCAAGAAGTGCCTCATAGCCCCCTTGCTGGGGACCACCTCCTCGCCGTCCCCTACGACCCCCGCGACCCCGTGGCGCACCCCTGCCTCGTGGGGCACCCCTCTCTCGTGCCCTACCCTGCCTCGTGGAACACCCCTACCCTGATGGTAGTCCTCTAGCGCCGCATACTGAGCCTCGTGGTCCAACCTCGCGGCATCTCTCGTCTGAAGCAGGGTCTGACGAGCCAGCTGTTCCACCCGCCGCCCATAGTCAACGAGTGCAGGATTGTCGTCATGCTGCTGCATCTCCTAGCCCAACTGGTAGAGGCTATGAGTCCCAATAGCCTGTGAAACATTTAAAATATTAATTAAATAACGCTATATCACAATTATAAAATAGTAATAAGCCACAAAAACATACCAGTGCCTCGTGCCTCGCGGCGTATGGTCTGTAGCGATCGCCAAGCACATGAATGGGGTTCCCGATCATCCGTCGGGTGTGACGGAGGTACCATGACGCATACAGATGAATGGTGGCCTCCTGGGTAAATGTAGGTGCTGGCGGAATACGGTGACTTCGCTCCTCCCAAGTATGGACCTGCTGCTCTAGCCATGCCATATATGTAACGTCCACCCTGGCACGGTCGTCCCGCTGATAGTGTGTAGCCTCCGATCCAGGCTCCCTCGGTATAGGCTGGGGACGGTGAAACTGGCGAAGCACACGCTGTGTAGCATGATACTCAACCTGATCGAAGAAAATCATCGGGACGGAGGTGCTCCAAAGCAGTCTGTTGGCTGAGCAAATATCAGGCAGCTGAGCTAGCAACTCGTCGCTGTATGGCGTCCAGATGAAATACCAAATAATAACATAAAAGTGAGTATGCGCAACACAACTCAATTACTAATTCGCAAGTGTAGGTACATATTTACCTGTCCGTCCACCAGCATATCTAACACATCCCTGACAAGGGGGAGATTATGATGAGCATCGCTTCCTCGGTAGTTCCCACGCCGGAGAATCCACCTAGAAGATAGAGGGAGAAACGGATAAGCCTGACCGGGCGCAAATGGTGGTAGAGGTGGCTGCAACGGCATGATCCACTGCCAGGCCCAAACCTAAGATAAAAGGTTGATGTAAAATTTATGAGTCATTTCGACCATATAGAATTCAGAATAATGAACAGAGTATTCGAAAATGTTGTCGCCTGTAGGAGGGGCAGAAAACCACATATGTCCACCGCTGGACCCATACTCGCCCGGCACATGCTCCTATACAGGTATGCCAGAACAGCAGCACCCCAGCTGTACTGAGGTAAATCATCCAGCCGCTGAAGATGATGGAGAAAGCGAAGACTCACAGTACTCCCCGAAGTGTTTGTGAACAAGACACACCCGAAAAGCAGGAGCAGCGCCAACCGCGTGTATCTCTCAATGGGAGATCCTCCGTCTCCCCGGTAATGTCACGGTGCAAAAAAAGCCATATGATCTCTAATGGCTGACAAAAGAACGCAACTGCCCCCAGCGCCACCCTCTGGTCTATAACCAGTAAGCTGCCCCATCATATCCAAAAACTGGGCGCGCATCAAGGATCTAATGTAATGGGCCAGTGTCACAGCCCGTCCATCTACACGCATCCCGTACAAAACCTGAAGATCCTGTAGCATGATGGTGGCCTCTCTAGTGGGCAAGTGAAAACTGTGCATCTCCGGTCGCCACCGCTCTACCAACGCTGTGATAAGAGACCAATCGAGCTGCATCCGTCCAAGCTCAAAAATAGTATAGAAGCCCGTAGCCTGTAAGCGCGCGACTACGCGGGCATGGAAAGGATGCTCCGCCATGAACTCCCACAAATCATCAGGTCTCCTGGGGCGGAGAGCCTGCTCCGATAGTTGTCCCTCCCATACGTAGGAGGACCTATGGTCGCCCTGCAACACTAACAGCTGATCCTCGGCAGGTCCAGGATGCGCAGGCGGCGGAAAAGCCATGTCGTCTACTATAATTTAAACAAAATTAATTGTATGTGTTAGTTTAATAAATTAAATAATTATTTTTAATATTGGACTGAGTAATTGTCTATGGGTTCGAGGCTCGATATTTTGAGGCCCGGTATGCTTAATTATTATGCGTGTCATTTTCAACATTTTTTCAATTTTGTTAACTTAATAAATTGAATAATTTATTATGTTTAATATTGGACAGAATAATTATGTATGGGTTACAGGCTCGATTTTTTAGGCCCGGTAGCCCCGAGTTATCCTTAATTATTATGTGTGTCAATTTTAATATTTTTACAATTTTGTTAGCTTAATACATTAAATAATTAATTATGTTAGTATTGGACTGAATAATTATGTATGAGTTCCACGCTTGATTTTTGAGGCCCGGTAGCACCGAGTAATCCTTAATTATTATGTGTGTCAATTTCAATATTTTTACAATTTTGTTAGCTTAATAAATTAAATAATATTAAGTTATTATTAGTATTGGACTGAATAATTATGTATGGGTTCCAGGCTTGATTTAGGCCCGGTAGCACCGAGTTATCCTTAATTATTATGCGTATCAATTTTAACATTTTTAGAATTTTGTTAGCTTAAGGAATTAAATTAAATAATATTGAATTGGACTGAATAATTATGTATGGGTTCCAGGCTCGATATTGGAGTTAAATTTACAACATATATTAATTTGTTGCTTTTGTAAGTTTATTGTTATAAATTAAATAAGTAATTTTGTAAAGTGTAATCTAAAAGGCTCTACTACGCTAAAAGGCTATATATTTTACTACACTAAAAGGCTCTATATTTTACAACACTAAAAGGCTCTATATTTTACTACACTAAAAGGCTATTTATTTTACTACGCTAAAAGGCTATTTATTTTACTACGCTAAAAGGTCACAATTACATATAAAAACAACTAACATAAAAAAAAATATGAACAACAAACAAAAAAAATAATATTAATTTTTTATTTAACCAAATAAAAACATAACATTTAAAATACAAATAATTTATCAACTTTTAACAATTTTTTTTTACCAAAACTAATAAATCAAGTCGAGTATAAATAAGATACAAATTTAAACACAAACATAACACAAATTAACATGGAAACACATTAAACAATACAAATATGCATGTACTATACGAGTTTCAACATAAATAAAATCGAAATACCTCGATTTAAATTTTTTGAATTTGATTGAAATGGAATTTTTACACTCGAAAGAAGGAATCCAAAGCTTGTCTTGTGCCTGGGACCTACACTCCTTGCTCTTTAGATGACGGGTGGGGCCGAAATTTTTTTTTTTTTTTTAAATTCACGGGGGGTGTGGGACCAGATTTGGAGCAGAGGACTATTTTAATGGGGTGGGGCATCGTTTCTGTCGGTCCAAGGAAGAAGAAGGGTTATATTTTCAAAAGGCAATTTGCAATATTATACAGCGAATTAGTAATTCGCAGTATAATTCTGCGAATTGCCTTTTGAAAATAAAGCTGGGCCCATTTTAAGCAATTCGCAGTATAGAACTACGAATTGCAAAAAAAAAAAAAAAATTATTAATTCGCAGTACTCTAATGCGAATTAGCTTAACGGCTAAATTTCCGTTAAGTCAATTCGCAGTATAGTACTGCGAAGTGCCTATTTGTGTAACTTTTTTTTTAACATTAAAAATGTGATTTTTGTCCAAAAAATCATCAAAAAAGTTTCGGACTCGAAGTCAAATACATTTATAGTTAAAACATATTCAATCTAATATTGTCACATGGCTCTGGAAATAAATAATACTATATTACTAGGATTTGTTCCAGCATCCAAGATTCAGTTTAGCTGGTTCTCAGGAAAAACAATTACTAGTTGCAGATATGCCTCTTTAATGAACTACACAAACTGGCACAGAAGGTTCTCTTTGCTGTCGAGCTTCAACGGCTAGTGCCCACCAGCCCACCACCACATAGTTGTATAAATTAATCACGAATATGAAACACTAATATATTCTCTAGGAAATCATGATGGATCGGCAAAAGAATCAAATCTGATTTTTTGAGATATTGTGTTAAATTGGAGGAATATGGAACTCAAGCTCTTCAGGATTCTGAATCATTTTGATGCTTAGTATCACAACACATCAGAGGCAAGTCCAAGATTTAAACTTGATTGAGCTAACTCTACTTTTGAAATTATGAATTTATATATATTTCATGTCAAAAATACTAGGTTCAATTGAACCCCTAAAGCATATGCTGAGTTACGTAACTATTGCTGATAGTTTTACACTTGCGCAGATTTGAGTAGCAATGGACTTCCAAGGTATAGACGAATTCAATTCATTAGTATAAATGAAAGTTGCATCATGTTTCCTAAATTCATTTGTAACAAGGTAACATGATGTTTCACTTGATGCTGTATAAGATCGCATTTACAACACTCCCACCCTCCTCTTCTTTCCTACCTAGAGCAGCTAATACTCTATCCACAGAAATTTTAAAAAAAAAAGACCAAGAACAAATGAAAGAAAGGAAAGATAGAGAGTCTTGAACTAGATGCCTGTGTAATGTTGTGATGGAAGCAGATGCACTTGCATCCATATTCTTTTGTATGTGGCGAGAGGTACTCACTCCAAAGATCGATACATAACGACTTCCAGTTCTGCTTCAGCAACTGAAAACTCATGCTGCTACCATCAGACATCATTTTTCAAGCAGATTTTTAAGCTGTTCTCGAGCTTCTTCAAGGGCACCTAACAAGTTCTCTGGTTTCCTCCCACCTGCCTGAGCAAAATTAGGTCGACCACCCCCTCCACCACCACACGATTTAGCTAGAGGCTTTATAATGTCACCGGCTTTAATTCCAAGATCAACAACTCCAGGGGTTAAAGCAACGACAAGGCTAACTTTTCCATCTCCTGGGCATGATCCTAGAACCACAGCTGCCGGATCTTTCAACAAATCCACCAGATATTCTGCCGCACTCTTGAGTGAATCAGCATCGACATCATCCATGGACTCAACTAGGAGCCTAGAAAACATTAATTGTAACAAGTTAGAAGTATCAAAGTGTTGTTACTTATTCACGACATTTAAGCACATAAACAAAAACATTAAGCAGCAGTGCACACTTCATCTACTTCTTTTGCAATGCAAGGAGTAGGACCATATTACTGACTGGGAAAAATTAGTTCCATGTGCATATATGTGCTGATTCACTGGATTAGAATTGCAGACTTTGTTATGCATCCTTTGTTTGAGATATTACTCTACAGACTACCACTTTCAAGATATACAAAGGAATAAAAGAAGCCAATATAAAAGGTAATTTAATTGGAATAAATATACTGAGATTTTCTTTACAAGGCCAATGAATACAACAGCATTTGGTTACCTAGTATTTTTTGAAGTTCCAACGGTAGATGCTCTGCTAGAAAGTGTTGACGCCTTATAGATTGCTGCTTTTGCCCGAGCAGCTGAAACTTCATTTCTTGTCAACCGTAGTTCTTCCAAAAGTCCTTCTACCCTGCCAGTTACTTCTTCAGCTTTTACCTTCAAAAAGTATGATTTCACTTCAATACCATAGAATTAATCAAAAATAAAAGAGGGTTTATGCTGCTGTTAGAGCATTTAGATGTACAATCAGTGACCTGTTCAGGAAATTTTTTAAATTGCCTATTGGTTTAGCAAATTTTCAAAACCTCTTTTCAAAAATCGAAACCACCTCGATGGAAAAAAGTGTTTGGTTTCAAAAATCAACTTAAAATACTGTTTCAGAAACAAAATATAATAATATTTTCACAAAATACAGAAGTTACAAAAAGATTATCAAGAAAATAATCTGCCCACACAATTTTTTCCTAATATTGTCCAATAACATGTTGAACAACAAAAATGTCGAAGAAAGTTTCCACTGAAAAGGTGTCCATGAAACCTTACTTTGAGAGTGGAGCATAGCTGCTTCATGTAGTTATCTCTCGTAAGGACATACTCAATGAAAGCATCTCCAGCTACAGCTTCAATTCGTCTAACTCCTGATGCAATGCCCTGTTCAGATATGATTTTGAATCCACGTATCTCAG
Organism: Nicotiana attenuata; assembly: GCF_001879085.1. NCBI lineage: Eukaryota > Viridiplantae > Streptophyta > Magnoliopsida > Solanales > Solanaceae > Nicotiana > Nicotiana attenuata. The sequence continues at coordinate 68,415,598 of NC_031991.1, forward strand.
CAGTATTGCTTACATGGGTGCCACCACATAATTCCATTGATACGCCAGGAACCTCGACTACACGTACCTATATAGGTTTTCATTAGGGAAGACCCAAATCAAACAATTTGAAATTTAATACATGGTAAAATCTCATTGTCAGACTTAATCCTCAAAATGGACAGATGTACAGTTTAATCTCTATGTTTCAAATACTCAAAAAAGAGAAAGGCTGGTAGTCACTCCGAATGAGCTTTAATAGCATAAAGTAATAATAAGGTAGCAGCCAGAAAAATCTCCCCTGCTCTATAATCATCACATTCTTAACATAAAATTGGTAAGCATTAGCACCTGTTCTCCATATTTTTCTCCAAACATTGCAATTGCCCCATCTCTTTTTGCATCAGTCAGAGACAAGACTTTTGTTTCCAGAATCACAGCATCGCCAATCCATTGGTTGATCAAACCTTCAATTTCAACAAGTTCCTTGTCTTGAAGAGGCCGATGGAAGTTGAAGTCAAATCTCAGACGATCAAAGGCAACCAATGATCCTGCTTGAGATGTTTCCTGACCAATTACTCTTTTGAGTGCCGATTGAAGTAAATGAGTAGCTGTATGGTGAACCTGAAACGAAGCACAAAATTGAAGTTGATAAATTCGATTAGACCAATAAATTTCTGGAGACAAATGGTTCAATCAGCAAATATTGAAATGCAATGGGAAGGCTAAACAGATGATTCAGGAAGCACAGCTACTACAGAATCTTACATCAATCATTTTTTTCTTTCCTGAAAATGATGCATATCCATTCATTTTCTAGAATTTACAACATAATACCTTAGCCCGTTGCCTCAAGTTTGCATCAACAGCAGCTTCTACTTCTCGGCCGACCTCTATCATACCTTCTGTAATTGTCCCTTTGTGGACGAATATATTACCCATGGATTTTTGAACGTCTTTTATCTCTACAATGGCTTGCTGTTCATTTTCAGCCTCCATCATATATAGAAAACCGTTATCCCCAATTTGGCCTCCTGACTCAGCATAAAATGGAGTCCTGTTCAGCAAAATTTCCACTTCACTTCCTTTGGAGACTTGTGCTACAGGACTACCATTTACCAACAAACCCTCAACCACTGCCTTGGAACGGAGAGTATTGTAGCCAAGAAACTCAGTATCAGGAATATCTTCAGCAAGGTTTGCACCATTTTCAATTCCTAGTTTAACAGTATCATGTGCAGCCTGAGATAGCTGTCTTTGCTTCTCCATTTCTATGTCAAAGCTATTCATATCTATACCAATTCCACGTTCTTCAGCAACTTCGTTTGTTATCTCCACTGGAAATCCATAGGTGTCATACAATACGAATGCATCCTTCCCCGACAGACAGGGTGCAGTCTCAGTTCCCTGAGCATTTAATAATGCATCTGCTAGCATCTGGTCAAGAAGTTTTTCTCCCCTTTCTAGAGTCAAGACAAAACGAAGCTCCTCCCTTTTCAATTCCTCAAGTATGCGGGATGCTCTGGTCTTCACATCAGCATCTATATTGGTGCTTAGTTCAATCACCTTTTTAGCAAGTATCGGCAAAAATGCTCCTTGAAGATCACCCATCCCATCTCCCTTTACACCAAGTAACCTGCCTGTTCGAACAACCCTTCTAATGAGGCGACGTACCACATACCCCCTCCCAATATTTGATGGGTTGACACCATCAGATATCAGATAAACAACTGCACGCATATGATCTCCAATTATCTGGATTGATCAGAATTAGAAGGCTTTCAACACATTAGAAGGTAAACTAGTTCACAAACAAAACGACCAGTATAAATATTACTTACAATCTTTCAGTTGTAACGTACCTTAAGCTTTGTTTTTGTAGAATCATCCGCAAGAGCATATGAGACATTTGCCAATTCTGCAGCCTTCTCTATGATGGGAAATATTAAGTCGGTTTCGTAATTGTTGGGGACCTGTGAAAAATGAAGAGAATCTCTAAGTAAACAATGTTGAACAATCACAATGTATGAATCACAAGTATCATAAATCCTAAATTATGGGAGGTTTTTTTTTGCCACCAAATCCAGAGGCAAAGAAAAAGAGAGATCCGATACCTAATTTGTTCCTATACTGACTCAGAAATGTTGTTGTCTCACAATTACCTTCTGCAGAATCCTGGCCATACGCTCTAAACCAAGTCCAGTATCTATATTCTTTTGCTTTAAAGGCTCAAGTGAACCATCATCCTTCTTATTGTATTGCATAAAAACAAGGTTGTAGAACTCTATAAATCTTGTATCATCTCCAAGATCCTGATAGTTAGACCACAGGGTTAGATAAAACGAAGAGGAGCAAATAAAAAGCAAAACAGAAAAATGTATGAAACTATGAGACCACCTCACCTGAGCAATGACCACGTGATAAACTGAAAATGAAAAGGGAAAAGGGCATGTTAAATGTCTAATACTTACAACATTGTAAGTGCCCCTCTCGGGATGGAAATCGTAATAAAGTTCAGAGCATGGACCGCACGGACCAGTAGCTCCACTTGTCCAAAAGTTGTCATCTTCTCCAAGTCTTATTATTCGCTCTTTAGGAACACCTATCTGCAGCATGAAACAAGGATAACTGTGTTAGCACCTCTGCGTGGGTTCCCATAGTAGAGTACTACCTGTAAATAACTGAAAGTTAGAGGATAGAAGACCAAGATAGCATCAAAGATATTCCATTCAAGATCAAATGTCGAAATAAATGCAGTTATTGTTAAAACTTGGTTGCAATAGACTTCACATATTTGGCAGCACACAGGAATCCAACAGAGAAGAGGTTTCTTTGGGTTAAGAAGGTAGTTGAACAATAAACGTGTTCTTCTAAATTATCTATACTATACTAAAAGCACGAAGGCCCTTAGCGAAATGTCGTTCGTCTTTTTTACCCTTTAAAAATAAAATTCACATTGGACAAAATTGTAATTCAAATTAGTTTTCTAATATTTAGGAATTCATAATCAACTGAAATCTTTATCATTAAATCCTTCTTTATTTAAATTAAGTAAAAAGTCCTAATATTTAGGACACTAAAATTAATTAAAATTTTATTTTATATAAATAATCTATATATTTGTACAAGAAGTATGTAGAAGGAAAATTTCTTTCTCAAGGAAACTCCACCATAATTCGCGGTTCTTGTCATTGAATTTTAATTTACGAGGTTAATTTGGCCTCTATATTTACTTTCACACCAAACAAATCGTTCTTAAGTTTTCAATCCATGAATATTTATTTAAAAACTTGGTTATTAATTGTAGGGATAATTTTATAGATACCCTCGTGTTTTTCTCTATCACACTTACCTTTCCCATGGCATATAATGTTATGCTTATCTTTCTTATTTGTTTTTGTAATAATTCTTTTTACCTTTTTTTTGTTAATGAATCAAAATATAATTTAAACATATGCCGTTTCAGTATTAGCTCTTATAATTAATTGATTTTATGAGTATTATCTTTAACAAATAGGCCAATATTTCTACAAATGGTATTTTTCCATTAGCTTTAGTAACAATAGCCATTGTTGGAAAAAGATAGTAATCACATATTTGTGATAATGCTTTAATAATCATGTTGGAAAGGGAACAGAAAGCTAAAAATATCAATAGAAAAAATGGATTTTTTTAAGTTGAATGGTTTCAGGAGAACTCAAAGCATACATAAAGAAAAACTAGGAAACTAGAAATAGCTTATGGTATTTATTTATATTACCAAGCAAAACTATAATAAGTCGAAGGCTGCAAAAATTGTAATAAGGTAATTAAACAAGTCACTAACACTGGTTCTAGAGACAAAGAACTAATATATTAATCATGACCAAGAAGAAGAGAGAAAAAAAAAAAAAAAAGAAAGAAAGAAATAACATACATCAAGAATATCTCTATTTAAAAAAAGGCATTTGATGACTTCAGTAGGACATAATTTCTTCTTTCATTGAGCTAGATAAAATTGACATACATTATTTTCAAAAACTTACTATCTTTTAGTTTATATTTAATAACTCAAAAAATATTGTTTAGTATATTAGTATAATTTAAAAAATTATACTTAATAATATAGGTTCACGCGCAACGCGCGTACCCTAAAACTAGTTAAAGAAAATGTGCTCTTCTAAGTCATTAATTGAGTTATCCTCATGGAACCTAAGCCATCATGGAGAAAGCATGGTGTTCAGCCTTGAAATTCATCTAAGCTTGAGGATACATTGGTAGTTCACAATATGAACACATCATGCATATTTCAGGACCCTAAATACAGTATTGGTTGTCTGATACACTTCTCTTCACTCGAAAGCAATGAAGTTCTTTAGGCATCTTTGAATGACCACAGTACACCTCTGTTCAGTCTAAATGAAAGGTCGTCCTCCATCATTTATTTACCCGATCTTTACCATGCAAATCTAGTTAATTGCATGAGGATTGATGTTACCACTACACTAAAGATATAATGCATCAGACAAATCTTTAAGTGATGTACCTCATCATGCCATAGTGCAAAAGTTTCATCATCATCTTGGTAAACACTAATCCATAATTTATCAGCTGGGAGTCCATATCTGCAAGCAAAGACTATTTGACAGTCAGTTCCTTTCAATGCAAAGAACAAAAGTTGGAAAAACTATGCATATGTTTGCATATATGGATGCAAATGTTTGGTATTTTATCAGATGCACCAGCAAGAAGATTGAAAAATATGATTGAAAATTTGTCTCTTAAAATAGTATTAACCATAGGATAATGACACTTTTCAACTGGTTGTTAAAGGGTTTCTATTTGAACCAACAAAATTGTTAACAAATAGCCAAGTTCATTTGTGTCCTTAATTATATGCCTGAAACCATTATATAATAACTTTTTTAGATGCTTTTGTCTCCATTTAAGGCATTCTAATCTTCTCATTTTTGAGAAGGGGTCTATATAAGCAGAAATTATGCTGCCACAATAGTTTCCTCCTTGGGAACATGTAACATCATACTTCTATCAAATAGCATACAAAGTAGTTGATAATGAGACTGCATAAACACAACTTATCTTACTCTGAGGTGGAGAGCTCCCATGCCCACTTAATAGCTTCTTTTTTAAAATAATCTCCAAAACTAAAATTTCCAAGCATCTCAAAGAATGTCTGATGTCGGGATGTTCGACCCACATTCTCAATATCATTTGTCCGGATGCATTTCTGAGAAGTAGCTGCGCTAGGCACTTCCCTCGGTACCTGAATAAAGTAAACCAGAATTTCTTTATGTCGAATAGAGGTATTCACACAATTCCATCAGCTTGATATCAGCACCAACAGTAAAACAAGGAAAGAGAATCACATAATTTTGGCGGATCTTTTAGTTTGTAAGAAACCTATTTTTTATGTTTCCCAGGTAATAATAGAGGTACAAAATGCTATATTTTCATATAGATTTTTCTTGAAAATTCGTATTTTCATGTAGAATATTATTCCTCTCATTTGCTTTTCAAAAGACAAAAAGATAATATAATTAATACCAACAAAAAGTTCAGTCTGACCTCATAAAATCAAATACGGGGACTCAATTTGAAATAGATGGAATAGAAGGTTTCTTCTGTTTAAAGCATTTCAAGCGAAACAAGACACTTGCAAATATAAACAAGAATAATCAAGATATGGATGTCAATTTACTGTTAAGATCCAGCCCATGTCATGCTCAGCAAGTGATTCCATGCATTTTATTATTAGATTTATGTCTTTTAGCTTTCAAAAGTGCCTTCTGACTTAAATAGCTATTTGACAACTTTTGCCAAAAAAAAAAAAGAAAAATTGCAATACTTCTTGTAGAAGAAGGCTTGAAACTTTGGCTGGACGGCTGTCATTTTTTTGAAGATTTGTGAGTGGAAAAAGCTATGTTGCGCGGACTCTCCAAAACTGCATACTACTCCAAAAATGCACTAGTTTTGGAGGATCCAGCACGCACCCATCGACAATTTCGGAAAGTCCGAGCAACATAGGGAAAAAGAACTAGAATGCTTCCAGAAAAAAAAAAACATAAACAAAAAGAACTAGAATGCTTGCGATTTGCAATTTCGATGATCAAGCAATGGTAAAAAAGAACTCTAAACACAAGCATACGTCTGTCATAGACATATTTGCTCGATGTCCTAGAAAGTTTTGTCCAACATATGGAGAATTAGATTTTTTCAATGCTGATAAAGTACATTTAATTTTCAAACCAATGACTTTTCACCAATCAGATGTTACTAGAAGTAAACGAAGACTTTAAAGTTGGGGAATCCCATGTAGAACCTTTCCAAGGAATATAGGCTTGAACTGAAGCATTCCTGCAATTGTCAGTAGAACTGTCGGATCATCCGGGACAAGAGAAGCACTTGGAAGAACCTTGTGACCTCGGGCAGCATAAAAGTCAAGGAAGCGCTGACGTATAGAGTCACCGCTTGTTTGGGGATCCTTTGATTTTTGCTCTACAAGTTCCTCAGCCACAGGTTGCGCTGAAGGTGAAAATGAGGTCCTATAAAATTTATATACTTCCCAAAATGAAAGCTGACAAGAGAAAGAAGGTCCTATTATAAACAAAAAATGGATATACCTTTTGCGACAAACTGTACTACTCTTGGTCCCTTTATACGAGCACGTCCATGGGATAAACTACTTGCATAAACTAAGGTTTGAGTCCTAACAATCAAACCTGAAGAATACCGATAACCTGCATTCAATTGTCAGCTTGGTGGTTAAATAGTTAGAAAAAACAAAAATGTTTCATATTTTCCAAAATTTGTGGTTGGCTGAATCTGTTTGGGAAATTCTTTCAAAAAAATTCTATGAATTCTTTCAAAAAATTCTTTCCGAAACATTTTAAGTTGAGTTACATAGCGGATAAAATTTCTATGAGTTTAAATCAATTTCCAAGCAATTTGAGCAACCTACATATATGGGTCTCAAATTCAAAATCCTGGCACACACAACCAAAATGTTTTCAAGGAAAAGACTGGAAAACAAGACTGTTCAATTTCAAAAAGATAAATTCATGAGTTACATTGGACGGATCAAGAATTTTCAAACCGCCTAAACCAATCAAACTAAGACCAAATCTGCAGTTTTAAAAGTTCACCTGATTGTTTTGATTTTAGAAACTTAGATACCAAAATCCTGATGTACTAGCTTTGTCCAAAACAGTGTCAATAAGGTATCAAGAGGTATTTCCAAATATAATACTCAAAAGAACTGGCACATTAAGCCTAATTGATTAGAATACAAAATTTATGTTCCTAATTTGGAAACATACTATTCATTGGGAGATAACTTGATGGAACAAAGTGCATGTGTCTTACTATCAGAGGTGGATTCAAAATTTAAACTTTATGAGTTCAACCTTTAAAGTTATTAGCATTGAACCTATTATTTATTTTTATAACTATGGGTTCATATATATTATTTGTGGTGATTTTAGTTGATTTTACACATAAATTTATGCTCCATGTCAAAAGTTATGGGTTCCATTCAGGGACGAAGCTACGTTGGCCTAAGGGTGGTCAACTGACGACCCTTCGCCGAAAAATTATATTACGTATAAGGTAAAATATTACTTTTTATTGATTAAAAATAGACTTTGAACACCCTTACATAGCCCACTAGCAAAAGGTGTTCAAAATTTGAACACCCTTATTAAATATCCTGGCTTCGCCACTGGTTCCATTGAACCCATAGAGATAATGATACATTTGCCCCAGCTTACTATTCAAGCTAATGTCAACGGAAGGTGACAAACAAAACCGAAAAGAGCTCGGCACTCAAGGATGTGACTAGGGGTGGCAAACGGGTGGGTCGAGTCGGATATGGGATGGGTCGAAAAACGGGTAACGAAAAAAACGGATAAATTATCCGAGCCGACCCATATTTGGATAACAAATGGGTTAACCGGTGGATGTTATCTAGGGCTTCATGAATATGATCACTTTCGGGAGAATTCCTAGTCTCCCAAACTTGAGGAACTCCCAATTTGAGGTTTTACAAATGTAAAAGTTAAACCCATTAATTATCTATTGGTTATCCAGTTTCTAAATTGATAATATGGTTCTTATCCATATTTGACCCGTTTTTAAAAAGTTCATTATCCAACCTATTTTTTTGGTAGATAATATGGGTGGTTAACTGTTTTCTTTTAACCATTTTGCCACCACTAGGTGTGACTCGACGGTTAATGAAGCAGGTGCAAACCTTGGAGACTAGAGCTCTAATAAAATACAAGCACAGACAAAAACAAACTAGTGATTATTCCAAGTTCCAATGCCTAAGCTTCGGCAGACAGAGTTACAGGTACCCAGTGGCAACAATCAGGCGCGGGCAAGCTGGCCCAAATACCACCATTTAAAAAGAAAAATCGAAATAGTTCACCATTCTCAGTAGCATATTTTCACACGCTATATCTAGATGCTGATTAATACGTTAATTAGAAGAAAGATTACCTCTTGAAAAGGGAAGATAAGGTTTTGACTGGAATCCTGAAGTGGGAAATTCAAGTAGAAAGTCCCTGCCATGGCTGCTAGTTTTTAAGGAATAAGGAAAGTTGAGGTTGGACATGGAGTCTTCTACGCCTTAAGTGTGTGCTTCGTTTCAAGTTGGCAGTTAAGTACGTTGGTGCACCCACAGAGACAGAGATAAGCCTTTGTGGGTGTGGCATATGACACATCCACATATTCTCTTTAAAATTATCCTCTCTGATTGCAATTTAGAGCTCCCCTGGGTCGGACACATGATTTGGGCCTTGCCCAGCTAGAGCCGACCCGGTTAAAGCCCATATAAACTACTAATTTTCCGTAAAAATAGCACGGGATAGTCAGTTTTCGGATTGATAATTGAAAAATAGCCAGCATTTGCAAAGTCATTGAAAAATAGCCGTATTTTGCTGCAACACGGAAAGTTCCAGCATAATATACTGGAAATTGGTGCACGTGTGTATGAACTCCAACACGTGGAAAGTTTCAGCATAATATATTGGAGATCGGAGCAGCTATGTATGAACTCCCAGCATATTATGCTGGACCAGTATATTATACTGAAACTCCAGTATATTATGCTGGAAGTCCAGTATATTTATACTGGAATTCCGGTATAATATACTGGAATTCCAGTATATTATGCTAGAATATTTTTCGGATTTTGAATAGTATTTTCGTTCAGATTTATCTTTACATGAAAAGTGGCTAAATTTCGACTACTTTTAAAATGTGACTATTTTTCAATTACCACTTGTAAATCAGCTATTTTTTAATTTCTCCCTAATTTTCGGGGTTCAATTTTCATTAGTGAGTTGGACATATTAATATTTGGATTTAGATACATACGCGTCATAAATTAAGTGGATATTCAACTTATTTTATATATATGATTTTCGAAACTTTTTTTGATATACAATTGTTCCACCGCTAAAATTGACTTCCTTTGTTTTAACTTAGGAAAATGCATAAATACTCCTCTTGAACTTGAGTCGGATTTCCAACTACACACTTAATCTTTGGGGGTCTTAGTAACCCCTCAATCTTTTTTTAAGTGAAATTATTACCACTTTTAGTGCTGACGTGGCAGAGAATGTGTGCTCGCTCTCTTGGAGGCGTGTGAATGGCTAAAATAAATTAAATAGATTAATTTATACACATGGCATTTTTTAATTGGAAACCTTACAATTAATTATGCTAAACTATCACATCATCTTAAGCACCTTCCCCTTTAAAGAGAAGCCGGAGCAACATATATCCTTCTCCGACCAGAACTCCTCGCCGGATTAAGACAGAAGAAGAGACAAAGCAGCATTCTGTGATTTACATCATTTGTCTTCTATTAACAATTACGGTCGATCAATGTCATGTTTCCTCCCATTCATCACCTCCTCCATTTAACAAATGCAACTCTCAGTGCTTTATGTAACATATCTTTCTTTTTTTCAATTTTTATGTAACAAAAGCAAATCATCTACCTAAGATGCAATGGGTTCTCGAGAAAATTCTCGATGCCGGAAAAAATGGAGTCCATATTTAGAGAACTCCGGCAAGTTTAAGCTAACCACTCACTCCGAAAATTCTCCTCAGATCTACCACCACCCATGCCCACCTTGTTAGACGTTAAAAGAAATCTAGTGATAAGAATATGTTGGTGTGGATTTTCTGTGTATTCCAATGATTGTTTGTACAGGTATAAATACAAGAGAATAAAGAAAATAATGAAATCCTATTTGTACACTTGTCTATTTTCTTACCATTCCCTACTATACAACAATAATATTCCCTTTTATCTAATTACACTACACGTATGAAAGATCTATCTAGAAGGTGCAAAATAAAATGCTTGACAACTGTGTAATCTATTATAAAATATCAATGGCCACTATTGAATCAATCAATTAATAGAAACGGTGATGATGCTTGATTATATATCTTGAATCTTTCAGACACTTCAAAGTGTTCAAAGTCTGACCAAAGTCAATCTTCATTTTTGCTCTGTGCTTCATCTTGTCTTCTTCTTTCAATGTTTGAGTCTTCTGTAAATCAAAATCACCTGGTAAACCATCTAAAATTCCTGTGCCAACCATCCATGATCTCTACACCATAATCTGCTTAATCAAAATTCTCTTCAAATCTCTCCTCCATCGGCATTGTCGTACCCAATAATTTTCTTTTTCAAGTTGAATAGCCATGATTTCTAATACTAATGGGAAAGCTGTAAAGATGTGGGTTAGAACTTGAACAGAAAGTGAAAAGAAAAGAAAAGGAAGGAGGGTCTTGATCGGAGCTTAAATTTCTCTTTGTGTTGTAAGATCTCCCGGTGAAAATTGAAAGTCAATAAAGAAACTAACGCATGTCAAAGAAGAAAGTGAAAAAGAAAGTAGAGAAAAAAAGTTTTAGTAATAAAATATATTTAAAAGCGCGTGCAAATCAACACCCCCATTCTCATCTGATTATTTGTGCCACGTCAGCACTGAAGGTGCTAATAATTTCACTTCAAAAAAGTTTAAGGGGGTAGTATGACCCCCTCAAAGATTATGTGTGTAGTTGAAAATTCTCACTCAAGTTCAACGGGGTACTTATGCATTTACCTTTTTAATTGTCTTAATTTGACTAAGTATGGAGTTTAAGAAAATAAGGAAGACTTTAAATCTTGGGGTCTTAAGCTAAACATGGGTATAATGTACCAAAATACCCTTAAATATTATGGTCTTAAATATATCATCTCAAAAGTTGGAGTTATAGAGTTACTAAATATATAAAAGAATATTATTTTTTAGGAAAAATACATAAGTTACTCTCCAAACTTGTCCAAAAAACTTTGTTACATACTCAAACTTTATTGGGCGTTCTCTTAATCCTTTATTCAATTGTTAAATGGCGTTCTCTTACCCCCTTAGTCAATTGTTAAATGCAACTTATAAATCGCAATTTCTAAATGAGACTTATTAATTGCAATTATTAATGCAACTTATAAATCGCAATACGACTCATTAATCTCAAAGTTCTTGTGGTAACTACATGTGACTGGTAAATCGCAATTCTACATGCGACTTATAGCTAAAAGCGACTTATAAGTCACAATTGCTAAAAGAACGAACCAGAAAGGTGTGTAAATGGTTCACTGTTTTGCTTTTGGTTGATGCTGGCCGGTTGTGAATGAAAAGTAGGGGGAGTGGGAGGGGGGAGGGAGGTGAGAGAGAAGGTGGAATGGAAAATGTTTGTGAAAAGCAAAGAAATTTAAAGTTTTTCTTACGAGGAAGCTGACTTGGAGCGTGTGCTCTTCCCCCCTGAGTTTAGTAGGAAGGTATTATTTCCACTAAAAATAAGAATAACGGGGTAACTGGACATTTACAAAGTTAAACTGTGTAATTAAATTTTTTGGACAAGTTAAAGGGAAAACTTATGTATTTTCAAAATTCACAACAATGAAGCTAGTAAGGTGATCAAATGGATCCAAAGGAGAAGATGGAGCCAAGCCCAGAAGGAAATAATTGCTGCTGTATGGGGTGTCATGCTGTATTACACCTGGCAAGCAAGGAACTGAAAAATATTCAGGAGAGTAAGTGTTAGCATAGACCTTGTAAATGAACAAATTAGGAAAGAGATTGTAGACAGACGGAAGATAGTGTATAGGGGAAAAAGAGATAGGAAAGTACAGTGTTGATTCAGAGACTATGTAAATAGATGTGTTGATATGCTTGGAGATCTAGAGTCTGAATTCGTTCAGACACTGGAGGCTCGGAGGATGTAAAAATTGTTTTTGGTTGTTATGGTAATATTCACATTTGTTACCAAAAAAAAAACTTATGTAATTTTTCTTCTTTTTTAAACAAACTAAACAAGAAAGTAAGACGCATAAATTATAACGAAAGGAATAGATCAACTACTGATTTTAAGCATAGTCGAGTGTATTTCGAACTTACCTTCTACTTTTATGTGCCACCCGTGTGCTTTGTGATCTATGTGATATTATGAACTGATAATTCAATGCATTATATTGCAGTTGCACCCATTATTATTTTTATCCACATGTAGCATAAGATTACTTGGAGAATGTTGTGAACTCTGCTTCCTCAAAATTTCCCAAGCTTTAACCATAAACTTATTTACATCACTATATAGTTAAAACTAACCGTGATAACATATAATGTTAATCCATAGTGGGCATTTGGACGTAAGAATTGCAAAATTTCGGGAAAAAAGGAAAAAAACATTCAAGTGAAAATGGTATTTGAAAATTAGAGTTGTATTTCGATATAAATATAATTTTGGGCTATTTTTGAATTTTTGTGAGTGATCTGAAGTGAAAATTTTAATATTTTGGAGTTTTAAATTTTCAAAAAATTCTGAAATCCATCTTCAAGTGAAAATCAAAAGTTTCATGGCCAAACATCGATTTCGAAAAAAAGTGAAATTTTTTTGAATAAAATGAATCCTTTTCTTTTATGGCCAAACAGGCCCTAATTAATTTGTGTCATGGCCAAGCGTGATATTTTTTTTTCTTTTAACGCTGATTAAATAATATTGTAATTCTTTTATTTATTTTTTCCTCTTCCCAACAATATATATATCAGCTCATCTGTTCATTGCCATTACCATGGGCCTATATACGCATTTTCAAAACCTTTGTTTGACTTTGCTTACAAATTTTCAACTTCCTTTCATCTTACTTTTGACAAGCAAACCCAACAATTTAATAGTGGGTCTTTATTACTTTATTAAAAAACTCATCAAAATTCATTTTCAGAATCGTCTTTTGCTTGAGCAGTAGTCAACATTTCACACGACCATTATGATTCATTTTCCGACTTCATTTTTGGCCATACATTTTGGCAACGTTTTTTCAAATCTTTTTTGAAAACATTGTTTGTTTATAAATTAATGATCTATTTTTGAAAAATTTCTGAAATTATTTTTTAAGTTCCCAAAGTCTAGTTTAGGGTAGATTTTGGGTGAAACTTGTTCTCCCACGCACTCTCAAAACTTTAAAAAAAATTCAAATAAAATGCATGTCCAAACATAATTTCCACTTCCAAAAATTATTTTTCAAAACTATTTCAAAAATTATTTTTTCAAGTTTCAACTAAATCTATGTCCAAACGCTAGCTTAATGTATTTCCTTTTCTCTAACTACGAATACAACTATTACTGACCTGGTGACAACACTTCTCTTTTTGGAGTTTTTATCGGCTCACGTGTCTGTCACGTGAATATTGCGATGGGTATATTTTATTTATTTTTTTTGGTAAGAGGGAAAATCCGTAACCGCTACAATCTCTATCACAGCCTCTGCCCTTTGGGTGAGCACTTTGTGCGCACTGGGTTAACCCCCTGTGTAATAGCCTGTAAATCACATAAAGAATGTAAATTGCATAGGCAAACCCTGTGCGACAGACTCAACCCAGAAGGCGTAGAGGTGGCATCTAAACTGCAAGCAGAGGCCGTCTGCCTCAATGAAAAGAATATGAGACATTTGTCCGGAAATGTTAAACTCAAGAGTTTGGGATATAGTTTGTTCAGTCTGCCTTAAGAGGGAGGTTGAGAAGTTCATTCTGAAGCTTACCGTACTTTGGACATATTTCAGTTGGATCAAGAAGACTACACCAGCGGAACATGAGAAGAGGTTGTTCGGCTATGCAAGTCATTTGGACTGCTGGTTGCCTGGCACCAGACATTGCCTGAGATTAGAGGCATAATATTCATAAGTTAGTTGTATTCAGATTGTTGTACAGGGGCTATGTTCTTTAAATTCTGATAATAATCTATATCTTGAATTAGGTATGTATAGGGCCGGATAGATGAACCAGATTCAATTTTTGATGCTAGATGATGCATTATATCCACTGATAAATTGTATGGCTAGTTTGGACAGCTCCCTTATTCTGCCTTGGTAATATTTCAACTTAAGCTAACTCAGAACCTGTTAACCATAAGTCGTTTTGATTGTCCATAACGCAAAGTTTTTCTGGATTTTGAGGTGGGGTGTGTTGAATACATCCTTATACCAGGTTAATAAAATATTGTTCCTATTTCTGAATATGATAAGATCCGTTGTTCTTCCTGAGCCGATCTATCGGAAACAACTTCTTTGGCCCATCGGAGTATTGTTTTCTGAAATTTGGTACCACATTTATAAAAAAATAAAAGATAAAGGGGTACATCATGATTAAGGGATTAGAAAGGCTAACGGAAAAAAATGCACAGAGAATATATGCCTTCCAATCAACTTACAAAATAGGACAAGTAATAATATAACATTTTGTCATGTTCAAATTTGTTGAGTTTGGTCATTGAGTCATGATTCATCTCATCTGCCGATTCTGTCATAAATTCATTGAGACACACTTTATCCTTTTCACAAATAACGTCACCGATTAGTAAAGTGCGCAAATCAATTTTTCTTTTGAATTGAACAATCCAACATCTTTTTGGGCCCTCCTCCTAACAACCAACCAAAATGTGAGAAAAGTTTCTGAAGCCTCAAACATAACATTCTGCAGGTGTTGCCACATTTCTAACTCTAATAAGACTTGTTATTAGGATCCTCCAAAGAAATGGAAGAAATAAAATTACAGGATGTACAATTACATCATACAGCAGTAGCAAAACAAGCTAGAGTTTTTTAATCCGAGGATCATTGGTCCCACTAATTCCAACTCACACTGGTTAGGGGGTAAAGCGCTCCCTGCCATTCTACCTTCTCAAGGTTTGAATTCATGATTTTTGGTTAAGTAGGGAAAGATCCCAACCATTAGTGGTGAATTTCCACGTTTTCATCATCAGGCAAGTGAAAGCCCTTCTGTTTAAATTGATCTCATATGTTCCCTTTTTCATCAAACAATTTGGAAAAATATACGGATCTTTGGTGATAGTCTTCTCAGAGGGAATTGGAATCTTGATTCCACATTTAAATTTGCAGATCACTCTTCTTGTCTTTCTTCGTTCACCTGCAAACTAGGTGATCTTGAAAACTTATTTGATTACACCGAAGATTTGCTTCAACTACCACATAATCAACAAGCCATTTCACTACACGGCGATGAATTATTAGAGGGGTACATCAAGGTATTAGACGTTTGTGCCACCACTAAAGATCTCTTATCGAATGAAAAGCAAAATATTCTTTCAGCTCTTCATAGGAGACGGAATATGGATGAAATTTCTGGCTATCTAACCTCTAGAAGGAAGTCCAAAAAGATCCTTAAAAGTTTGAAGAGTATGATAAAGGAAAACCCTTGCGCATTAAACAAGCCTGAACCATTGGCTGTTGTTGGAGAATTGCAGGAGGTCCAGTCAGTCACCTTAGGCCTATTTAAGTCCTTGTTGTTGTATGTCAATGGAACCGGATCTCAATCAAGTAGTTGGTCATTGTTGTCCAAGATTATGCCCTCGAAAAATGAGGAATTAAAAGCCAATGAATTTGCCAATGTTGATGCAGATTTGTGCTCACTTCTCAGTCAAAATAAGACTGGCCAATACGAAGAATTGCAGAATCAGCTGAAAGAGATGGAGCCAACCATTGAGGTTCTTGAAGATGGGCTCCAATGCTTCTTCAGGCGCTTAATCAAAACTAGAGTATCTCTCCTCAACATTTTGATGAATAGATGATACTAGTCTTAGTGTACGTGCGTTGTACGTGTACCTAACGTCAATCAGTACAATATATGTACAGAAAGAACATGTAAATTGGGTTTTAAAATATGTGTATAGAGTCAATTAGTAAAGGACATACAAAGAATTTTAAAATGACTACACTAAATTAATATTAACAATAAGTAACTTAATATATAGAAAAATATAAGGAGTTATCATTTGTTAAAGTGAGTACGAAAAGAATATTAATAACAATTCACTTAGTATTATCTTAATTTGTTTTATCCTTATTGCATAAAGTTTGCATTTGCACCAATTTGGCTTTTAATACAATATTAATTTTAGGGTACGTGCGTTGCACGTGTATATTACGTCTTGTAGTATATATTTTTAAAAATTACATAAGTATTATTAAAGCATGTTTATGAAGTATATATAAATATTGAAGGCTAAAAAATGCAAGACTAATTAGTAAAATGTGAATTCAATATTAAGTGCTATGCTATCAGAACTTGTTAAATATCATTTACTATGATATAAAAGAGTTAAAACAAAGTAATTAACTTGTACCTTTTGTTTTCGTAAAATATTTAACCTTAATTTAATATAATGACTAAAAGCTAATATGAAAAAAATGAAATATAACATGGAAATGTTATTAGCACTCCGTCAAGAGTCAATAAATGTTAGAGTCCATCGCATGTCTTATTTGTTTAATTTTCTTTAAAAATGATATAAGGTAACCGTACCCATATAAAACATATATAGTTTTGATAGCTACCTATAATTTCATAGGGAACTGAATCTTTTTTCTTCTTCAGACCTATAGGATCTGAAATTTTGGACTGCCACAACCTAACTTTACACCCGAAGGTCTGAAATTTTAATATCAAAATTTTGGACAAAAAAGTTATAACAAATCCTCTCATGTTCAAAACATGAAAATGTGTATAACCTTTATATGTGTAGCTCGAACTAACGTGTTTGTTTTAAAAAAAAAATTTAAGAAGTTTTTGT
Organism: Nicotiana attenuata; assembly: GCF_001879085.1. Taxonomy (NCBI): domain Eukaryota; kingdom Viridiplantae; phylum Streptophyta; class Magnoliopsida; order Solanales; family Solanaceae; genus Nicotiana; species Nicotiana attenuata. Next base: position 68,432,719 of record NC_031991.1, read on the forward strand.
TATTTTTTTAAAAAATAAATAAAATGCTTCCATATTATTCAGTGAAAGATGTTTCTTTCAATCTAAAAACACTTAAAAATTTTGCCAAATAATTTTAATTACCCCAAATTAAAAAAGAGTTTTGCTCGCTTAACACACAATGTCTTAAGAAGTTGTTGTGTTCGGATGTCTCAAAGAAGACTATCAACAAAAGGTCTGAAATCTTAATATAAAAAACCAAAAAAATTAAAACCATTCATCGACAAAATGCCAGGAGTAATTAGGAAAGATTTTTTTTTAAATATCTAGCACCTCAAACTATTATCTATTATGGGAAAATATTAAGAGTGAGAAAGGAAAATAAATCGGCAAAAATGAAGTGTTATGACAACGAACACTTACCCCAAGTTGTTTTCACTATTGAAAAACGAGATGTAACATAAAAAAATAAACATGACATGTTGTTACTAACAAATTCTGTTGCAAATCATTCTAAATACAACAAAGAAGAATATAATCATAGGGGTACAAATACCAGATATAAGTTTAAAAAGCTGCTAAAACACTGGTAAATAATTTTTTGCAGTGATAATCTAGCCTCTTTGTCCTTTAGTATCTCGCCAATTTCTCTTTCAACAATCTTTAGTATAATTTTATTTTTTATTGTCAAGAATTTTTCTTCTTCTATATACACGCTGGCTAAAAATCGAGCCTTAGGGACATCAGTTTGGCATTCAAGTCTAATAGAAAATAATCATCTAGCTCCTCTGAATACCTATTTTTCATAGCACAACTACATTGTTACCCAATATATTTCCACCTTTTTTGTAGTCATGAACAAATAATTACTACACGTATCTGTTTGGACATTAAAGAACATAATTAGTTTGTTTTCAAGACACAATAAATTATCAACGACAAATCTAAAATAAAATGCAAAAAGACAAAAATAAAATCAAAACACATTAGATATACTTTAAAAGTAAAAGATTTGAGGAACGATGAAGTACCTACACGTGAAGGCGAATTGGAATATGAACAGAGGGGGAAACCCTCAAAAAAAGACTGAACGCAATCATGCAACTAACTCAGCAACTTTAAAATATAAAAAAAAAACTCCTAGACCTAAAAGGAGTTGAAAAGTTAAGGAAATTTTGACCTAAAATATTTACGACGTTGTGTTTAATCAATAGATGTATAGCATTAATTGATGCCCATACAATTAACTACCATATCAACTTATACCTAAACTTCGATCTTTTTTTTCCTCTGTATAAAGAGCCCTTAACTAAAGTACTGGAGTACTCGAAACTTTTACCTTAAATATCTAGAGATTTAATCGGTTAAAATTGATATTAAGATTTCTTTTACAAATCTGTTAAATTACATAGATCAAATAAGGAAAAAAATAATACATAAAATTTATAGTTGATTTCAAATTCCGAAATATTAGAAAAATAATTATTTTTAAATAATGGAAAAATAATTAAATGATTATTTTGTCTAGTGTGAGATATATTTTAATGTTAAAGGATAAAAAAGGCAAACGACATTGCTTTTAATGTTATGAACAATAAAAAGAAGAGGAAGAATATTGCAGAGAAAAGTAGGGAGAGAATTCTTATTGAATTTTGGGATGAATTACAATAGAATAGAGCCCTCTATTTATAGGGAGATGGTGGCTTAGCCACCAAGCAACGAACCCTAGAAGACATTCACCATAAATATAATTGTATTTATAACACTCCCCCTTGAATGTCTATTCAACAGATAATGTGCCTCGTTAAAACCTTAACTAAAATAAAACCCAGTGGGAAAAAAATTCTAGAAAAGGAAAAAGAGTACACATATCTAACAATACGCCTTTGGTTGCCTCGTTAAAAACCTTGCAAGGAAAACCCAGTGGGACAAAACCTTGTAAGGGAAAAAGAGTACAACGCGTATTAACTCCCCCTGATGAGAGCATCAATTCACATCCTTAAGCATTTGCATTCCAATCTTGTGCACCATCTTCAAAAGATCGTTGATAGATATTTGATAAACAATATCAGCCATATTAACTTCAACAAATTTGTTTCACCTTGAAATCATCATCTCTGATAGATGTATTGTCTTCATATGATCTTGTTGTAATCGTTAGTTCAATATCTTCACATAGAGGTGAAAACTCTTGCTATCATATTATCATGCCTATAGTTATAGCAAGATATATTTGTGCACAAATTGCACTAAGGAAGTGGTACTTCAAGATCAAGAATTGTATATGCTTCAAGCAGCTTAAATCCTTCATGGATTGTCATATAAATTAAGTCAAAGCCATATAGTAAACTTTAGATGCATATCAAGTTTTCATGTCATGCTAGACATATATGATATCGAAAACTGATTGCACATACCATTGACTTTATACCTTCAAGTGTTTGGATTGTAGGTCCAAAACAACATGTCTTTCATATGAAACCAAATTCTACTTGAATTGTCTCTCTTCTATTTGGCCAATATTTTTTGTGTCTATATTCGACAGACTTAAGATCCTCATCTATACTTAGTGCTATCATAGATATCGTCGACGAACATTTTATATCGGTTTCAACCTCCTTATTTTTCATAAAGACATAACTCGGAGATCTCTTCATTCATATATTCAGGTACCTGAATCTCTCATGAGATTTTATGATGTGTTATGTCATGTGATCTTCTAGATCACTTGCCTCCTTATTATGATCATTTTGTCATCTTCTTTATCAAGAAGTTTATTTGAAACCGATTTGTCTATATGCTTTAAGCGTACTATAGACTTTGTCCTTCTAGGACTTAATAAGAGCATTTGCAATGAGAATATAGTTACTTTCTTTGGGTCAGCAAATGCGTCTGGCATGCTTTGCAATATATTGCAAATGAATTATCTTTTTATGAACTTCAAGTTCATATTATTTTATTCGAGGATCTAGATGTAAAAATGATAATTCATTCCGCGTAACTTTTTCTCAAATGTTATCATCTCTCCCCATCATGTTAGAAAAACTAACTTGCTTCATCATCTTTGTGCGTTTGGTGTTAATCAAGATATACACCGCACATCAATAATAATAATAATAAGATGGAATTATTTGGTTCCTGACCCTGAACCACTTGTGAGGGGAGAAAATAATATACTTTCGTATATAACGTATATCAAACTGATATAGATAACTTTGTTCTCATAAGCAATTGTTTAGCTATTAAGTAGAGGCACTTATTAAATTATTTTGCTAAACCAACTGTGATGTAAACCAACTTATCAAGATGAACTTCTTGAATAGAAAATCTGGAAATTATGCTCGAAATTAAATTACTGAGCAAGTTACCTCGCAAACACCATGTTGCGGGTTAATAATAATCGCACATGTAACCATCTCATAGATGCATCTTATGTGGTATACATGGCAAGTGAATGGGCCCATATTCACCTTTTGATATTTCCAGCATTCATGGGATTCATCCCGAATTTTTAGTCGGTATTATTAATTAATGAGTAACAAGCAACATATAGAGAATTCATAAAGAACTTTCTA
>NC_031991.1:68436276-68457773 GCF_001879085.1 Nicotiana attenuata
ATTATCACAATGATGACGATTATAATTTCGTCTATTGCCACGTCCACATCCATTGATACATTCATAGTGATAATTTTGTCTTCTTTCAGATTTATCACATACTGCTATCACATTTTCTTAAGGGAATGAGAATGGAGCAAATTCAATGGGACGGGTTTCCACTTTTTGTGCCCATAATCATACATGAATTTGATCATGGCAAGACATAAAAACTTTTACCACTTCAGATGGTTATAATTTCTTACAAACTCCGCTAGAGTTATAATCAAACTTTGTTGTCTTTGCTTGTATTTAAAATCAAAGTATACAATAAAAGAGAAAAATACGATAAAATACTTACCTTAAATCCAGAATTTAATCATGAAGGAAGTTCATGGAATAATTGACAATCATTATGCTCAATCCCAAAGCTTCTACTCAATTGATTAGAGTGTCGTGCTGATAACGTGTTATGAACAATAAAAAGAAGAGGAAGAATATTGCAGAGAAAAGTAGGGAGAGAATTCTTATTGAATTTTGGGATGAATTACAATAGAATAGAGCCCTCTATTTATAGGGAGATGGTGGCTTAGCCACCAAGCAATGAACCCTAGAATCTCTCTAAATATAGACATTCACCATAAATATAATTGTATTTATAACATTTAGTATAATAATAGATAATAGATACATCACATTGAATACAAGATCAAGTTCATATTTTGCTGCTACAAATATCTCCCTTTTTTGAGTTTACTTAACGTTTTGATTTTACGTAGTGAATAGAAGATCAAATTCAGCTTCTGCTACTGCAACGATCCTTTCATTTGCTTGATTTAATATATTCAGATTTGATTTAACTGGAAATCTAGAGTACTTGGTTAAAATTAAGAAATTTAATCTGCCTTGACTAGTTTTATCATGGGCCTTCCAGCATAATTGGTTGGTTTGTGCATTAAAAATGGTAAACCAAGACTGTCATTTCATGTGTAGAGAGTTGTCAAGATTCTTTCTGTTGCAAACTTTTCGACAACATCAGCAATGTTCGGATGCCTTTCTGTGCGATTAGCAGTTTAAATTCATTTGTGCTTTTCTGTTTGATCAAAAACTTGGCGAATATTTAGTATTTGCAGGCACTTAATTATTTAAATGCCTTGCACTTTGGATAAAAAAATTGAGTGGCTTACCATGTAAGGAGACATAGCACCAACATCGCCTAAGTAGTAGCTTGATACAAATCAAAGTCACGTTACTCTTCATCCTGTTTTGGGTTGCTTCCATTGTTTGTATTAAATTTAATAAAGTGCACGAGCTAGTGCCATTTATGCATGCAGTTGTCTAGAACGAGTGTCTGTTTGGCAATAGAGATACTCATTTATGGATACAGAGTTGTCAAGATTCTTTTTGTCTGCAGATTGATAAATGGCAAGACTCTAGTATATTGTAAATTACTTGTAAACCAAGATTGTCATTTAATGTGTACATAAGTTATCAATCTTTTGTGCGTGTTTGCATCGATATATTGCCAGGCATTTGGTTCACAAGATCCATGAAAATTGGCAATCGTGCAATGATTTAAAAATATTACTCATGTTTGTGCCAAACACTGCTGGTTTGAGACAGAGCACAAACATCGCCTAATTGGTAGCTTGATCCAAATCAGAGTCACGTTAAAATTGAACCAAGTGCACGAGTGCCATTTATGGATGCAGAGTTGTCAATATTCTTTTTGTCTCCAACAACAAGATCACTAATAAAGATATAGTAGTTCCCTGATAGGTTTACATAGTGTTAGATCTAGATCAAAGTCAAGTCCTAATCTCTACTTCCCCTACTTGTATATATATGAAACAAAAGCCAGAAGAAGGAGCAGAATTTAGAATTGCACCTTCCAATAGTCTTAATTCTCAACTTCAACAAGAAAAAAACAAATGGCTCCCTCACCTTTGAGATCGAAAACTATCCTAAAGCATGCACGTTCTAGTAGCTTTCCCTCCACATCTCACCCTATCGTGTCTCAATTCGACGAACACTTATGTAGAGTGAAATCATCTTCAGAGGCTACCTCCTCCTGCCTTTCTTCGTTCACCTGCAAACTAGTTGATCTTGAAAACTTATTTGATTACACCGAAGATTTGCTTCAACTACCACATATTCAACAAGCCATTTCACTACACGGCGATGAATTATTAGAGGGGTACATCAAGGTATTAGACGTTTGTGCAACCATCAAAGATCTCTTGTCGAATGAAAAGCAAAACAAACAAGACCTTCTTTCAGCTCTTCGTAGAAGACGGAACATGGATGACATTATTTCAAGCTACTTAACCTCTAGAAAGAAGTCGAAGAAGATGATCCAACATACGCTTAAAGATTTGAAGGGTATGATGAAGAAAAATGTCCTCGCATCAGAAGAACCTGAAACATTGGCTGTTGTTAACATGTTGAAGGAGGTCCAATCAGTCACCTTAAGCCTATTTAAGTCCTTGTTGTTGCATGTCAATGGAACCGGATCTCAATCAAGTAGTTGGTCATTGTTGTCCAAGATTGTACACTCGAAAACAGAACAAGTAGAAGCCAACGAATTTGACAATGTTCATGCTGCATTGTGTTCTAAGAAGGGCAAATTCGACGAATTGCAGCATCAGTTGCGAGAGATGGAGGTAACCATTGAGGTTCTTGAACAAGGGCTTGAATGCTTTTTCAGGCGCTTAATCAAAACCCGAGTGTCCCTCCTTAATGTTTTGAGTCATTAGATAGTCAAGAATAGATGTTACAGCCCAAAGGGTTATACAAAAGTTTTGTACCACAGCACTACTTGTAAATTCATATACATAAAAATTAAGTTCACTTTTTGCTGCTACAAATATCTCTCTTTTTGAGTTTACTTATTGAATATTAGGTCACATACTTCAGCTTTGCCACTACAATGATCTTCACTCTTTAAATTTATGTACTGAAAACAAGATCAAGTTCAATCTTGGTCTAATCTTGGTCAAATTGAAGGAACCTATTAGCATATCTTCTTTCAATAATTCCTTTTAAGAAAATTGTATTTGTGTATGCAATCAATTTGTTGGCTAGTGTATGTGATGGAGTCATGGAGGCGTATCACAAACATCACCTAGATAAGTGTCTGAAATTAAAATGACGAGCACAAGGGTCATTTATAGTTGTCAAGATTCTTTTTGTTTACGCGAGAAGAAAAATCACAAATGATAACAGTATGGTAAAAAATTTATTTAGACGAAACCATATTAAATTAATGCAACAATCTGCAACCTGACATATTTATGAACAACAATATGCAACGCCAGTCTAGCCAGAACAACTTCATCAACAACGGTACGTATGAAAGCGCTACGAGGCTACGACCCATTGGCTAATACAAATTATATAATGATTTGGAAAAATTGGTAAAGAAGAAGGTATGCGAGTGATCGTCTGAATTGGTAGTTATTGTGCGAATTTTTTAATGTGTTCTTTCCGTGAGTATCGTAGGTAGGGGTAAAGTGGTGATGGAGTAATAGTGGTCCATCTATATGGCACTTTTGAGAGTCAGGGAGAATCAATTATTATAATAGTGATGATCGATTTAGTGGGATGAGGATCAATGGCCAAAAAAAAAAAAAAAATTGGCTTATTTCGTAATATTCTGAGGCAAATTGGGGTCATTTCACATAGTTTAGAACCAATTTGACTCGTTTCCCCTTTTATAAAAGACTAAAATGTCGGAAAATATTTGCTCTTAGACGTTTGTGCCACCATAATAGATCTCTTATCGGATGAAAAGCAAAATAAATAAAATATTCTTTTCAGCTCTTCGTAGGAGACGGAATATGGATAAGATTTCTGGCTATCTAACCTCTAGAAAGAAGTCCACAAAGATTATCCAAAACATCCTTAAAAATCACTAGCTATTTTGAGGAATAGATGTGGCGGCCAAAGGGCTATCCAAAAGTGAACTCTTCTTCTGTATTATTGATTCTTTTTCAATTTTCTGAATTTCATTTTATTTTACAACTATAGAATTTTCGATGATAAGACATATATAAAACATCATCCAGGTAACAACTACTATTTGAAAAGTCATGTATAATCTTCAACTTTTTGCTTTGAAAGGTGTAATTAGGCACTTTCCTCTATCATTTTTTTCCCAATTGCAGTCTATTATGTTTGTCCTACTATATTAAATTAGACTTTCTCTTAATTAATGTCAGTCAACCGTTTTCTTCTTTTTCTTCTACATGCTTAGAACTCCTTGCATATGAATTATGATCATGTTTTGTTAGATGTTCGTCCATTTTTATTAATTAACTATATATTCTTATTGAAAAAAATATAAAATTAACCGGCTAGTCGAAACTAATCGCATTCGCTAGCTACAAAGTACTGTATATAAAATATGTGTATTATATGTATATAATGCACATACATATACAAACAAAAAAAATTATTGGGTATTAATTTTTTGAGAAGCGGCTAAAAATTGTACACAAAAAAACAATCCCAGCACTGTCCCATTGCCACTCGCATATGTACAATTCAAAAAATATATACCGCATCATTAGGGCTGTGCATTTGGATCGGATATCCGAAATTCGAACTGATCCGTTCAATTTTAAATTGAGATTATGTTTATTAAAATTTCGGATATCCGGATCGTATTTGGATTGGTATGATTTTAACCCGATCCGATCGGAAATCCGAAATTATTAGGACATGTATAAATACTAAACTTTAATTTCGGATAGCCAGTACTTCATTTACATCTTCCTCCAAGTTATTAGTTTACAATTGCTGGATTTAGCTACATTGGCACCATAGTACCCTCATAATTGCATAAACATAAATTTTTCTTGTTGTATTGCCTCTTCTACAAAGAAAATATAAGTATGAGTTTTGCAACTTAGATGCATAACAACTCGAACCTCCAGAGAAATATTTTCTAAGAGATGTGATCACGCCCAACTCTAGTCTTAAAAAGGATAAGCGGTCGCTGCAAATATAATCCGGTCTAAAAGTCCAGAGTCGAATCCCACAGAGAACTAAGGCTTAGCTGTATTTGTTTAATATCACTAAGAAGACAAGATTGAACAATTTTCTAAATTATAAAGATTGAGATTTATATTTCTAACTAATTAACTAGCAAATACTACAAAGTGATAAAACTATCAACTAACGAGACAAAGGGCTGGAGACTAAATTAAGGAGGTCTAGAGTTATGATTTCTCTAATTGTCGCAATCCTTACAGTTATGTTCCCTACAATTTCGCCGATGTATTCTATACTGATCGTGAGCACTTTAGGTGCCGTAATTCTCTCTCGAGCAACTACAATAATTCACTAGACATATTCTCTCAAACTACGCTAGTTGGCTTTATCTAACCGCTCACTATGACCACGTCAAGGCTTTGTTATTTCTAAACCTACATTTAAACCCAATGTATTGATTTCTCACATATATTAGGAGTGAAGTTGTTCAACAACTACCTAAATATGTACTCTCTCTCAAGCAGTGCACACTAAATAGGCACAGTCAATTGATGGCCATTCAATCAACAACAACAAACACGTAGTTGAATAAGTAGAGAAATCCAATGACTCAATTATATAAAAACATAACAAGAATTTATCTTACAAAAGGTTCTATCAAAACCCTAGATAACAAATTAGTTATTCATAATAGTATGTAAAACTACAATACTAAAAGTCATAACCAACAACGAAAAATAGGAAGAGGAAGGAAAAACTCGTAGAAGAATTTCCCGCCTTGCTCCTATTGTGTCTCTGCCTCCTTAGGTCGAATCTATGTCAAAAATTGGTCTCCTCCTGGCCTTCTTAGATCTAAGAAACAAGCTTCCCCCTTTGCTTGGGCGAGTTTGTTGAGTTTATAAAAGGCTGGGATAAGTTTTCCACGATTTACAATTTGGCCCTCAAACTTCTTGGCTTCCTCCGGAGCAACCGCGGTCGCGGCACGACCGCGGTGGTTTGCAAAAATTCTGTTTTTCGCCTCCTTTCACCGGGTTCCAGCCGCGGTCCCACCGCGGTCGGGGTGGGCTGTTGCCCAGTTTTTCTTCGCCTTTTTTTGCACATTTTCATTCGGGCTCTTCTCTATTGACCTTGTATCTTAATTTCTTGACCCCAAAAACACTCTATATTCTCCTCCTAACTCGGAGTATACTCCTAGAAATCCGAAAAAAAGCGATCACAGTTGGTCGCTTATTGGCCAAAAAGCGACCAAAAAGCGACCAAACACGTCTGGTCGATATTAAGCTGGTCCCTTTACCTTAGGGACCAAAGTTGGTCGCTACAGGTAAAAGGACCAAATTTTTCGGGCAAAGCATATAGCGACCAACTTTGGTCGCTCAAATATTTTAATATTATAAATTTTGCGACCAACTTTGGTCGCAAGATGTAAATAACGTTTTATTTTTATTTATTGTTAATCATATCAAGCGACCAACTTTGGTGCATAGTACAATGTAACTATATATATTATATATATACGCCTTATTCGATAGAATATTACCTAATACACTTATATTTAGTGCATAGTACAACGTAACTATATATATATATATATATATATATATATATATATATATATATATATATATAAAGCCATATTCGATATAATATTACCTAATACACTTATACTTAGTGCATAGTACAGCGTAAGTATATATATTATATATATATACGCCTTATTCGATATAATATTACCTAATACACTTATACTTAGTGCATAGTACAACGTAAATATATATATTATATATATTAACGGCTTATTCGATAGAATATTACCTAATACACTTATACTTAGTGCATAGTACAACGTAACTATATATATATATATATATATATATATATATATATATATATATATATATATATATATATATATATATATATATATATATATATATAAGCCATATTCGATATAATATTACCTAATACACTTATACTTAGTGCATAGTACAGCGTAAGTATATATATTATATATATTAACGGCTTACATTTATATTTTTAGATAGTAAATACAAAAGTGATTTTAATTTTGACCATTGTTGACCTTAATGGAGTCCAACTTTGGTCGCTAATTATACATGAAATTAATTTAGCGACCAAAGTTGGTCGCAAAATTTAAATCATATTTATTTATATTTTATATAATATTTAAATTAAAAATATAATTATTAAAATTTATAACTGAGTCCCACTTTTGCGACCAAACTTGGTCGCTATCTGTCTACCCTTTATTTAGCGACCAACGTTGGTCGCCAAGTTCAAATTATATATATTTAAATTTTATATTTTTTTCAAATAATAATATAATTATTAAAATTTTGAAGGTGGGTCCCACTTTAACGACCAACATTGGTCGCTAATCTCAGTAAACCTTTGACCAAATAAGTCTGACCAGTCCAGTCAACATTTTGACTAATTTAGCGACCAAGTGGCGACCAATCTTGGTCGCTTATTTGTTTCATTTATTTGCTTTATTGTTTTCGCTAGTTTGGCGACCAACGTTGGTCGCTTTTCTCTTCAGACCAACTTTGGTCGCTATTTTTTGGTCGCTTTTTTGCAGAATTCTAGTAGTGGTAGCTCCTGCAAAACATAAAACCTCAATTAAAGTATTTTGTTATCATTTAGCACTTAAAACATCAATAAAGTATGGTTAATTTAGAGCATAAATAGCATCTACAGTGCATAATATAGACTACTATCAAGATGCAATGCTGATAAAAGGGATGAAAAGCAAAAAGATGTTTGTATTAGTACTAAATTAATGCAACAATCTACAGCCTGACATATTTATGAATAAAAATCTGCAACGCCAATAAAGCCGGAACAGCTTCAACAACAACTGTATGTGTGATGAAATTGTAAGAAATGATAGCACTACGAGGCCACGACCCGTTATGATGTAAATTATATAATAATTTAGGAAAAGTGGTAAAGAAGAAGGTATGAGTGATTGTCTGAAAATTGGTAGTTATTGTGTGAACTTTTGATGTGTTCTTTTCGTGAGTGTCATAGGTCGGGGTGAAGTGGTGATAGAGTAACACTCGTCCATCTATATGGCTCTTTTGAGAGTGAGGGAAAATCAATTATTATGACAGTGATGATCGATTTAGCAAGATGAGGATTGATGGCAGGAAAAGAAATTTAGACTATTTCATAATATCAAAGGCAAATTGGGGTCATTTCACATAGTTTAAGAACTACCACCGCCGATAACAACAACAACAATAACATACCCAATATTATTCCACATCGTGGGATATGTGAAGGGTAATGTGTACACAGACCTTTTAATAAAAGACTAACATGTTGGAAAACATTTGCTCTCACCTAAAACTTTTGAGGCTACGACCCAAACACAGGGGTGTTCATAAAAATCCGAAAACCCGAACCAAACCGAAAACCAAACCAAACCGACCAAAAAAATCGATACTTTTTGGTTTGGTTTGGTTTTGGTTAAATTTAAAAACCGATCAAATTTGGTTTGGTTTTGGTTTTAATTAGAAAAAAAACGAACCAAACCGAATATAGGATTAGCTATTTTAAATTTATTATTACACCTATATATATGTATACTTTTATACAAAGTATTAAAATTTTTATAGTAAATATTAATCGTTTGCACTTTTAGTACAGTTCTTTACCTTTACATTCTAGTTTAATTGGTAGTTTTCTTTTGTTAAGTGTAAGAATCTATTTCATGTTAAAAATATATATTTTTAATTGAGTCCTTAAATTACTCATTACTATTTGATTCAATTATCATCAATATATCTTGGTAAATAATAGATTTCTCAAAGGGCAATTGATTTGATAGGGTTACATTGAAAATGTGGTCGCCGAAATGTGTATTTGGTAGTGTATGTCTTATATTTAAGAAAAAACCAACAAATAACCGAAAAAACCAAAAAACCGACATAAAACGAATCGAGAAAAAATCGACTTAATTGGTTTGGTTTGGTTCTAATATTTAAAAAAACCGACTTACTTGGTTTGGTTTCTTTTTAGGAAAAAACCGATCCAAACCGAACCATGGACACCCCTACCCAAACATAACACCCACCCACCCACCCACCCACCCACCCCCCGAGCTCCCCGTTTTGACATTCACATTTCAGTGGGTGATTGGGCTATATGGACCCAAGATTTTTTTCTGAGACAATGGCCCAAAGTTCAACCACCATCACCATAGGAACTTGGGCTTATAATAGTACACGTGAGGATATTTTGGGAATTTTTTGTTGACACACAAGGATTAATAATTGGTAAACGAGCTTCTGAAATGGGTACACGTGCTTTTCAAAACTTTACATGAACAAGAAGTTGCATATCAAGAAGTGCTCTTGATGAAGTTACTTTCTTCTTCCACTTTGTTCTTTTTTTCCCTTATTTTCACAATGTAAAAAATATCACCATCTTCTTGATATCTCCTTCATCTATGTTTAACCTCACGAAATGAAAAAAAAAAAAAAAAAAACTTTAATATGAGACCCCAAAAAGGTGGAAAAAAAAGAAGAAGAGGTCCATGAGACTGAGCACTTATTTGAAGCTCTATCTTATTTACTTTCTGTTAGAGCAAAACAACCTAAAGTTTTAAATATTTTGACTAAATATTGACATATAGGCCTGCTGTTGTAACATTTGTTTTTCCTTCTTCATCCTTCAACTGTTGATATCTATACAAACTATTCGCCAATATGCTAATTACAACATCACAAATTTTGTTTCAAGAATTGAGGGTGACATTAATTATATATTTCTATTTTGTTTGTCTATTTGGAATTTTGATAAGTTTTTTACTTTGAATGACTATGTAATTCAATAGGAATTTTCGGCCTTGTCAGCTTTATAACATTTGAATCTGTGCTTAATTGCGTCAACCGCCCCCCCCCCCCCTCCCCCTCCTTCCCATGGGCATATGTAGCCTTATACCAATGAGTTCAATTGAACCATAACTTGCAATACGGAGTATAAATTTATGTGCAAAAATGCACTAAAATCACAACAAATTGTATGAACCCATAACTTTTAAGGATATAATGAGTTTAATACTAATAATATTAAAGATTGAACCCATAGAATTCACATTCTGGATCCGCATCTGTTCCCCCTCCCCCCTTTTAAATCTGTCTATTTTAAATTAAGGCGTCTAAGTAAATAATTTTTTTATTAATTAACATTTAATTCAGTCTAATCTGTGAAATAAAACTGGAACAGTTAAACTGCGGTGGACAGTAATATGATAAATGCACTGGAAGCAATATAAATTATTAATCAATTCTGTTGATGCCGAAAAGAATCTAATGTTATTTATAATAAATATGAAGATAACTCTAACGTTACATATTTAGTCCTCATAAAGCAATATGAATATATGACTTAAAGAAGAAAAAATCAGGAGAATTTGTATCCCTATCTGTCTATCCAACTGCATCAATCTACAATTTTATTAATTTTGGATCTCTTTTTACTTTTACTACGTGTATTCACATAGATTATTACAGCTAAAATATATTTTTTTTAAGACTAATGAAGTTTCCAGTTTCCATCATCACATGGAGAACAAGCCTCTTGAGCAATGTCAGTGATCTGAAGTCCAGTGTCATAAATTACCCCATTCTTCCAATCTGCTGGCAGCACTGATTTTGCCCAATTCCATTTGCCATCATACCCTGCTGTCACCACAAACCTAAATTGCAATGCCCCTGTTGGCACTCTACTTGTGTCCCAAATTGCTCCGTGATTTCGGCTCAGGAAATTCCAGGTCGATGATCCAACCTAAAACATATCATTCGTCAATACAATTAACATCTTAAACTCTGTGTCAACTCAAAAGCGACGCGACTATCAAAATGGAATAGAGGGAGTAGTTTTTTTACCTGAGCTATGTCGACAGCGACAATTTCAGTTTGACCACCTTGATACAAGAAGCTAATTGCTAGATAATTTGGTTTTTGACTTGATTCTTCCACTCGAATAGCCAAATTCTTGCTTTTGTAATCACATGGAACTCTGTCTCCACGAAAAATACAATATTATTACCAGCATTAATATACTATTCGAAGCATAACCTTTCATTCCAAACTCTTTTCCATTTGATTATTTTACTGAGTCTAATCAATAACACGTATGCACATATCATTAATTGAATTGAGTACTTAGACATGTTCAATTGACCGTTACTGCTTTAATTATGTATAGTACATTATCTGGTCAAGTGGGGCATGTAAGATGACTCCTTTTTTTCAGAATTTACAACTTGTTTTTTAATGTTTTGGTTGTTGTAACGAAACCGCCAAATAAAAACTTACCCGCACCGGATGTTTATACATGACATGTGTCTTGCATATGGACTTCAATCATTTAATCATGGTAAATTATATGCATTCTCATCTAATTAAATTAATTAACCATAGTGAGTTAATATAGTTTGGTGTAAACATCCGGTGCGGGTAAGTATTAGCATTAGTACAGTATGCTGACAATAAAATTCGGACAAGCAACGCAAAGTTCATAAGCCCACAGTAAACAGAACAAATTAATAATTATGGAAAAAATGACACTGTATAGCCGCTGTAAAAATAATGGCTGGAAATATATATAAAAATTATATATTTTATGTATATATATACATTTTGTATGTTATATACAAAAATTATACAAATTTTAAACACTTTTTTGGCTATCAAATGTAAAAAAAATTTGGCGCAGGCTAAAAGTGATAATACCTCAACAATTATTATCTGAAAACAAATCTTTTGATTAGAAAGAAACTCATGCATATTTTTTAATGTAAAAAAAGGCAGCCCGATATGCTAAGGTACTGCTATGCGCGGGGTTCGGGAAGGACCGGACCACAAAAGTATCATGTATGAAGTTTAATACTGTAAAATAATTCTTAACTTAATTAGTTTTTAAAGATTTGTATGATCATTGCATCAAATAAAATATCCGGTGTCTAGTCTAAAACATGTGGTAATTTTACTACGAACCTTTTATATTCAACATCAGCAATTCCCAATTTAAGAACGTCTTTAGCTTTTCCTTTATTGGCCATGGACATAAATGCTCGGCTACTGATCACAAAATCCGTCTGGTTATTGGTATTTAGATCAGTTACAATTACAGTTGTGCCCTCTTTCGAACAGAGTGTTGAGTCCTTGCATCTAATCTGCAATTCAAACAAGTTTATTATTCATATTTAGCAATTCAAATTAATATTGCGTAGATTAATTAAATTATATGAGAAATTAAATTGAAGGTGTTAATGATAAAGAATTAACCTGATAACAAGCACCACAACCAGCTCCTTCTTTGTAAAGGCTAGGAATAGCAGCAGCAAGTCGACCCCCATTAAAGCCTATTGCTAAATCTCCATAACCACACGCACCAGCTGCAAAAATAGGAAATTCACATAAAATGAAAAACAGATAAAACAAAGGGCAGCCTGGTGCACTAAGCTCCCTCTATGCGCGGGGTCAGGGCGGACCACAAGGGTCTATTGTACGTAGACTTCCTTGCATTTCTACAAGAGGTTATTTCCACGGCTTGAACCCCTGACCTTCTGGTCACATGGCAGCAACTTTACCAGTTACGCCAAGGCTCCGTTCTTGCTCAAAATTTAAGAAGCAAGAAAATAAAAGGCTTACACAGAAGGGCAGAAGCACTGGAAAAGTAAGCAACTTTGGATTGGTGAACACAGCGATCGCAGGCAGTAGCTGAGGAGACAAGAAGGAAGAGAAGGAAAGGAAGAAATTTGACAGCCATAATATTGTTTTTGGTTTTAATAATTTGAAGGATTTTGAATGTTTGACTTACTAAATGGTGAGTAGTAAAGGCTATATATAATAGTTTGAGATAGTGGAGATGGAAAGTGGGGTTATTTAATTAATGGGTGCACTGAACTATATTTATGAATCTTTTCTATTTATTACCATAAACAGAGCGAAAGTAAACGAGTAAATAAGCGCAAACATATGATGGGAAAAAAGGAATATAATGCTCAATACGCGGTGAAATGAAAACTAAGATAAAAAATGAAGATTTAATTATAGATCGAAAATATATAGTGCGATGTGGACATTTGACACTTGACGCCGACCAGCTGCCTATGCCACATTTACAGCTGCGGAAAGAAAACCACTAATCGCCACTCGAGACCTCTGGTTAAGAGAGGAGCAGTCCCATCCACTACACCACATCCTTTAGTGGTCCGCATTTTACTAACTTGTATTTGCGTCTGCCCCTTCTTTTTCCCTTTAGAGAGAGACATTTTAGTTATTGAAAATTGTGTAATCCCTTTAATCTACAAGTTTACAAAAGTTCAAGAATCTTTTCTTTTGTCAAGTATATGAAAAAAAATTACCTTTATATTATACAAAATAATCGTGTTATTTAATGCCGACTTTCATCTTCAATGTTGAAATACATTTTAAATAAGACCCATATATCATCTATCTATTCTTGTTTAGAAAAACTGCAAGATTAACCACGAATAAAATCTACTAGCATGTTTGACAAAGTTTCTAAAATGAGTTGATTTTGAGAAGTGCTTTTGTCAAAAGTATTTTTTTTTTAAAAAAAATGCTTTTAGTGAGAAGTAGTTTGTGTTTGACTACTTAATTTGAAAAGTACTTTTGAGTAACAATTAGTGTTTGGCCAAGCTTTTAAAAGTGCTTCTAAGTATATTTTTCTCAAAAGTGCTTTCGGAGAGAAACTATTTTTTTCTGCTTCTCCTAAAAACACTTTTTCTCCTTTCAAAAGCTTGGCCAAACACCTTAATTTTAGAAAAAAGTACTTTTAAATAATAATAAATTTAACAAAAAAAAAGCACTTTTGTCTTAAAAAAAAAAAAATAGGCCAAACATGCACTGAAATTTGGGCAAGCAATTTAGGATCTTTGTGCTTCTATATTTGCGCGTTTTCCCCTCAAAGTGAGGAAAAATGTCCCACATTTACGTGTCATGACGACTTTCTTTGTCATGTTAGATTACTTGCGTCCGTAAAGAAAAAAGTAAGAATTTGTTGTATTACTCTACAATGTAGAATCAATTAGTAAGAAAATTAACAAGCATTAATTCTTTTCGTAAATAGGAGATATTCGAAAGATGAGAGCTAAGAACAAGAAGGCTAATGGTAAGGTTTATGAAGAAGAGAATAAATGATTACGTGTACAGATAGGAACACCAACATTATGGAACACAGCTTGATTTTGGACCCCTTTCTTGTTCTTTGGTTACATTCTTTTGAAGAATGAAAACCCCCTAAAGTAATGGCCCTTTTTTAAAGAAATTCCAAGCTTAAATCAATTTAAATTTGTTTAGACATACTTAAAACTCACAATTCTTGAATGCACATGTAACCAAGTTGGTTGGTTACATGTGCAAAAGACAAAAACAAGGCAAGAAAGAATCCAAAAATGGACGACGCATTCATGAATTGGATGGGTAACCAATTAATAGCTTTCAAATTAAAACCAAGCTAAAGCCAGCTAGATCCTTTATGTTATCTTCTTAAAGTCTAAATCGTCTGCCTGGCTGTTCATACCTTTGACTTGATAATTACTGGACTATTGAAAAGTTACTAATGAAACAAATCCAAAATAAACATAAAGGATTTACTTTTTATACACCCACAATGTAACCTAACTTGAGGCGGATCTAGGATCTCAAGAGGATGAGTGTACTATTATATATGAAGAGGTGGATCTAAAATTTGTATATACACTTCGTGCCGAAAACAAGACCGTTTAGAGTGGGATTTGAACTGCCAATTTCGCTTGTAGAGATGTAACCAATAATAATTGCACCATAATAGTCTTTGAGTATGGGTTCACGCATATATATTTAAGTAATCTTGAAAAAATATACCATTATTATACTTGATTTAGAGAGGAGTATGGGTTTATGTAAACCCATATCCCTCAACTTGGATACGTCTTTGCTAACTTATACATTATTAGGTTCAATTAAAATACAATTACAAGTTAATTGTTCGTAAAAAAAAAAAAAGTTGGATTAGTAACATGAAAATATGATATGTCATCAACTACAACATATTAAACTACACTAATTGCGTAAATAAATTATATATTGCCAGTGTACATAAGCTAAGTCCACCCATAGAACATAAAGCGTAGTCCAATGCACAAAGTATCATGCGTTCACGGGATCAAGGAAAGATCACATTCTAAGGATGTGTGATGTAGGCAACCCACTACAACAAAATTGGCCTACGGCAACACTTTTATAGGCAACGCTTGAAAAATATTGCCAAAAATAGCTATAGGCACGCTTTTATAAGGTGGCCTTTATTAAGAGTTTTTGGCAACAGATTTTAGGTAACACTCGTAAAACGTGCTCTTTGTGTACAAAGACTACACCTGATAAGTGTTGCCTAATGTAAAAAAATTTTAGAACGCTTCTTCACATATGAAGCTACGCTTTACTAGCATTACTTTTGGTATTTTTTAAAAGCAACACCGTCAAACGTAGTCTAAAATTTTTAGGAAATTCACACAAAACTTTCCCACTTAAACTATTACCTCTAAAATTTCTAACTTACAATATTCCCTCTAAAATTTCTAATTCCCTCTAAAATTTTCCATAGAACGATTCAACCTCACTCTAGGTCTAGGTCTAGGGCTTGAAACCCACAAGGAAAAATTTTTCTTCACTAGATTTTTCAAAAGAAAGGACAGTCCTTGGCACCCAGTCGGCGACGAGATCTGATTTACTTCACTCGACTTCTAAAGACAACAAGAAAGGTCTGTCATTCGAGTTTTATCGATTTTTTGAAACCAGTATAGGGTTTATTCAAGTCAGTACTCGATTTATGCATACATTCTCTGCTTTTATTTGGTATGTGCATTTAATTGGAGAAATTACAGTAATTAGTTATATTTTTGAATGTATTGTAAGTGGAATTTTTTTTATTCTGGTCGCAATGTGATGGTATGGAAGGAATTCACAATGGAGGTTTCCCGCTGCAAGGATTATCCTGATCTCGGAAGGATGCTTTTGAAACTTAATGATGTAAAATCTCCATCTTTGAAGCTACAGAAAGATGCATACGTTCCCCCTTTTTTGTTTTTCCTTTTTCCAGCACTCTCCTTGTGGTTCATGACACTAAAATCTGGTTCCTGAACTGCACTATTTTTTCTGATACTGTAGTGCCATTCTTTTGCGTTTTTGTTCTAAAATAGTAATGTATCTTATGTGGATTATTCTTCTTTGGATGTTAAAAGAACCATCATCTTTAACTTTCAATTTTGTTGAACCCTCTGTTGATCTTTAAGCTAAGTAGAATGACCACTTGCCAAAGGTTGTCGTGTCCAAGTAGGCCTTTGTGGCTGACAAAAACTATCTACACTTTGGAATTTTGTTTGTTTTTAGTTTTTCTTTTCCTTTCCTTGAGNCATATAAGTAATCTTAAATCCTTTGTTTGCACTATTTCCTTTATCTGTAGTATAGTCTTGCTTTGCTTTGTTGAGTTACGCTTTGGCTAGTTTAGTATACTCGTAAAATTTATATAATCTTGTCCTTATTTAATAGCATTGTGAGAGAAGGTATAACATATATTTATATCAGTTTGAAAAAATCAATAAATTACATAAAACTGGAGAGATATACCCCTCAGGAAACACTATGAAACCAAAGAAAACCAAATAAATTACATTTGTTGTTATTTTCTATTAACTTTAAGCTGCTTGGGCATTCTCTCTTTGGGATTTGGATTACACTCACTGGCTCATCAGGAGGTTCTGCAAAAATTTTAATTTTGACAATAGAGCCATCTTTGATATGGTAAGCAGATAGAGGTTGATCACTCTTCATTTTTGTAGACTTGTGATAAACACTCATGTATTCATCTCCCCATACCTTTATGATTATCTTCATTAATTCTTTTACTGTACTATTTCCTCTCACTTCAGTATAGAACTTAGATGTTGGAGACTCCACCTTTATTCTTATTCTTGGTCCTCCAGCCATAAGGTACAATACTTTCTCTTTTTTGACGAATCCGAGCAACAAAGAACTAAGTATTAAGAAACTGAAGCAACCAGTAAGGCAGAAAGTTGAGATTGAAGTAATAGTTGTGGTGGAATGTTGAGAGATATCAAGATTTTCAACTATAAATAGACTTTTGGGATGGGAATTTATAATAATTTAAAACGTGGATTAAACTAAGTATAATAATTTGTTCGCTTCTTATGTTCTCTTCTCGATTTGTTTTATATTTTCTAAGTTCATTTGTTTCAGCATTTATGCACAAAGTTTCTGCGATTCCGCACAATGTTTTTGCATTTTCTGCATTTTTGCACAGCGTTTCGGCAATTTCTGCGTTTCTGCACAGTGTTTCTGCGTTTTCTGCATTTCTGCACTGTGTTTCTGCATTTTTGCACAGTGTTTCAGCATTTCAGCATAGTATTTCTGTGAATCTGCACAATATTTTTGCATTTTCTGTATTTCTGCACAGCGTTTCAGCAAATCTGCACATCATTTCAGTAATTTCTGCGTTTCTGCACAGTGTTTATGCGTTTTCTGCATTTCTGCACAGTGTTTATGCGTTTTCTGCATTTCTGCACACTATTTTTGGAATCTGCACAGAGTTTCTGCATTTTTGCACAGCGTTTCGGCAATTTCTGCGTTTCTGCACAGTGTTTTTGCATTTTCTGTATTTCTGCACAGCGTTTCAGCAAATCTGCACATCATTTCAGTAATTTCTGCGTTTCTGGATAGTGTTTATGCGTTTTCTGCATTTCTGCACACTATTTTTGGAATCTGCACAGAGTTTCTGCATTTTTGCACAGCGTTTCGGCAATTTCTGCGTTACTGCACAGTGTTTTTGCGTTTTCTGCATTTCTGCACTGTGTTTCTGCATTTTCTGCATTTTTGCACAGTGTTTCAGCATTCCTGCATAGTATTTCTGCGAATCTGCACAATATTTTCGCATTTTCTGTATTTTTGCATAGCGTTTCAGCAAATCTGCACATCATTTCAGTATAACTTTTGATAATTTTTTAAGCCTCTGTTAGATTACCTGTGGTGAACTTGAAGTTGTGTTTGGCCTAAGATAAGTGTCATGACTAGGTAAGAGATTCTTATTCTCTTTATTTTTTTTCATTATGCTATTAGATTATTACTAGAACTATGTTGCGCGGACTCTCCAAAATACTGTCGCACCCGTGTCGGATTCTCCAAAAATACACTGCTTTTGGAGAATCCGACATGCACCGGCGATATTTTCGGAGAGTCCGAGCAACATAGCTATAGAACAACCGATTTTGAAAAATTACTCGTTATTTTTAGGGTATATTTGTCAAGTATATTTAACACTTAAATAAATCTATATTTTGAAATCCAATATCACCATGTTTTTAGGTTTTCAAATGATCCTTCCAAGGCTTGGATGGATTTACCAAGGTATAGAAAAGAGTATATTGATGGTGTTCAACATTTTTTGGACTTTGCTTATTCTGATGGAGATCCTCAGGGCGAAGAAATTCAATGCCCGTGTGCAAAGTGTTGTAACATCCCTTGGTTTCGAAGGAATGTAGTTTATGATCATTTAGTATGCAACGGTTTTGTTAAAGGTTATACAAGATGGATTAATCATGGGGAATGGGAAATTCCAATGGATGTTAATGATCATATGGATGAAGATAATTCATATGATGACATTGATGGATTGTTGAATGATCAATTTAGATATGTTGCACAAGGAGTTGATGAATGCCAAAATGAAGATGCCAAAAAATTCTATAACTTAGTTGACGAGGCAAGTCAAGAATTATATCCTGGTTGTAAAGGATTCTCTAAATTATCATTCACGATCCGTCTATATTTGTTGAAGTGTCTACATGGATGGCGCAATGAGTCCTTTACTTCCCTCTTAGAGTTATTGAAAGAGGCGATGCCCGAGTTGAACATTCCTTTATCCTGCAACAATGCCAAGTCTTTTGTAAAGAATCTAGGTCTTGATTATAAGAAAATTGATGCATGTCCCAATGACTGCATGTTATTTTGGAATGATCATAAAAGTGATGAATATTGCCTTGTTTGCGGAGCTTCTCGATACATTGAATATCCTGAAGTAGATAGCGAGCTTGAGCCTTCCAAAAAAGCTCATCGTGTTGCTGCTAAAACTTTGAGACACTTTCCATTAATTCCTAGACTCAAACGGCTATTTATGTGCTCAAAGACGGCAGATAAATTGAGGTGGCATGACGAGGAGCGATCTAAAGATGGAAAGTTAAGGCATCCTGCCAATGGCCAAGCGTGGAAAGTTCATCATTCCAGCAGAAGGAAAGAAATGGGTGATGGATGGTCTTCGCGATGCTTGGAGGCGACACAAGAGTAATATTAAGAAGAATCATTTTGATGGGTATCATACTATTGAAGATATGCTAAAACAACGTCCCGCTGAGATACCAGAAGTTCAATCCTCCAATTGATCGAGTATTGGAGGAATTCAGATGTTCAAGTGAGATTAAACTGTGCATTTCTACTCTTGAACATATTGTTGCATTATATTTTTTTCCTTTTTGATTTACTAATTGGTAAACTTCTTTTGGTGCTAGGCCATGTGCAAATTAAATAGAAAAAAATAAAAGTGGAGGCATCGGATGGGACCTATTAATTTTGCAAGAGTACGAGTGGCACTGGTATTTGTTCGATACTTTGTGAAAAATATGGCTTTCATTTCTTTACATACTTTTTTTGAATACATTTATGTTTGTTATTTATTTCTCTGGTATAATTTTTAGCGTGCAAGTAAAGAGAACAACGAGGAACAATCTAAGTCTGAAATATTTATTGCAACTCGTACAAAACAAGGGAAGCAAGTTCATGAAAATGCTCAAATTGCAATAGTAAGTCATGTTGAAACTAATATATTTTCTGGGGATTAGATTCTTTATATGGTTCTCATAATTTTTTTTTTTGGCAGTCTGAACTTCAAAACCGTCAAAACGCTGGGGAATCATCGGATGAAGCATTTAGAGCAGTGTTTGGAAAGGAGCAACCTGGTCGAATACGATGCTATGGAAGATCAGTGACAACAAGTTCTCTTAAAAAAGACGATGAAATCAATAAGATCCAACAAAAGCATAACAATGAAGTCTCTACCTTGAAAGCAGAAATGCAAGAAATGAGAGAAGAAATGCAAGAATTGAGGCAAATGCGTCATTGCTTTAATCTATTTGTGCAAAACAATCCTGAACTTTTTAGTTCAGATATACCAGGATTTGTCGGATCTAACCAACCTTCTCCAGTTGATACAAGTAGCGCACAAGCTGTAAGCGGCCAAAATCTCCCAAATTCCTCTGGATCAACCTGTGGTCCAATTCTTGAAAAGGTATTTAGACTTCAACTTGTCTTGCTTTTCGGTCAGTTTTTGGGGTGTTAAAAGGTCGTTTTTGGGGCTGCTTTTCACTGGTATATTGGGGTCGTTTTGGGGCTGATTTAGAGCTGAAGTTTAGAGGTGCTTCACTAGAGTTTGTGGCCACTTTTTATGGTTGTCTAGGTTGCATTTTAGTAGGCTTTTTGGTTGGAGCTGTGCAACAATTTTGGTGGTTGTTTAGATAATTTCAAGCAGTTCAATGATCATTTTAGGAACTAAGATTCTGTTTGTGGTGATCATTCATGCCTAGTCAAAACTTAGATTTAGATTCAGCACAGAACTATTGTCTCATATTGTTATTGAAGAGCCAAATATAAAGTGGTCATGGAGCTGACCTTTCTAAGATTCTGATAATTTGAGATGCACTATGACACCAACTAAGAATAACAGCATTTTTCACTATGAGTGACTCATTTGGAAAGACTTAATGCAAACTCATGAGTATAAAGGCTATTTTTGGAGTCCCTCGGTTGCATAAAGACTTTTGAAATTTCTCTTTTCCCAACCCCTCCCTCATTAGAAGCTGGTAGTTTTTTTCTTCTTTGGTGATGCATGGCCCTGGCTTTTCCGGGAACTTTTCTACTAAACCGGAAGTCGAGTAGATTAAAACTAGTTAAAAACACAAAGCACCGTTCACTGTTTCGATCTGGACACCAAAATCAGCGTCATTAGTCCTTCTTTAAGTATTTGTCTGCTATCTTATGTACATACATACATGTATATTTGTGTGTGTGTGAGGGGTGGGGGGTGGTTTGTTTGATTTTCTTGAAGAATTTTGAATTATTTTGGCTTGTTTTTTTCTTTTTGTCCAAATTAGTGAATTATAAAATGACTTTTAGTTCTACATAATAATGAAGTAAGGGGTCGTTTGGGTTAGAAAGTAGTGCAGAAAAAGTAAGGTTCGAAATTGTATCTTTTTATGTTAATTTTAGTTTAGATGAAAGTAGTGCAGAAAAAGTAAGGTCGAAATTGTATCTTTTTATGTTAATTTTAGTTTGGGTTAGAAAGTAGTGCAGGGGTTATTTATTAAATTATTGTTGGATGTTTTGATTGATATATTTCTAAATTAGTATACAGATAGGTGAAAA
>NC_031991.1:68458905-68471399 GCF_001879085.1 Nicotiana attenuata
ACTAAAAAACATAGTATATGTAAACATATTAGGATTTGAATATGTTCTTTTCAGGTTTTATGTTTCACTTCATTTCTTGCTTTTCTTATGAAAAAATTTAGTTTTTTATATGTGACTGAAAAATATGCAAAACATGGTGCTACTATACAAAGTCTTTGTTCTTCTTGACGAGCATCAAAATTTAGTTTCTATATAATTATTAATTTCTTTTTATGTGTAGGAGAAAGTGGGCGATGCAATTGGAAATGGTGGCGGAAAGTCAATTTGATCGTAATGTGAATGCGAAGAATTTTTGGATAATTAAGATGTCTTATATTCATGATACTATATGAATATACTCACTTTTGGAAAGTTTATTGTTAATGGGCATTTTGACACATTGTTTTATTAGTATGTGTATTCTTTTGGATTATTATTTTTGGTATTTATTAGCTAATTTAGTTCTTTATATCATCAAAATATATGATAATAATGCATGTGCTTGAAATAATTGTAATTAAATGATATATGTAAACTGTGATTTTTTAAAATTTTAAAAAAGAAAAAATTGTAGCCTAGCCAAAATAGCCACGCTTTAAAAATGTGGCCATTTGTCTGTACGTCTAGCATGTATATAAGCAAAGACCACACTTTGTAGGTGTTCCTTTAAAAGCCACGGTTAACAAGTGTGGCCTAAAAGGTAATAAAGGCCACGTTTTTTGAGTGTAGTTGTAGGGTATAAAAGCGTTGCCATATGGGGCGTAACAAGCGTTGTCTTTGTTGACTAATAGGCCACGTTTTTAAGCGTGACTTGTAAGGTAACATTTGAAAAGCGTGCCCTTAGGTCAAAGGTTACGCTTCTTTTGGCCAACCCCAGAAAAGCGTTGCCTAAAGTTGAAAAGTGTGGCCTTTGACCAAATACCACACTTTTTGCTAGTTTAGGCCACACTTTTTCAGGGTAGTCAAAGGCATAAAATGTTGTAGTGTGTGGTAGGATGACTACATTCCTTTTGAAAAGTTTAGAGTGATTTGGGATTCATGGTGGACAGTGACTAGGTGTACAAGATTAATTTGAAATATTGGTTAGCATAACGGCGGGAGATTCGAAGTGACGGAAAGGAGTTGCCTGATATGAAGAAGGATACAACATAACTTTGAATTGGAAGGTATTGTCGCACATTTAGTTGATGTCCACGAGGAGTGAATGGACTGGTGCAGCTGGTGAATGAGCACGGGCTTAGATGGGTTATCTCCTATGAGATGGTTAGCGGTTGCGTGGTTGGTGAAGCTTGTGCGAAGGATTTTACTGGCTATCCGGTAAGAGGTCTAATATGAGAATGTTGCTAGAGATTCAGAGTGTTCATGAAATGCTAAAGGAAGGATTTCGAGGAATTTGGCGGTTTACTTGCGCAAGGTCATGTCAATAAGAGATAAAGAATCTTGGTGGGTTCCAAAGTTGTGTAATAGTGGCTTCAAGCTAAGTGAGAGAGTCCCACCGCCTACGGTTAGATTGCCTGGTCGCCTATTTGTGAGATTTCTAGTTATCGTCATATTGATGGGTTACTGCGACTAGGGAAAGAGAACATCAGTGGTTATTTTAGCAAAGGAATTGAAGAATGTGTTCTATAATTGGCATCATCGATTCATGATCAGGTTTTGGGAGCCTTGCAGTTGATTATATTCGGACCAAATTAGAGTGTGTGACACTCAATAATGGTCCTAGTGGGTTCAAAGGCTAAGGTGTGGTGCCTAAGGGTTTCGACTCCATAGTATGGTTGAGTATCGAGCTTTTGGAGTAGATTATGATAAGGAGCTTGGAGTGTTCTGTGTTATCTTCGATCTGCGGTATAAATTGAGAGGAATGGGAGAAAATGACTTCGGATTCATAGAGGAGTTATCAGAATGGGTGTACCAGTTGAGGATGCGAATATGCACATAAGGAGGGTATGAGATGGTTCGTGGGAATTGAGACAACGTGGTCTCGTGTAATAAGGTCACTAAGGATGAGTACGGATTTGGGTTCGTTATGTTTTGAATGGGGCTACTATTATTCCTTAGCCAAGCCTAGAGTAAATTGGAATAAGTAAAATCAGTCAGCAATGTTTGAATTGGTATAATGGTGGCAACAATTAGTTCCTTTAGCATGTTAAATAATAAACATGATTACAGTAATGCATGCGAGGTTTGACGGTCGCCGTAATTGATTTTATTTGGAGGCTTTCGAGTATTATGGCCTATTATGTGCAGATGGATATCTGAAGAGTTATGGTGGTTTAGACCACTACTTGAGGTTGGTATTTTCTGCGGTTATGAGAATTTAGTCATGGGTTGTAATGGTTCGCTTGAAATGAGTTAAGTAAAAGGCTTCTATATGATGAAGCGTTTACCCTATTAGTGTTTCAGGAGTTATGATGAAATTTTTGTACTCTTGCGCATTGTCATGATTAAGTGCCGTGAGCAGCGTTGGATTTGGAAATTGAGAATCAAGGTTGCGGTTTGGTGTTGACAAAGAGGCGAGCTCGGATGAGCAGGAAAAGAATTTAGATGTTTAGAGTAAGCTGGTATTATCTTCAGCGTCACCTGAGATCACTGTCATGAGTAAGAGGTTTTATGTATTGGCTTGATATGGCCGGTGGTATGAATGTACAGACTTGTTACCTGGTGCAGAAGGCCGTGGGAGCATATCCCACGGAAAGATTGTATAAGTGTGACGTGTCGTCACTTAATTAATTGAGGACTTAAACCAAGTACGGTGATTGTGGTACTATCTCTAATTGAGAATTTATGCCTGAAGGGCACTCGGTTCATTTGGTTGTGGAATGTGGAAGGTTGTTCCGGATTAGACGACTGTTCTTGTGTGCTATGGGAAAAGGGGGTTACTATGGACCCAGGAAAGATTATTGGCCTAGTTCGGTACGATTAGAATCGGCTTGAGGTCTCTGAATGGATTTAAATATGAATATGGGCTCTATATCAGGCCAGATGTGTCCATTTCAGCATAGCGTTCCTTGTGGAGGAGTATTCGGACGTTGGATGTTGTTTCGTCGTCGGCTATTATATGTAATGCTATATTGTGTCGTGTGAGTTGCAAAACGGCTTGATAAATTTCTTTTATGTTGAGGTTCCACGTAGCGATGGTGTTATGTGAGAAGGATGGCTCTTGAGATTCAGATCATATATCGCACTTCAGTTGTGCTTGCGTTTTGTAGCTTATGGCGCTATCTGTCTCCCCAGGGATGGTATTATACACTTAGCGTGCTTGTGGCCGATATTCGGTATTTTGTAGTAATGAGCGATTTTTCTCGGTGTGTATCTTCTTATGTGAATTTTATGTGTGGATCGGGTGGCACGCCGCCACAGGTATGTTGTTTGTATCGGGTTGCACATCGCGACAATGTGATGTTGAGTACAGTTCCCTATATATCTGTTTTTGTGTGTTTTGTTTCCCATTTTCTGAGGAAAGTTCATATTAGTTGTGTGATTTGAGTAGTCCCTTCCAGAGTCCGTTTTCCTTATGTATCACATTCGATCTTGTGGCCTATAGGCGCGTTGTGGCATCATATGAGACTTTTGATCATGACCGTGGTGGCTTATTGCCTGAGCAGTTCGTACTGGGTGAGATGAGATTATTGGATCTAGGATCAGTGCAGTTGGATTATATGAAGTATATTAAAGAGCAAAGATCATTATTTGGTTTAGAATGAGGTAATGGTTCTTGTCAGAAGTATAGACTCAATGATTTGTTTACTCGGTAGTTTGTTATGAATTTCTACGCATCTCTTCCATCGTGGCAGTATTGCGACAGTTGGAATAAGACTTATATATATCATGAGGCGCATTGTGAGCATCAGATTCGTTGAAAGTCGGTTATTATGATCAGAGAATGTTATTATGGTCCTGTGAATGATGTGGTGCATGGTGGGAATTCGGCAACGACATGCAGTCATGTTCTGGTACCTCGTGTAGTGATTGATACGGTGTTCATATATTGGAAGCAAGCCTGGCAGAGAATTCCGGATGTTGGAATTGGGATCTAAGCCTATTTGCTTGAATAAAAGGGAATATCTTCAGAATTGATCGAGCTAATGTGCTCAACTGGGTTGTAGTAGCACGGGTAGGTGCACGAGGTGTTAAACAGTGATTTCAGACAACTCCAGCGCATTTCGTAGGACGTTCGAGGACGAACATATGTTTAAGTAGGAGAGAATGTGATGACCTAACCTGTTGTTTTGAGCGCTAGCACGCCGTTCAGCAGTTTGAGGCTATGAGCAGCTTCACTTCAGGTATTATGACTTGTACGCATTGTCGGAATTTAATTTTGGGAAGTTTGGAGTTAATTTGGAAAGAGAATTCTCATTTCGGAATCTTTGCGTTGAAAGAATTGACTAAGATTTGATTTTTGAGTAAACCACCTCAGAATCTAGATTTGAAGGTTTCAGCAGGTTCGTATGATGATTTCGGACTTGGGCGTATGTCCGGATTGGGTTTTGGAAGATCTGGGAACGTTTCGGCACCTATTGTGGAAGTTAGCATTTTTTGAAGAATTTTATAAGTTTGGATTGAAGTGCATTTCAGTGTTATCAATGTCTGTTTAGGATTCCGAGTCTGGGAATAGCTCCGTATGGTGATTCTGGTGCTGGGAGCGCGATGGGAAGTGAATTCGGAGGTCCGTGGGCCATTTTAGAGTCATTTGGCTAAAGATAGAAATTTGAAGGTTTTTGAGGAGTCTGAACGGAAGTGGACTTTTTGATATCGGGGTCGCAATCCAATTCCGGAAGTTGGAGTAGGTCCGTAATGTCGAATGTGACTTGTGTGCAAAATTTGAGATCAATCGGACGTGATTTGATAGGTTTCGGCATCGAATGTAGAAGTTTGAAGTTCTGAAGTTCATTAAGTTTGAATTGGGGTGCGATTCATGATTTCGATGTTGTTTGATGTGATTTGAGGCCTCGAGCAGGTCCGTGTTATGTTATGGGACTGGTTTGTGTGATTGAACGGGGCCCCGGGGGCCTCGGGTGTCTTTTGTGGTGGTTTCGGATCATTTCGGGCTGTTTTGCAATAGGTGATGCTGGTGTCTGGTGTTGTTCTTCGCGTTCGCGAGGATACTCTCGCGTTCCCGAAGAAGGATTTGGCTTAAGGGACTCTGTTCTCCGCGTTCGCTGAGAGAACCCTGCGTTCGCGAAGAAGGAAAACTCAGTTGCACAGGTCTGACTTCGGAGGCTCATATCTCGTAATCTATAAGGTATTTGGAGATGATCCAAAAACAAAAATTGTAGCCCTTTGTGTCTAGTTTTAGGAAAGGCAAACTATTTAGCATTTGGATTTGTGTACAAAAAGGTATGGCTAGTACACTTTAGGTTGTCCGGTAAAATGAAGAAAAAATTTGTGTTGCACAAAGCTGATTTTGGCAGCGTATATCTCAAATTCTATAAGGAATTGGTAGATGACCAAAACATCAAAGTTGTAGATCTTAGTATCTAGTCTTCAAAACATTAACCCATTTGTTATTTGGAGTTTGGTACAAAAATTTATGGTCATTAAACTAGAGGCTATCTGAGAAGAGTTTGGAAAATGATTTTTGGGAATTTTCTTCTTAGCGAACGCGATGGGGGTCTCGCGAAATGCAAAGAAGAGTCGTTTGGGCAGTGTATAAGTGTAAAGAAATGGGTTTGGCTCATTTCATCTCATTTCCTCCATGGGAGACGACCTAGGAGCGATTTTGGAGCTCCATTTTCATCATCCATGTCAAGGTAAGTGATTTCCACCTATTGCAAGTTAATTACTTGGAATATATCTAGATTTTAACATGAAAAATCATGTAAATTAGTAGAAATTTTGGGATTTGGAAGAAAACCTAGGAATTTGTATTCTTGGATTTTGACCACGATTTGGACATGAAATTGAGAGCCAATTGTATATTTGAGTTCGTGAGGTTGGGGGTAAACTTTATCTTCGAAAAAATCGAAATCCTGGCATGTGGGCCCGAGGCTGATTTTGTCAACTTTTCGAGCGGAATTGGGATTTTATATAAATTGAATTGTTATGAGTATTAGGGTGCATTTTCATTGGTTTGCCCGTTATTTGGCTAGTTTTGGAGCGTTGGGGCATCAGTTTGAGTCGTCGGAAGGGGCTTGGAAGCTGGTTATCGGACTTCGAAGTGAGGTAAGTCTCCTTTCTAACCTGGGCGAAGACATGCAGCTTCCATTTTCGGGGTACACAGTCACGGGATTCTCATCTCAAGGGCATTTCCGCCAATCACTTCAACAGTGCCAAAATGCCCTATTCCTTGAGTTACAGGAACCGCTGACCCAACGATCCCTAGTCTTATAGCTAAAGGAAGTCCTTTGTAAGAGGGAATTGTCCTCATAGGTGAAATAATTAGTTATGTGCTCCTATTTGTGGGGGCTACGTACACACGAGGTGACGAGAGTCCGTGCGTAGCTACCATTATGTTTAAGTCCGGGTAGTCTAGGACCCAAAAGCATGCGATACCTGAATATATGTAATCTTATTGACAACTGAAATTGCCTAAATCATATCGAATTAGTAAAAGAATTTCTAAAAAGGGTTAAACCTCGTTTTCTTAAATCGTTAAAAGAGAATTGACTTTTCCTTGGATAAATGTTTGTTGATGAATTCTTAATTGACTGTTTGAATGTGAGTATCTATGAGTCCCAGCGTCACGTGTATGATTTTTGCGAGCAGGGTAACTATATTATTTATATTTGACCGCGTCGCACATATGATTCGCGAGCGGGATAATAGATACATCTATGGTTCACGCCATTCAACCCTCTGGCAGTGCACAATTTAAATATTTATTGGATCAGGCCGTACGACCTCGGCATGATTTGCGCATGCTTGTAATGCTTTCTTGAGATTTACAAATTGATATTGCCTCCCTGGTCTGAGATAAATTGATAAATGATGGATTATGAATGTGGAGACTTCTAAATATAAAAAGGATCATTTACTTGTTTCTTGACTTACTTGAGTTTATTGCCGTTTTTAATAATTCAATGATTATTCGCATTATTAATATATTATTATTGGACCACTAATAAGTGTCGAAGTCGACCTTTTGTCTCTACTTCTTCGAGATTAGACGGGATACTTACTGGGTACACGTTATTTTTGTACTCATACTACACTTGCTGTGCATTTTTGTTGCATAGGCACATGTATGTCTAGTGGCCTGGTTGGCGCAGCGGCATGGTTGATACATATACTTAGGTCACCTGCATATCTCGAGACGACCCGCAGCCAGCAGAGTCTCCTTCAGAGTATTGTACTGTATTTTCTTTTCTATCCCATTTGTATTCCTCATAGTTGTTGTATTATATTATTTCCTAGAAACAGCTCATGCACTTGTGACACCTGGTTGTGGGACGATTATGGGGTATTCTGTATTTACTTCTAAACATTCTTTTATTTATTTTGTAAAGATTATCTTTTACTAGCCAAATTGAAGGAAAATCATAGTTTTGACAATTATTTAAACGAGAATTTAATTAAGTATTTATGGTTGGCTTGCCTAACAGCGGTGTCCGACGCCATGACGACCCTTAGTGGATTTTGGGTCGTGACAAGGTTGCACGCCGCAACATATATTGATATGATGTTGGGATCGGTTTGCACGTTGCAATAGATATTGAACTAATATTGGAATCGGGTTGCGCACCGCAACGGGGTATGATGCATTGTAACTGTTTGAAGTTGTGGTGGTGTAATTCTGTATTGTCATGTGTGGTTATGAGATGATGTTATTCTGGGGGCCTCTAATAGTTGACCTTCGGGTCACATTCTTATGAGTTTATCACTTTTCTCTATATTTTTGTTGTCGTTTGTTTACGATTTGTACAATTTTATAGTGATTGTCTTGTTATAACCCCGTCACTACTTCGTTGAGATTAGGCTCTGGACTAACGGAGTACATGGGGTCGATTGTACTCATACTACACTTCTGTACTTCTTGTGCAGATCCCGGTGTTTGTCCTAGCAGCGCATAAAGGAGATTGCTCGGATCAGATCTATCAAGGAGACTTGAAGTAGAGCAGCACGACGTTCGCAGTGCCTGAAGTCCTCTTTCTTACCTTGTTTACTATTTATCTTGATTCGAACAATTGTATATTATTTTAGGCTATGTTTCTATTATTCTAGTCGCTCATGTACTTGTTAATCCTGATATCTAAGATTAGTTTAGATGACATTACTTATCGATTTATTATATGTTTTCTCAGTATTTCGGTCTTTAATTATTACTATTCTGCTTTTAAAATGTTAAATTGGTAAATTCTTCAACTTATGTCGGCTTTCCTAACAAGTGGATGTTAGGCGCCATCACGACCCCGAGGTTGGGATTTGGGGTAGTGAAAAGTTGGTATCAGTGCACTATGTTGCCTAAGTCTCACGAGTCATGAGCAAGCTTAGTAGAGTCTTGAGGATAAGTACAGAAACGTCTGTACTTATCTTCTAGAGGTTATAAAGCTTTAGGAAATTTCACCTACTTCTTTCACTATCGTGTGACTTATTTTATCATTGAGTCTGAATCATTCTATTCTTATTCTCTCATATATGGTGAGGACACGTACTGCATCAGTAGATGATCAGGAGTAGAAGCGTTAGGCCAGAGCCACTACCAAGGGTAGAGGCTAGGGCTGAGGTAGGGCCAGAGGCAGAGCTCAGTACAAAGCACGTGCAGAAGCGCTTATTTCAAAGCCTCAGATCGAGTAGGAGTAGAAGATCCCCGTTCCAATCACGCTAGTTGTACCAGCTCAGGTTTTAGAGGGATACATTGCTACCTAGTACTTCAGGACTCCCTAGTGCACCTGGTTGGCCTTATGGAGAGCGTGGCCTAAGCCGATGTATTCCTATGGCACCAACTGTCTATTAGGCTGGGGGAGGAGCCCAGACTCCTCCTACTTATACTCCTGAGTAGATGGCTCACAGATATCAGACTCTGACAGTTCTGCAATTGGAGTAGTTCAACATATGATAGCTACATTGTCAGGGGAGGGACCTGCGATGTCATCCGAGGAGCAGAAGAGGTTGGACAAGTTCACCATGTTGTTTCCCACTCTCTTTTGTGGTACATTTTCTAAGGACCCCTAAGATTTCTTAGACCGTTGCCATGAGGTATTGCACAACATGGATATAGTGGAGTCCAATGGAGTTGACTTCATAGTGTTTCAGATGCATGGCTCAACCAGGAGTTGGTGGCAGAAGTATATTCGGGGAAGACAAACAGGTTCACCTCCTCTCACTTGGTCTCAGTTCTCACAGCTATTCTTGGAGAAGTTAATCCCTTTCACTCAGGGAGATAACTTCCACGGTCAATTTGAGCACCTCTAGTAGGGTAACATGACCGTTACTCAGTATGAGACTAGATTCATTGATTTATCCCGCCATGCAATTATCTTGATCCCTATAGAGAGAGAGGGTGCATATGTTTATATATGGACTTACTTATGGTGTTAGTCTAGAGATGGCCCGAGAGACTGAGGATGATATTTCTTTCACTCGGGTTATGGAGATTGCTAGGCGGATCGAGAGGATTTGTGGTGAGGGTAGTGAGGCGGCATCTGTGAAGAGGCCTCATCATTTCGGTGGTTTCAGTGGTGCCTCATCTAGAGGCATGTGTACATTTAGTAGAGGCGATCTTATCAGGCTCGTTTATGTCACGACCCAAACTGATTTGCCACGACGGACACCCAGTACCTTACTCAACCAAGTACCAATGTAACGTATCTTTGATATCATTCTATCATAGGTAAATGAACCGGAGTAAAGCATGAGGGAATACAAACTTATATATATGACGTACGGGCCTATAAGGCCAGAATAATCACTCGTACACTAAACATAGACCGACAAGACCATACAATCTTTCATATACATGAAATATGTTTACAAGCCTCTAAGAGTACATAAACGTCATAAGGCCGGGATAGGGCCCTGACATACCAATCAATACATGTCTAAATCATACTAACCAAATAAGCAACTCAGGAGGAAATGGAGCGCAACAACATCTTCCGCTGAGCTGATAGCCTACTTGGAGGACTCCTATCCTGTCTATCGGGACCTGCAGGCATGAAACGCACCATCCCCAGGCAAAAGGGACGTCAGTATAAATAATGTACCGAGTATGTAAGGAATGAAAATCACTCAATAATAGATACGAGAGAAACATGGAGTAAAAGACTTAACATGTATATCTGAATATCTCTATGAATCATTTAATATTATAATGTCATGCATATGCGCATAAATTTCATACCATGCATGGGTATATGCGTTCATAACATCATCAAGCCTCTGAGGGCATCCCATCATATCATCTCAACCACTGTGGGAAAAATCATCAGCGTATATCAGCTGATCAGGTGGTGGTGCGTATATAGCGACGTAACCCTTTCCCATATCCCATATACATATATTATACATATATACGTGTATATAATGCCATCTGGTCATGGGTCAATGTAAATGAATGCAATGCATGAGAAGTACGTCAATAAAATCTTTTGGAGTGTCATAAGACCATTGTGACTCTGACTAATATTATGAAATTGACTTTATCAACTTACATATTTTCTGAGACCCATGAAAGAGACGGTAGAATAATAATACATATGGGGCATCAAGAATATATGCATCTCTAGCATTTTACGAATAGAGTCATTTGTGGAAGTTGTGCATTTGCTCGTTTCATTTGTGTCGTATGGATCATGCGAAAAGAACACGTAACGATGGATCAAACTAGGGGAAAAATCCGTGTGATATTCTTGAGAAAGATTGCACCGTGCTTCCTTAAAATTGCAAAATCTCATATTTCTAAGGTGCTCAGAAATTTCGTTGGAGTCTCGTTGCTAACGTTGGAATCCTTGTATGAATTGGTCGATGATGTTATAAAGATTCCTCACGTTACTTGAGTTGGAGAAGTTTTATGAAATTTCTCAAAGTTGTGAGCTTCTCCAGCCGTGACCATGAGTTCTTGATTAAACCACCATTTTCTTGATTCTTTGAAATGTCTTTTACTAAGTGGGTGTGGGCCCCATATCTTTGAAGATTAAGCCCCATAATTTACCTAAATAAGCCACCTTAGCATGTGATTAATGATTCATTTATTCAAGGCCACTATGGCTACCACCTTTTAGCTTATCCATTCTCAACCAATCAACCACCAACATCTTAGTTAATTGTTAATCCCCCATTAACCAATAATTACCCGATTATCCACATAATTAAGAATTATCTCAAATTACTTAAAATACGACTCACTTTTAACAAACCTTATACACCTTACTGTCATGGTCATGTGCTACCTTGTATGGCACTAGTCCATAAATACCGGGCATCATTGCTTGAACCGTATTTTATCCCAAATTGACAATTTCGACGAAATTTATTTTCTTCGATTTGCTTACACTCTCGCCTTCACGAATTTACTTATCACGTGTTCGAAATAACATAATACTTATAATCCCAAAATAATCTCATTCCCGAACATACATCGATTAACTTACGACAAACTTTAACGTACAAAAATGTTGTATGCAGTCAGCACTTCAGAATTTTCCTAGTGCTTTATGTGATCACGACGCATATTGGTCTCGTTCCAAGTAGCTAGTATTCAGTACACCTTCAGCTTCTATTAGTGCACCACTACTAAAGAGTTACTAGTGTGGTCACTCAGGTCATCAGGGACAGTCTCAGACTCAGCAGTTACACCAGTCGAGGGATTTCTTTGAGTGCGGTGACGCAGGTCATATTATGAGGTATTATCCTAGATTGAGGAGCAGCATGCCATAATAGGATACTCAGGCCATGATTCCATCATTGATTACTCCACCACCGGCTCAGCTAGCTAGAGGATAGGGTCAGGAAGCCAGAGGTGGAGGTCAGATAGCTAGAGGTGGAGGCCAATCAGTCAGAGGCCATCCGAGAGGTGGAGGTCAAATTAGTGGAGTTCAGCCCTGTTGCTACGCATTTCTAGCTAGACCTGAGGCGGAAGTCATCCGATGCTACCATCACATGTATTATTCTAGTTTTCCATAGAGATGCATCAATTTTATTTGATCCGGGCTCCAGTTACTCGTATGTGTCATCCTATTTTGCTTCGTATTTTGATATGTTCGTGATTTTTTGAGTACTCCTATTTTTGTGTCAATGCCCGTAAGGAATTCTATTATGGTAGACCGAGTTTATCATTTTTCTTTGGTTACTATTGGGAGGTATGAGACTAGGGTTCACCTTTTGTTACTTAATGTGGTTGATTTTGACAAGATTTAGGGCATAGATTGGCTGTCACCATATCACACTATCTTGGATTGTCACACGAAGACTGTAACATTAGCCATGCCGGGGTTGCCTCAATTAGAATGGAGAGGGAATCCTGGTCACGCCACTAGTAGGGGTGTTTGGCGTATTATATATATATATATATATATATATATATATATATATCTGTGTGTGTGTGTGTGTGTGTGTAGTTAGTTAGTCGTACGGTAGGT
>NC_031991.1:68474042-68480497 GCF_001879085.1 Nicotiana attenuata
TACTAGACTTGTTCAAACAGATGGGGATATTTTTCTTTCATTTCCTCTTCCGCCTCCCATGTGGCTTCCTCAACTCGATGAAGCACCACAATATTTATATATCAATGACAAGAATCTCAGCATTACAAACACTACTTTATCACGATGATACCTGGGCATGGACTGCACATTTTGAAATCATATCACCTAGAAGGTACCTTTCAAATTGTAACCAACTGCTATGCAACCAAGAGAAAATATTTTATTTCCACAACACTCTCGGCCTTCAATGGCCTCTTATATCTACAGACTTTGCCAGAACACATTCACCGGAGCAATTTCGACACCTAAACTTACTTAACAAGGATAACAAGTAGATATTTCGCATAAGCTAACTATCCACTAACTTCACCTTCAATAATTTCCACCGGAATGATACACAATTGATATTCACCTACTTTCTTAGACATAGACATGTGAATCCACAAAAAATATGGCGAACAACTATGGGGACACTTCATACTCCTAGTGCGGCCTAATGTGGAATACACTTGTGCAACCTTTATTGTCAACTCACATAGCATCTTCAGGGGAAAATACTGAGAATGGCCTGCTCACCTTCCAAACTCTAAATCTCTAGGCGAACACTCAAACTAAACCCTTGATGACCTTCAACAATTACTCTAAGATGTGCTAATATAAACTGACCATAAAATTACCTATCAAATATATATGTGACCCCACTGTGAAGCTTCATCTTTGACTCGCCTGAACTTACAATACCCAATGGTTTTAACACAATGAGGAACAACAGAGTTCAAGATCTGGCTGGAGTTATTCAGGAATTCATTAATGCGCTGAGTAGAGTACTTTCTGAGGTTATATGCTGAGGGACACGAAAGTTACAACTAAGAATGCTGACATGGTTAATCACTGTGACGACGTCAATTATTACAAAAATGAGGCATTGGGGTAAGTAGTACATTGGCAATAGGAATCATTAAGGAGGAATATTTAAGTACATGACCCAGTCGTTTCCTAGAGTGAAGGGAAAATCAATTCATGCTCTGGTACCTTGAATGCGACATGGGATTCAAAATACATGAAGTGGAATTACACTCCTGACGTTAGCTGACACAAGTAATATATGTCGTAAGCCCATGCGAATGATAAGAAGTTGAACAATTATGAGATTATCACATTTCAGACAGCTTAACCCTTCCTGATAGTTGATCATATATGAGAGAACTAAAGATACGGACACTTTTCTTTCAAATCAATATGCTCATTGTATGTGCAAAAATTTTGAAGGCATCTAATCTCACACCTTTCACGAGTAAAACCACATAGCTCGGACATCTAAATGTTGGGATGAAATCATGTATTGGTTAGAGGCGTTCTTAATGGTTAACATGATGCTCCAGGGAGAAAGACAAATGACGCTCCTATCCACCCAAAGAGGTGGAATACCAAGGGTAGCAAAACTCCCCTCACATGAAAATGATCTAGTCAATTATTCTAGAAGTCGAGTGAGAAGGAGGCCACGTAACCCATTCAATCCGACCCATTTAAGACTTTTGAAAAGGACATATACTTTGGTTTGAAATCATGGAAATTAATTCTTGAGCCTTAAGGAAAAATTATTACTTTTTGAAAGCCAATAGATATGCCCTCGTGGTCCTAGAAAATCATTAACAATGGTGAGAAAGTACTCAAAACCGTTACGAGTTGGTATAAAACAAGACCTCAAAGTACTCATATGGATAAGTTCGAAAGAATGAGGCGTCTTAATGCATTTATCGAGGGGAAGTAACCTGGGTTATCTAGTCACATGAA
This sequence comes from Nicotiana attenuata, assembly GCF_001879085.1. NCBI lineage: Eukaryota > Viridiplantae > Streptophyta > Magnoliopsida > Solanales > Solanaceae > Nicotiana > Nicotiana attenuata. The sequence goes on from NC_031991.1 coordinate 68,475,858, forward strand.
TAAGAAGAGCAGGTCAATGGTTGTTAGAAGAACATCTACAAGGAATACCAGCAATATTTATTTATTCAAACTAAAGGAATATGTCCCCTTCCTTAATGCTATGAGACTTCCCCTTTGATGCCATGAAACATAAATGAATTTTATACAATGAGAGTTATCAGATGAAATAGATAGTAGTGTAGCAAAACTAATGAGCACCATTTGGAACCAACAAACTTAAACTAAGTCGAAGATATTAGAAGTCCATAGTAAAGGGGGGATTTGCCCACTTTCAGTGTCCTTTTAGAAAAGGGTACTTGTAGAGTATAAAAATAAGGTGAATTTAATTGGATCGTATAGTTGGATGACTATTCAAGACATTGAGATAATATCGCTTTGAAGATTACGGGTAAACAACACACGATGCAAGACAAATGAAAAGAAAGTGAAAGAGCCTTATGGAAGTAACCTTTACATTGTAACCACTAGGAAGGGTGGTAATATAAAGCGATTACGAGAAACTACACTTTTTTTTAAAGAAGATCTCTGTATGAAGTCACGTGATACATATAGCTCTAGAATTCTAAAATCCAATTATGTTTAGCAACTCTGCTTCATAATGAAGCACTACAACACACTTATACACAACCGGCTATTGCAAACCACATTGGGAGATGCTATAAGACTTAACAGAGAGAAAGGCTTTGACATATGAATGTGTTACTAGGTGTATTTCTCCTTTTTCAACCCAAAACCTAAAGGCGAGAGTTCGACTAATAAGCAGATCGTTGGACTAGCACAAGTGTAGATAATCCACTATCGGAAAGAGATCATTCAATTTCAGTAATTGCGACATGCTATCAACCCTTGATGTACTTGAAGTGGTATGGGAACCTAATGTGATAGTATAGAATAATCATGGAGGGTTTGCAGATGTTCATAATGAGTTCTTCATGGATTTTGACTTGAGAACTACCCAGATGATAATGAAATACAGAAAAACATGAGAAACAGGCGTTGTGCTATAATAACCCCCAAAGGTGTGCTTGGTCTTGACGGAGAGCCTAGTATGGGTCCTTACGAGAAAGGAAGTGTTACAATGACTCATAGAAGGATATGTTCTCTCATGGTTTTCGAACAAGTGTGAGGAAACTGGCACAATGGAATTCACTAATTGAGGAACACAATTAACACATGTTGTGGAGGTGTGAAGAGAAAATAAACATTTGTTATAAGCTGGACATGCTTCTGCTATATTAACACCCAACTGCAATATACGACCACGCCACGAGCAACCACAATACTAGGACAAAGTGAGCTACTTACTACGGGATGTCCCAAGTGGACACGAAAGTTATGGCGACACAAGATCTTCCTATGAGGGGGATGTGAGGATCTCAATTCTCAGAGAGACTTTATGCACACGCTAACCATTTCGATTGACATGCACTCATGTGATAGCTGTTAAGGTATGCTCTTATGTTACTAGATAGTGAGAAGCTTTCATGATGATATTTGCAAGAGAATAGATTGACTTGTTCAAACCATATAAGCCATATACACAACTGAGTAAAAGAGTGACTCGAGAAGGATCGCAACACTGGGATGCTTTACCTGGAACTCGACACCACATAGGTAAACTTTATGACGGTGCATGCATAGGCACAAGTGGGCAGATGTTGTCCATTTCAATAAAATATTCTATAAGAAATTCATCAGGTATAGTCCCTTGTTAAGAATTTAGGAAATGCAAGTCGGAAGTATTAATCCTAGAATCATAACTCCATTCGAGGACACAATTATAAAACTTAATTCTACAAGAATGTAAATAAGAGGATTTGTAATAAAGTGGATTCAAGAATAATGCGTCTCATTCAAAGAGTCGATACATGCAATGTTTTGTTATTCAACACCTTGTTAAGACCATGTTTATGAGAACTCTTCTATATGGACGTACATATATACGAGTAGAAATTTTTGATTTGACTCACTTAATGACTTTAGGTTGGTAGGGCAATAGCTTAATCGATACTTCTCGACTCCACATCCCTAACGTTCGTAGGTGACATACTGATATACTACATGATCTGATGGTGCAGAGACATCAATAGGGACAAGGACACTTCCCTCTTAGCGATAGGTTTTACCAATCCCTCCACAGCTCAATACATTTTCCTAACAAGTCCTTGGGAAATCCACTCGGACTCAATGGTGGGATCAATCCCCCTTACATGCTTCAATTTCGCGGATCATGGTATCAAGGTTACCAACCTTGAGAGTAAGACTTAGAGAGTAAATCAGCTCCCTAACTTGAGCTCTATCGCACGATTAGAGTATCAAAGAAGGGTGCAATTCCTAAATGTCCGAATAGCCTCCAACTTATAGATGTGATCGACTACACACCGATAAGAAGGACTCTACTAGACACGGCTCCAAGACATCCTAGGACACTTTAAAACCTTAGGCTCTGATACCAACTTTGTCACGCCCCAAAACCTAGGGGCGCGACCGGCGCTCGACCGGGTAGCCCCAGTCAAGCGGACCTGGGTACCTTTCCTAACCCACGTGTTGCCCCGTGATTTCTATACCCATTATTCAAGTGAAATAGCCGTTTATGATTAAACACATTCTTACTTTATGTGGTCTACAAGTTATACTGCCCAAATACAAAATACATAAGTACATAACCCACATTTCTTGTCTACGAAGCCTCTAGGGATACAGAAGATTTTTACAATACTTGCCGGTAACAAGGCTCCGGCTATACCTTACATAAATACCAAAAATAAGACTCCGGGAAGAAAAGCGGCATGAGCCACGTAGGGCCCCTAGAGGAAGGGGCTCACCAAAACAGCTGACGGAAAGTGGAGGAGGTACTACTGTCGGTGGACTGGAGTACCTGCTATAGAACCACCTACAATCATAACAAGAATGTAGCGCCCCCGGCAAAAGGGACGTCAGTACATTTGAATTGTACTGGTATGTATGAACAAGCTTTACCCCAAGTAAAATCAATCAATACACAGATATCAAACAGTAATAGAATCAACAATCAAATGCACATGAAGGAACAACCAAAGCCAACAAGTTTCACAATCTCTCCTTTTTCCCTTTCAACATCATTTCATACTCAAGAGTTTCATACATTTTTTCAATAGTGAATATGATCACTTTTCCACCCTTATTACCTCGGCCACCCTTATCACCACAACCCACACCTTATTACTTCGTGTTGCGGCACGCAACTCGATCCCACCGAACAATCACATTTCACACAACAACAACAACAAATAACATTTCACATGACAACAACAACAAATCACAAAGAATTTTGATAACCACCAATACCATTTCCATCATATACAACAGCCCGCATACAATTTAAGTCACAACGATAATTGCCCACGACAAGTCACATATGATATTACCACAGTTGTTTCAATTGCATCAATTACGATTTCTTTCCATCATTTGTTACACAGCTCTTACCACATAAACACATTCATACACACACACTTGGTTTGTTGCCATTTAATTACACCATTATATCGGGAGACTTAACCAACAACGTTCAAGGCATATTAATCATAACAATTCACAAATAGTCACATAGGTAACACATACCAAATACTCGTACATCAAACAAGGTGACTTTACAAAGGTCAAAGTTAGCCATACATACCTTGTTTAAGCTTTCCTTAACTCACTACAACGTTCCGGAAATTCTAGCAATCCCAATCTACTTTTAGACATAACAATATTGAACACAAATTAGAAAGGTATTCATGGTTTCAGCTCATTTGAGCATTTTATCAAATACTAGTTGAGCATCTTGATTTCAAATCTCTTTTACAAGGTTTCCTTCATTCCCCAACCCAATCTTTACTTATTTATGTTCAACAATCTTTCCACAACCCTAATTTATACATGCATGTATACATAATAGTATTACACCCAAGAATCATATCTCAATACCCCGTCTTGTACCCCAAACTCGAAATTAAAGTCTAATGTATAGAATCTTACCCTTAGATGAAGAACTTGTGATTGGGTTCTTTGATTCTTGAAGATTGATGCAAGATTGGATGATTGAATGTTGGGTTCCTCCTTATCTCTCTAAAATGCTCTCAACTCTCTCTAAAGTCAGTGGAAAAATGACCCTAAATGAAGCCCCAAAGACTATATATTAAAATGGGGTCGGGTTATAAAAATAGGATAAATAAGCCTCCGACATCGGGTCTGCGATCGCAGAATGGACCGCAAAATAAGAATGTGGGCCGCATAATGCACCGCAAAATAGGTGCCCAAAACTAGGCAACACTGGCCCAATTTACGCCAGATCTGCGACTGCAAAGTCGAAAATACGACAGAAACACGGTCGCAGATTTGACACAGGATCACATTTTTCCAGCCTTGGGTAATTTGACCATAACTTTGTGTAGGAATGTCCAAATGATGAACGGTATGAAGCGTTGTAAACTAGACTCAAAGAACTTTCATTTGATAGGTTATTCATCACATAAAACCTAATACATATTTAGATATGCTCGTTCAATGTATGGACTAGTGCAAGTACCTTTTGAATCTTAGCCTATTATGAAACTTTTCCCATTTGGCTTACACTGAGGCCTCCCCCTTTGGGACCCCCTACCTTACTTAAT
>NC_031991.1:68480517-68487530 GCF_001879085.1 Nicotiana attenuata
GAATCTTAGCCTATTATGAAACTTTTCCCATTTGGCTTACACTGAGGGCCTCCCCTTGGACCCCACCTTACTTAATATATGACTCATACACTTGTTTACCAAATCCAATTGATGGCCATCATGTTAATAGCACATAAAACATTATAATTAGCCTCCATGAAACATTATAATTAGCCTCCATGGCACCACAAAATCCTAATTTACTTAGCGAAATTTTCCGGGGCCTTACACATTACCGAGGATTGATGACTTATTTGACCAGCTTTAGGGTGCCAAGGTATTTTCCAAGATTGATCTAATGTCAGGCTACCATGAGGTGAATATTAGGGAATCGGATGTCCCTAAGACAACTTTCCACACTAGTTATAGTCATTACGAGTTCTTAGTGACATCATTTAACTTGACTAATTCCCCAGCAACTTTTATGGATTTGATTAATCGGGTGTTCAAGACGTATCTGGATTCCTTCGTGATTGTATCATTGATAATATTTTGGTTTACTCTCGCAGTCCAGAGGAGCATAAACAACCCTTATGGATCATACTTCAGACTTTAAAGGATCGTCAGTTATATGCCAAGTTTTTGAAGTGTGTGTTTTGGTTGGACTCGGTTTCCTTTTTGGGTCATATTGTATATTCCAGGAGTATCAAGGTGGATCCTAAGAAGATTGAGGTTGTTTAGAACTGGCCTAGACCCACATCACCTACAGAGATCGGAGTTTCTTGGGTTTGGTGGGTTATTACTGCCGGTTTGTGGAGGGGTTTTTATCTATCTCAAGCCCATTGACTAAGTTAACCTAGAAGGGCGCTCTTGTCAGCTAGTCCGATGAGCTTGAGGTGAGATTTTATAAGCTCAAGACTGCATTGACTATAGCCTAAGAATTGGTATTACCTATCGGTTCACGATCTTAACTGTGTATTGTGATGCACCAGGTATTGGACTTGGGCCAGTATTGATGCAGGACTGTAGGGTGATTGCCTATGCATCTCTTTAGTTGAAGGTTCATGAGAAGAATTACCTTGTGCATGATTTAGAGTTGGCAGCCATTGTTCACGCTTTGAAGAGTTGGACGCATTATCTACACGGCGTCCCATGTGAGGTCTATACCGACCATCAGAGTCTCCATCCCTTGTTCAAGCAGAAGGACCTCATATTTAGGCGGTAGAGATGGTTAGTGCTTTTGGAAGAGTATGATATCACCGTAGTATATCATCTCGGGAAGGCCAATTTAGTGGCTAATGCATTGAGTAGGAAGGCTCAGAGCATGAGAATTTTGGCTTATTTACCGTCAGTGGAGAGGCCACTAGCCATGGATGTTCAAGCTTTTGCGCTGTTAGTGAGGTTGATGTTTCAGAGCCTAGCAGGGTTCTTGCTTGTGTTGTGGCACTGTCGTCATTTTTGGATCGTATCAAGGCTCGCAAGATTGATACTCCTCATTTGCTGGTGTTGAGGATTAGCGGGTGGTGCCAAGGAGGTTGTGATTGGGATGACGGTGTTATGCGGCTTCAAGGATGGATTTTTGTTCCAAATGTTGATGGATTGAGATAGCTGATCCTTAAGGAGGCTCACAGTTCGCGCTATGCCATTCACCCATGTGTCACGAAGATGTACCATGACTTGAAACAAAAATATTGGTGGTGAAGAATGAAGAAAGATATAATCAGTCATGTCTCTCAGTGTTTCAGTTATCAACGAGGGGAGTACGAGTATTAGAAACCGGGCGGGTTGACTCAGAGATTGGAGATTCCAGAGTGGATATGGGAGCACATATTTATGGATTTTGTGGCAGGCTTACCATGAACCTTGATGAAATATGATGTAGTCTAAGTTATTGTGGGCTAGTTTACTAAGTCTGCACAATTCATACTGGTGATGGCATCCTATTCTTTAGAGCGGTTAGCTCGGATTTACATCTGGGAGATTATCCGTTGTACGGTGTGCCCATTTCCATCATTTTTGACTGGGGCACACAGTTTAAATTCCATCTTTGGAGAGCCGTGCGGCGTGAGTTGGGCACACAGGTTGATCTTAGTACCACATTTCATCCTCAAACAAACGGACAATCGGAGCACGTTATTCAAATATTAAAGGACATGTTGCGTGCATGCTCTATCAATTTCGGGGTTCAGTAGGACCAGTTTTTACCTCTAGAGGAGTTTGCCTACAAGAATAGAAAATAGTTTAGCATCTAGATTGCTCCATACGAGGAGTTATATGATATGCGATATCGTTCGCCGGTTGGTTGGCTAGATTGTTGGGCACTAATTTGGTTTGTGATGCTTTCGAAAAGTTAAAGGTGATTCAGGAGTGGCTTCGTACCACTCAGTCCTAAAAAAAGAGTTATGTAGACCGGAAGGTTTGATATGTGGCCTACATATGGCTGAGAATGTTCTCCTTTGAGTGACGCCTATGAAGGGCATGATACGTTTTGGGAAGAAGGGCACGTTGAGCCCGAGGTTTATTTGCCCGTTTGAGATCTTGGAGAGAGTTGGGGAGGTTTCTTATAGGCTTGCAGTGCCTCCTAGCCAAGCATGGTTACATCCGTTATTTCATGTTTCCGTGCTTCGGAAGTACCATGAGGAGAATTCACATGTTTTTGACTTCTGCACGGTGCAACTTCACCTACGAGGAATAGCTGGTGGCCATTCTAGGCCGGGAGGTTCGGAAATTGAGGTCAAAGAGTCTTCCTTCTATGAAAGTGCAATGGAGAGGTCAGCTAATTGAGGACGCTACATGGGAGTCTTATACGAACATTTCTTTTAGAGGTGGAGAATGAGACAACTCCATAGGTTGTTTTTTGTCACGCCACGAACCTGGGGGCGAGACCGGCTCCTGGTACCTTACTCAATGGAGTACCAACATAACGTATCATTTCATGTCATACTATCATAGATAACTGAGCCGGAAGGCTGCCATGAGATAAGTAGAATGCAACATGTGATACCAACTTATACATGAGAAATACGGGCCTATAAGACCAAAATAACAACTCGTATACTGAACATAGGCTGAAAGGCCATACAATCTTTTACGTACATGAAATCTGTCTACAAGCCTCTAAGAATACATAATTTTCACAAAGGTCTGGATAGAGTCCCGCCATACCAAACAATACACCTCTCAACCATACTAACCAAACAAGCAACTCCGAAGCAAATGGAGCGCACCAACATCTTCCGCCGAGCTGATGGCCTACTTGGAAGGCTCTCGACCTGTCTATCGGGACCTGCGGTCATGAAACACAGCGTCCCCAGGAAAAAGGGAAGTCAGTACAAATAATGTACCAAGTATGTAAGGAATGAAAATCAATAAATAGACATGAGAGAAACATGGAGTAAAATATTCGACATGTACTTTTGCATAGCTATGTGAATCATTTTATTTTTATAATGTCATGAATATGCGTATAAATATCATACCATGCATGGGTATATGTGTTCATAACATCATCAAGCCTCTGAGGGCATCCCATCATATCATCTCGGTCACTGTGGGCAAATTTTCAACGTATACCAGCTGATAAGGTGGTGATGCATATATAACGCCATAACCTCTTTCCATATTCCATATATATATATATATATATATATATATATATATATATATATATATATATATATATATATATATATATATATATACATGAATGCAATGCATGAGAAGTACGTAAATAAAATCTCTTGGAGTGTCAAAAGACCATTATGCCTCGGAATAATATCATGAAGTAAACTTTTTCAACTTACGTATTTTTCTGAGACCCATGAACATATGATAGAATAATATGACACATAGAGAATCAAGAACATAAGCATCTCTAGCATTTCTATGAATAGAGTCATTTATGGAAATTGTGTATTTGCTCGTTTCGTTTGTGTTGTATAGATCATGCCAAAAGAAAGACGGGATAGCCTTAAGATACCTTAACCGATTCTCTTGACAATCCCTTTAACACCCGTTGATTGCGACAACACAAAATGGCAGATCGAAGTAGGGGAAATTCCATATGATATTCTTGAGAAAGATTATACCATTCTCCCTAAGAATCCCAAAGTCCCGTTGCTACTACGCTACGAAGTCTTGTATGAATTCTTGTGGAAGTGATTCACGTTACTAGTGAGAAGCATGGTTTTGGTTGGAGCATTACATAACTGATCTGTATAACTTAATAAACATGAATGAATTTCTTTAGAAAGGTCCCTTTTTTATAATGTGTGGGCCCCACATAATATTGCTTCCCTTAGCCACCCAATCCCTTAATGTGCCATCTAGCAATGTGACTAATGAGTCACTTAAATCAACATTCTTGGGCTGCCACGTCTGGGAGGGTTTGTTAATCCTTATCAAAAGTATTCATTATTCACTAATTCATTATTTAACTAATTAATCTCCCATTAATCAATTATTCACATAAGAATTATCTCGAATTACGTAAAATACTACTCACTTTTAACACACCTTATACACCTTGCTATCATGGCCATGTGCTAACTTGTACGGTACTAGTCCATGAATATTGAGTATTATAGCTCGGATCGTATTTTGTCCTAAATTGACAAACTTTGACGAAACATGTTTTCTTCGATTTGCTTGCCCTCTCACCTACACGAATTTACTTATTCCTTGTTTGAAATAGAAAAATACTTATAATTCCAAAATAATCTCATTCCCGAGCTTATGTCGATTAACTTACAACGAAACATCAACGTACAAAAATGCGGGACGTAACATCTCACTTTCGAGCTCTCATTAATTTATTTATGGCGTGTTTTCATGTATGAAAATATGCGGTGTAACATCATTCCCCCCTTTGGAACATTCTTCCTCGAATGTTGACCGATGCATTATCATTCTCATATCCCATAACTCTTACGAATACTTTAGTACTCCTCTTGCCATCTAGGCAACTGTTCTATGAATATGTCCAAAGGCTAGGGCATTCTCCCTTTTGTCACGCCCCGAAGCTGGGCCTGGACGTAACACGACACTCGGTGCCTGAATACATGTGACCGAGCGAACCAACTAGCTGGCTGAATCAACATGTGATATCATGATATACTGAATGCGGAAGATAAACTAACACATGCTAATATACTAAAAGTTTGGATGATATAAATCAAAGTGCGGAAATACTAATACAATTCTGAAACATATTTGCAGCCAACATAGCTTAACATGAAAATCCTGAGACTCTGTCTAACTGTTACTCTAGTCTATGAAGCCTCTAATGAAGTACTGAAAACACTGACTGTCTGTAAATACTGAAAGACAGTAAAGTAATGATAATGCCCCAAAGGAACTGGGGATCACCAAATAGCTGGTACGAGAATCCTAGCGCTCTGAATCATCAACCTGTACCCCGGGCAAAAAGGGACGTCAGTACATTCGAATTGCACCGGTATGTAAAGCAACTGAAAGAATGAATTATTAATGCTGAAACTGAAACTAAGTTGATAACTGAGAATTGATAATTGATAACTGAAATGATAACTATTGAAACTGAAACTGAAATGATAACTGGTAACTGAACTGATAACTGGTAACTGAAATGATAACTGATCACTGAAATGATAAGTAATAATTGAACTGAATAAAGGAAGTAAGGATATGAATACTCCCTCTTCTGAATGATGAACAACATGTTTATCTGAATAAATAAATTGCGGCCTCAGGCCCAATATATATATATATATATATATATATATATATATTTGTGTGTGTGTGCGCACAACTGTGGCCTCGGGCCCAAGTATACGTATACATAACTGCGGCCTCATGCCCAAAGATGCAAAAAGCATAAACTGCGGCCTCAGTCCCTAAGATGCATAAAGCATAAACTGCGGTCTCAGGCCCAAATACAGGTGTTCAACATTCAGGGATTTAAAATCATGAGCTGAGAATCATATTGCAATACATGATAGTGAAATACTGAATCACAATGAGTTACATGATACTGGAATACTGGATCACACTGAGTTACATAATACTGGAATACTGAATTGGACTAGACTGAGACATGTATTCTTGAACTGATTATGAACACTGAAACTTCAACTGTTTATGGCATACTGAGTAATCTATACTAAGACTCGGGGGCATCAAACCCAAGTCTATATTGAATATGCACTGAGGTCACAACGTTCAGAATGAAAGTCATGAACGAGTTATGAAGCTAAAGAATAGAAGTTCTACAACTATTCAAAGAACTAGGCCAAACTATATTTTTGAGGCAATTAGTAACGTCGTAAAAGAAACGTAGTGTAGGGAGAATCAATAACATTCCCAAACATATAGAGTTAGCCTCACATACCTTAACTTTTTGCTCATGAGCGTAATAGAACGTTTGTCAACCCTTTCAACTTTAATCTATAGCAATACAAGTCAAAGGGATTTCATATTAGATATGATGCTCATGTTTTGGTCACTTAAGTATCTTATTAAAGACTTGGTAAGAATAAAGCTTCATATTCTTTATTAATGGTGTCTCTATATCCAATAACCCATTCTCTTGTTCCTAGATAAATTCTAAAGTCTCAAATGGTTATAATCAACATTATTCTTTATCACCCATAAAGTAAACAACACCCTTAACCAATAATCAACAATCAACACCCCAAACCTATTATCGTTCATGCTTTTCTATCAAAACCATCAACTCATATCTCATGAACTAGGGTTTAAAATCATTAAACCAATGCTAGAATCATTTAGAGGGTGAAGACATTACCTTTTTGAAGTTCAAACCCTTTGAATTCGAGTTCTAGGCTTCCTTCTCTCAACAATGATGTCCCAATCGAATATCTAATGATATGGAGGGTTTGCCCATGTTAATAAGATGTTGGGAAATTGAAATTAACTTAGAATCACCATTAAAACCTACCTTGGGCGGTGGAAGGACCCTTAAGGAGTTAGGTTTTTGAGAGTTCTCCTTTCTAGAGCAAGTTTTTATGTTTTGAAGCTGTGGGGACGAAGTAGGGCTTTAAAACGACCCCCACGAGCGCGCTCGCACACCTGAA
>NC_031991.1:68488777-68523131 GCF_001879085.1 Nicotiana attenuata
TGGCAAGAAATGTGCTGACTTGGTAAGTCGATTTACAATCATCCAATCAAATCATGCTTTTAAAATGAGAAAGATAATCCCGTTATAAATTTCATATTTACCATCTCCACTCAAAATATGTGTATTATGTGATAAAACACTAGGCTTTCTGCTACTCGACTTTCACTTCCTGACAATTCTGACAATTGGCCGCAAGTCTGCGATGTTCTTTTTCATGTCGTTCAACCAATCAATCTCCTTGGTCATGATGCATATTTGGGGAAGCTGAATAGAAAGAATGCCAGGAATTTTATAGGCTTCTAACATGATCTTCCCTTTTTAAATCCATCTATGTCTGGAACACACAATCTGTCTTGGTACCTCAAAGTACCATCATCTCCCTCTTATTCAAAAGCCATCATTTTATACTTGTGAATCTCCTCTTCAACTACAACACGTAGGGATCATCACATTGTTTCTCCTTCTCTTCGGCTACTAAGGGGGAACCAGTCATATTCTAGACAACAACTCTACTATCTTTGGAGTACGCAAATCGAACTCCTAACTAGGCTAAGCGGTGAACTTCTTTCACCAGAGTTCTCTTATCTACCTCAATCATGAGTTATACTTCTCACACTTTATCTTCTTAAGCACTTCTTGAACACACTTATAGCATTATTGTGACCTAAGTCTTTGACATGTACTCTAAATTTTAGAGTCCCGTGCAATGGCACTACCCTCATAACACATAAATAGGCATGATTTTACAGCTTTTCTGTGATCACTTTGTCATCAATAACTAAGCTCAGTGATCATTCTACTCACTTTGTGTTTCTTACACATGCTAGACATAATCCCTGTGGTAATTATACAAATTTTTCCCTCATTACCGAACTGATTTTTCTTTTTCATATCCCATGCTAACTATTCAGGTTTCAAATCTCTAACTGGACTTACTGAAAATTTTCACATCACCCCTTAGACCAAAGGTCTTATACTTGTGGATCCTTCTCTTTTTGTTGGGATCCAAATAACTTTCCTTATTTTCTGCAATTCTTTGCACTCTACGTCAATGACGATCATCTTCCAACTTACTTCTGAGAAATCTTTCTTACTAGGAAAAACTAAATTATTCACATAACGAAAAGATAATGTATTCACAACTATCATACACAATCTTAATAATTTAACTCTGCTCACACTGTCAATCCTAGAGAAACAACATTATGATAATTCCTAAAGGCTATTCTTCTATAGTTTGTGCTCTCACTGCTAGCTGATTTTTTTCCCACTGCCACTGTACTTCGGGTTTAAGTTAAACTCTTTGGGTTCTAACACACGTTCGGTATTTCATGTTGTCATCCACTCACTATAGTTAGCCTGGCTAAGCGGATCAAATTGTACCTCTACTAGCTCTGCTGAAATTCGCTAATTCACTGTATCAACTCAAACATACTAACTATTCTTTTACTAAACACCAACTAGAATCACGTTTTCTTGTTCTACTTTGGATAACTAAAGTGAGGAATAAGGTTATTTCTAACTTCCCTCATCATCTTACCCTATTCTATGGTCGCATACTATCCTTTTGTTTTCTAAACTATGTGCATAGATCACACTTAGGAAATTCATCTGTCTTAAACAAAATTAGAATATCTAACCCCAAACTTTCTATATAATACAAAATCATATCATACTATAAACATCCGCGGTAATCACTTAGTCACATAACCTAAGGGGAAACTACCATATCTTTTATCTTACATCAATAGTTGCTTCTTATAGTAGCTTACTAATGTGGTACTTCTAGTTCTGATATGAATAAATATGAACCACTTAAAATCGTTCCCTGAAATTCACTATTGGATGCTCTGGGTTCTCATGGCATACATCATATCTTCTAGTCATTTGCATGAGTTGTACGAAAAATACATCTCTAATAATAACAACCGTTTTTGACTTCTAGGTAATTTACCCTTAGGCACTTTTCTGTCCAAAACTATAGTGACTAATGTTAGAGTCTGACATCTGAATTATCATCATCCAACTTGTGGCTCCATTTTCAAAAATTAAATGAAGTTGTTCTAGGAGGTAAAACACATACAAATACACTAGCATGCACAAACTTATCCTTCAAAGTATACCATCACCAGATAAATCACTTCCTGCGCCATCCGGTGAGTCATGGTCTTAATCCAGTCCTAAAATATGCGAAGGTCTCGCTATAATCACTATTACATACTTTTTCTTTTAGCACCCATAAGCATTATTGTATACTTACCAGTCACCAGAAATTTTGATACACTAAAAATTAGATATTTGGTAAACATATAACTGAATACTGGCATATTGAATAACCACAAACTTGCTAACTTAAAGACTATATAACTGGTAACTGAGGTAAGCTGATAACCATAGGACATAATAACTGCTTTTGCACTTTCTGATAAGGTTATGCTCTAATCTGTACTACTATCCATTGCATCCCACTTTTAACACCCTCTCAAGTCTCATATTTACCAACCTGTACTCCATAATTATACCCCAATCGGAAATTATCCTATCTAGGACCTTAGGTTTCTCCTCCGCGTCACATGGGCATCCAATACGTTTCGAATTTGATAGGAAGAGAAGATTATCTATTGCTCTAAGTGTTATGGCACGATCTAAAGTAGAAAGAAATTAGACAATCCTGGATTTCTTGGTAGTTAACCGTTTATATGAGTGGCCGGCACACACATATAAAGGAAACTCCACTGGACACGGCTTGATAGACTCCCTAGGACTCTTGAACCTAGGGATCTGATACCAAGCTTTGTCACGCCCCGAACCTGGGCCTGGACGTAACACGGTACTCGGCGTCTGACTACGTGTGACCGAACGAATCAACTTGCTGGCTCAATCAACATGTGACATCATGACATACTGAATGCGGAATATAAACTAACACATGCTGATATACTAAAAGTCTGCATGAGATAAGTCAAAGTGCGGAAATACTAATACAATTCTGAAATATATTTGCAGCCAACATAGCTTAACATGAAAATCCTGCGACTCTGTCTAACTGTTACTCTAGTCTATGAAGCCTCTAATGAAGTACTGAAAACACTGACTGTCTGTAAATACTAAAAGACTGTAAAGTAATGATAATGCCCCGAAGGAACTGGGGATCACCAAATAGCTGGTACGAGAATCCTAGCACTCTGAATCATCAACCTGTAAATCATTACATGCATCGTGAGATGCAGGCCTCGGGCAAAAAAGGGACATCAGTACATTTGAATTGCACTGGTATGTAAAGCAACTGAAAGAAAGAATTATAAATGCTGAAACTGAAACTAAGCTGATAACTGAGAATTGATAATTGATAACTGAAATGATAACTATTGAAACTGAAACTGAAATGATAACTGATAATTGAACTGATAACTGGTAACTAAAATGAAAACTGATCACTGAAATGATAACGAATAATTAAATTGAACAAAGGAAGTAAGGATATAAATACTCCCTCTTCTGAATGATGAACAACCTGTTTATCTGAATAAATAAACTGCGGCCTGAGGCCCAATATATATATATATATATATATATATATATCTGTGTGTGTGTGTGTGCGTGCACAACTGCGGCCTCGGGCCTAAGTATTCGTATACATAACTGCGGCCTCAGGCCCAAAGATGCATAAAGTATAAACTGTAGCCTCAGTCCCAAAGATGCATAAAGCATAAACTGCGGCCTCAGGCCCAAAGATGCATAAAGCATAAAACTGCGGCCTCAGGCCCAAATACAGGTGTTCAACATTCAGGGATTAGTGAGAATGAGAATCACTTCGGAACTCTAGGGGAATGGGCGTTTTAGGGCGGGATCTAAAAGCTCTCCAACGTGTTGCGGAGCCTTCGGCCATGAGAAGATAGATGTAATTCAGCTCGAACAAAGTGAGAGGGTGGATGTAATTCAGCTCGAACGAAGTGAGAGGGTGGATGTAATTCAGCTCGAACGAAGTGAGAGGGGTAATAGACTATTACCGTTCAGTTGGAACTGAGAATCATACTGCAATACATGATAGTAAAATACTGAATCACACTGAGTTACATGATACTAGAATACTGGATCACACTGAGTTACATGATACTGGAATACTGAATAGGACTAGACTGAGACATGTATTCTTGAACTGATTATGAACACTGAAACTTCAACTGTTTATGGCATATTGAGTAATCTATACTGAGACTCGGGGGCATCAAACCCAAGTCTATATTGAATATGCACAGAGCTCACAACGTTCAGAATGAAAGTCATGAACGAGATATGAAGCGAAAGAATAGAAGTTCTACAAATATTCAAGGAACTAGGCTAAACTATATTTCTGAGGCAATTAGTAACGTCGTAAAAGAAACGTAGTGTAGGGAGAATCAATAACATTCCCAAACATAGAGAGTTAGCCTTACATACCTTAACTTCCTGCTCTTGAGCATAATACAACGTTTGTCAACCCTTTCAGCTTTAATCTATAGCAATACAAGTCAAACGGATTCCATATTAGCTATGATGCTCATGTTTTGGTCACTTAAGTATCTTATCAAACACTTGGTGAGAATAAAGCTTCATATTCCTTATTAATTGTGTCTCTTGTTCCTAGATAAATTCTAAAGTCTCAAATTGTTATAATCAAAATTATTCTTTATCACCCATAAAGTAAACAACACCCTTAACCAATAATCAACAATCAACACCCCAAACCTATTATCGTTCATGCTTTTCTATCAAACTCATCAACTCATATCTCATGAACTAGGGTTTAAAATCATTAAACCAATTCTAGAATCAATTAGAGGGTGAAGACATTACCTTTTTGAAGTTCAAACCCTTTGAATTCGAGTTCTAGGTTTCCTTCTCTCAACAATGATGTCCCAATCGAATATCTAATGATATGGAGGGTTTACCCAAGTTAATAAGATGTTGGGAAATTGAAATTAACTTAGAATCACCATTAAAACTTACCTTGGGTGGTGGAAGGACCCTTAAGGAGTTAGGTTTTTGAGAGTTCCCCTTTCTGGAGCAAGTTTTTATGTTTTGGAGCTGTGAGGGACGAAGTAGGGCTTTAAAACGACCCCCCACGAGCACGCCCGCACACCTAAAGACCTGGTCGCGCTTGTGACCGCGCAAAACAGCAGTAACACTGCCTCAAAAGCAGCGCGGCCGCGCTAGGGGCACGCTACAGGGCGCGCATATCACATACTATTCTGTAAAACATGCATAACATTTTTCACAGAGATCCGTTCGGACTCCATAATATATCGTTGAAAATATATTTCAAAGGCCTACAATTTTCATGCTTTGAGTTTTCCCAAATTCCATACAAATTTTTACTAAACCCTACTGGAAGACAGACCTTCTGCAAACTTAGTCGATTTTGTCAAATCTTATGTACCTCACTTTCCATATTCATTTTGAAACAACTATTTTCACCCATAATCATCCCGATAGGACTTCACATTTCCAAAATATAACCTTACTACTCCTTTAACTGATTCATACCTAAGCCGAATTTACGGGGTGTTACACCTTTAGTCCTATTTCTCATACCACGACTTGTGGCCGAAATCTTCTGATTCTCGTAACTGTTGCTACCTTCTATCATGCAGCCTGTATGGCTCTGACCTTGTAAGTGCACCTATGCGGCTCTTCTTTCCTCTTTTCTTTTTTCTTTTTTTCTTTTTGCTCTAACTTCTATCCATTCTCTAGACCTCACTTTGCAAATACATACAGAGCTTGATAAAATGTCCCTCTGGGCTTTCGTAGGTATACTAAAGTTCTTTGCTCGGTACTTCGTTGAAATTACAAATATTGCTAAATCTTGTTTCATAGACCCGGTTATCCATCCGCATGATTTTACTACATCTAGGTAGGTCATATTATACCATAACTCTTACTTCGATTTATCGTTGCTGAGGTCTGCTACCAAATTCCAGCTTACTCTTGTTGCTTATCCCATATGTATAAATCTAAGTCCTTCGATGCTTCCTCATTACTGTTCATCTTAAGAATGACGACGTAATCTCAGCTCACTCTTTGTGACTGTTGTCCATCCATTATGATTTGCCTCAATATTGATCTACAATATACCACTGATAACTTGAAACTTCTTACGTAATACCTTGCCATTAGGGCTTACGTTGCATCGAGAAATATTTAAAGTGATTTCCATAATCGTATTTCATAGTATCTCAATGTGATTCACCTTATTGGGGGGTATCCAAATCCTGTGTCGTCCATGAAATCTCTTGTTTTTTTTTTCTTCAAATCATTACTCAATTGAAAGCCCAAATTTCATTCTTTATCTACCACAATTGCACCCTCATATCTTTCAAATGATATTAGTCTTAGACTTCTTTGAGTTCATTCAGGCTATACTGAGCTTTCTATAACTTAGAGAAACCATTAGCTCGCTTGTTTTCATGGGTTTAATCCCGAGGACTTATCTATTCTTGTCACCCTCTTACTCGCCCTTTCGTATCCTTACTCTTGACTTCCTAAAACCTTGTTGCTTTGCCATACTTAATCTTGTGACCTACCCATATTTATTTATATTACTCGCAACCTTCCTTCAACTTGTTTGCACCATAGGTTTCCTTATGTCATTCTGGAACATCAAGCGAGACATCACATCGTCTCTAACTCTTCTTTACTGTCTTAATTAGCCTCATCGATACCTAGAAATCATAGGCTATGAGATATGCCATTGACGATGCCGCCATCATTCCTGGATATTGAATCCCCGCGCTTCTAGCCTTCTATCCGAAGCATGGACTATTCATAACCTTCCGCATTTGAGTATCATGTACGTTGTTCACCTTTACCTTACTTACCTTAAAATCTTGCATCACATGTTGTATCTCTTTCATGACCTTCCTTCCACATAGGTATAATTCACATCCATAACTTGAAGCTTTATTATCATACTTGCACCTATAGTGTATACATAATCCGATGAGAGCTTCATACTGACTTCTTATGAGGCTGGTATTGTTCTGATGCCCTTATAGAATATGGCTACTGTACTATCTCTCTTGTACCTCTGATATTTAAGAGTGATCTTGTGGTCTATAATTCTCTTGGTCCACTTCTGTTTTACTTAGTTGATGTAACTCTCTGGTTTCCTCTTTTTTTTTTTCTGATCAGCCTTTATGTAGGCTTAAGCTATCTTCTGATATGCGGCTCCTGGTATTAGTTATTACTTTAGCCTTTCATAGGCGCCGAGGGATATTCATGATACAATCCTTTCACAATTCAATCTTTCGTCTCTGACTTGGGCTCAATTCTTTCTTTTACCGTATACCAGAATCTTCTACGGCTGTATATGCTACAGGTATAAAACTCCAAGCTCTTAAGTGTGTTCATAACGTCACCAACTCAGGATAATTGATCGAATAATTCCTTTCGTTCCTTCTTAGATTTCTTAAACGTAAGCTATTACTTTTCCTGATCTTTTTGCCCACTTGTTGCGTGCATACTTACCTTGTCTTAGTTCCCACGCATGCTGGAGGTTTCGTGTAACTCATATGATCTCGAATATCACTTTTAATTTTACTTCCCATTCATTAGCCATAGTAGGTGCCACTTTCCTTTGGAGTGCTTAGAATGTTGTTGTGAGACTGTTGTTACACGACCATTTCCTCTTTAGGTTATTGTGCTTAGGTTGCAGCCTTCTTCCTTATTTCCTCAGCTAGTCTTTCGTTGTAGTACATAGGGAGAACCCTTGACTCTTGTAAAGCTGTGAGCTTATTACGGACCTTTGGATGTCCTTCCTTGCCTATAATCATCCCTAGTTACTTACCTCCATGCCCTTGTGCTTGTAGTGTTGCTCTTGAACTGACATTTTGACTGTCTTCCCAGTGGCATTTTCTTTTATCCCCGCAACACTCATACGGTACCTTTAACTAACCTTTCTCCTATTTGAATATATCTCAAGCATTATAATGACATTACTGCGGGGCTGAATTCCCCGTGTTGGGGTTTTACTATGTTTATCTTGCACGATCCGTTGACTCGTCTTTAACCTCCTGTTTAGCCGTAACTAGGCTCTTCCTGAACCAATTGCTAACTACTCGTTGGCCCATTCGTGTATCAATGTTTCTTGTAATCATTCTTGGGTTATTTCCTTTATCTTAACTTACGTCTCGCACTGGCTCTTTATCTATCAATAACATCTCGGGCAGGGACGTTTACTTCCTTTCCTTGACATTGTTTTTGCATAATGTTCTGGAATTGTAGCATATCTGTAGGCTTTGAATAACTGCAATTGCATTTTTATCCCATTCTTTCTTTACCATTCCATAATTACTAGAATCACTTAATTCTTACTTAACGCCACATTACACCATATTCCCCCTTATAGGGGAGTACTGAGAGTTGGAGCTACGACAACCTACCTATAGATGTTTTACCTCTTCATCTTTGGTGTCCTTTCATACCATCGATGACCCTTACTCAACTTGCGGTATTCTTTCTATACCGAGGATAACAAAATTCCATACTTGCGATGGTGACACTTAGTATAACTAGAACATACAGTCCCTTAGCTTAACTTTGCTCACATTGCTTGCTTTAGAGAAGCGTCTTCCTGAATGACCATTTTCTGTATTTCTGATGAATCTTCTTCTGTTGTCCATTCTATTCTTGCCGGAATGCAATCTCTGAAATTCCCATGATGTCGACCATTATCAAATTACTTAGTTCCCAATTCATGTTTAGCTTACCTTGTGCAGCAGTCCGTATTGATTTTTATTATTTTAGGGTCTAACTTTTCCTTCTGACAATCGTGTTGGATTCACGAACTTATTTCTTGAAATGAGGATACAACTTTATGGCTTATACTCTTTTGTTGTCACCATGACTGGCACCTCTCATTATTTTCCTTCCCTCCATTATCGGCTATGTAATACTGTCATTTCATTTTATTTTTCCACCGTTGTCATCCATATATCTCATATTACTCATAATTAATCCTTATCTATCTTCTCATTACTCTGCTAATATTTTTGCCTATCCTTTTCTGGTGAAACTTCAACAAGACACTCTTTTGCTTTTAGCTCCCCTTACTTCATTCATCGACTCTTCAGGTTTCTCAACGTCCTTGCTCTACTATGGACGAGAGTCACACTAAGGTAATATTTATCCCTTCCAGGCTTTTAGTGCCTATCTTCTTAATTTTTTTTGATCATGCTAGTATTCACATCTAATTGTAATATTCTAGAGTGCACTATCTAGGGTGTCTCACAAGAAGATCTATTAGCACTTTCGTAATATCCTTCGGAAATGTCAGTTAACACAACTAATCCATTCACCATTTTGGGTTACTATAACCCCAGCCGCATCCTGATGTTCCATCCTTTTCTTAAGATACACTTAGGCCTCATTTGTTTTTTTTAAGATTAAGACGTCTGAATCTGAATACACATCTGAATATCAAGATGTGTATTAAGATTAAGACATATGAATCTGAATACACATCTGAATATATTAAGATGTGTATTAAGATCAGAATAGAAATAATTAAGACTGTTTGATTTTTAACATCTGAATGTATAAAATTTATTTTTGTTTGAAAATTATAAACATAAAATTCAAATGAAATACTAACTAATCTAATACTCTATCAATAAAATATATAGTTTTTTAAAATATGATAGTTGTTGGTGGTGATGCCTAACGGGTGAATGCCGACTAAAGGCGGTGGTTGGCGGTAGTTTTAGTTGATGATGGTGGTTCATGCTAGTAGTAGTGATTGGTAGTAGTGGCGATTATGATTGAGGATGGTGGTGGTGGGTGGTGATAGTTAATAATGTCGGGTGGTGGTAGTAGTTGTGATTGAGGAAGGTGGTGGGTGGGTGGTGGTAGGTTACAATGATGGACAGTGCCGGCTGTGGTTATTGATAGTGATGGGGTGGTCAGTTGTGATAGTTGAGGCGGATGAGTGTTGATTGTATGTGAGAATGATGGTGGTCGGAGTGGTGGGGATAGTAGGTGGTGATGGTCGATAATGGAGGCTATGATTGAGGATGATGGTGGCGTGGTGGTGGTGGAGGTGGTGGTGGTGGTGGGGTGGTGGTGGTGGTGGTTGAGTATGGTAGTGGTGGTGGCATGGTGGTAGTTGATAATGGTAGGCGGTGGCGGCTGTTAATAATGAATATGTGATATCATCTTAATGAAATTAAGTCTCTGTTATAGATCGTAATCATACAGACTTATTCAGACTCAGTAAGTGGTTGTGAAGTAAAAAAAACAAACACACTTAATGATTAAGATTTGAATAATTAAGATTCAGACTTTAAAAGCAAACACACTTAATGTCTGAGATCTGAATGATTAAGATTCAGACCTCCATTAAGTGCAAACAAATGAGGCCTTATTAGCCCCCATAGGGCATAACTGGGATATGTACGGCGAATAGCACATACCTTTGTTATCGATGAAGGTAACTAAAAATGCTTATATCTCTCTTCTTGAATGGTAAATAAGGATAATCTTTATTAAGTGGGTACCTCGTACCCTTCTTCACCTTACTTCTTTTTCTTGCTGCAACTCGTTTTGTAACTTTCGATTCCGTTATTCCTTTTTACCGTAAGAGTGGATTAGTATTCTTTCTTAAAAGCTCCTTAACAAGAACCGTAAACCTTTTAGTACACGCATGATCTGCTGAAGACCTCTCAATTACTTATCATAAGCAAGATGCAAAATTGAGTTCCTCTAACTCAACACTTCCACAGCTATATCTCTTATCGATCATCTTTCTGAATGTAGGCATTGTCTTATTACAAATAGAAGTTCGGGATTTGAATTCTTATAAGTGAGATCTACCACACGATCTAGAATATGAAGAAAGAGTGACAGTCCTAAATGCCCTGTATCGTCCTGCTTATAAGTGTGGTGCACAACACACCTATAAACAAGACACTATTAGACACGGCTTGTAGACTCCCTAGGACAGAACTGCTCTGATACCACTTTTGTCATGCCCCGAACCTGGGGGCGAGACCGGCACCTGGTACCTTACTCAATCAAATCCCAACATAATGTATCTTTTCATGTCATTCTATCATGGATAACTGAGCCGGAAGGCTGCCGTAAAATAAGTAGAATGAAACATGTGATACCAACTTATACATAAGACATACGGGCTTATGAGACCAAAATAACCACTCGTATACTAAACATAGACTGACAAGGCCATACAATCTTTTACGTACATGACATCTGTCCACAAGCCTCTAATACATAATTTTCACAAAGGTCGGGACTGAGTCCCGCCATACCAAACAATACACCTCTAAATCATACTAACCAAACAAGCAACTCTGAAGCAAATGGAGCGCACCAACATCTTCTGCTGAGCTGATAGCCTACTTGGAGGGCTCTCGACTTGTCTATCGGGACTTGCGAGGATGAAACACAGCGTCGGTGGTGCGTATATATCGCCGTAACCTCTTTCCATATCTCATATATATATATATATATATATATATATATATATATATATATATATATATATATATATATATATATATATATATATATATAGAGCGACATCTGATCATGGATTAATGTACATGAATGCAATGCATGAGAAGTACGTAAATAATATCTCTTGGATTTCCATAAGACCATTATGCCTTTGAATAATATGATGAAGTAAACTTTTTCAACATACGTATTTTTCTAAGAGCCATGAATAGATGATAGAATAATATGACACATGGAGAATCAAGAACATAAGCATATCTAGCATTTCTATGAATATATATATATATATATATATATATATATATATTAGCGACATCTGATCATGGATTAATGTACATGAATGCAATGCATGAGAAGTACGTAAATAATATCTCTTTGATTGCCACAAGACCATTATGCCTTTGAATAATATGATGAAGTAAACTTTTTCAACATACGTATTTTTCTGAGAGCCATGAATAGATGATAGAATAATATGACACATGGAGAATCAAGAACATAAGCATCTCTAGCATTTCTATGAATAGAGTCATTTATGGAAATTGCGTATTTGCTCGGTTAGTTTGTGTCGTATAGATCATGCAAAAAGAACGAAGGGATAGTGACAACAAGAAATGGCGGATCGAAGTAGGGGAAAATACATATGATATTCTTGAGAAAGATTATACCGTGCTCTCTTAGAATTGCAAAATCCCGTTGCTACTACGCTACGAAGTCTTGTATGAATTCTTGTGGATGTGATTCACGTTCCCTTAGCCACCCAATCCCTTAATATGCCATCTAGCAATGTGACTAATGAGTCAGTTAAATCAACATTCTTATGCTGCCACGTTTGGGAGGGTTTGTTAATCCTTATCAAAACTATTAATTTTTCACTGATTAATTATTAACTAATTAGACTCCCATTAACTAAAAATTAATCAATTATCCACATAATTAAGAATTATCTCAAATTACATAAAACACTACTCATTTTTAACACACCTTAGACACCTTACTATCATGGCCATGTGGTACCTTGTATGGTACTAGTCCATAAATACCGGGTATTATAGCTCGAACCGTATTTTATCCCAAATTGACAAACTTTGACGAAACTCGTTTTCTTCGATTTGCTTGCCCTCTCTCCTTCACGAATTTACTTATTCCTTGTTTGAAATAGCACAATACTTATAATTCCAAAATAATCTCATTCCCGAGCTTACGTCGATTAACTTACGATGAAACATCAACATACAAAAAATGCGGGACGTAACATATCACTTCCGAGCTCTCGTTAATTTATTTATAGCATACTTTCATGTATGAAAATATGTGGTGTAATATTTTTAGCACTAGATTTTATTTTTGTGTTCTCAAACCTCTCATAGCTCCATCTGATGATTTATGACTTGCGTGCGTGGTCCATGTTATTTTTCGGAAAGCGTTTATGTGATATTTTAAAGAAAAAGTGATTTTTTTCTTAAAATGAGGCTAGAGTTGACCACAGTAAATATTTTTGATAAACAACCTCAGATCGGTGTATTGATGATTCCGGAAGGTTCGTATGATATTATTGAACTTTTACGCATGTTTGTTTGGGGGTGCTAAGCTACCTGATCGTGTTTAGGTGCCTAATGTAAAAAAATGGAAAAGTGAGTTTCAAAGTTGAAATTTTGATTTTACTTGATGTTTTTTTGATGATTTGAGTGAGCAAGTCACTTTATATTATATTATTACACTTGTGTGGGATTGGATAAGTTTTAGGTACATGGCAGCTTGATTTGAGACTTAAAAAGAAATTGTTGGTGTTGAGTTGCAGGTCTCGCATTTGTGATGACCGTATCGCAATTGCGACTATCCCATTTATGATGTCAGGCTCGCAAATGCGAAGGGGAGGGGTGCCCAGGATAGAAGACTTCACAAATGCGAAGCGGAGATCACATTTGCGGGCTGGTGGGAGGTCGCATTTGCGATGACTAGGCTGGGTATGCAGCTTTGCAAATGCGAAGCTTGAACCGCATTTGCGATGGTTAGGGGCTTGCAAATGCGTGGTATTTCTCGCATTTGCGACATCTAGGCACTGTTGCACTGGTCGCTTTATCAATAAGTGGTTTGCAATCGCGGACATCTCAATTGCGATCAAGCGCTAGCAATTGCGATGTCTGTAGCTGGGTAAAAGTTGGGAAAACAGGACTTAGCTCAATTTATACCATTTTTCAACCCAAGACTCCATATAGGCGATTATTTGAGAGCTTTTGTTTTCCTAAATTCATTAGTCAGCATCTTTTTAACTTATTTTCAATCAATTTTAACTACCTTTCATGAATTTTTAACATCAAATCTATGAATTTCAAGGTAGATATTAGGGATTTTGGGTAGAATTTAGGGATTTCATAATATTGAGATTTAGACCTCAATTTGAGGTCAGATTTCGAAATAAATCACATAACCAAACTTAGGGGTGAATGTGTATCGGAAATTCATCTGAATCTCAATTTTCGACCATGCGAGCCCGGAGTTGACTTTTGTTGACCTTTTCAATTTAGCTAAAGTTTTAACCTTTTTCATACATGGGTAGTTTCTATAGCTTGATTTGAATTGTTTGAACTATTTGGCTATATTTGATTGGTTTGGAAGCATGTTCTAAAGGAAAGGTCGTGATTGATTGTTGATTTGATTCCAGAAGAAGGTAAGTGTCGTGTTTAACTTTAACATGAGGGAACTTGGTTGGTCTGTTTGCTACGTGAATTATATGTGGGGACGGCATATATGAAAGGTGGCGAATGTACCACTTTCATGGGTTAAAGCATCCTGGTGGGCTCTTGTCACGACCCGAAACCCACTATAGTTCGTGATGGCGCCCAACGCCGCCGTTAGGCAAACCAACGGTGAACTACCAACTTAATTATTCATTATATATATATATATATATATATATCATGAATCTTATTAGATAGAGACATAAATGCGTTAAAAATCGTAGGTATATACAATATAAAGTAAAACTGTGTCGATGTTAAGGGAACAATGAACAAATTTTAGAACACCCCAAAACCCGGTGACACAAGTGTATGAGCATCTACTAAGAAGTGCAATAATAATACGACATCTATCTGGAATACAAGATAGACAAGATATAGTAAATAATGATGATGAAGACGCTATGTGATGCGAGTCGTACGATGGATTACAACTCACCATAATGTCCCCTCAGCAGGTGCGCCTACGCGCTCAAGGACAACCAAATGTACCTATCTGATCCTGCATATTTAGCACAGAAGTTCAGTATGAGTACATAAATTAATGCGTACGCAGTAAGTATCTAGCTAACCCCAGATAAGGAATACCATATAAATGACAGGTCCCTTTAAAATAGGCATCTCACGAATATGTGGACTCATAGCGGTGTTACACATGATTATGCGGAGGTCATACGACCCAATCCATAGTAGTGTGTACACTACCGATGGTCGACCGGTGCGAACCAAAGATGCATCTCAATATACTACTGAGGCATTGGACCAATCCATAGGAAAGGAAGAAACCTATCGACTTACGAGTCACATGCTTACAACACAGGTACAAGAGCATAAAGGAAATATAACTTTAACAAGTCAAGGTAATAAAGCTCGGCTCAATATATTCCCAAATCAATTTTGATTATAAATTCAATAAATTAAGCTAGCCAATTGAGTTTACTTAATTCAAATATTACATGATAAAGTCCAAAGTGTACTCAAACTTAAACATGCTTTAGATGCGTACGGACGTTCGTCACCTCCTGAGTATGCACACCCACAACTAGCAGCACAGAACAATTTAATAGCTACGGGGTAGTTTTCCCCTCACAAGGTTAGACAGGAGACGTACCTTGCTCTGAATTCCAATAACCGGCTCCAATGCCTCTCTAACTCCTCAATTCTAAGGCAAATAATCTGAAACTAGTCAAATAACATGATAATTGATAAAAATATACTCCAACACTCATAATTAGTTAATTTATGACAAAACTCAACTTTGCTCGAAAAGTCAACAAAGTGAACCCTCGGGCCCACGTGCCCGGATTCCAAAAATTCTTGAAGATAATCATTACCCATAACATTATGAACTCAAATATATAATTATTTCCTAATTTCACGTCGAAATTTGTGGTCGAAATAAAAATATATCAAATTATAAGTTTTCCTCCTAAATCCCACAATTCTACAAATATCCTTGTTTAATTCAACATATAATCAATATAGTCAACTCACAATGTGTTTTTAAATCACCTACCTTAAGATTGATGATGAAAATCTTGTCACGCCCCAAACCTGAAGAGGCGTGGCCGGCACCAGGTGCCATACTCGGCCCGAGTATACCATTCTATAACTGTGAACTGTAGAGGGGTAACCCTCAACTTAGGCCGATGAGGACATATTCTGAATCATATGAAAATAACGCCTCTCTCATCTTTGGGGTAAACAAAGCCAAAAGCTTATATATATAATTGTGCAGGCTGATTAAGCTGCCATGAACATATACTAGTATACAAAATATACAGGACTCATCTACAAGCCTGTAGAGATAACTGAACTGTATCATGGTCGAGACAGGGCCTCGACCTACCCATCAAACCTGTACATATTAAATGGACTCCAAAGTCTAGACTTGGTAACTCCGAGGAAATAGAGCTTACCAACCAAGCTGATGTTTGACTCTATCTGCTGGGAGGGTCTGTCCAATTGTCAATCAGGATCCCCATCAAAAGGGAGATCTATACGAAATAATGTACCGAGTATGTAAGACAACGAAATAGCTGAAAGCTGAAACAGAACTGATAATATAATAACTGAAAGTAATTAGGAGTCAAAGATAATCTGAAGACATGCGTACTTGCTGATACTGACGCAGCTCTCTCAATATAGCAAGTAAAATAGTTGCCCGGCCTTATAAGGCTCGGTATGTGTAACTGCCCTTCCGTAGTAGGCAAGCGCTCAGCCATACTAGGCTCTTTATCTCGGCCATTCTGGGCTCGCTCATAGGCGCTCGACCATAGTAGGCTCGGTATATTACTTACAATCTAATTAGAGGTTGCCCAATAGGGGCCTGCATATCGATTATAGCTCGATGGTGGTGAAAATATTGCAATACAACAAGAACAACATCAACAATAGGTAAAAATATTTCATTTAAAAGTCATCAACATATCACAAAGAGCAGCAAGCTCGGATTGAATCCCTTCAGCACCCTTCGAGCCCATTATCACCCCTTATAGACTTCTTACATTAACTTAACAGCATCATTAACATGATAATGAATTCATTCATCAATGATTCCATCCTTATACCATATATTTATAACAAAGGAAACAATCCACAACTCCAACTATCTTCAATTAGCAACTTTATTCACCAGTATATGTCTAGTCCATCCATTTAACTTGATAAACATCAAGATAACCTTAAGCACATGCAAGAACACAATACAAATACAACCTACAGTAGCTTCAAGTCAAAATCCAAGTTATATTCAGTTTACAACAGCCCTCAATGGCAATACAACACCATAGAAGTGTACTTAAGCTAATCCAAGTATTATCTTGTAGTTTATCATCCTAACAAGTTAACCAACATAAAAGAAAGATTAAGCACTATTAGTAGTCTGTTATACTCACCTTAGCTGGTAGCAACAACTTCAAATTTCAGCCAAAAATAGCCCACAACTATCCTCAACGACAACACAACCTCAAAGAGGTGTTGTCCTTCACTAGAACTAACTTTTAATGTTGAAATATGTTGTAATCCATTTAAAGAGATGAAATAAACTAGGGTTGATAGAAAAACCTTGGGAGAGTATTTAAAGAACATAAACCACTTAAGACGACCTCCGACATGAGCTAGAACCACCCAAAAATCAGCAACAACAAGAAGAAAAAGAAACTTACTAGCACGTCCGGATTCCCGACACTTGATTTGTGTTGTTTGTCCTTTGTTTGGGTCTTGGATCACGAGAGAACCTTGAGAGAGTGATTTTAGTTGTCAAGGGTCTAAAGATACTGAAAAAGAATGAGCTAAAACGGGGTTGAGGCATCTTATATATATATATATTGTATATATATATATATATATATATATATATATATATATATATATATATATATATATATATATATATATATATATATATATATATTGTCACGACCCAATTTCCCCTCCGTTGGGTTTCGTGACGGCACCTAGTCTTAAGGACTAGGTAAGCCTAATATTTACAGAAGAACTACAATAATAAATAACATCTTAAAATTTTTCTGGAATGAATCCTTTATACAATGAGCATATTCCCAAAACCCGGTAGTACAAGTCATAAGCTCTACAGAGTTTCACTACCACCTCTAAACACAACCGTATGGAAATAAGTACAATAGTGTGAATATAAAATAGGAAGGTGACTCCGAAGCCTGTGAATGCAGCAGCAGAGCTACCATGAGTCTCCTCGGCATGAATCCGCAGAGCTACTAGCGAACAATACCTGGATCTGCACAAAAAAATGTGCAGAAGTGTAGTATGAGCACACCACAGCGGTGCCCAGTATGTATTAAGACTAACCTCGGTGGAGTTGTGACGAGGAACAGTCAAGACACCTACTGGTCGAATATACAGAACATGATATTTATATAGAGACTACGCGATACGGCTAACAAAACAATAATTACAAATAAGGGAAGAAAACAGCAATTACTTAGCGGAACACCATAAGGAAAACACGGAAAGGTAAGCGAGAATACAACCCAAATCCAAAATCACAAATACAGTAAAGACAAGTCATAACTCAACAACTCCGACAGTTTTCACCTTGAGTTTTAACCAACAAGCGTCAATCAAATAATCAAACCTTTAAGCGATAAAAATGTTTCGAAATATACTTCATTCAAATAAATGTTCTTTTCAAAAGAGTCCCTTCAAAATAAATGCTTTTCGAATATAATCTTTTCAAGTAGATAACCTTCGCATATCAGTCACTCTGTGACACCTCATCTCATAATCATACAATACAGGTCTCAATACCTGAACCCTAACACATGGCATCCTGTGCCCTCATTACACCTCCTTATCATACTGACAACTCACGTGCCCAAAAGAGTCATTCTCACATGGAAGGAAAACAGCAAGGGTGTGCGTCTATACTTGGAAATCTCAAGGAGCCTCCTATCCGATAAGGGTGATTAACCGTGTGTATGCTTGTGCAAGTGTCCTAACATACAAATAATCGGGGATCTCTCAGTATCCTGAATATATGTGCTGGCGATCTATCGGTATCCCGAAGATCTCTTAGTATGCTCAATATATATGTACAGGGGAATCTCCCGTGTGCAGTCCCGTAGTCCCAAAAGTAAATATGTAGAGGATCTCCCGGGATGTCGTCCCATAGTCCCAAATATATATATCCAGTGGATCTCCTGAGTGTCGTCCCGTAGTCCATCTCATAATGAGAAGAGAAATATTCCGGGTGCAGTCCTATAGTCCCAAAAGTAAACATGCATGGGGATCTCCCGGAATACCGATCCGTAGTCCCAAAGTACACATGCAGGGGGATCTCGCGGAATACCGATCCGTAGTCCCAAAGTAAATACGAAGCTCAACCAATAGAAACAACAGTTACAGCACAACAGAAAGCTCCTACATCGCCACAATACATATAACCAAAACATGACAATAATACAAGGTAAGACCAGTAAATCAACTCCAGGGCTATAAATCACAAGGAAACGGTAGAACTAGCTCGCAAGGAATAACCACAGAAAAGAATGCTGGCACAAAGGAAACAATTCAACAACGGGAAAACTAACATGTAGCAACAATCCCACAATATACAAGTTAATAACAAGGAAATCAACACGAGTCAAGTATTCCCAAATAAAGGCAAGTCAACAAGATATAAATTATCTTAACTCATTTTAAGGCTGGACAAATTTTGAGGATATTCGAAAATTCAATTAAGGGAAGATGATCTTAGCATCACATAAGACTAAACTATTTCAGGAGGGGTAATAAAAATTCTCAAATAAGATAAGCAACTACTAAAAGATAGTATCAAAATAGGAGAGGCGAAATTCTTCAGTTAAATCAATTAGGAGTCAATTAGGCAATAAGAGTGAATCATGAAGCAACTAATTCCAATTAAGCAAGTAGAGATGAAACAAATAAATAGGAACCTCTGTCATGTCAAGAATACATTCCTACACAGTGAATATAAAGACCGAAGAAATTTAAAAGGCCAATTTTTCCACAAATAAGTCCGAGCACGCACTCGTCACCTCGCGTACACGATCTATGATCAACATAGAAGACTCAAATCCTAAGGGGAAGTCCCCCACACATGTTTAGGCAAGATACTTACCTCAATCCGGCAAATTCAACACTCAATTTAGCTTTTCCTTTACAAATTCATCAACGCTCGGCTCAATCTAGCCAAAAACGACTTGAATACATCAAACAATGCAAGAGAAAACAAAACTATCATTCTTATACAATTTGCAAAAAATCAACAAAAGTCAACTCCCCGAGCCCGCACCTCGGAACCCGACAAAATTTACAAAAACAGAATACCCATTCCGATACGAGTTCACCCATACAAAAATTATCTAATTCCGACACCATTTGGTCCCTCAAATCATCATTTTATATTTTTGAAAGATTTCACAATTTTTTCCCAAATTTTCCTTTAGATTCTCATGAATTTGATGTTAAATCTAAGATATAATCACAATATATAATTGAAAATTGATTAGAGACACTTACCCAATGATTTTGTATGAAAATCTTCTCTCAAAATCGCCCACTCCCGGAGTTGGGGTTCAAAGAATATGAAAAATGAGCAAAAACTCGAGTTACACAGCTGAAACAAGTTACAGATGTCGCATTTGCGATCCAGGGTTCGCAATTGTGAACCCTCGCAAAAGCGAAGAAAGCCGTCGCAATTGCATAAGAAAGGGCTGGAAAAGGTCGCATTTGCGACAAAAAGTTCTTAATTGCGTACTGGGCATCGCAATTGCGGTGGATATGTTCGCAATTGCGACCACACCAGAAGCAACAGTTTTTCCCGACACAAAAATAAGCATAACTTCCTCATACGATGTCCAAATTCGATGATTCTTTTTGCTATGGCTCCGTAATTATGATACGGATCTAATGATTCAATAAAAACTGAATTTAGAGCACATTTGCTTAATGTGGTACTCTTTATTCCCAAAGAAACGACGTTGAAACATCAAATAAGAGCGTAATACTACCCGAAACACACGCGAGGCCCCCGGGACCCTGTCTACAGAAACAAACAAGTCATATAACCTATCCGGACTCGCTTGAGGTCTCAAATCATATCAAACAAGATGACGAACCACACCACGAATCGAGCTATGAACTTCCAAATCTTCCAACTTCAAAAACTTGTGCCGAAACAGATCAAAACAACCCGGAATGACGCCAAATTTTGCAGACAAGTCCAAAATGACATAACAGAGCTATTCCAACTCTCGGAATCGCATTCTGACGCCGATATCACAAAGGTCAACTATGGGTCAAACTTCTCCATTTTCCAAACTTCAACTTTTCCAACTTTTGCCGAAACGCCTCAAATTATCCTACGGACCTCCAAATCCGAATCCGGACGCACGCCTAAGTCCAAAACCACCATACAAAGCTGTTGAGACCACCCAAAACCCATTCCGGGGCCGTTTACTCAAAAGTCCAATTTCGGTCAAATTCTCACCGTTTACACTTCCAAAACTAGTTTTCTTCTTTCAATTTGACTCTGAATCATCCGTTAACTGAATTCAACCATGCACGCAAGTCGATGCACATATTATGAAGCTGTTCAAGACCTTACGCTGCCGAACGGAGCTTAAATTCTCAAAATGACCGGCCGGATCGTTACATCCTAATCTCATAATCATACAATACGGGTCTCAATACCTGAACGCTAACACTTGGCATCCTGTTCCCTCATCACACCTCCTTATCATATTGACAACTAACGTGCCCAAAAGAGTCATTCTCACATGGATGGCAAACAGCAAGGGTGTGCGTCTATACTCAGAAATCTCAAGGAGCCTCCTATCCGATAAGGGTGATTAACCATGTGTATGCTTGTGCAAGTGTCCTAACATAGTTCAGACGAACTAGTAATTATAAGGAATAGAACGGACAACACCTATAATGTTTACACAGGGATACGATTAATGAAACATCAGCTCAGAACGCAATGATTTTTAACAGGGGATCTCCCAAGATATCGTCCTGTAGTCCCAAACGTAAATACTCGGGGATCTCTTAGTATCCTCAATATATATGTACATGGGAATCTCCCGGGTGCGGTCCCGTAGTCCCAAAAGTAAATATGCAAAGGATCTCTCGAGATGTCGTCCCGTAGTCCCGAATATAAATATCCAGTGGATCTCCCGGGTATCGTCCCGTAGTCCATTTCATAATGCGCAGGGAAATCTCTCGGGTGCAGTCCCCTAGTCCCAAAAGTAAATATGCAGGGGGATCTCCCGGAATACCGATCCGTAGTCCCAAAGTAAACATGCAGAGGGATCTCCCGGAATACCGATCCGTAGTCCCAAAGTAAATACGCAGCGCAACCAATAGAAACAACAGTTATAGCTCAACAGAAAGCTCGTACATCACCACAATACATATAACCACAACATGATAATAATACAAGGTAAGACAAGTAAATCAACTCAAGGGCTATAAATCACAAGGAAACGGTATAACCAGCTCACAAGGAATAACCACAGAAAAGAATGTTGGCATAAAGGGAACAGTTCAACAACGGGAAAACTAACATGTAGCAACGATCCCACGATATACAAGTTAGTAACAAGGAAATCAACATGAGTCAAGTATTCCCAAATAAAGGCAAGTCAAAAAGATATAAATTATCTAAACTCCTTTTAAGGTTGGACAAATTTTGAGGATATTCGAAAATTCAATTAAGGGAAGATAATCTTAGCTTCACTTAAGACTAAACAATTTAAGGAGGGGTAATAAAAATTCTCAAATAAGAAGCAACTATGAAAAGATAGCATGACAATAGGAGAGGCGAAATTCTTCAGTTAAATCAATTAGGAGTCAATAAGGCAATAAGAGTGAATCGTGAAGCAACTAATTCCAATTAAGCATGTAGAGGTGAAACAAATAAATAGGAAACTCAGTCATGTCAAGAAACTCAGTCATCTCGCGTACACGAACTACAATCAACATAGAAGACTCAAATCCTAAGGGGAAGTTCCCCACACAAGGTTAGGCAAGATACTTACCTCAATCCGGCCAATTCAATACTCAATTTAGCTTTTCATTTACAAATTCATCAACACTCGGCTCAATATAGCCAAAAACGACTTGAATACATCAAACAATGCAATAGAAAACAATTTCAATTAACAAAACTATGATTCTTATGCAATTTGCAAAAGTCAACAAAAGTCAACTCCCCCAGCCCGCACTTCGGAACCCGACAAAATTTACAAAGACAGAATACCCATTCTGATACGACTTTACCCATACAAAAATTATCTAATTCCGACACCACTTGGTCCCTCAAATCATCATTTTATATTTTTGAAAGATTTCATAATTTTCCCCCAAATTTTCCTTTTCATGAATTTGATGTTAAATCTAAGATATAATCACAATATATAGTTGGAAATTGATTAGAGACACTTACCCAATGATTTGTTATGAAAATCATCTCTCAAAATTGCCCACTCTCGGAGTTAGGGTTCAAAGAATATGAAAAATGAGCAAAAACTCGAGTTACACAGCTGAAAACAGGCTGCAGATGTCGCATTTGCGATCCAGGGTTCGCAATTGCGAACCCTCTCAAAATCGAAGGAAGCCTTCGCAATTACCAACGAGGAAGGGCTGGAAAAGGTCGCGTTTGCGACAAAAAGTTCGCAATTGCGGACTGGGCATCGCAATTGCGATGGAGATGTTCGCAATTGCGACCCTACCAGAAGCAGCAGTTTATTCCGACACAAAAATGAGCATAACTTCCTCATACGATGTCCAAATTTGATGATTCTTTTTGCTATGGCTCCATAATTATGATACGAAACTAATGATTCAATAAAAACTGACTTTGGAGCTCATTTGCTTAACGTGGTACCCTTTATTCACAAAAACAACGTTGAAACATCAAATAAGAGCGAAATTCAACCCGAAACACACCCGAGGCCCCCGGGACCCTGTCTACACACACAAACAAGTCATATAACCTAACACGGACTCGCTCGAGGTTTCAAATTATATCAAACAACGCCAAGCGATGAATCACACCACGAATCGAGCTATGAACTTCTAAATCTTCCAACTTCGAAAACTTGTGCCGAAACCGATCAAATCAACCCGGAATGACGCCAAATTTTGCTGACAAGTCCAAAAATGACATAACGGAGCTGTTCCAACTCTCGGAATTTCATTCTGACCCCGATATCACAAAAGTCAACTATGGGTCAAACTTCTCCATTTTCCAAACTTCAACTTTTCCAACTTTTGCCTAAACGCCTCAAATTACCCTACGGACCTCCAAATCCGAACCCAGACGCACGCCTAAGACCAAAACCACCATACGAAGCTGTTGAGACCACCCAAAACCCATTCCGGGCCCGTTTACTTGAAAGTCCAATTCCGGTCAAATTCTCACCGTTTACACTTCCAAAACT
The DNA here is from genome assembly GCF_001879085.1 of Nicotiana attenuata. Lineage (NCBI taxonomy): Eukaryota > Viridiplantae > Streptophyta > Magnoliopsida > Solanales > Solanaceae > Nicotiana > Nicotiana attenuata. Next base: position 68,512,977 of record NC_031991.1, read on the forward strand.
AGTTTCCTTCATTCAATTTGACTCAGAATCATCTGTTGACCGAATTCAACCATGCACGCAAGTCGATACACATATTATGAAGCTGTTCAAGACCTTATGCTGTCGAACTGAGCTTAAATTCTCAAAATGATTGGTCGGGTCGTTATATATATATATATATATATATATATATATATATATATATATATATATATATCAATACCTCTCCACCGCTTTTGTGGGTCCCATAGAGCTGCTTGGCGCAGTCTCGTGAAAATGTGAATATGTAAGGCCCCGAAAAATTTCGCTGTGTAATTTAAGGTTTTGTGGACTTTTTGGGTTAAAGAATGCACTAAGGTGTTGAGGAATCTTTTTGGCAGAAGAACGCAAATCTGCGATATAATTTGCGGCTACAGAATCGATATACAGACCGCACTCCCGTCGCAAAGTGAAGCTGAAGTTGAGCTAAGTTGAGGACCATTATGCAGAGCACTATGCGACCGCAGATCAGATCTGCGGTATATTTCGCAACCGCAAACTAGGTCTACGGGATGTAGACTAACCGCAAACCCAACCCGAAACATCCAAGTTCTGAGCATCAATTGTGCGACCATTTTGCGGGCCGCACATCTGTTATGCGGTCCTTTTTGTGCCCGTAGATCCATGTTGGAAGGTCCATTTCTCTATTTTTATGACCGACCCCATTTTGATAAATAATGTTTGGGGCTTCATTTGCGGCGATATTCTGATGATTTTAGGGAGTGGTAAGAGCAATATAGAGAGTGAAAGAGGGAACCTATCATCGTAATCATCCAATCTTGCCCAAGTCTTCAAGAATCAAGGAAGCTAGGCACTAGTTTATCAGCTACATGGGTAAGTCCTACTTCTAAAGCTTTCATGCAAGAGGTTAAGAGTTCATATATATATATATATATATATATATATATATATATATATATATATATATATATATATGTACATGTGACACTATGTGGTAGTATGTGGGATTAATGAACTATTTTGGGTAGTCTCTTATTTAAATTTGTTGAGGGAAGAAGGGATTTTCATTATAGAACCTTGTAGTCTATTTCATATGTTAGGTGTTTGATGAAATCGACAAGAGAGTTGCACCATGGGGGTCTTTCAAATTATTAATCAATTTTTGCTATCTTCCTATAGATTATTATTGCTAGAGGTGTTGGTGCGTTGTAGTAACTTAAGAAAAGCTCAAACAAGGTAGTATGGCTCTGAGTCGTGTTTTAAATGAAGGATAGTATACTAATTGGGTGAGAAGAACTCGATATGGTTAATACTCCCAATTGCTCCTACGTGTACTTAATGTATTGATTATGTCTTGTTGTTGATAATCAATAAAGATACTTGAAAATGAATTAAGTGAATTGGGGAAATAGAGCGTGCCCACGTGCCAAGAACTTAAGCTATAATTGTGCCTACTGAGGCCTATGAAATGATGAAACGTGAAACATGTTGTGAAATGAGCCTCGACTTTACTATTCTTAAATAATCTCAAAAATAGAATGGCCTGAAGGCTTTTGTACTAAATTCCTATCTATGAGTTGTAGTTTTAACTAATGCTTTGCCTTATAAATACATCCAATGTGTCTCGTGTTCTTACATACTCCGGTGTTGATATTGTTCGTTGTCGTGACTAAGAAAAGAGTAATTCAAGAATATTGGATGCATTGCTTGTTTATGACTTGATGTGTGGTTCTATTGTTGGTTGGTACGTCCCCTCCTTTCAGAAGAACCGTTTGTGTTTACAGTTCCATTACTAATGAAATTAAGGTATATGATTTCTGAAATACTCTATATGCTGGTAATTAGATGATCCTTGAAATCAAATGAAGTGAAAGTATGGAATACCAATAAAATGTGGCAACTGTGCCATGAATATTGAATCTTGTGATAGGCCCAAAGAACTAAGGAATTATTGTTATTGTGAGGGGTTGAAAATACTAATAAAAATATATAGAATGTGAAAGATGCTGAGATGAATACATTTCTGTTTATGTTATCATTGTGTGAAAACAAAATTAAATTTTTTTTTGGAGTATCATTAGCAAAACCGAGGAAGGGTGGGCCATAAGGCCCATTCTTGAAACTACACGTGCCGGTGTAGGTGTGTATTGTGATTATTCCCCTCATTTGGGATGAAATTGAAATACTGCTGCAATTGTGATTATTCTCCCTTAATTGGGATGAAATTGATAACAACTGTGAATTGGAATAGTCAACCCACACGGCATATGTGGGAATGCGGCCTAGCTGACTGGGTGGAGATCAGACGCCATGTTGCGCACATGGTGGTACTATGTTGGAAATTGGAACTGGAAATTTAAACTGGGATTGTGATTGTGGTGAATGTCTCCAGGGAGACAACCTAGCCGATCGGGTTGTGATCCGACTCCGCGCTAACAAAGATGGTGGTATATCGGTGCTAATGATCTTCCAACCAAATCATATCATCATATTATATCATATCATATCATATCATATTATACTAAAAGTGGGAAGCTAAAAGTATTAGACTTGAATTACTAAAATGCCCACATAAAAGCAATGAATTATTTTGCCCTAGAAAACTAAATAATAACGTTAATTTTTTTTTTCCGGAATTCACATTAAGATTATGAAATTTTAATGCAGCAATTAATAGTTCCATTTCAATGTACAAGGGAATCGAAGGGGTAGAGGCACATTTATCTATTTTTTGGTTGTTTCACATTTTTTTTTTCCGTCCAATTGTATAAATAAAAAGCCTTATTAAATGTCCCCGAGACGACGTCTATATGAAATGTGAAACTAAACAATTACTAACCGTTTTGCTTCTATTTTAATACCTAATTATAGACAACCATTTCTTTTCCATTCATGAGGTATAATAAAGAATTCCAACTCACTTTTCAAATTGATTTAATTACACTTCCATTTCTCTCATAGCAATTATAGCAATTGAAAGCTACATAATTTTTTTTTGGTCGGAAAGATAGACATATTATATCATAACAAAATATTTACATGAGTCTAGGATGCATACACAACATCCATTGTACAAAGATGGAGTTAGATACCAAACTAGTACTGGAAATAGAACCTAACAAAGGATTTGAACTAACACACACACTACCAAGGCCATACAAACTGGAAGTAGAAGCTAACAAGGAAGTAGTAGTACTATTACACACACTATCTAAACCATAGGAGCCAGAGAGAGATTGTGCACTAAGCTGCCGAGACATCCTGCTGTGGTGCGTGCCCTGGTGATCTTGTTCATAACAAGACATAGCAAAAGGTGGAGGTGTTACAAAAAGTAGGCATTGCTCCTGTACATTTGCACCATATTTAGCTAATTTATCTGCTACACAATTTTGCTCTCTGTAGATAACTTGGACTGATGGACTATCCAGCTGTCTGAGTAAGGGCATGCAATCATCAACAATATTAATAAAGCTCATTGCAGGCGAATTTAACATACCAATTACTGCTTGTGCATCCGTCTCAATGATGATTGGAAGGAGCTTATGTTGAGAGGCAAGTTGTAAGCCTTTGATGAGCGCAACAAGCTCTATTTGTAGAGATGAGCGCAACAAGCTCTATTTGTAGAGATGTACCTGCTTGGACAGATGCTGCAAAGCCTATGACCCAATTTCCTTGGTGGTTACGGATAACACCACCAATTTCATAAGTACGTTGAGCGGGACAACAAGATCCATCAATATTTAATTTATAAACCATATGGTCTGGTGGGTGCCATTTAATATAGATAGGAGACTTAGATTTCTTCTTCCTAGATTGGTTAGCAAGAAAGTAATATTCAGCTACCTTGACCAAGAAGGAACGTATATTTAAGTCATTTGGCTTATGTTCATAAAAAAACTTGTTCCTTTGAAGCCAAATTTCCCATAATTCAAAAGGAATGATAATTTGTGAGGGGATGTTATAAGGTGTAGAATGCAAAGGTGTATGTATGAGCGTGTATAAACAAGCCATAATTTCAGATTGAGAAACCACCAATGGAAAATTGGGAGGGTCGATTCTGAGCGAATGCCAAAAAAAATATGGTAGGAACACACTCTTCGAATAAATGAGGGATTGTTTCATTTAGTTGATGATATTGTGGGCAATTTGCTGAGTTAGTAATACCTAGGTGTGTAAGGTAGATAGCTGTGGGGAGTCTATTATGACACAGGAGCCAAAGGAAAAAACTTATTTTAGGGGGAATAAGGAGATTCCAAACCCACTTAAAGGAGGTAGTCAGAGAAGTAGTTGGGGGTGGGTTTAGAGTAATTAAGCACTATACATAGAGTTAACTGAGAAAAGTCCATTTGCCGTTAAGTTCCAATAGATTTTGTCATAGTTACTAGTATAAAGTGGCATATACATATTATGAATGATAGAAAGGAGGTGTACAGGTAAATCAAAAGGGAGATTGTCTAGGTGCCATTTGTGATTAAAGAAATAACTAGATACCAATTTATTTTTCTCCAATTTAGGCATAGGTCCATATAAATAGCCTCTAAGTGTGAAATTATGTCGAAGCCAGGCATCAGTCCAAAAATGAACATGTTGTCCCGTTACAACATTCCATTTATAACCTAAGGTACAATATTTCCATCCATTAATAATATTGCGCCAAGTAGAAGGGCTATTATAATAAGGAAGTTGTTTTGGCCGTAAATATTTGTGTAATAAGACTTGTGCCCATAATTGTTGTGGATGTTGGAACAGTGTCCGGGCAAGACTTGCATGGAGTGACTTATTTTTATAATCCAAACATTGGATACCTAGACCTCCAATTTCTAAAGGTTGCGTAATTGTAGACTACCTGAGAAGATGTAATTTCTTTTGTTGTGCGGTGGTGCCCCAAAGAAAGTTCTTTTGGTATCTATTAAGCTGGTATAGAATGGAAGTAGGCAATTTGAGATAATGCATTAAATAATTTGGAAGTTGATTAAGGTTGGATTTTATTAAGGTGAGCCTTCCTGCTCGAGATAGGAAATTGGTTTTCCAGCCTACCAATTTAGTTTTAAAATTATCAAGTAGAAATTGATAGTCAGCTTTTACAGGCTTGCTTGTTAAAATAGGAAAATCCAAATACTTTCCAAAACTACGACCCTCTTTCATGTGGAAAAGTTGCACAATGATATTCCTAGTATTAGAATGACAATTTTTGGAGAAGTAGATTTTTGATTTGTCAAAATTAATAGATTGACCCGATTGATTAGTAAAGTTGATAATAGTATTAACCATTGATTGACATGTATTAGGTATAATTTGTGAGGTAAGGATAATATCATCGGTGAAGAATAAATGAGATAAAGAAGGCCCAGTCTTTGCCAATGATATGGGTGTCCAGGCCTGGTAGTCAACAACATTATTGATTTTCCTGGACAATATTTCAAGGCAAAGAATAAACAGGTAGGGCGACAAAGGATCACCCTGTCTAATGCCCCGAGTGGGCTGAAAGGTATGAGTTGGACTGCCATTGATTAAGATAGAAGTAGTAGTGGTTGTAATGCAAGACATGATCAATTTGATAAATTGAGATGGAAAATTTAAACTAACTAAAGTATTACGGATAAACGACCATTCAATTTATCAAAAGCTTTTTCTAGATCAATCTTAAGAAGCATACCAAGCTTATTACCTGTCATTTTTTGAAACTTATTAATGACTTCTTGTACTATGATAGCATTATCCGCCACCCTTTTATTTTGTTGAAAACTGGATTGTGTAGGATGTATGATGTGGTCCAGGAGGGGCTTTAATCTATTAACTAAAATCTTTGTGATAAATTTGTAAATAGTATTACGATGACTAATAGGCCTATATTGAGTAATTATAGCAGCATTATTATTTTTAGGAATAAGGCAAACCAAGGTAGAATTTATTTAGGGGTCAATTTCATAGTCAGTGAAAACCTTATCACAGAAATGTATGACAGAGTCCCCAATAGTATCCCAATAATTTTGATAAAAATAAGGGTGAAGTCCATCAGGCCCAGGTGCTTTCATAGTCTTAAAGGACTTAAGAGCATTCATAATCTCATAATTTTGTAGAGGTTGTATTAGGGAGTCACACTCAGCTTGTGTTAATGTATTTGAAGGGAGAAGTATTGCTTTTGGAATTGAACAAGTTTTTTGCGTAGTAAAGAGGGTTTGGTAATAGAGGGAAATATGATCAATAATTTTGGTAGGTTGTGTGATACAATTTCCCCCATGTCTTGAATAGCAGTGATTCGATTATGCCTTCTACGATTAATAGTCGTGAGGTGAAAGAATTTGGTATTTGTATCCCCATTGTTAAGCCAATCAATACGAGATTGAGTTTCCAAAAATCCTCCTCTAAACGAAGGACCTGATTAAAATCCAACATTAATTCCTTTTTCAAATTATGTAAAAACTGACTAGTGGGATAATGAAGAGAAGCCTGAATCCCATTTAATCTAGCAAGAAGATGCCTTTTTTTCTTAAAAATGTTTCCAAAGGTAGATTTATTCCATTGTTGAACTAATGTTGTAAAATTCTCAATAGCAGGAAGTAGTGTGACATTATCCAACCAAGCTTGTTTAACCACATGATTAAACTCAGGATGACTAGTCCAAATAGTCTCAAACCTAAATAATTTTGTCCGGGGCAGAACACAGTGATGAAGTTCCAATTTAATAGGACAGTGATCTGAGTGTGTGCGGGGAAGGTGTGTAACAAGAGCATTAGGAAATTGATTAATCCACTCATAGTTAGCAACTATGCGATCAATACGTTCAAGTATATTATACTTGTGATGTCTTCCATTAGTCCAAGTATAACGACTACCCTTAAATCCTAAGTCAGTCATGTGACAATAATTAAGACAGTCCATAAATTTATTTGAACGTGAATTATTTAGAGGAAAGCCACCAAATTTATCCACTGCATGAGTAATTTCATTAAAGTCACCTCCCATCAACCAAGGTCCATGATAATTATCCTGAACAGACCTAAGGTTATTCCATAATAACTACCTATTTACTAGTTCATTACTATAAATAGCAGTAAATAAAAATATAAAAGGCAAAGGTTTTACCTAGACATGGCAGTGAACTTCTTTTATAGTGGTTGCAACGGAGTGAACATCTAAAGCAGTAGCCAACCAGAAAATGGCAATACCTCCAGAGTGACCATTGGCAGCCACTTCAATCATGCCATCAAAGTTGAAATCGTCCTTAATATTTTGATGTGTTTGACAGTGGGTCTCCAAGAGAGCTACTAGGGTTGGCCTATTATAATCTAAAAGAGACCTAAAGTTACGTCTAAATTCAGCAGAAAGTGCTCCCCCTACAATTCCATATAATTAAATTCATGTGATTATTTTCTAGGACATCCGTAAGACTTCTACTTCGAGTTAACCAGTTACTCTTGCTCTCTCCTGGTCGTAGGAGAAAGGTTGGTAGCAATAACATCGCATATTTGCCCACCTCTGGGTTGGTGGTAGGCCTTAGATGAAGAGAGACTCTCCTTAGGGTTGGAGGGCACCTTACGAAGATTTTTCTTTCGTATTCTTCCTTTTGCACAAACACCTTGATCCCATCTAGCCATGCATGAATTGGACGAGTTTCCCTGTTGTATACGAGTGCTGCGTCGAGTTCCGCCTGGAAATTGTCGTCTTGTTCTTCGTGATTGGGACTGAGTGGGGGCGAGTTGACTGGAGAGGGTACTGGTGTTGGTGGCACTGGTGGTTCCAAGAGAGGCAAAATGGGTTGGGGATTGGCATATGGTTGTATCCAGGGAGTTAATGGGGTAGGAGGTGGATAAAATAGCATACGGATTAGATGTGGGTAAAAATATGGAGAGTCCCATACTGGAACTGGAAGATTGAGAGGTTGATATGGAGAGAGATGTGGAGATTGCATCATTGACCAGTGGTGGCGTGCAAACAACTCTGTCCCTAGTTGCATGCCCTACGTAATTATCTGGGCAAGGTCTCTTGGGTTGTTGATGAGGATGGTCACTTCCTAATGATTCACCTCCATAGTGAAGGTTAGGGCATGATTTTGGAGACCCGTTTCTAGCCAAGATACTAGATTGATTGGAGCCTCCAGGGATTGAGCTCTGTAGATTATGGAGGTAGGTTCCATGCTCAAGTGTGGGGGAGGAAGGGAGAGTGGATTGTGGGAACGAAAGAGATGGTGGATATTCTGTCTGCGTGGTTGTGATGACCTCCTGAGATAATTTATGTTGTTGGCAAGCATTGTGGAATTGAGGGGAGATAGGTAAGGCAGTGGTTAAGTGAGATAAGGTTGATGTGGAAGATGAAGATATAGGGAATGCCGGAGGATTTGAATGGAGGGTGTAGGCGGTTTGATTGATGGAATGAAAGGTGGTGTGTTTGAATGAGAATTAGATATGGGGGTGGAGATCTCATCATGATGTTCCTGCATGGAGACTAGTCTAGGGCTTGAAGGAATTGAGGCAATAATGCCTTTGTCTTGTATGGGTGTTTTATGTGATGTTTGGTTTGTGTCATTAAATGGTGAAGACCGGCCAACGGGTGAGGAAGGGGTTAGGGCTTGCATGTGAGATAGGTGGTCGTGGCAATTTGCATGCAAGGTGATAGGTTATGGTGGAAAGTGAACTAAATCTAATTGGGCCGTGCAACTAATGAGGGTGGGCTGTGCTTGGGTAGAGTTTATTATGTTGGTGGAATTAATTAGGTTAGGCTTACTTAGGTTATTAGGAGTTTGGCCTTGTAATGCCAAGGAATTATCACGATTAGCAGAAGAATTATGAAGGGACAATTTATTAAAAGGCAGGTTATTAGGAGTAGTATTAAACTGATTAAACTTATCAAACGGCAAAGCTGATTTGCCTTGATTAACTTTGCTTGGATGTAACTTCCTAGCTGCATGATTAGGGAAAGTAACAACTTTCCATTCATCCTTGGGTGATTGTTGCTGAGCATGTGCATTAGAGCTGATGGATGGATGAACAGTAGAGTCATTGTTAGACTCATTAACAATAGTATTTGGTTGGTAAGAACAACTCAACTGATTATGTCCCATCCGATCACACTTAACACAAAATAAATTAAGGCCTTCATACACAATAGCCTGCTTATGATGGCCAATATAAACATGCTGGCAAAGTGGCTGGTCCAAAGGAACTTGGATACACAACCTAGCATATCTTCCCCTAATAGTGGAGGAGGTACAGTTATCAATGGCTAATAGTGTGCCAACCTTATTACCCAATTTTTTCAATATCTGAAAATCATAAAACTCAGTTGGCAGTTCAGGTAGGCGAAGCCAAACAGCAGAGTAGTTAATAGTGTTTTATGATGGCATGAATTTAGGTTCCCATTGCCTAACAGATAAGTAGTGATTAAGAATAAACCAAGGCTCATCATTTAGTGCGTGAAGCTTATTTTCCTCTTTCTGAAACTTGAGCAAATAGAAATCACAACCTAGATCAACAAGTGGTAGATTCTCCGTAGGTTTCCACAAAGCATATAGCTTTTGCCTTAGTAATTGATGACCAATTTTTTGGCCATATAGCTTGACAATAGCTGCATGCTGCCATGGCTTATATATTCGGGCCTTTTCATCCAAGGATAGTGGAATGAAAATATTAGGGTCAGTTGGTGCCTCCAGTTCTGCGTTAATAACTTGTGGAAGAACAACTTGATCATTAGCAGTAGAAGGTAGGGTTTGGACAGTATGGGAAAGCAAGGTATGAAGATAAGATTGGGGAGGAGATGATGAGGGGTGCATAACATGGGGCGTTGAATCAATAAGCATATTAGTATCTTGTGGTATGGAAGAACGCTCCTTTGAGGATGATGGAGGTAAAGAAGATGAGGGATTTAGGATATCCGGTGGCTTGGGTGGTATGAACAAGGGTGGTAATGAGTTCTTAGTTGAGAGGATTTTTGACATGCTTGGTAACAAGTGTTCAAGAGAAAGAATTGACTCCAATTCGTTCGCTGTAATTATTTTTATTTAGTAGATAGGATATTGAATTTGTTGCTTACAAATTTTGGTTATTCAACTTTCGGGAGTTCTTTTTCAATTGTTCTGCATCTTTTACTTGCTTGTGGAAGCTGCTTCTACTATATTATTTTAATCATTGTATTTCAGATTTGATTCACAACTAAATTCTTTTCTGAACTCATCTTTTA
>NC_031991.1:68524297-68525012 GCF_001879085.1 Nicotiana attenuata
GAAATTCACCCGAGGCCCCCGGGACCCCAACCAATCATACCAACCAGTCCCAAAACACATTACGGACTTGCTCGAGGCCTCAAATCACATCAAACAATGCTAAAACCATGAATTACACCCCGATTCAAGCTTTATGAACTATGAACTTTCCAACTTCCACTTCCGATGTTTATACCTATCAAATCATGTCCGATTGACCTCAAATTTTGCACACAAGTCATATTTGACATTACGGACCTACTCCAACTTCCGGAATTGGATTCCGACCCCGATATCAAAAAGTCAACCTCCGGTTAATCTATTAACTAAAATCTTTGTAATAATTTTGTAAATAGTATTACAAAGACTAATAGGCCTATATTGAGTAATTATAGCAGCATTATTATTTTTAGGAATAAGGCAAATCAAGGTAGAATTTATTTTGGGGTCAATTTCATAGTCAGTGAAAATCTTATGACAGAAATGTATGATAGAGTCCCCAATAGTATCCCAATAATTTTGATAAAAATAAGGGTGAGAAGTCCATCAGGCCAGGTGCTTTCATAGGCTTAAAGGACGTAAGAGCATTCATAATCTCATAATTTTGTAGAGGTTGTATTAGGGAGTCACACTCAGCTTGTGTTAATGTATTTGAACGGAGAAGTATTGCTCTTGGAATTGAACAAGTTTTTTGCGTAGTAAAGAGGGTCTGGTAATAGAGGGAAATATGATCAAT
>NC_031991.1:68527504-68529412 GCF_001879085.1 Nicotiana attenuata
TCCTTTTTCAATCTTGTTATTACTTTGCCTTTTATCTTTTTGGAACGATGGTAGTCCTTTATATTTTTCGAAATAGTCTCCGAGTGAATGTATTCGAACTCAGGTGAACTTCGACCTTTGGGTTTTCTCAAGGCAGTCCCCGAGTGAGTTGATTCGAGCTCGGGTGAAGTCTAACCCTTAGGTTTCTTCGAAGCAGTCCCCGAGTGAGTGGGTTCGAACTCGGGCACAATTTGACCTTCAGGTTTTGTATCGATTTTACGCCTTTTTCTTAAGGTCTTACAAATTCGAGTATACTTCGCCATTTAGTGAAGTCGATGATGAGGCCGGTATTACCTCTTTTGAGATTTTATGAATTTGGACCCGCCTTCTCGAGGACTTATGGTTAAAATAATGCCTTATCGAGGCCTTACGAATTTCAAACTCATCTCTGAGGTCTTACAGTTTTATGTGTCGCCTTATTAAGGTCTTATGAGCTTGGACTTGCCTTCTTGAGGTCTTATAGTTTAAGTGTTGCCTCATTGAGGTCTTATGAGCCTAAAGGAGGTCTTATGTGATCGAATATGAGATCGAATATGCCTCGAGGAGGTCTTTATGTTCGAATGCGCCTCGAGGAGGTCTTATGAGATCGAATATGAGATCGAATATGCCTCGAGGAGGTCTTATGTTCGAATGTGCCTCGAGGAGGTCTTATGAGATCGAATATGAGATCGAATATGCCTCGAGGAGGTCTTATGTTCGAATGTGCCTCGGGGAGGTCTTTTGAGATCGAATATGAGATCGAATATGCCTCGAGGAGGTCTTATGTTCGAATGTGCCTCGGGGAGGTCTTATGTTCGAATGTGCCTCGAGGAGGTCTTATGAGATCGGACTTGAAAGCATACCGAAGAGTCGAACAAAATCTTTTAGGTTATGATGTGAATATGCATCAGATAGTCTTTGCTATTGCAGTAATAGTCAATACATCATACTGATCCGGGCGGATTAGGTCAGGCTAGTTGGGCACGGCTCGCTTTGGCCGTTTGACCCTTACATTTATTCTTATTGACCTTCGCCTTCTTCGGAGGGCGATCTAGTATACAATGATTTACCCTTGGATACCTTTGCAGTAGCACGATGTTCTTGCTGCCTCGTTAAAAACCTTGCCGAAAAACCCGAGTTGGGACAAAAACGGTCGAAGGAAAAAAGTGTGCAGCTCGTGCTTTCAGTCTCTCCGATGTCCGAACTTATCTTAGCGACCGATCATCGACCTGCACGGGTTAGGATCGGACAAGTCTCAAAAAATTTATGGAAGCGAAGAAGAAAGAAGACTTACCTTTAGCAGTAGTATCTCTTCAAGTGGCCTATATTCCAGTTATTGGGTAGTTCTTTCCCATCCATCGTTCCTAACTTGTACGAACCCTTTCCGGTTACCTTCAAAATGGTGTAAGGGCCTTCCCAGTTTGGTCCTAATTTCCCTTCGTTAGGGTCTCGAGTGTTGAGGGTGACCTTTCTTAGTACCAAGTCCCCTATATTGAAGTGTCGAAGACGAGCCCTTCGGTTATAATATCTCTCGATCTTTTGTTTCTGAGCTGCCATCCTAACTAGTGCGGCCTCTCTCCTTTCGTCTAAAAGATCCAAGCTGGTGAGCATCGCTTCTTGGTTGGTAACCTCGGTTGCATACCGGAATCTAGCGCTGGGTTCGCCCACCTCGACTGGGATCAAGGCCTCGGCTCCGTAAACCAAAGAGAAAGGAGTGGCACCGGTACTAGTCCTTTCGGTTGTCCGGTAGGCCCATAGGATTTCGGGCAGCATTTCTCTCCATTTTCCTTTTGCGTCTTGTAATCTTTTCTTTAGGTTCTGAACGATGGTCTTGTTGGTCGACTCAGCCTGCCCGTTTCCGGTGGGATGGTACGGGGTTGACAATACCCT
>NC_031991.1:68532378-68649528 GCF_001879085.1 Nicotiana attenuata
CTCGAGCTCAGTGACCTCGAGATGGATCAAGAACAGTAAAGCTAGAATAATAAAGCTAAAGGAAAATTCTGATGAACAATGAGCGAGAAAAGTAAGATAGTATATTCTTTGCCAATGATTAGATGATGTTTATAAATGATTGGGTCCCCTTTATATAATAGGGGAGACCTAAATAAGGTACATTTCCATTTATAGTAAGGAATCTTATTGGGACAGCTGTCTAACCACCTAGTACCCCTCGAGGACGAACTGGGCTTCCGGGTTTCATCACATGTACATCCTTCCGTTCCTTCACTGCAGGGGTAGACTCCCATAGGCTTTCGCAATTGTATGTAATGACCCTTCGAGGGCTTTTGTAAACGCATGCCATGACCCCTCGGGGGCGTTCTGTACATGGATTTTTATGGACATGAATATATTTCTTTGATTATTTGCCTTTGATTTTTGTCATTTGATTTTTGTCATGTGTTCATACCCCTCGAGGACCTTAGACTGCCTCCTTTCACTTCTTGGCTGCTGATATTTGACTCGGGTGCGAGCATCTTTTCCGCTCTTCTACCAACCGACACGGCTCCCTTCGTAGGCCATTGTCGTACCTCGGGGCGAATCCTAGATCGATCGGATAGTACTGGGCTGCCTGGACCCTTTGAATTGCACGTAGATAATGTGTCGAATCTCGGGTCCGACTCGACGGATGGTTATCCTTGGNTAAGCTAAAATTGTTCCAATTCAAAAAGAGGACAAATTTAGTGTCATGCAATGCCCTAAGAATGATGTAGAACGAAAAGAAATGGAACCAATTCCTTACTCTTCTATTGTTGGTAGTCAGATGTATGCTCAGACTTGCACAAGACCGGATATTAGTTTTGCGGTCGGAATGCTGTGAAGATATCAGAGTAACCCAGGAATTGATCACTGAAAAGCTGCACAGAAAGTTTTGAGGGATCTAAAAGGAACGAAGGATTACATGCTCATATATACGAGATCCAAGCATTTGGAAGTTGTTGGACGCTCGGATTCAGATTTTGCTGGATGTATTGACACTAGAAAGTTTACGTTTGGTTATTTATTCCAATTAGCCGTAGGAGCAATATCTTGTAAGAGTGTATTATGTCATTGCTACATCCATGATGGAAGCAGAATATGTGGCATGTTTTGAAGCCACAATTCATGCATTATGGCGGCGAATTTTTATTTCAGGACTTGGGGTTGTCGACACCATTACCAAGCCGCTGAAAATTTACTGTGATAGTTCTGCAACAATATTCTTCTCCAAAAACGATAAGTACTTCAAAGGTGCCAAACATATGGAATTAAAGTACTTTGCCGTCAAGGAGGAAATTCAGAAACAAAGAGTGTCCCTTGAGCATATTAGAACAGATCCGTTAACAAAATGTTTACAATCAAAGATATTTAAAGAACATGTACATAGAATGGGTCTTGGTTGTATTTATGATTGATGTATTTATGATGTTTCGACACTCTGAGCTCATTTTTGTGTTTCTGATATACATTAGTGCTTTCCTGTTTCTCATAATAGTGTACACATTATTGTTTTGAGATATTACAAGATAAGTCTCAAAGAGACATTATTGTGGACCATAATATTTTATAGCTTATGGACCTGGTACGATGAGTTGCTAATGTTGTAGTATATGGAAGGAATATGTAAACAAATTATATATAACCGCTAACTCACATTTAGTAGTTTATCGTATTATGGTATTTATGATGGACGTTATAGAAGAGATTTGTTTATGCGCAACTAATAGATATATTATTAAACATTAAAATTATGTGATTATTGGGCCAAGTGGGAGTGTAAGTTATTATTTCTTACGTGTATGTGGCCCAATAGGTTTAAGGCCCGTAATTAATATTTAATTAATGATTAAATCTCATCCATCCGATCGGTTACTTGATGGACGTACCAGATTAAGTGAGAACCTCTATAAATTTTTCCTTTCGCCACCCATTAGGATTACCGTATTTTGTTTCTTTCTTCCATAACTAAAGGCGGCGATAAAGAAAGCTAGGGGCAAGGGCGAGAAACCAATTTCGATAAACGCTTCCACTTCACGATGATGGCTTACGATTCAAGTATGTTTTCTGTATCAATTTTATGTAAGATTATCATGTTCAAGATCATGGTATGAAGTAAGTTTATGTTTACAAAAGGAAACTCTCCTTAACTCAATAGTCAACCAAAAAACTAAAAACGTTGATCCTTGTCAGAATTTACAAAATGATATTACTATTGTTTACCCTGGAATCCGGATAACAATTGAATTTATATGGGGTTTTAAGGATCCGTGAACTAAAAGATACAAAAGGTTTAGGTTGAGGAAAATAAAGATAAAGACTCAACAATTGCTGTTAAAGTAAATAATCGCAGAATATAATATTGCTTAGAACAATTGTGCTTGATAGCGTACAAGAATTTTAGAGAGATGGATGGGTAGTGTAATGGTTTTTTCCCCTTTTATACATTCTGATTAAGGGTAAAAATAAGGTAGGTAAATTAATTACATCGTGGATCCCTGTAATTACGCCTTAATGGCCTGAAGTGGTTGAGAAAATCACGTTTGGGCGAGATATCCGGCGACGCTTGGTTATCCGTTACGAGTCCGGCTTCCGACCTTGTGTGTTTCTCCATCCGGTGGTGACTCATATCGAGCTCTGCAACGGTCTCGAAATGACTCGACCTCGGTTGTAGACGTGGCCGTCGTTCTACCTTGCATCCAGGTCGGGTTCGATGGCCCCGACTTGCCCCGGACCGGACCCAACCCGGTCGGGCTCAAGCAAAAAGGGTATCACCCAATACAACTATCACTGCTATTATGACTCTTAGTTAGCTTATCACTTGACTTAATATCCTTGTCTACTATTTTCCTTTTAATATAACATTGGTATATATATTTGTTTCTCTTTCTTATTTTAAACTTTTATTCTATTGTTCACATATACATATGACTTTAGTTGACTTTTCTAATGCAAGACCCGAGAGCTCTGCCAAAGTAGTCAGCTCCTTATTTTCCTATCTGAACATCGAATAAATAAATCAACATAAAGGGTTAGAACTAAACCACGTCGGAAATTTTAGTTCAAGATTCTTTTTTTTGAGCAAACAGAAAATAGATATATTAATAATTAAGGAACGTCTAGTACATAATCAACATTAGATGCATCAAGGAGAATGCATTGATTCCCTAAACTTGCTAATTGTTGGCAAGCTTCATTACATAGCAGTTTTTCATGGATAGTGAATTCAAGTCTATCACTGTCTACAAAATCTATTACATCAAAAGGTGGTTCAACAAAAACCTTTTTACTGGTCTTTTGTGCTTTACTTCCTCCTACCACTCCAACAACTTGGTTGTCCCTACATAGGGTCCTTTTTGCTAGTTGATGAGCAATCCTATTCCCCTGCCTGAAAGTGTGTTGGAGAGTTGTCACGACCCGGATTTCCCACCCTCGAGGGTCGTGATGGCGCCTACTAATAGGAGCTAGGCAAGCCAACTTAATTAACAAATTCATTAAACACATGTTCCTTTTTAACAATTAATGGCATTAAATAAAGGTGACGAAATTAAAATCATAAGCGGAAGACTTAAATGTAGATAGATGATCGATAATACAGAAGTTCCAACACATATATCTCTACCCCGGACTGGAGTCACATACTCATGAACATCTAAGGATGTACTACATACAAAGTCTGAAAGAAACATAATCTGTTTATCTCGAGTACAATGAGATGACAGCCAAATGTAAAGATAGAAGGGAGACGCCGGGCCTACAGACGCCTGCAAGCTACCTCGGGTCTCTCTGGACTGAAGGTTCACCCCAGTACTAATGCTGCTGCTGCTGCTCAATACCTGGACCTGTGCAAAAATGCACAGAGTGTAGCATCAGCACAACCGACCCCAAGTGCTGGTAAGGTGCCTAGCCTAACCCCGGCGAAGTAGTGACGAGGCTAGACTGGACCTCACATAAACCTGTGCAATTATAAATATACAGCAGAAATCGAAGTACAAGGCAACTAACAGTATGGGAGGGGAAACATGCTGTGGGGAGATAACAATATTAACAGTAAATCCAAAGTAATCAATCTAGGTGCAATTTAAAATTTAAGGCGAACAAGAAACTAATACCAACACTAAACACATTTGCGTCAATAACTATTGCGGCGCGCAACCCGACCCTAATACATTTTAACACTGTTGCGGCGTGCAACCCGATCCACAATAATCACTGTTGCGGCGTGCAACCCGATCCACAATTATTACTGTTTCGGCGTGCAACCCGATCCATAATTATCACTGTTGCGGCGTGCAACCCGATCCACAATTATCACCGTTGCGGTATGCAACTCGATCCTCATATAACATTGTTGCGGCGAGCAACCCGATCCGCAATGTATACCTCTCAACCTTGCCCAAGCAACAGTCACAAATAAAGGCAAAGGAGTAAACAAGTATTTGGAAGGAAATCCCAACAAGGGTACACAAACAACCAATAACAACCATGGAAGAGTAAATCGTTATTTCTCTTTTTCTTTCATTTCCATATACTAGTTCTCATTAGCACTCATGTCAAGCTCCAAGGCATTTCTCATTTCATATGCTCTCGCCATTTGTATTTCAGATCGAGCCAATGCTCCACGAATTTCCACAATCACAATATCTTTCACAAGGTATTTACAACGCATAGAAGCCATCAAATAAGCATGGAAGGCATAACAATATCCAAACAACCCACATATAAGGACTCATGGTCATGCTAGACCCCAATGTATTGGAACTCGTCATCATGCCTATACATCGTACTCGATCATTTAGCAACTAGCAAACAAGACTCGACTCCTATTCCCTCAAGCTAGGGTTAAACCAAACACTTACCTCAACTTCCACGGCCAATACAATCCTCCACAATCGCTTTCCCTCTCGAATTCGGCTCCAACTCAACCAAATCTATGCAATAAGGATTTCATGATGTCAATATGTGCTAAACAAATCAAACCCAATGACTAATTATAGCTTTTTCATCAATTTACCCCAAAAGGTCAAAAATGCCCCCAGGCCCACATGGTCAAAACCCGAGGTTCGAACCAAAACCCGTCTACCCATTCCCCCATGAACTCAAATATGTAAGTTATTTTGGAATCGGACCTCGAATTGAGGTCCAAAACCCCCAATTTTGGAAAATCTAGGTTCTACCCTAAATTCCCAATTTCCCCATTAAAATCTTTGTTTTGAAGTTGAAATTATGTCTATGCATGTTAAGGATTTAGAAAATCAGTTAGAAATCACTTACCAATCGTTTTGAAGAAGTGGAATCGTTTGGAAAATCGCCTCTTATGTTTTGGGTTTTGAAAAAGTGAAAAATGACTGAAAATCCCGAATTTATATACTGTACTGAAGACCCGGCGCGGACCGCACAAAAATGCCCCGCGGCCGCGCCGAGGAAGAGTGGAGAAACCACTCTCTTAACCTACCCAGCGCGGACCGCACTATTTTGGAGCGCGACCGCGCTGATATGGCACGCGGCCGCGCTGGTCGAACTGAAATTCACTGGCCCTCTGAACCTAGCCACGCGGACCGCGCAGAAATGCACCGCGGCCGCGCGGCTTCCAGCGCGGACCGCGCGGAAATGACCGCGGCCGCGCTGGGGCCTGCAACACCTGAACCTGCAACCATCTGATATTTCTAGCCTAAGACCTCCCGGGACCTACTCAAAACTCACCCGAGCCCTTGAGGCTCCAAACGGAACATACATATAAGCTCAAAAACATCCTACGGACTCATCCGTGCGATCAAATCGCCCAAACAACATCAAAATCATCAAATTAGGCCTCAAGACCCAGGATTTCCTTCCAATTTTCATAAAACATCAAGTTTAGAGTTTTTAGTCCAAAACACGTCAAACGACGTCCAAATTAAACCAAACTTTACAGAAAGTACTTAAGCCAAATATAAGACTTGTACCGGGCGTCGGAACCAAAATACGAGCCCGATACCACAGTCTTTTAATCAAATTTCATTTCCAATTTTCCTTATTTATTTCCAGAAAACAATTTCAGACAAAAATTCATTTCTCGGGCTTGGGACCTCGGAATTTGATTCCGGGCATACGCCCAAGTCCCATATTTTCCTATGGACCCTCCGGGACCGTCAAATCACGGGTCCGGGTCCGTTTGCCCAAAACGTTGACCGAAGTCAAACTTAATCAATTAAATACCAAGATTTAACAATTTTTCTCACAATTTCATATTTAAACTTTTCCGGGTACGCGCCCGGACTGCGCACACAACTCGAGGCAACCCCAAATGAGGTTTCCAGGGCCTCAGAAGTACAGAGGGAGTAGGAACACAGGTGATGACCCTTTGGGTCGTCACAAGAGTAACCCTCTGCTGGTGCATTAAGGATCTGCAATCATTAACAGTCTTGTTAAATAATTTATTACCAATTAATGCATTATATATAGATTGAATTAGGCCGATATATATATATATATATATATATATATATATATATATATATATATATACATGACGGATGTGCCTCAATGTGAATAATATTCTATTCTTGATATTTAGAGAAATGTGAAGAATACGAATCATGTNCGTCGGTTCTTGGAAGAACCTCGATTTCAAGTCGTTATCGACAGTATTTCGAGCACCTCAGAAGGTTCATAGCCTGTTGTTTTGCCTGTTGAGGGAAGCCTGTTTTAACTGGTTCTTTCCGAAGTATATTCGAAGTAGTGGCCTGCGATTTTTGTTTAGCAATGGTCGGGCGTCCCCGAGTCGCGTTCTTTTGGCTGTATCAGCCGTTTTGACCGTAGTCATGTGTGTTTGGCCGTAGCCATTTTTGATCCCGAGTGACAGTTTAGGCATCAACATCGAGGGTATGCCCTTTCGAGATTCTTACAAATGCGACGTATGGCCTAAACTTCGGGATTTTCATGCCTGTTGAGGTCTTACAGTTTGTCATTCCTATCGAGGTCTTACAATTTGTCATGCCCATTGAGGTCTTACAATTTGTCATGCCTATTAGGGTCTTACAGTTCTTGGGTGGTGTAGAATGGACCTGGTTATGCCGAGTCTGGCCGCTAAGGGTCTTACAGTTTTGGATTTTCCAGCGTATGGCGACTGACGACAGCCTCCGAGTCATCAAGTTGTTTTAGCGTGAAGACCGCTACTTGTGAGCTCGGAGTTGCCTTGTAGGGGCTTTATGAGCCTGGAGTTCCGATCCTAAGATCGCACGAGCGCCTAGTTGCAGGCATTAAGTCTCCGAGTATTTTGGAATGCATTCGGTGGAGGGGGCCCCTTCCGGGGATACATTTGAGATTTCTTTGTCCGTAGAATCAAATGCCGAGAAAATATCCATTTATTTCTTGGTATAGATGTACATTGTTTCGTCATTGTGAACTCGACCCGTGCGTGCACGGCTTCTCGGACCGTTTTGGCCCAGCATATAATTCCCGATAGGGGTTTAGTCCGCCGTATCTGGTCCTCCCGAGGGGGGATGCTCTTAGAGGCAAACCATCGTTCGTTGTTGGGATATCGGAATAAATCCCGTGACATTATCGAGCCTTCTTCTGGTACGCAGTTCTGCCAATAATCTTGCTGACAAGATTTCTTTCGGGGCGGAAGCCCGGCTGAGGGGAGAAAACACGGTAGTCGCCTCTATGAGGCCTAGGAATCTCCGGGTAGGGTCTTGGGACCTCTGAATATCCTAGCCAGCTATTTGCGTTCAGGTTAGTAAAAAGAAAACGGAGGAGCAAAGCAGTTCTTTCTTACCGCGGGGTGTGTTAGGCGATGTTCCGGGACTCGGTGTGTCCCTATCGGCTTATTCCGCTTCTCCCCTTTGTGAGGAATCTCATTCTTTTGTCGAGATAGGATCGTCGGCGCCTTCGAATGTGTAAAGCCCGAGGTCCCGGCTCGAACTCAGGTGGGCTATATTGAGAGGATGGCCTTTTCGGCTATTTGTCATTTGGAATTCAGCAAGGATTCAGGATGTGGGGCGATTTGGTCCGTTAATGCGGACCACCCTGTTGACCTTTGGTTCGATACCGCCGTTGTGGGTGACCGAACATCCTGAATCTATGAACACGTGTTTTATTTAAGATTAAGCGTATGAGGGAGAGGTTTACCAATGTGCTACCGCGACGCTGGGGTGGAGTCGTGGTGCGCTTCTCTCTGTATGCCAGAGTATCCTTGGAAATATTTCCCTGGATCTGTCTTTTTCCCGGTGGTGGATATTTTTATTCCCCGTTATTATGAGTTCTCGGAGGGCATTCGCCGCTCCTCCATTATCGCGGTGATACATCGTGGCTTCTTTGCTTCATCCTTCCCGGTGTCTTCTTTGCTGAACATGAGGGCGTCTTCTGGGATATATCTCCGAGTCCGTTTTTCCCTTGTGATGGATATCTTTGTTCTTCTCACGACCGGATCCTGCGTGGCATCGGCGCCTCCCATGATCATGTGGATGACATGTTGCGGTTCGTTTGCCTCATTTTTCTTGGTCTCCTCGCTCTCTCGGAATTGATTTTTGGCCCGATCGCTGAGGAATTCCCGGAGATGCCCTTTGTTGAGTAGTTGAGCCACTTCCTCTCATAGCTGATGACAGTCCTCGGTCCTGTGACCGTGCGTGTTGTGAAACTCGCATACTAGGTTGTAATTTCTTTGCGAAGGGTCTGATTGTATAATTTTTGGCCACTTGGCGTCCTTGATCTTGCGGATAGCGAACAAGATGTCTGAAACATCGACGCAGAAGTTGTATTCCGATAAGTGGGGTGCGTTAGTTGGTGTTGTGTTTCGATCGAACCTGGTTTTGTTAATGAGTCCTCGAGGGTCTTGTCCTCGATCTATCCTTTGATCGTTGCGAGGTAGGTTGCGTCTCGGGACGTTCCTCCTATCTTCAAGGTACGGCTGGTACCTTTCCTTGTTTGGTCTCGCTTCTCTTGCCAGGAGTCTGCTAGGGTATACCGAGCCCGAAGGGACTACCAGCTGGTCGTCCACGGCCCTGATCTTTGACTGGTACCGGTTGTGGACTCCGACCAAGTAACGGCCGGGTATTCGATCAGGTTCTGCTTCAGCTGTTTCGAGGCCACCGAGCTTCGTTCGTTCAGGCCTTGGGTGAAGGCCTGTATCGCCCAGTCGTCGGAGACGTGTGGCAGCTCCATTCGTTCCATTTGGAAGCGAGACACGAATTCCCGCAGCATCTCATTCTCTCTTAGCTTCATTTTGAAAACTTCGGACTTCCTCGTTGCTACCTTGATGGCTCCCGTGTGTGCTTTTACGAAGGAGTCTGCTAGCATGGCGAATGAATCTATGGAGTTGAGAGCCATGTTGTGATACCACATCATGGCCCCCTTCGAAAGTGTTTCTCCGAATTTTTTCAGCAATGTGTGCAGGGAAATCGGGAGACCAATTTTCCCTCGACATAATGATTCGAAGAACAAATCCTAAAGGCACGGGATCTCGGTTCGGTCGCCTCCCTCGAGATCTAACCGATGCCTTGCTCAGATCGGGAATCGGCTAAGACCCTGATGAGCGAACATATCCCCCGAAGAACGTATCCGGGGTCCACGAGACTTGTCCAAACAGCTCGACGTCAGCTCCCCTACAACCTAAAAAAAGCAGGCTGTCACATCTCATTCTTTTATTGTATTTGTTTATTCCATATTAAGTTTGGACGCCCCCCTTTTTCTATAAAAGAAGGGTCATCAACACCTTGTATCTCCATCTCCAATTGTCTTACAAAGAGAGCAATAATATTCTCTCTCTCCCTTTCTCTAAATCTCTCTCTGGTTCTAAATCATACCTATTGATAGCTATTCTCTTGGTTTGTCAAATAAATATATCTTGAGATCGTCCTCAGTATTTTATTATTCCTTCACTTATTCTTCGTCATTTAGTTCAAGATTGACGATATAAAGCCTTATACACATACGATTATCTGTTATCCCCTTCCCGATTACCCTCGATAAGGTTATCTTCGATAGGCTCGAGGTAGGCTCGAGGTCTGGCCCCGAGGTATCTACTAGCTTGTCCTAAGCCCGGGAACATCCCTTACTGGTTCGATTATCGTTTTTGGCTAGCTCGATTTTTACTGTTTTTACCCCACATTTGGCACTAATCACCCTTTCAAACTAGCTCGGGAATAGATCACGCATTTTTAGAATTCCATTTACAAATTTAATTGTTGTTACCATTTTCATGGTAAACAGTTTGGCGCCCACCGTGGGGCTAAAAATAATAGTAATTATTTTCTTGCTAGTTTCGTCACTTAAACGAACGATATCTTTCACACTTTTTCTTGCCCGAGAACTCTTTGATTGCAGGTCAAAATGTCCGCCTCGATAAAAAGGGTCGAGAACAACGACCTCGAAGACCACGGGGAAAACAGCATGGCCATTCCGGCTGTCGGAGCACCTCCACAGAATCCTGATGGCGTTCCCGGACCAATCCCAGTAGACGCGGATTCGCAGGACGCTCAGCAAGTAGATGAAACGTCTCACACCGACATGAGCGTACGACGCAGCGAACAACTGAGAGCGCAAAAAACCCCGGAAAAACAGGAAGTTAGTCTTCACGTTATCTTTGAAATGTTGCAAGCACAGCAACTAGCAATCGCTCAGCTGCACAGCCACCCAAGAACCCCCAGTGCAGTGGCACCAGATATAGCTCCTCCCGCAGAGCGGGTACTCGAAAGGTCAAGCAACAACGAGTCGGTGGCTGACCCCGCTATCATAAAATTACTCGAGGACCTCACCAAAAGGATCGAATCGGGAGAGAAAATGATCGCAGCCAACGATAAAAGGGTCGAAACCTACAACTGTAGGGTCGATCAGATCCCTGGCGCCCCTCCGGTCCTTAAGGGTCTAGATTCAAAGAAATTCATTCAAAGGCCGTTCCCCGAAGAAGTGCCGCCGAAACCTATCCCGAAAAAGTTTAGAATGCCGGAACTCCCTAAATATAACGGCACATCCGACCCCAACGAACACGTCACTGCGTATGCCTGCGCAGTAAAAGGTAACGACATAAAGACTGACGAGATTGAATCCGTACTATTGAAAAAGTTTAGAGAAATGCTTTCAAAGGGGGCCATGATGTGGTACCATAACCTGGCCCCCGACTCTATAGACTCATTCGCCATGTTAGCGGACTCTTTTGTAAAAGCATACGCCGGAGCCATTAAAGTAGCAACAAGGAAGTCCGATGTTTTCAAAATCAAATAAAGAGAAAACGATGCTGCGGGAGTTCGTGTCCCGGTTCCAGATTGAATGAATAGAGTTACCACCAGTCTCCGACGATTGGGCGGTGCAGGCCTTCACCCAAGGCCTGAACGAACGGAGCTCAATGGCTTCGAAACAACTGAAACAAAATCTGATCGAATACCCGGCCGTAACCTGGTTGGACGTCCACAACCGGTATCAATCGAAGACAGGGCAGAGGATGACCAACTGGGGGCCCCATCGGGCTCGGTGTACCCAAGCAGGTTCCCGACAAAACAGACGAAGCCAAACAAAGAACGGTATCAGCCGTACCTCGAAGACAGAAGGAACGCCCCAAGGCGCAATCTGCCCCGCAACGACAGGAAGATGGATCGAGGACAGGATCCTCGAGGGGTCATCAACAGGGCCCGATTTGACAGAAACATGGGACCAGCCAACGCACCGCACTTATCTGAATACAATTTCAGCATCGACGTATCAGACATCGTGTTCACTATCAGCAAAATCCGAGATACAAAATGGCCCAACCAATACAGTCGGATCCTTCGAAGAGAAATTATAACTTGATGTGCGAGTTCCACAATACACACGGCCACCGGACCGAGGATTGCCATCAACTACGAGAAGAGGTAGCCCGGCTGCTCATCAAAGGAAACCTCCAATAATTCCTTAGCGATCGGGCCAAAAATCAGTTTCGAGACAGGGAGGTAGCCAAGAAGAATGAGGCAAACGAACCTCAACACATCATCCACATGATCATGGACGGTGTCGCACCCCGCAAGAACCCATGATGAGGAAAAAAAAATATCTATCACAAAGGAGAAACAGACTCGAGGATACATCCCCGATGACGCCCTCAGCTTCAGTGAAGAAGACACGGATGCTTTTTCTCAGCCACACAACGACGCTCTGGTAATTTCCTTCCTAGTAAATTCTTTCCAAATAAAACTTGTACTCGTGGATCCAGGTAGCTCCGCCAATATTATCAGATCAAGGGTAATAGAACAGCTTGGTTTAACTGAACGAATCGTACCCGCCACTCGAGTCCTCAACGGGTTCCACATGGCGAGCAAAACAACGAAAGGGGAGATCATCATACCCATCACCGTGGCCGGCGTAACCCAACACACCAAGTTCCACGTCATCGAAGGGGACATGAGGTGCAACGCCTTGTTCGGACGACCATGGATACATTGTATGAGAGCAGTACCGTCCACTCTCCACCAAATGATAAAATTCCCGACAAAGGATGGGGTCAAAGCCATCCATGGCGAGTAGCACGCAGCGAGAGAAATGATCAAAATACATGATGTACTCTCGGTCCCTTTGCCTCCGCCCCCGAATAAGCCCACGGGCGAATCAGGGCTCAACCCCGGGCATGTCTGACAAAACGCAAAGATAAACCCGCGTCGCATGCCCGACCGCGGACGATCAAAGCAAATCAGCACCCAGGAATATCCCGTTTCAAGGTACCTCTGTTTCTTTTATTTTATTTTCAAAATAGGAATTAACCCTCGTGCAGGCACTGCCCAAAAGCCTCGGGGACTCCCAAGAAAGGTGTGCCCAACTTGACCGGAAATATCGAGATTCTAGCACTGTCTGAAGATCTCGAGACGCCCCAATAAAGGCGCGCCTGTTGCAGTCTTTTCCTTAGACCGAGTTTTTTATCCCAAAAAGAAGAAGGGTTTTTACTGGAAAGGTTTTTAATTAGGCAATGCCCGCGAAGCCACCAGGAGATAAAACTCCGCACAAATCGCTCGAAGCCATCTTTACGGCCAACCCCCGAAGCGGCTGGGAGCATCCCTCCTGAAATCCACCAGACTCAGAGTAGCCAAATCTCGTTAAGACGAGAACATGTATCATTATATCAGGCAATCAAAAAACGTCCCCCTTCTTTTTAGAAGAAAAGAAAGGCTCCTAAACAAAAGCAAAGCAACGTGAGAATCGACAAAACAACCCGAATTGACCTGAAAACCAGTCAAGCCAACTCGACAACACATATATCGCATCAATAAGTCAGAGCATATCTCCAACGCCTTGCTTTGCAAAAAGAAACAAATCACAGCACGCCCCCGACAGGGGCATCTCCACGAAATACGTCCCGAGATACTCGGAGACATAGGAAGTCCGACATCCGGACGACCCCAGGGTCGAAACTCCGGGCTCACCAAGCCCCCGAAAAACAAACTCCGGGCTCACCAAGCCCCCGAAAAACAACTCCGAGCTCATCAAGCCCCCAAAAACAGCTCCGAGCTCGTGGAAAGCTATCTTCAAGCGAACTCGATAACTCGGAGACTGTCGCCAATCGCCACGCATTGGAAAATACAAAATTATAAGACCCTAACGGGCAGCCTCGGCAAAACCAGATCTATTCTCCCTAAAACTGTAAGACCTCAACAGGCATGATAAACTGTAAGACCTCAACAGGCATGATAAACTATAAGACCTCAACAGGCATGACAAACTATAAGACCTCAACAGGCATGAAAAATCCCGCAGTTTAGGCTACACGTCGCATTTGTAAGAATCCCTAAAGGGCATACCCTCGATGTGGACGCCTAAAACTGCTTCTTGGGATCATAAATGGCCCCGGCCAAATGCATACGACTACGATCGGAACAGCTGCTACAGCCCAAAAAATGCGACTCGGGGACGCCCGACTGTTGCTAAAAAATCCTCCGAATCTACTTCAGAAAGAACCGTTTAAACACAGGCTTCCCTCAACAGGCAAAAAATGAGTCTCGACCACGTCGACTCCAAAATTGCAAAAGCGTCGATCTACTAGACCTATGGGCTATGAACCTTCCGAGGTACTCAAAACATCACCGACTACGACTTGAAATCGAGGTTCTTTTAGAATCGACGACGGGTCAGGAAAAATAATCAATAAGACCTTAACGAGAGGAAACAAAGCCTACAAAAAGCCTCCGGGCCTCACATCAAACAGCGCAAGTGCCATTGTCGCCGGCTAAGCAAAGCCTCCGGGCCTCACATCAAAAGGTCTCTACGACCATACAGCGTAAGAGCCATTGTCGCCAGCTTGAAAATTGACAACTTGAGGATTAAAGTGAGCTCGAATCGTGACCCGATTCGGAGACCGGATCCAAAATAGTTAACCTAAGCAAAGCCTCCGGGCCTCACATTAAAAGGTCTCCACGACCAAACAGCGCAAGTGCCATTGTCACCGGATAAGCAAGCCTCCGGGCCTCATACTGAAAGGTCTCAACGACCAAGTAGCAGGAAGGCCACCATCGGCGGCCAAGAGCTCAAATGAGATTCAAGGGTCAATTACAGCTCGAATCGCAACGCGACTCGGAGACTGGACCTAGAAGATAATCAAACGCCTAAGGGCGGGAAGCAAAAGGCACTATCGCCAACCAGAACCTCCGAAAGGGACAAAGGCTAATTGCCACTCGAATCACGACACGATTCAGAGACTGGACGCAAAGATTGTAGTACACCCGGAGGTACGGCACGAAGACCACTATCTCCTAACTCGGAGACTAGCTCCAAGAAAATCGCCAAACACCCAAAGGCAAAGAATGAAAATCATTATCGCCAGCCCAAACGGGCTCGAAGGTAGGATAAGCCTATGTCAGGATCCCGACTCAGAGACCGAATCCGAAGGCAATTCGACCAACGCCCAAGAAGCACGACGACAGCCGAGGCAAATCTCCGGGCTGCTCGCCCACAAGGCCGATTCAGTCAAGAAACACGAAGGGTCATCACCCTCCTCCCATACATACGGGAAGAAAGTGGAAGGCCAAACGGAGCTCGAGCCATGACACGACTCAGAGACTGAACCTCAAGATATCAGGAACTCGGCATCAAACTCCGCTCCCTTGGCGCGTCCAAAAAAGGATCAAAGCCGCTGGCCCGAATCGCCATAGGAATCCCCCTATCTGCATATTCCCCACTACTGCCTACGCAGTCAAGAGCCCTCTCCAACTCGGCCCCAGCAGGTAAAGTAAGCCGCTATCTTTCGCTCCGCCCAAATAAATAAGGTACTAAAGAAATGAAAACCCCCTCTTTTTTTCGTTATATATATATTATATATATATATATATTATATATATATAATATATATATATATATATATATACCAAGCACGCAGGGCACCCTCTTCCTCTGCAGGGACCTCGCGACTATAGAACGGTCAAATCTATGCCCCGCATCAAAAGGAAAATAGCTTATCAAAATACGTCTTCTATGGCCTCGACAAACGACAACCAAGCTCCCCGATTGTCCTCCTAGGCTTGGGCCAATTCCTCCGAGAAAAGGAGCCCCCCGTACCAACCTGATCGGGATACTCCTCGGCCAAAAAAAAAGCCACGAAATAGCTACCCTTTGACCATTGGGCCATCTGGTCGGAGGTTATTTTAGCTTGCCCGCTTCGCCTGATGCGTCTCGAGACACCCGAAGGCGGAACCCGAGTATAATTAAACAGCGGATACGCCTGAAGAGACGACCCAAGCAGAGCTATCAATACGCCATTGGCAGAAAAGGCAAATCCCCGGAACACGCACCCATGAAATCGCTCCGGCCTAGAAGCACGGAGGATCACCGCCTTCCGCCCATAAAGGCAGATGGGAGCCGGAGGACCTACCCAAGCTCGAGCCATGATGCAACTCGGAGACTACCTCCAAAACCGATCTGTGTGATCGAGAGCAGCGACAGGAAAAAGGTACAAAAGGAACAAAAACCTTAAAATTTTTTCTTATATTACATGCAAAAACATTCTCCGCCTACAGGAACGCCCCGCGCGCCAGAAAAAAAGTTACGAAACAACGGAACCTCTATTCTTCGTCAAAAAGAATGCCCCCTGCAGCGTCCATAAGGAGTGGCCAAACATCGCCTTCATCCACCTTGGCTCAGGCCAACTCCTCTGAAAGACAAGGCCCTCGCTCCAGCTTCCTCGAAACGCCTCCCTCCAGGTTCAAGCAGCAAACATGTTCTTCGACCCTCTCTTCGCGATCGAGGGCTCGAATCAACTTGGACTGAACGGCAGCAACTTCCCCCATACAAAGTCTCCATCTCTCTATCAGCCCTGGGTCAGCTTGATACAGCTTCCGCATCGATTACCCCGGCCCTGAACTTCGAAAGTCCAGACTCAGGTCTCTCGATCACATTCATCTGAGCCGGGGCATTCTCGCAGGACAAGTTGATGTGAACCTCGAAGATCAGGCTCGAGATTATCCAAGGCTCAGGTCCTAAAGGAACCAGCCCGGATCTAAGGCCATCGCAAGTCCACAAAAGGGAGCTTCGTGTACATGAAGGAAAACACGAGATATGCCCCTGCAGGACATCTCCTTGTCTCCCTGAAAACAAGTAAAGAAGGTGCCGGGGAACAACGTCAGCGGCCAATGCCGGATAACGAGACATACACCCGAGTTCGCGACTTCCACTCCGTAGGAGTAGACGCCGAGGGCCAACCTTACGCTCTCTGAAGGAGTTACCCAAATCAACAGGGCTCGCCAGTGCACCCGAGGATGACCTCCATCCGGGGTATCATCCCCGAAAGCCCCGAAGGACGCAAGAGCAAACAAACGCCAAGAAAAAAGCAGAAATATATCTCTGGCGGCCTGGGAGGATCATCCACACCCAAATCAATAAAATCTCCAGGGTACCCAAAGATAACCTACATTTTGGGCATTAACCCCAGAGGCCTCGGAATTCAGCATAATTCGGGAGACCCTCATAGCACCGGTCTCTCGGGCCGACCAATAGAGGGACCAAAAAGAACCCGTGTCAAGTGGCAAAAAAACAAGGTTGTTTCACATTTATCAAAGCTCCGAAAAAAATCAAAGTAGCGCACCCGCATGGGCGAATCTCCAAAGTAAACTCAACCACATTCCGGAGAATTATCTATGGTCTGGAAGGGCTTCCCCCATATGATCACCTCTCAACGCCTCTCTCGAGGAACCCAAAATTCCGTCAACTATCTCCACGTGATCCGAGGGAGTCAATAGCCTGAATATGTCGGGTCGGCTTAAGCTCGGTCGGAAGCCCAATTATCGGGTTTGATGAAAGCCACACGGACCAACACGGGGTTCGGGAAAATGCTTCATCAGTGGTCGACAACAAACCAAGGCTTACAACAAACATAAGAATATATCGGAAAAGGGCAAGGACTGAAAGCAGAGAACCAGTAAAAAATATATTTATATTCGTATAAATCCTTATATACAATTGCATCTTACATGATTACAAAAGCTTCTTTTACAAAGGGAAAGAATACAGGCAGCATACAAGTCCAAAAGAGAACACCCTACGTGTAGCGCTTCTGAAGCCATCCTTCCGGTCATATGACCTCAAAGGCAATATCTTCCAAGTCCGGCCCCCGCCAGGATCTCATACCTACCTTCCCGAAATGGCATCTTCAAAAGGAAGCCAGGAGAAGAGCAAAATGATTAAGGGATACCAGAGGAAGGCGAGAAGTGGATGGGTGAAAAATTCGACTAGCGCGGACTCTGCCTGCATATTTCCCCCGAAGCCACTTCTCGAGATGTCGCCTCGTCCCGGAAGGCAACGGTCGAGTTGAGCCCATCACCACACTCACCGGAATCCAAAGGGGGTGTAATACGCCGGGCTGAGGAAGGAGGGTGAGCAGCAGTGTATAATCTGAGCCCCCTTTTGAGCAGCGGTGGATAATCCGAATCTTTCTCCAGGTTAGAGGACACCGACCTCCTACATCGCCATACCAAGCCAACAACAACGAAAACAACAACAACAACAACAACAACAGCATCACAGCAGGACAAGCCCGTCCCGCCAGAGAGAAATCGAGGGCTGGCCCATGGCGTGATCGGCATAAGATCTTAAGGCCATAGGCCTCAAACATCGCAGAGCAACAAAGGCCGGAAAAGTGGCTGGGAAAGCAATAAGGGCATGTATCGAAGGAAGCGTTTTGAATGAAGAACGGATCGCAAAGGAGCCCTATATATATATATATAGGGAGAACAAAGTAACCAACGACGCCATTATCGCCCTCGAGAAACGTAGCAACAGGTGAAATTAATTCATTGGTGGAAGATGAAATGATAGCGACAAAACGGCGGCACAAAATGACAACAACGATGCGGCCCCGAAGAGCGAGGAATCTTAATATTTCTAAAAAGCACCGAAGAAGCGGGAAGGAAAAACGCCTCGACTTCTGTGAAGGAAGGCTAAGACATCGGCTTAATGGCATGTCGAGGACCCATGAGGAGGAGCGTCAAAAACATTTCTTATCACTTCCTTCTAAGAAACGAGGAGACTATCTGTGTGCGGGCAAATCGGGAGATCAATTTTTCCCTTGACATAATGCTTCGAAGAACAAATCCCAAAGGCACGGGATCTCGGTTTGATCGCCTCCCTCGAGATCTAACTGATGCCTTGCCCAGATCGGGCATCGGCTAAGACCCTGATAGGCGAAGATATCCCCCAAGGGATGTATCCGGGGTCCACGAGACTTGTCTAAACGGCTCGACGTCAGCTCCCCTATAACATAAGAAAAGCAGGCTGTCATATCTCATTCTTTTATTATATTGTTTATTCCATATTAAGTTTGGACGCCCCCTTTTTCTATAAAAGAAGGGTTATCAACACCTTGTATCTCCATCTCCGATTGTTTTACAAAGAAAGCAATAATATTCTCTCTCTCCCTTTCTCTAAATCTCTCTCTGGTTCTAAATCATACCTATTGATAGCTATTCTCTTGGTTTGTCAAATAAATATATCTTGAGATCGTCCTCAGTAGTTTATTATACCTTCACTTATTCTTCGTCATTTAGTTCAAGATTGACGATATAAAGCTTAATACGCATACGATTATCTGTTATCCCCTTCCCGATTACCCCCGATAAGGTTATCTTCGATAGGCTCGAGGTAGGCTCAAGGTCTGGCCCCGAGGTATCTACTGGCTTGTCCTAAGCCCGGGAACATCCCTTACTGGTTCGATTATCATTTTTGGATAGCTCGATCTTTACTGTTTTTACCACACATTTGGCACTAATAACCCTTTCAAACTAGCTCGGAAATAGATCACGTATTTTTAAAATCCTATTTACAAATTTAATTGTTGTTACCATTTTCACGGTAAACAGTACTGCCGGTTAATCTCGCGGAAGCACAAGTTGCCGGTCCGATCGACGCCAGTTTGCATGTTGCTTTAAACATGGACCTAGGCATGGACCCCGAAGAGAGTATACGTAGGGAAGGCCGATCTGGTGGCCAAGGTACATAGGGCAGAGGAGACGGGGGAGTTAGTCTCCAGGTGATATTCGAGATGCTATTGGCTCAACAGGCCGCCATTGCTCAGCTTCAAAATCAACATAGAACTCCGAGTGGGGTTGATCCGGAAATCACTCGTCGTACCGAGCCAGTGCCAGAGAGGTCGAATGGTAACGGATCAGGGACCAATCCTGAAGTAATGAAAATTCTTGAGGAGCTCACCAAGAGAATCGAGTCAGGAGAGAAGAAAATCGAAGCTATTAAAAAAAAAAGGAGACATACAACTCTCGAGTTGATCAGATATCAGGGGCACCGCCAATCTTGAAAAGGATGGATTCGAAGAAGTTTGTACAAAAGCCGTTTCCTCAAAGTGCAGCTCTGAAGCCTATTCCAAAGAAGTTTCGTATGCCAGACATACCGTAATATAACGGGACCACCGATCCCAACGAGCATGTTACTTCATATACATGCGCCATCAAGGGTAACGATTTAGAAGATGATGAAATCGAATCTGTGCTGTTGAAAAAGTTCGAAGAGACCCATTCAAAGGGAGCAATGATTTGGTATCACAATCTGGCACCAAATTCCTTCGACTCATTTGCCATGTTAGCAGATTCTTTCGTAAAGGCTCACGCCGGGGCCATAAAGGTCGCGACAAGACAATCGGACCTTTTCAAGGTAAGACGAAGGGAGAGTGAAATGCTGAGGGAGTTCATGTCCCGATTTTAAATGGAACGCATGGAGTTGCCACTGGTCATAGATGATTGATCCATTCAAGCTTTCAACCAAGGGTTGAACGAGCGGAGTTTGATAGCATCACGTCAGTTGAAACAAAATTTGATCGAGTATCTAGCTGTAACTTGGGCAGAAGTGCACAATCGATATCAATCAAAGATCAGGGTCGAGGACGACCAATTAGGACCCCCTTCCGGTTCAGTACATCCAAACAGGTCGACAGTTAAAACCCAGAGGGACGTCGACAGGGAGCAAAGGTCGAACAGAGAACAAAGTCAGCCATATACTGCAGATCGAAGGAATAGTGGTTCGGGACGCAATTCTGCCCGTAATGATCGAAGAAGTGATTGAGGACAAAATTCTCGAGGACTTATGAGCAAAAGTGGTTTTGATAAGCATACCAATCCCAAATAGGCACCTCGGTTATCGGAATATAACTTTAGCATCGACGCATCGGGCGTTGTATCGTCAATCAGAAGGATCAAAGATACTAGGTGGCCCAAACCCATACAGACTGATCCTTCCCAAAGAAATCCAAATTTGATGTGCAAGTATCATGGCACGCATGGTCACAGGACCGAGGATTGCAGGAAATTAAGGGAGGAGGTAGCCCGTCTATTCAACGAGGGCCACCTTCGAGAGTTCCTACGCGATCGAGCCAAGAATCATTTCAGTGAAAGGGACACCAACAGGAAAAATGAACTGGAGGAACCCCAACATGTCATTCATATGATCGTCGGTGGGGTCTACATTCCATAGGGACCCATATTCAAATGCACTAAGGTATTAATCACTAGGGAAAAATGAACCCAAGATTATGTGCCCGAGGGCTCCTTATCGTTCAACGACGAAGAAGTAGAAGGCATTTCTCAGCCCCACAATGACGCTCTGGTAATTTCTATCTTATTAAATAAAGTTCAAGTTAAGCGTGTTTTAGTGGATTCGGGTAGCTCGGCAAATATCATCCGATCGAGGGTGGTGGAGCAGCTCGGCCTAAAAGATCAAATCGTGCCCGCAACTCGATTCTTAAACGACTTCAATATGGCCAGTGAGACAACTAAAGGGGAGATTACAATACCAGTGAACGTGGCTGGAACCATTCAAGATATCAAGTTCCACGTGATCGAGGGTGACATGAGGTACAATGCCCTACTAGGAAGGCCTTGGATCCACAATATGAGGGCAGTCCCTTCGAGTCTCCACCAAATGATTAAATTCCCAACGTCGGACGGTGCAAAAATAGTATATAGGGAGCAGCATGCTGCAAAAGAGATGTTTGTGGTCGATGAGGTAACACCGATACCGACTTTATCAACGTCGGAAAAGTCGAGCATCAAAGGTAAACAGGAAGCCAAATAGCAATCACAGCCACCAGCCTCGACCGAATCGGGGAAGCAGGAGATAGAAGAAGAGGAGGAGGATTTTCTAACCCCTCGAACCATTATAGTTCT
Organism: Nicotiana attenuata; assembly: GCF_001879085.1. NCBI lineage: Eukaryota > Viridiplantae > Streptophyta > Magnoliopsida > Solanales > Solanaceae > Nicotiana > Nicotiana attenuata. The sequence continues at coordinate 68,554,017 of NC_031991.1, forward strand.
CGAATATTCCGACGCCACCAAATCAACGGTCGAAGAGATGGAACACGTTATATTGATAGAGTACCTGCCCGAGCAAAAGGTATACCTGGGAACGGGATTAACTCCTGAACTCAGGAAAAAGCTTATTCAATTTCTTATTGAAAACATAGATTGTTTTGCTTGGTCCCATTTAGACATGACAGGGATCCCACCGGAGATAACGACGCATCGGCTAAGCCTGGATCCTAGGTTCAAACCGGTAAAGCAAAAGAGAAGACCCAAGTTTGAGGTAAAGCACACATTCATAAAGGACGAGGTAACTAAACTTCTCAAAATAGGGTCCATTCGGGAGGTGAAATATCCCGAATGGTTAGCCATTGTAGTCGTGGTCCCTAAAAAAGGGAACAAACTTATAATGTGTGTAGATTTTAAAGATTTAAACAAGACATGCCCCAAAGATTCTTTTCCACTGCCTAACATCGATCGCATGATCAACGCCTGGACTGGCCATGAGATCGTTACCTTTCTCGACGCCTATTCCAGGTACAATCAAATTCAAATAAACCCGAAAGATTAGGAAAAGACTTCATTTATCACCAAGTACGAAACATATTGTTATAATGTAATGCCTTTGGGGCTAAAAAATGCAGGAGCTACTTACCAACGCCTAGTAAATAAAATGTTCGAAGAACAAATAGGTAAGTCAATGGAAGTTTATATCGATGACATGCTAGTTAAGTCCCTGTGTGCAGAGGACCATTTGGCTCATTTGCAGGAAACGTTCGAGATTTAGAGGAAATATAACATGAAGATCAACCCCGAGAAATGTGCTTTCGGGGTCGGTTCGGGCGAATTCCTAGGCTTCATGGTGTCGAATCGGGGGATCGAGATCAACCCCGATAAAATCAAGGCCATCGAAGACATCACCGTTGTGGACAGTGTAAAATCCATGTAGAGGCTGACTAGATGGATAGCTGCTTTAGGCCGATTCATCTCGAGGTCATCGGATCGAAGCCACAGATTTTTCTCTCTACTCAAAAAGAAGAACGATTTCGCCTGGACCCCAGAATGCCAACACGCATTAGAGGAATTAAAGCGATACATGTCGAGCCCACCACTGCTTCACACTCCAAAAGCAGATGAGAAACTTTACTTGTACTTGGCGGTATCAAAAATCGCGGTAAGTCGTGTCCTAGTTCGAGAAGAGCAAGTTACACAATTTCCCATTTATTATGTGAGTCGAACCTTAGGAGAAGCAGAAACTAGATATCCACACTTCAAGAAATTGGCACTTGCACTGATAAGCGCTTCTAGAAAGTTAAAACGATACTTTTAATGTCACCTCGTATGCGTGCTAACCACTTACCCACTTCATAATATTTTGTACAAACCCGAATTATCGGGTCGATTGGCCAAATGGGCCGTCGAACTCAGTGGGTACGATATCGAGTATCAACTCCGAACGGCCATCTAGTCTCAAATTCTAGTGGACTTCGTGGCCGATTTCACGCCAACCTTCATACCCGAAGTTGAAAAAGAACGTTTGTTAAAATCAGGCACATCATCGGGGGTATGGACCCTTTTCACAGACGGTGCTTCGAATGTGAAAGGGTCCGGGCTAGGCATAATTTTGAAGCCGCCCACGGGTAGCACTATTAGGCAATATATCAAAACTTCTAGGTTGACTAACAATGAGGCCGAGTACGAGGCCATGATTGCAAGTCTCGAGCTAGCTAAAAGCTTGGGAGCAGAAGTCATTGAATCCAAGTGCGACTCTTTAATGGTGGTGAACAAAGTAAACAAAACCTTCGATGTTCGAGAGGATATAATGCAAGGGTATTTGGACAGCATGTCTCGAGCTAGCTAAAAGCTTGGGAGCAGAAGTCATTGAAGCCAAATGTGACTCTTTACTAGTGGTGAACAAAGTAAACAAAACCTTCAAAGTTTGAGAGGATAGAATGCAATGGTATTTCGACAAGCTGCAGGTAACTTTTCACCATTTCAAGGAATGGACTTTACAGCATGTACCTCGAGAACAAAATAGTGAGGCCGATGCACTTACAAATTTGGGGTCATCGGTCGAGGAAGACGAGATCAGCTCGGGGTTTGTCGTTCAACTCTCGAGATCCGTGATCGAGAAAGGTCATGCCGAGATAAACTCTACAAGCTTAACCTGGGATTGGTGGGATAAAAATATTGAATACTTGAAGAACGGAAAGCTCCCATCAGACTCTAAAGAGTCTAGGGACCTACGAACCAAAGCTGCTCGGTTCACATTAGCTGAAGATGGAACACTATACAGAAGGACATTTGATGGACCATTGGCAGCATGTATAGGACCAGGAGACACCGATTATGTTTTACGAGAGGTCCATGAAGGCACTTGTGGGAACCACTCCGATGCCGAATCAGTGATTCACAAAATTACTAGAGCAAGATACTACTAGGATATCATGGAAAAAGACACTAAGGAGTTTGTTCGAAAATGTGATAGATGTCAAAGGTTTGAACCGATGATCCATCAGCCCGAAGAACAACTTCATTTAGTCTTATTCCCATGGCCATTCATTAAATAGGGGACGGATATTGCCGGCCCTCTGCCAACGGTCCCAAGTAAAGCTAAGTTCATTTTATTTATGACTGACTATTTACCTAAATGGTTTGAAGCATAGGCATTCGAGAAAGTAAGAGAGAAAGAGGTTAGACTTCATCTGAGATCACATCGTATGATATGGGATACCCGCCAAAATAGTGTGTGATAATGGAAAACAATTTATTGGCTGCAAAGTAACAAAATTCCTCGAGGACCACAAAATAAAAAGGATATTATCAACGCCGTATAACCCTAGTAGGATTGGACAGGCCGAATCGACGAACAAGACTAACATTCAAAACTTAACGAAAAGGTTGAACGGTGCTAAGGGGAAATGGATAGAAATTTTACCCGAAGTCCTTTGGGCATATCGAACAACATCGAAGTCCAGTACCGGGGCAACCCCGTTCTCCTTAGTCCTTTGGGCTTCGAGGCCTTGATTCCGGTCGAAGTCGGGGAACCTAGCGCCAGATTTCGACATGTAATGAAAGAATCAAATCACGAGGCTATGAATACTAGCCTCGAACTATTGGATGAAAAACGAGAAGCTTCACTCGTTTGGATGGCTGCGCAAAAGCAAATAATCGAGAGATATTATAATAGAAGAACCAACCTTCGCTATATCAGAATGGGGGATTAGTTTTGAGGACAGTCACCCTCAATACTCGAGACACAAACGAAGGGAAACTAGGCCCAAATTGGGAAGGACCATATTGGGTCCTCGGTGTCATCAGAAAGGGATCTTACAAACTTGGCACAATGGAAGGCGAACAACTGCCAAACAATTGGAATATATCACTCCTCAAGCTGTATTATTATTAAGGTATGACTTTCCCCCTTTCCCTTTGTATTTGATACTAACTTATTGCAGGTGTTTGATCGAAGACGTTGAGAAACTCTTCAACACGAGGACCATAGGTTTTAAAGCACGCGTTGCTCTCTTTTTCCCTTAGCTTGGTTTTTTATCCCGAATGGGTTTTTCCGGCGAGGTTTTTAACGAGGCAACGATTATGTGCTACCCGAGGAAAATTCAACAGTATTCAAGGCTTCTTTACAGTCAACCTCGAATACTGGGGGGCATCACCCTCAGATGTTATATTTTCAAGGAAAGTACTTCATGTCAAAGGGTCTCAATAAGGAAACATTGTAATGGGAAAAACGGTCGAATGAACCGTGTCCATATAGATTAGTTGAGCCCCGATGGCAAAACATGTATGCATGTATAAATTATTCAAAGAAGCATTCTTTCTATATCAAATATCTTGTGTCTCAAAGAAAATTTTCTACTATACGAGCTCCATACTTATGATTTTGTGGAAAATGGCTCAAGGGCCAAGCGCAAATATGCCTCGAACACTCGGGGACTGTCGTTGACGATCGACATATTTGAGTTATCTAAACTCGAATTCACATGACCTCAAAGAGGCACCCCTCGATCTATAGGCCAAGGCCATCATTCTCGGGGACTAGCACTTCGAACAATTTCGAAGTGTTAATGGGGAATAAGCCCAAGAGGCATACCCAACGGCTACGGCCAAATTAATGCGGCTCGGAGACGCTCGAATCCCGCAATAAAAATAATCCTTCAAATTCTTTGAAAATCAATTTAAAAAGCTACCCTCGACAAATAATCAAAAGGGCTTCGATAAAACCAGCCCTCGAAAAACCTTAAGAGGTATCAAATTATTTTAACAAAAACATGTTAATGCACAAAAAGCTAAGAAGTTTCAATTGACATCGAACCCTCTAAAAACCCAATGTGTAAAAAATACATGCTAAGGCATAAAGAAATTGTTACTGAGTATTCTAAGCAAAAAGAGGGGAATAATAGCCATCTTTTAGAGGACATATTGGCCCAATCTAAAGAGCCTGAGGGCCAATACACCTAGAGTTCGAGATCTTATTTTTGCTCCATCCAAACCTAAGGGTTCGACTATTCCAAGCACAAATAAAAACTGACTTGACTATGGCTCGGGGACTCACATCATTCGACAAAAACCCTAAAGGGCCTATGCTTCAAGTTCGAACCTTATTCGAACTCGACTATGGTGACTTCGAGGAAGCGACCCAAAATCAAAATCTCGAACGCACCGTTCAAAGCATAAGATTGTGCTAAAGTTTTACAAGGCAAAAAATGTATTTGTAGATAAAAATTGAGAAGGCATTCAAAAGGGAAAATTCCTTTATATATATGGGCAAAAATATATACAAGGGACCGATAGGGGTCTTACAAAAAGAAAAGGAAAAATAAAATCTTAACTATGCTCGGGACTGTTTTCTCCCTCAGGGCCAGCTTCTCCTTCGGGCCCCTCATCGTTATCAGACCTACCTTGGCTGCCTTAATCGTCATTGTCATCATCGGAGGAGATAAGAAACCTGGCATCAGCTTCAAGCGCCTTAGCTTGAGCTATCTCTTTGAAGAGGTCAAAACCTCGAGCATGGATTTCCTCGAGGGTCTTCCTCCGGGATTGGCACTTCGCCAAGTCATTGCTCCGTCACTCTCGATCAGAAGCCTCCCTTAGCAATATTTGAGCAGCCTCGGCATCAGCCAGGTACACGGCTATGGTCTTGTCAGCCGTGATCTTCGTCTTCTCGACCTCCGCCTTGGCCTCAGTAAGCTCGGCTTCAAGCTCCTCGATCCTTTTTGCCTGGGCTGAGCTTTTCTCTTTAATGCTCCAGAGTTGGACCTCGGTCGATGACAGTTTGGCTAAGGTAGCCTCTTTCTCCGTATCAAGGCAGTCCATGTTCTCCTTCTACCGATCACAATCAACTTTGATTTGATCGACTTCCCCTCGGAGTAGCTCGATCTTTTCCAGCTTTTGCTGCAATTGAGATATTGAAGTATCGGCCTCCATAGTTGGGTCGAGACCGTACTCTTTCTAAAGGATAGTTACCTGCTCGTCTAGCTCGGCCTCTTCCTTATGAGTCTAGGCCAAGTCTATTCGAAGGTCCGTGAGCTCCTCATCCTTTTGGCGGCAAAGGAGCTTTAAAGCATTCCTCTCCTCCGAGGTCTTCTGGAGATCGACCTCGCATTGGCTCGGGTCGGCCCAAAACTTGGTAAAAGCCTACATAAAAGAAATATATAAGTTAAGTTAAAAGGAGAAGAAGGAAAAGAAAATTGCAACAACGAGAACTTACTCGAGATAAAAGGCGTTGGGCCTCTTCGAAAAGGGTAGATGCATCATTGAGATCAGCGCCATCATCAACCCCAATAAAATAATCCCGGAAGGGATACTCTTCGCTGGGGACTCCGCCTATGTCAGGGATCTGTAGGTCCCGAACTTCCCTTATAGCCCCATCTGAAAAGGCCGATAGAGAAGGAGAATGACCTATTCATAGCCCCAAGAGAATCGCTTGGGGTGCTCTGTTCAACCTTGGGGGTCTCATAACCGGCCCCCTCCGGCATACTTGTTGATGGCCGAGTGATTATCTCAACCTCGGGCGATTCGGGGGCCTTGCCTAAATCTTTCTTCGAAGCCTCCTCATCACCAGGCAGGACCCCTAACTTGTGGATTGACTCTACGGTCATAGGGATGAGTTTTCTCCTTCGTCTTCAAACTGGAGCCCTATTAGGTTAGGGGTCCTCGAACTCAGAGACCCTCTTCCTCTTGTTATCCTTCCCCGACTTCGGAATCGGGGATTCGACCTCTTCCCTGGCGGGGCCGGTCTCATTTCAGCGACATCTCCAATGCCTGCATAAAAGAGAGTCAATTATAAATAAAGAGAAACGTTATAAAAAATAGGGGGGGGGGTATTGAAAGCTTACATAATAAACTTACCATGATGTTTGGCTTCCCATCTGCCCCTTGCCAAGTCACACCAGCAGCGCCTCGGCATGGGAGGAAGTCGAGGCCAACTTCCGAACCGAGTCTTTGAGGTCGGGGACCGTGTGAGGAATCAAAGCAACCACTGCAAAATAGATGAAGGCATTACGTAAAGCAAAAAACGGAGTACGAAGACTAATGGGTAAAAACGTCACTTGCAATCGGGGTTCCACTCCTTCGGGAATGGCAATTTCTCCTCTGGGATGAGGTCGCAGGTCCTTACCCGCACGAATCGGCTCATCCAACCACGATCCTTGTCCTCATCGTTGCTCGTAAAAAGGCCTTTGTTTCTCGGCGTTGGAGCTTGATCAACCCTCGAAAAAGCTGATGTCGATATAACCGTATGAGTTGGTTGAGGGTGAACTCCAGCACCTTGGCCTTGCTGGTAAAGAAGCAGAGCATGATCACTATGCGCCAAAATGAGGGGTGAACCTGGCCGAGGGTGACCTGGTACCTCTTGCAAAAATATATAATAACTGGGTCGATAGGACTCAGTGTGAAGGGGTAAGTGTAGACACTTAGGAACCCCTCCACGTTAGTGGTAATACTCTCTTCAGGAGCAGGGATCTGTACCACGACCTTGCCCCCCAGCCATAATCTCTCCTCACAACCTCGAGGTGTTTCACCGTTATTGAGCAAATGTATCTCGATGCGTGCTCACATCGGCTAGGGATCGATGGAGAATTCTCGACTTTGAAGTCGGATTTTAAGACACAAGGGCCGGGAAAATACTGGTAAGGGAGCGGTTCCATCGGCGTTTTATCACCGGCCGGCCGGGAAGAAGAGGAAGAATCCTTCTCCTTTTGTGGCACGGTCTTGAAGGTTTTCGCCATTGAATCAGGTAGAAGAAAGCGGAAAAAGGTGGAGTTTGGTATTTTTGTACTAAAAAAGTTGAATCAACGGGTGGTGAAAGAGAAGGGATGGAGAAAGAAAGAGACTTAGAAAGCTTGGTAAAGGTGAAAGTAAAGTTTTTGTTACCAGGAAGCCAGTATTTAAAGACTCATGCTGACGGTTCGGTGGCGCTAACGGCCGACCACCCACTGACTGACATTAATGACTTGGGGAATTGTACCGACGGGACATTTCGGTCACCTCGAATGCTTACGTCACGGGGACGACGTCATTATTGGGGTCTCCAGAATATTGAGGCTCAAATCGCCTCTTATCATTTTACTCTAAGAAATGAGGGACTATCTGTATACGATAGAAATCGGGGCTACCCGATTTTATCCTTTGATGGAAAAAGAGATACCACGTGGGAAGGCCAGGACGTTGAGTTCGGGGTCGAAGTTTCTTTCCAAGATCGAGGTCGACATAACTAACCGAGGTCAGAAGAAGGTATACTTTGAGATGATGCTGGTATAGTTCAATAACGGAAAGAGCGAGATATCCACAACGGACCGAAGATCATGGTGTAAATTTGGGAATTGATTGGTCCTTGGCGGTTAATCAGTTTTCAAATATGATTTCCTACTATAATTAGAAGTGTACCTTATTTAGGACTCCCCTATTATATAAAGGGAAATCCCATTCATTTGTAATCATCATTGTTTCCTGAGAAGAATATATACACTCATTACTTTCTTGCTATTTCACTTTACTGTTCATCAGAGTTGCTTTATCATCTGCTATTCTTATTGTTACACCTCGATATTACCACAAGTTGAGGTCCAAATTTGGCTAGCATACTGGTTTGAATTATTTTATTCTCTAATTTATCTATTTAGTTCCTTGTTTATCAATTGGCATTGGATTGAATCACATATCCTTGAAACCACAATATATGTTTTATTGTTACTCGAATTTTAGGGTAAACAGTATTGTTGTTGAATAATTGTTATGACCTTATAAAGTGATTATATGGTGAAAGAATTTATGTGCATACTATTATGTGCTCGTTGTGTGTTTGTATTATCTAACACTTGTTCCAGAGGTATTCAGAGTGGCGGGTCGGGGATCTTACAAGGTTATATTTACGTATAACTCACTCCTTACCTGGATGTCTATGTAGATACTATTGGTGAAGACGGAGCTAGTAGCTGACAAGTTCGCTAGAGTTGATTCAGTTATCGAGGTTGGCCGCCGCATTGTTCGTGGAGGCTGCCAAATGCGTCTTTATTATTTGTTCATATGATGTTTGTTGCTAATCTCTTAGAAGCTCCATGATCTAGTGTGGGATTTGGGCAAGAATTTTAGTATAATATTTTGAGATATTAGTTGCGCGTAATTCAGTTGTTAGATTGTTTGGATACTCTTATGATTAATCAAATACTGTAAATTAATGGCTAAGGTAAGAAAGTATGGTTGGACTGGCTGGTGGTGTTAGCAGGGTGCCAATCATGTCTAGGGGGTAGTTCGGGACGTGATAATAGATCTCCAAATATTTTTCAAACCTACAAAGGAAAAGGGTTCCCAATCTAACATGAAAATCAGTTCTCCAAAGCCACCAAGATATTTGACATAATTAGGATTCACATAATTCAGGATACAAACAGCAAATCTTCCCCTTGGCTTAGCTTAAGTTCTCTTCATCTATAGGAATAAAATCTCTTTGCTTTATTAGCAGCCTTTGTAAGGGCTCTACTAAGTACTTTATACACTAAGGGCAATCCAACCTATGGAGAAATCCATCTGCTGGTATCAAGTACTACGGACAAATCCATGTCTAGAGAAATCCATTCCTCAATAATATTATCCGCGCTCATTGGGGGTGTGTTACAGACTCTGGAAAGGCTCCTACAGCCCAAGCTCTATCATAATCATCAATATAACCGTTGCCGCGTGCAACCCGATCCCATAACTGTCACTCATAACCAGGCTCTCGGCCTCACTCAGTCATCAATCTCTCAAGTCTCACCCACAGGCTCACAATGTCATGAAAACAAACCCAGAATAATGATACAATGAATTAATAACTAACTAAGATTGAGATATGATATGAAAATGCATGGACATGACTGAGTACGGAATATTAATGAAAATAGTAAGATGACAGCAAGAAATGACCACTAAGGGTCCCACCAATACCGGCGTAAAGCCCAAACATGACATGTAGATGGATTTACAGCTCAATTACTTTATCACATGACGAAAACACGGATATCAACAGGATAACGGTGCCATGGAATCACCCAGGTCACAATTCTCACTATGCACGCCCGTACACCCATCACTTGGCATGTGCGTCACCTCGATTCTAATGACATAACACATAGTTTGGGGTTTTGAACTATCAGAACCAAGTTTGGAAGCGTTACTTACCTCAAACCAAGCAAAATCCTACTCCGCGATGCCTTTGCCTCTCAAATCAGCCTCCAAACGTCCTGAATCTATCCACGAGCAATACAATACGATAAATATAGGCTAAAGGAATCAATTCCACAAGAAAAATACCAAACTATAGCAAAAATCCGAAATCGACTCAAACCTGGCCTCATGGCCCACGTCTCGAAATCCAACAAAAGTCATATAACCTGAAAGCCCATTCACTCACGAGTCTAACCATACCAATTTAATCCAACCTCAATTGGTCACCCAAAATACCCAAAGTCTACTTCCCAAATTCTCAAGCCCTAAATCCCCAAATTTCCATTTCAAATCCCTAATTAGGTGATGAATAAAGCGATGGATTCACAAAATTTAGACCATTACGGGTTAGAATTACTTATCCCAACATTTTCCTTGAAATTCCTTAAAAAATTGCCTCTCTCCTAAGCTTCTCAAGTCCAAAATTGAAAATGAAAGACTAAACCTCGAGCTAGTGTTTTTCTGCCCAGCAATACTGCACGCAGTCCATTTGTCTCTTTGCGACGCCGCACCTGCAGAAATTCCATCGCAGGTGCGGATTTCACTTAATTTCCTGACCTCGCTCCTGCGGCCTCAAGACCGCAATTGCGTCTTTCGCAGGTGGAGAAACCATCTCGCTTCTATGGTCCAAACTCGCACCTGCGCCCTGGGGTCCGCTTCTGTGACCACCGCAGGTGCGGGAATGCCACCGCACCTGCGTTCTCTACCTTGGTCTTCCTTATCCGCACCTGTGACTCCTTTATCGCTTCTGCGGCCACGCACCTGCGGACTTCGCAGGTGCGGTCACACCAGAAACAACAACTTCAGCTGCACTTCTTCAACTCAAAACAATCCGATAACTACCTGAAATCACCTCGAGGACCTCGAGACCACAACTAAACATACCAACAGATCCTATAACATCAGACAAACTTATTCGAATCTTTGAATCACTCGAAACAACATCAAAACACCAAATTACACTCGGATCCAAGCCTAAAGAACTTCTAAACTTTCGAATTCCATAAACAGCGCCGAAACTTACCAAACCACGTCCTATTGACCTCAAATTTTTCACACAAATCATAAATGACCCCACGAACCTATTCCATCTTTCGAAAATCCAATCCGACCCCTATATCAAAATTTCCACTATCGGCCAAAATCGCCAAAATTCTAACTTTTGCCAATTCAAGCCTAATTCTACTACGGACCTCCAAATCATATTCGGACGCACTCCTAAGTCAAAAGCACCAAACTGAGCTAATGGAACCACAAAAATTCAAATATGAGGTCGTTTACACATAAGTCATCATCCAGTCAACTTATCCAACTTAAGCTTTCAATTAAGAGACTATGTGTCTCAATTCACTCTGAAACCACTCCGGACCTGAACTAATTAACCAGTATAGCATAATATAGCTGAATAACACAAAGAAGGAGGAAATGGATAAACGGGGCTATAACTCTCAAAATGACTGGCCGGGTCATTACATCCTCCCCCTCTTAAACAAACGTTTGTCCTCGAACGGGTCTAGAAACATACCTGGAGCCTCAAATAGGTTCGGGTATTTTCTCCGTATCTCCTGCTCGGTCTCCCACTTCTCTAGTATATGATTAATCACATACAATAAATTAGTAGCTAAGGTAAGAAAGTATGGCTCGACTGGCGGGTGGTCTTAGCTGGGTGCCAATCATGTCTAGGGGGTAAATCGGGACGTGACAATAGATCTCCAAATATTTTTCAAACCTACAAGGGAAAAGGGTTCCCAATATAACATGACGCTCAGTTCTCCAAAGCCACCAAGAAATTTGACATAATTAGGATTCACATAATTCATGGTACAAACAACAAATCTTCCCCTTGGCTTAGCTTAAGTTCTCTTCATCTATAGGAATAAAATCTCTTTGCTTTATTCTCAGCCTTTGTAAGGGCTTTAGTAAGTACTTTATACACTAATCAAGTTTACAGAATGCCTAAACTTGTTGATGGATCTGTTGTACCCTCAAGTATCTCAAGATCCATTTCAGTCCCTACTAATTTTCTTTACTAGGAGACACCATGTATCTACTCATGCACTAACAACAAGTAAAACTTCAAAATAAAAATCATCTCCCAATTCTAGTCAAGAGACTCTATCTCTTCATGCGTAACACCACTCTATTGATCTACTTCTATACTCGAAATAGCTTTTGGATATCTATTAGCCTCAAACACATAAACTTTCTATGTAACAGAACAAAGCAAATTCTAGGGGTTTTAGACCTTCATGGCTTTTTACAATGTTGAATTTAAGAAAATATCTTTTTTAGATCTCTAACATGTAAAAGATAGATCTCTCATGTGTAAAAGCAAATCTCCCGTGTATAAAAAAAGAGATAGGGTCATAAAACTAAAAACGAGTCTGTAATGGCCCACAAAACCAATTGACCCCAAATTCAACATGGTATACATATCCAAGAAGATTCTTATCCACTATGGTATGATACCTCTATTCTCTACCTATTGCAATATTATACGGTTGATGTGGGACAAGTGCATAATCTTGATCAAGATTTTGCACCTTCTCCACTCCCTCTACTTTTAAACAATTGGACTAAGCTCAACGAGTTTCATTTTCTAGCTCAATGCAGTCATTGACACCATGATTCATAAATTTCATACATTCTAGCACAATGGTGTTTCACTATGCTCTCTACTGCAGAAATTATTAAACTCAAAATTGTAAAATTTTAACCCATTATTACATCAAAGATGTTTCACTTTTCTAGCGGCCTGTATCAACCATCGTCTTTCAGTTAACAAATATAAAAAATGCATCATCATTTTATTTTAGAAAATAAACTTATACCATTCTTGAGCAATCCTCAATCGAAGTCGTGAAATACATGGCACCACTTTTGGAGAGAAAATTATTCAGACCTTAATAGTCTAAATGGACAAATTCCAACTTCTCCTTGGCTTTGTGCTCTGCCTTCTTACTGAGTTTTACCCTTCTCTATTCCAAATCCAATGAAGATCATGTTGGCACCTAACTCAACTACTAGGAAAACAAACAAATGCAACAACCAATACACGGGATAATAATAATGTCTAATAGTCATAATATAAACAATGTGCAATAACAATATCTGATACAATACGGAATGCTAAAGCAAGTCCATGAATTGGTAGTCAAAGTAATGAGCATGTTACATCTCGTACTTTTGTACATTGGATTTGTCATATATAACTGACATAAGTTCAAGGATAAGACTATTTTTGAGGTAATAAGTATTTGTGATATTTCAAACAAGTGATAAGTAAATGTTCTGAAGGTCAAAGGGTAAACAAATTGAAGAAATTGAGTATCGCCGAAGTTTGATATCTTGAGATGAAATACGGTCCAAGCTATAATATGTCACGACCCAAAATCAACCGTCGTGATGGCGCCTATCGTGGAACTAGGCCAACCTCAACTCAGCAACCCAACACAACAACAATAAGTTTGAAACACTAACAGAAGCATTTAACATTTAAAGAAAACTGTTTGAAACATAAGAAATACCAATATACGATATATTCCAGCCCAAAATCGGGGTATCACTGGGTACATAAACGTCTAGATCGGAATACAGTTCACTGCAGTGTCTAGAGAAATAAACTGAAAATACGACAAAAGATAAAGAAGGATTGTCAAGGCCGGCGAACACGGTGCAGCTACCTTGGTAGTCTCAAAACTCTGGGATCCTCAATCAGCAACCGCCACCGTGAACAGAGTCGCCTGGATCGGCACACAAGGTGCAGGGAGTAACATGAGTACACCAACTGAGTAAGTAACAAGTCCGAACTTTGGACTGAAAGGTAGTGACGAACTCAACCGCAATAGATATAACATAAATAAATGAGCAGGAATGTAGGCATGCGTTCAAGTTAAATAGACAGCTCGAAGCAATACAATAAATACAGATCTGAACAATGTAAGGTATATAAGTCAACTATCTGTACATACCAATCCACATACTGTATGAAATTCACCATGTGCTCCCACTCTCAAGTGCTCAACCACTCAGTACAGTATATGGCCATCCGGCCCAGGGAAATCCATCCCAGAACATATACAACAGTGACTGTAAGTCGCCCAGTACCGAGGAAAAAGGGAAATTCAACCTATGGAAAAATCCATCTCCAGGTATCAATTACTTCGGACAAATCCATGTCTAGGGGAATCCATTCCTCAATAATATCATCTGGGCTTACTGCGGGTGTGTTACAGACTCCAGAAGGGCTCTTACAAACCAAGCGCTATCATAATCATCAATATAACTGTTGCTGCGTGCAGACCGATCCCATAACAGTCACTCATAACCAGGCTCTCGGCCTGACTCAGTCATCAATCTCTCAAATCTCACCCACGGGCTCACAATGTCATGAAAACAAACCTGGAACAATGATATAATGAATCAATAACTAACTGAGACGGAGGTATGATATGAAAATGCATGAACATGACTGAGTACGGAATATTAATGAAAATAGTGAGATGACAGCAAGAAACGACCACTAAGAATCCCACCAATACCGGCGTAAAGCCTAAACATGATATCTAGATGGATTTACAGCTCAATTACTTTATCACATGACGAAAACATGGATATCAACAGGATAGAGTCAGTAAGCGGTGCCATGGAATCACCCAGGTCCCACGTCTCACGGTGTACGCCCGCACGCCCATCACTTGGTATGTGTACTACCTTAATTCTAATCATATAACACATAGTTTGGGGTATTGAACCATCAGAACCAAGTTTGGAAGCGTTACTTACCTCAAACCAAGCAAAATCCTACTCCTCGATGCCTTTGCCTCTCAAATCAGTCTCCAAACGTCTTGAATCTATCCACGAGCAATACAATACAATCGATATAGGCTAAAGGAATCAATTCCACAAGAAAAATACAAAATTATAGCCAAAATCCAAAATCGGCTCAAACCCGACCTCTGGGCCCACGTCTCGAAATCCAACAAAAGTCATAAAATCCAAAAGCCCATTCACTCAAGAGTCTAACCATACCAATTTATTAAAATCCAACCTCAATTGGTCACCCAAAATCCCCAATGTCTATTCCCTAAATTCTCATGCCCTAAATCCCCATGTTTCCATTTCAAATCCCTAATTAGGTGATGAATAAAGCTATAGATTCACGAAATTTAGACCATTACAGGTTAGAATTACTTAACCCAACATTTTCCTTGAATTCCTCGAAAAATTGCCTCTGTCCCGAGCTTCTCAAGTCCAAAATTCAAAATGAAAGACAAAACCTCAAGCTGGTGTTTTTCTGCCCAGCAATACTGCACCTGCGGTCGATTTGTCGCTTCTGCGATGCCGCACCTGCGGAAATTCCATCGCAGGTGCTGATTTCACTTAAATTCCTGACCTCGCTCCTGCGGCCTCAAGACCGCGTCTGCGTCTTTCGCAGGTGCAGAAACCATCTCGCTTCTATTGTCCAAACTCACACATGCGCCCTTGGGTCCGCTTCTGGGACCACCGCTAGTGCGGGAATCCAATCGCACCTGTGTTCTCTGCCCAGGTCTTCCTTATCCGCACCTGTGACTCCTTTATTGCTTCTGCAGCCTCGCACTTGCGGACTCCGCAGGTGCGGTCACACCAGAAACAGCAGCTTCAGCTGCACTTCTTCAACTCAAAACAATCCGATAACTACCCGAAATCACCCCGAGGACCTCGATACCACAACCAAACATACCAACAGATCCTATAACATAATACAAACTTAGTCGAATCTTCGAATCACTCGAAACAACATCAAAACACAAAATTACACTCGGATTCAAGCCTAAGGAACTTCTAAACTTCCGAATTCCACAAACAACGCCGAAACCTACCAAACCTCGTCCGATTGAGCTCAAATTTTGCACACAAGTCATAAATGACCCCACAAACCTACTCCAACTTCCAAAAATCCAATCCGACCCCTATATCAAAATTTTCACTACCGGCCAATATCGCAAAAATTCTAACTTTCGCCAATTCAAGCCTAATTCTACTACAGACCTCCAAATCACATTTCGGGCGCGCTGCTATGTCAAAAGCACCTAATTGAGCTAATGGAACCATCAAAATTCAAATCTGAGGTCGTTTACACATAAGTCAACATCCAGTCAACTTATCCAACTTAAGCTTTCAATTAAGAGACTATGTGTCTTAACTCACTCCGAAACCACTCCGGACCGAACTAATTAACCCGGTATACCATAATATAGGTGAAGAACACAAAGAAGCAGGAAATGGGTGAATGGGGATATAACTCTCAAAACGACTGGTCGGGTCGTTACAACCTCCCCCTCTTAAACAAATATTCGTCCTCGAACGTGTCTAGAAACATACTTGGAGCCTCAAATAGGTGTGGGTATCTGCTCCGTATCTCCCGCTTGGTCTCCCAAGTAGCCTCCTCCATAGGCTGACCTATCCACTGTACCTTCAATTAAGCTTTGTCCTTTGACCTCAATCTTCGAACCTGACGCCCCAAAATAGCCACCGGCTCAACATCATAAGTCAAATCATCATCCAACTGAACCGTGCTAAAATCCAAAACATGAGATGGATCGCCGATATACTTTTGAATCATAGAAACATGAAATACTGGATGCACACTCGACAATCTAGGTGGAAAAGAAAGCTCATAGGCCACCTTCCCAATCCTCTGAAGCACGTCAAACGGCCCGATAAATCGAGGGCTCAACTTACCCTTCTTCCTTAATCTCATAACACTCTTCATGGGTGAAACCTTCAGCAAGACCTTCTCCCCAACCATGTAAGACACGTCACAGACCTTTCTATCATCATTACTCTTCTGTCTCGACTGCGCCCTGAGAAGCCGCTCTTGAATCAGTTTCACCTTGTCCAGTGCATCATGAACCAAGTCTATACCCAAAAGCCTAGCCTCACCCGGCTCAAACCAACCCACTAGAGATCTACACCGCCTCCCATATAAAGCCTATTACAGAGCGATCTGAATACTCGATTGATAACTGTTGTTGTAAGAAAACTCCGTGAGTGGCCGAAACTGGTTCCGTGAACCCCAAAAATAAATGACACAAGCGCGTAGCATGTCCTCCAATATCTGAATAGTGCGCTCTGACTGTCCGTCTGTCTGAGGGTGAAATGCTGTGCTCAACTCAACCTGAGTTCCCAACTCTCGCTGCACGGCCCTCCAAAACTGTGATGTAAACTACGTGCCTCTATCCGAAATGATGGAAACTGGCACCGCATGAAGGCGAACAATCTCCCTGATGTAAATTTCAGCCAACCGGTCTAAAGAATAGGTAGTACTCACAGGAATAAAGTGCATGGACTTGGTCAGTCGATCCAAAATTACCCAAACAACATCGAACTTCCTCGAAGTTCGTGGGAGTCCAACTATGTAATCCATGGTGATCCACTCCCACTTCCACTCTGGTATCTCTATCTTCTGAAGCAAGCCACCCGGTCTTTGATGCTCATATTTCACCTGCTGACAGTTGAGACACCGAGCTAAGACCCCAACTATGTCTTTCTTCATTCCTCCACCAATAGTGCTGTCTCAAATCCTGATACATCTTCGCAGCACCCAGATGGATGGAATACCGCGAGCTGTGGGCCTCCTCAAGAATCAACTCCCGTAGCCCATCCACATTGGTCACACATATCCGGCCATGCATCCTCAATACCCCATCATCACCAATAGTCACATCTCTGGCATCACCGTGCTGAACCCTATCCTTGAGGGCAAGCAAATGAGGATCATCATATTGGTGCTCTCTGATGCGATTGAATAAGGAAGACCGAGAAACCACACAAGCTAGGACCCGACTAGGCTCCAAAATATCCAATCTCACAAACTGATTGGCCAAGGCCTGAACATCAACTGCAAGGGGTATCTTACCAATGAGAAGGACTGCAAGACTGCCTATACTCACTGCCTTTGTACTCAAGGCATCGGCCACCACATTGGCCTTTCTCGGACGGTAGAAAATGGTAATATCATAGTCCTTTAGTAGCTCCAACTATCTCCGCTGCCTCAAATTGAGATCCTTCTGCTTGAAAAAGTGTTGGAGGCTACGATGATCAGTAAACACCTCGCAAGACACACCATATAGATAGTGCCTCCAAATCTTTAACGCGTGAACAATGGCAGACAACTCCAAATCATGCACATGGTAGTTCTTCTCATGGGGCTTCAACTAACGGGAAGCATGAACAATCACTCCCCCCTCCTGCATCAAAACACATCCAATGCTGATCTGAGAAGCATCCTAATATACAGTATAAGAACCAGAAGCTGATGGCAGAACTAACACTAGAGTTGTGGTCAAGGCAGTCTTGAGCTTTAGAAAGCTCGCCTCACACTCATCCAACCACCTGAAAGGAGCACCCTTTTTGGGTCAATTTGGTCATGGGTTATGTAATAGACGAGAAACCCTGAACAAACCGACAGTAATAACCAGCCAAACCAAGAAAGCTCCAAATCTCTGTGGCTGAGGACAATCTAGGCCAACTCTGAACGACCTTTATCTTCTTCAGATCAACCCGAATACCCTCACTGGACACCACGTGTCCCAAGAACGCTACTGAACCGAGCCAAAACTAACACTTTGAGAACTTGGTATAAAGCTTCTCCTCCCTCAGCCGCTGCAATACAACTCTCAAATGCTCGGCATGCTCCTTCGGGCTACGAGAGTACACCAGGATATCATCAATGAATACAATAATGAACGAGTCTAGATAAGGCCAAAACACGCTGTTCATCAAATGAATGAATGCTGCTGGGGCGTTGGTCAGTCCAAAAGACATCACAAGGAACTCACAATGACCATATCTTCAGGAGGCTATCTTAAAGATGTCCAAGTCCCTAATCTACAACTGGTGATACCCTAACCTCAAGTCAATCTTGGATAACACCCTAACTCCCTGAAGCTGGTCAAATAAATCATCAATACGGGGCAAAGGATACTTGTTTTTGACTGTGCCTTTGTTCAATTGCCTGTAATCAATACACATTCTCATAGCGCCATCCTTGTTCTTAACAAATAGAACTGGTGTACCCCAAGGTGACACACTAGGCCGAACAAACCCCTTATCAAGAAGTTTCTGAAGCTGCTCCTTCAATTCCTTTAACTCCACCGGTGCCATACGATACGGTGGAATAGAAATGGATTGAGTGCCCGGCACCAAATCAATACTGAAGTCAATATCCCTATCCGGCGGCATGCCCAGCACGTCTGCAGGAAATACATCCGGAAAATCTCGCACCACCGGAACTGAATCAGTAGCAGGAGTCTCTGCACTGACATCCCTCACAAAGGCCAAATAAGAAAGACAACCCTTCCCAACCATCCACTGGGCCTTCAAGAATGAAATCACTCTACTTGGAACGTAATCCAATGAACCTCGCCACTCAATCAGTGGCAACCCTGGCATAGCCAACGTCACCATCTTAGAGTGAAAATCCAGAATAGCATGACACGGAGACAACCAATCCATGCCCAATATCACATCAAAGTCAACCATACTAAGAAGCAACAGATCAACTCTAGTCTCTAATCCCCCAATAGTCACTACACACGACCGGTATACACGTTCCACAATAATAGTATTACCCACCAGCGTAGATACACAGACAGATGAAACTAGAGACACACGGGGCATGTCCTGATAATGAGCAAAATATGACGACACATATGAATAGGTGGAACTAGGGTCAAATAATACAAAAGCATCTCAATGACATACAAAGATAATACCTGTGTTCACTATGTCTGAAGCAATGGCATCTGGTCTTGCAGGGAGTGCATAGAAACGGGCATGACTGCCACCTGATTGGCCTCTCCCTCTAGGGCGACCCCTAGCTGACTGGCCTCCACCCCGAGCTAGCTGGGCGGGTGGTGAAGTAACTGATGCTGAAGTTGCAGGTTGACTCCTCTGCGGAGATGAACCTCCCGTGAGGCGGGGACAGTACCTTTTGATATGGCCCAAATCTCCACTCTCAAAGCAACCTCTACCAGCCACTGGGGACTGAAGGGAGCCCCGAGCATCTGGATCCCGCTAGAAGGCCCCGACATAGATGAACCCTAAGCTGATGGTGCATGAGACGAACTCTGAGCTAGAAGGGCACTAAGAGATGAGTGGCCCTGCTAAGAACTGTGAGAACCATGGCTAGAGGATGCACCACGGTGAACTAGGCGGGCCGTCTGAGCATGTCTGTAAGGACGACCTTAGACGTGGTGAAACTGAACCCCAGAAGGAACACCACCAAAGCTACCTGAACCACAAGACCTCTTGGCCTCCCTATGAATCTGCTCCTGACTGCGGACTGACTCTATCTCATGAGTAATGTCAACAACCTCATCAAAGGTAGCAACCGACACCCTCTCTCTGGTCATAAGCACCCGCAACTGAAATGTGAGGCCATCAATGAACCTCCTGATCCTCTCCCTGTCTATGGGAACCAACCAAACAGCATGATGGGCAGAAAATCTCATCTCGTACTACATCACAGTCATGTCATCCTGATGTATCCTCTCAAACTGCCTGCACAACACTTCTCTGCATGACTACGACACATACTTCTCCAGGAAGAGAATGGAAAACTGCTACCATCTAAGTAGCGCTGCACCAACCGGCCTATGCCTCTCATTAGCCTCCCACCAAGTGAAGGCTGCTCCAGTGAACTGAAAAGTAGTGAAAGAGACCCCACTGGCCTCCAGAATACCTGCTGTATGGATAATCCCGTGGCACTTGTCCAAGAAACCCTCGGTATCCTCGCTCTCTGCACCGTTGAAAGTCGGAGGCTGGAGCCTCACAAACCTCTCCAATCTAAGTTGCTTATCGTCGGGCATGAATGGAACCACATAGTCCTAAACAGGTGCAACCGGCTGGGCTGGTGGTGCCCCCGATGTTAGGAGTCCTTCTATCACCTACTCTGGTGTACAGGAGGCGGGAGTCTGAGTACCTTCCCCGGCTTGGGAAGCGGCTGCTGTAGTAGAAACAGAGACCACCTGATCAAGACTGGTTCACACGGTAAGAATCAGAGCTAAGGTCTCGTGAAGACCTGGGATCACGAAGGGCACAGTTGGTGCCTGAGCTAGTCCCGCTGGTGCATCCACAACTAGTACCTGATCCTGAATTAGGGAAACTGGTAGATCTGCAGGTGCTGCTCTAGCTACTGTGCGGGCTACACCTCTTTCCATACCACAACTTCTATCGTGACCTCGGCCTCTCGTGGCCCCGACTGGTGGCAGTCCGTCCTGCCAGTAGCACGTATCCTCACCATCTGTGAGAGAATAGAATCATAGAAATTTAGTCACCAATATCAACAGATTCGCACGATAAGAATTCAAGAATGTCAAGTTTCCTAAGAGTTCTGCAGCCTCTCGAAGATAAGTACAAACATCTCTATATCGATCCGCGAGACATTACTAAACCTGCTCACGACTCATGAGACCTATGTAGCCTAGGCTCTGATACCAACTTGTTATGACCCAAAATCAACCGTCATGATGGCGCCTATCGTGGAACTAGGCCAACCTCAACTCAACAACCCAACACAACAAGAATAAGTTTGAAAACAATAACAGTAGCATTTAACATTTAAAGAAAATTGTTTGAAACATAAGAAATCCCAATATACGATACAATGCAGTCTAAAACCGGGGTGTCACTGAGAACATGAACGTCTAGATCTGAATATAGTCCACTACAGTGTCTAGAGAAACAAACTGAAAAAATGACAAAAGAAAAAAAAGGAGAGTCAAGGCCTGCAAACGCGGTGCAACTACCTTGGTAGTCACTAAACTCTAGGATCCTCAATCAGCAACCGCTGCCCTGAATAGAGTCGCCAGGATCTTCACTCGAGGTGCAGGGAGTAATGTGAGTACACCAACTCAGTAAGTAACAAGTCTTAACTTTGGACTAAAAGGTGGTGACGAACTCAACCGCAACAGATATAATAGAAATAAATGACCAGGAACGTAGGCATGCTTTCAAGTTAAATAGACAGCTCGAATCAATACAGTAAATACAGATCTGAACAATGTAGGGTATATAACTCAGCTATCTGTACATGCGAATGCACATACTGTATGAAATGCACCATGTGCTCCCACTCTCAAGTGCTCAAGCACTCGGTACTGTATATGGCCATCCGGCCTAGGGAAATCCATCTCGGAACATATACAACACTGATTGTAAGTTACCAGTACCGAGGAAAAAGGGAAATCCAACCCTATGGAGAAATGCATCTCCAGGTATCAAGTACTTCGGACAAATCCATGTCCAGGGAAATCCATCCCTCAATAATATCGTCCGCGTTCACTGGGGTGTGTTACAGACTCCGGAGGGGCTCCTACAGCCCAAGAGCTATCATAATCATTAATATAACTACTGCGGCGTGCAGTCTGATCCCATAACTACCACGGGCTCACAATGTCATGGAAACAAACCCGGAATAAATGATATGATGAATCCATAACTAATTGAGAATGAGATATGATATAAAAATGCATGAACATGACTGAGTACGGAATATTAATGAAATAGTGAGATAATAGCAAGAAACGACCACTAGAGGTCCCCACAATAACGGCGTAAAGCCTAAACATGATGTCTAGCATGATTTATAACTCAATTATTTTATCACATGACGAAAACATGGATATAAACAAGATAGAGTCACTAAACGGTGCCATGGAATCACCTGGGTCACAATTTTCACGGTGCACGCCTACACACCCGTCACTTGGCATGTGCGTCAGCTTAATTCTAATCACATGACACATAGTTTTGGGTTTAGAACCATTATAACCAAGTTTGGAAGCGTTACTGCCTCAAACCAAGCAAAATCCTACTCCGCCATGCCTTTGCCTCTCA
The DNA here is from genome assembly GCF_001879085.1 of Nicotiana attenuata. Lineage (NCBI taxonomy): Eukaryota > Viridiplantae > Streptophyta > Magnoliopsida > Solanales > Solanaceae > Nicotiana > Nicotiana attenuata. Next base: position 68,576,601 of record NC_031991.1, read on the forward strand.
AATCGGTTTCCAAACGTCCCAAATCTAGCCACAAGCAATACAATACGATCAATATATGCTAAAGGAATCAATTCCACTAGAAAAATACCAAATAACCAAAATTCGAGATCTGCTCAAACCCGGTCCCCGGGCCCATGTCTCGAAATCCGACAAAAGTCACAAAACCCGAAAGTCCATTCACTCACGAGTCTAACCATATCAATTTTATCAAAACCCAACCTCAATTGGTCACCAAAATCCCCAAAGTCTACTCTCCAAAATCTGAAGCTCTAAATCCCCAAATTTCCAATTCAAATCCTTAATTAGGTAATGAATAAGGCCATGGATTCAAGAAATTTAGACCATTACGGGTCAAAATTACTTACCCCAACATTTTCCTTGAAATTCCTTGAAAAATCGCCTCTCTCCTGAGCTTCTCAAGTCCAAAATCGAAAATGAAAGATAAAACCTTGAGAGTACCACATAGCATCAGACTAACCGGTTTTAATAATGCAGTTGAGCGGACATCGGGAGAAATTACACTCCCCGTCCTGGCCGGTGTCTCAATGCTGGAGGCGACATTCCATATCATAGACTAGGCCACCACGTACAATGCCATAGTAGGATGACCATTAATGCATCCTATGAGAACCATCCCCTCCAGTTTATACCGAGCAATTAAATTCCCAACACTTTGGGGGATATTCAGCATACAAAGAGAACAACGCATGTCTCGGGAGTGCTACCGCGTCGCCTTAGATGGAATGATAACCCAACAGAAAAAAGACAAGGAAAAAGAAGAATAGCAATCAACAAGGCCGAGGTCGACATAAAAATAGACCAATGATGTCATCATGGATCCGAAATGGCCGAAGTCACGGACTCGACCGTAGAGGACCTCGACCATGCTCAATTAGACCCTAGCGACTGTCGAAATAAATTTAGTCAATTCTTGATGACTAATGCAGAGTTGTTTCCCTTTAACCATGAAGACATGCCGGGAATCCCCAAAGAGATCTCCACACACAAATTAAACGTCGACCCGTTCTACCCCCCCAGTAAGGCAGGTCAGACGTAAATTCAATCCTGCCATTAACTATGCCGTCCGCGAGAAGGTGGAGAAACTAATAAAAAATGGCTCCATATGGGAGGTGAAGTACCCCAAATGGATCGCCAACGTAGTGATGGTGAAAAAGAAAAATGGGAAATGGCGAATGTGCGTGGATTTCACGAACTTGAACAAAGCATGCCCGAAGGACTCGTTCCCGTTACCACATATCGACCAACTCATTGATGCAACGATCGAGCACGAGTTGTTGAGTTTCTTGGACGCGTACTCAAGCTATAACTATATGTTTATAGAAGAAGAGGATTAGGAGAAAACCACCTTCATCACCCACCAAGGAACATTTTGTTATAGGGTCATGTGATTTGGGCTGAAGAATGCAGGGGTTGCCAATTAAAGATTCATCACAAAATTGTTTAAAGATCAGCTCGGCTAGACCATGGAAGTATATATCGACAACATGATGGTCAAATACATAAAGGCTGAGGACCATATCGACCATTTGAAGGAAGCTTTCGACATACAAAGACGGTATGGAATGAAACTAAACCTGGAGAAATGTGCATTTGGCGTAGCCTCTAGAAAGTTCTTGGTCTTCTTAGTGTCACAACGGGGGATCGAGGTCAACCCGAACCAAATCAAAGCCATCGATGGGATACCTGAGCTCTTAACTACCAAGAAGCAGGTCAAAAGGTTGACTGATCGAATTGTCGCCCTATCGTGATTCATCTCGCGGTCGTCTGACAGATGTCATAGATTTTTCGGCGTACTCAAACAGGACAACGGCCTCGAGTGGATACCTAAGTGCATACAAGCTCTGTGAGAACTGAAGGTGTGTCTTTCATCACCATCTCTACTCTTAAAACCTAAACCCGGGGAACATCTCTTCGTTTCCGTGGCCATCTCCGAAGTAGGTGTAAGTGCAGTCTGGGTTCAAGAAACCAAAGGTACGCAATCTCCCATTTATTATATTAGCAAAATACTCCTCGACACCGAGACAAGGTACCACACACCTCGAAAAGCTGGCTCTTGCACTAGTCATAGCTTCATGAAAGCTTAGACCCTATTTCCAGTACTACCCTCTCTTGGTTGTTACCACCTTTCCTGATGTAAAAGAAGAATCTATGCTAAAGTTTATTAAATTTTGCCAAGATAATGTATTAGAGCTCAAGTCCAAACATATGGAATTATTTTCAAGAAGCGCAAGAACTCCAAGAAGCTCAAAGATTGATACTCAAAGAACGCCAAGTATTTCTTTTACCTTTTTAAAAGTAGGTATTTTATTTTACTTCCTNGGAGGACCTACCCAAGCTCGAGCCATGATGCAACTCGGAGACTACCTCCAAAATCAATCTGTGCGATCGAGAGCAGCGACAGGAAAAAGGTACAAAAGGAACAAAAGCCTTAAAATTCTTCTTATATTACATGCAAAAACATTCTCCAGCTACAGGCACGCCCCGCGCGCCAGAAACAAGGTTACAAAACTACGAAGCCTCTATTTTTCACCAAAAGGGCTGCATTTTGTCAAAGATCGCCCTCTGCAGCGTCCACAAGGAGTGGCCGAGCGTCACCTTCATCCACCTTGGCTCAGGCCAACTCCTCTGAAAAATCAAGGCCCCTTGCTCCAGCTTCCTCGAATACCTGTCCCCAGGTTCGGCAGCAAACATATTCTTCGATCCTCTCCTCGCGATCAAGGGCTCGCCTCAACTCGGATTTAACGTCAGCAGCTTCCTTTGTACAAATCTCCATCTCTCGATCAGCCTTGGTTCGGCTTGATGCCACTTCCGCCCGGGCATCGATTACCTCGGCCCTGACGTTTGAGAGTTCACACTCAAATCTCTCAATCATATCAACCTGAACCGTGGCGTTCTCGCAGGACAAGTTGAGTTGAACCTCGAAGGTAGGGAGCCTAGCTGAAGCACTCATCCCCTCAAAATCTTGAACCTGCTCTGGAGCTCTTAGCTCCCCGCAGGTAATTCCGGCACAAACATCCCTATGAATTTTTGCAGATCAGGCCCGAAATTATCGAAGCCTCGGGTCCTAAAAGAACCAGCCCGGATCTAAGGCCATCGCAAACCTACGGAAAGAAGCTTCAGGTACAAGAAGGAAAACACGAGATACACCCCAGCAGGAGATCTCCTTATCCCCCTAAACAAGTGACAGAAGGTTTCGGGATGCAACATCAGCGGCCAATGCCGGAGGGGATAACTCGCCCAAAGTCCAATACGCGCCTTCCCTAAGGTACGGGACCCCGATGAGCTCCAAAGCACCAACGCCGGACACAAGGCATGCACCCGAGTTCGCGACTCCCACTCCGGAGGAGTCGACGCCGGAAGCCAACCTTACACTCTATAAAAGAGTTACCCACATCAAAATCAACGGGGCTCACCGATGCATACGAGGATGACCTCCATCCAGGATATCGTCCCCAAAAGCCTCGAATTCGACGCGCAATCTCCAGACAAGCAGGTATGACCCGATAGCTCGAGCTTATCCGGTCGGCCCTCCACCAAACTGAAGTACGACAAAAAGATTGGGGAAGAACCTTCCCAATCGACTGGAGACCAGAACAAGCTATCGTGGCAGACTACGACGGCCCATAAATTGAGGAAGGCACTCGAAAAGCCCCGAAGGGCATAAGATCAAACAAACGCCAAGAAGGAAGCAAAAGTCTATCTCAGGCGGCCCGGAAGGATCATCTACATCCAGATCAATAAGATCTCCAGGGTACCCAAAGATGACCTACATCTAGGTCATTACCTCCAGAGGCCTCGGAACTTAGCATAACTCAGGAGACTCTTACAATAGAGGGACCAAAAGGAACCCGTGTCTAGCAACGAAGAAACAAGGTTGTTTCACACTTGTCAAAAGCTCCAAGCAAATTCAAAGTGACGCCCATGCATGGGCGACTCTCCGAAGTAAATTCAAACACATACGTTCCGGAGAACTATCTATGGTCTTGAAGGGGCCCTCCCGTGCATAAGGATGTATCAAAAAAAGGCAAGGATTGAAAGTAGAAGCCAGAAAAAAACATATTTATATTCATATAAATCCTTATATACAATTGCATCTTACATGATTACAAAAGCTTCTTTTAACAAAAAGAAAAAACGGGAAGAAAACTACACGTAGGATACAAGTCCAAGGGAGCATCTACGTATAGCGCCTCCGAAGTNTTATGGATTAGTGTTTGAAAATCTATTTAGGAGGATTTATTGCAGAAATATTGGTACAAAGTTACTATTGAGAAAGTGGGATTTAGTTCGGCCACATGCTAAGCTTTGTTACAATTAAATGAAGCTCTTTGACAAGTTAGAAAAATGCAACTTAGAGCCTGGTGAATATGAGTTCAATCAAATCATGAAAATTGCCAATCTTGTGCCATTTGTGGAGCCTTTAGACTCGAGACGAGTCTTTCTCAGCCAGGGGAGAATGATGTAAAGAAGAATCTATGCTAAAGTTTATTAAATTTGTCCAAAATATTTTAGAGCTCAAGTCCAAACATATGGAATTATTTTCAATAAGCGCAAGAAGTCCAAGAAGCTCAAGATTGATATCAAGAAGCCAAGATTCTTTCCTTGTTAAAATAGGATTTATTTTATTCCTTTTAAAATAAGGATTTTCCTTTTGGTATGATTCTAGTTTGTTTTCCTTGTAGAATAGGGATTTTACATTCCTTGTCTTTAGTTATTTTATTTCCTTATTAGAATAGGAATTTTAGTCCTCAAAGAAGAGACTCTAGGCCAATATAAAGGGTTCTCTTGCCTTGTAGAGGAAAAATTCACGTTATTGAGGTTTGCCTAGTTTTACAATAGAGCGTTTTTGTCTATTTTGTCTTCTTTATCCTTGTTTTTGGTTTCAAGCAAGGTGGTGATAGTCTTTATCTTGTTTTCAATTACGTGTGGTGTTTCTTTATCACGTTAATTGATTCAAAGTGGTGACTTGAGGAACTTGTTCAGTTCTTGATCTTTCAAGAACACGTTTCTTGATCTAAATTCGTTCTTTTGATATCATAGAATCATAAACTACCATTAAACTGGTGCAGCATCATTATTTACTTGTTTTGAACGAGTAAATAGTCTTTCTTGTAGTTTAGATCGTCATCTTTCACCTTGTTTTAGAATCATCAGATTCCGAGTCCTAAAACTTGAGATACATTGCTTCTTGAAACCGGCTCACAAACCACGTTTTCGTTTCAAGATCTTGATCCTGGTCGGTTGGTTCTTTGTTAACTCGAAGAATCACATCATTTCCCCTAAGAGACATCTGACATAAACTCGAGCCATCGGGAAGGCTGACCAAGTGGGCCATCGAGCTAAGTGAGCACGATATCACATATCAACCACGAACATCGATAAAGTCGTAAGTGCTCGCAGACTTCAGTGCAAAAATAATGCCTGAAGTTGAGAAGGAAGTCGTCCAAGCATCTCTCCAAACACAAGACCTCTGGGTACTATGCAGCAATGACACATCCAACGCCTCTGTATCCGAGTTGGCACTCGTACTTGAAGTCCTTACTGGCAAAGTAATTCTCTAGTCCATAAGATGCCAAGATATGACTAACAATGAGGCTGAGTATGATCCGTAATTGTAGGATTGAGGCTAGCACTCAAATATGGGGCAAATCGGTTGAAACTCCACTGTGATTCCCAACTCATAGTCAACCAAGTTCCAAGGGCTTTCCAATTCAAAGAAAAAAGATTGCAAAAATACCAAGATCTATAAGTTGCTGCCCAGGTTCGACGAATGTCAGATCGACCAGATCCCGCATACGTAGAATGCTGAAGCAGACGGCCTCACCAAATTGGCCGTAGCTACCAAAAGCATCAAGACCGGGGATAAAAGTGTAGTCCACCTCCTCAACTCAAAACTAGACCAAATCAAGGTAAGATATGTAAGCTTAACTTGGGATTGACGCAATCATATTATCTCTTATTTGGAGGACGGAACACTCCCAAACGTTAAAAGAAATGCCAAGAAACTAAAAATGCAAGCAGCCAGAGACAGTCTCCTCCATAGAAAACTGTACAAGAAGACTTACGGTAGCCCTCTTGCAAAATGCTTGGACCCAAACAAAACCCAGCGCTTCCTCGAATAAGTCCATGAATGCTATTGCAGTGCTCCCTCTGGAAATCGAGCACTCGTCAGATGCCTCACAAAGGCAGGATAATATTGGCCCACCATGAAAAAGGACGCCTCAAAATTTGTGAAGAAATACGAACAATGCTAGAAGTACGCCCCATTGATTCACCAAGTAGGAGAACACCTCCACTCTGTCACCTCTCCGTGGCCATTCATCAAGTGAGGAACAGATATCGTGGGCCCCCTCCCAGCAGGGCAAGGTAATGTACGATTTCTTTTTGGTTTTAACTGATTATTTCTCTAAATGGGTAGAACCAGGAGCGTTCGCCCAAATATGAAGAGGTAATCACCTTTATATGGAGGAAGATCATCTGCCGATTCGGCCTACCCAAGGAGATCATCTGTGACAACAGACCCAGTTCACGAGAAAGAAAATTGGTGAATTCTTCAAGAAATGGCATATTAGGAGGATACTTTCGAACCCGTATCACCCAGCGGGTAACGGAGAGGCAGAGTCCTCCAACATGTCCATATTAAACATCATGAAGAAAAAGTTAGAAGACACCAAGGGACTGTGGCTGGAGATACTGCTAGAAGTATTATGGGCGTATAGAACTACTCCGAAGATGAGCACATGAGAGATGCCCTACTCGTCGGTCTATGGGACCGAAGCAGACATACCAGTCGAAGTCGAAAAAGCTTGCCTAGGGTACTCTCATGAAAGCGGTACTAGTAACAATGAGAGTAGAAGGCAAGAACTTGATGAACAAAGAGATATGTCGTACATAAGGATGGTCTCCCAAAAGCGGCAAGAAATAAAATGTTCGGCCGCTCAAAGTCAGGGATTACCTACTCAAATCCAAAACTCAAGCGAGCAAAGATCCACAGGAAGGCAAGCTAGGAACAAACTGGGATAGCCCGTACAAAATTACAGCCAAAGAAAACAAGCGTTCATTTCAACTGGAGATAGAGGAAGCAAAGCAACTACCGAACAATTGGAACATCAGCCACCTCAAATACATCAACTTCTAAGGGAAGAAGTGTCCCCAAGATATACTCTTTTTTTCTTACTTGAGTTTTGTGCCATTAGGGTTTACTCAAGGAGTTTTTTAATGAGGCGACAAAGGGAAAACTTCGAGTCGAAGTATGCGAGGGTGGGACTGTTTTTTCTCTTTTACCCAACTCCTCAATACTCTCAAAGTTAAGCAATGAAGGGATTAGATAGATTGGGACTGGGACTAGAACATCATTCAATGCCCAAAAATCTGCAACGTTCTCCAATCATGTAATCTGAGCAACAACATCAAAGTAATAAGAAACTTACGTTAATCAGAAACGCCTATTGGCCCTCGGCCGCAATTAACAAAAGGTTATGTTCGACCCTGCTCGAACAAAGACCTATCGGCTCTTGGCTGTGATTAACAAAAGGTTATGTTTGACTCCACTCGAACAAACAACTATTGGCCCTCGGCCACGATTAACAAAAGGTTATGTTTGACCCCGCTCAAACAAATACCTATCGGCCCTCGACCGCGATTAACAAAAGGTTATGTTCGACTCCGCTCAAACAACACCTATCGGTCCTCGGCTATGATTAACAAAAGGTTAAGTTTGACCCCGCTGGAACAACACCTATCGGCCCTCGGCCATGATTTATAAGAGGTTAAGTTCGACCAAGTTCGAGCAACAACTAAAGGCTCTTGGCCGCGATTTAAAGAGGTAAATATTTGACAAAGTTCAAGTAACACCTATTGGCCTTTGGCCACGTTTCAATGAGCTTTGATATATACAATAATGACAGCAAAATTATGAAGGAGCAAAACACGCAAAGGATAGAAACAAACCACGACAAATAAAAAAGGCACAAATGAAAGCAAAAGCCAACTTTGATATTCATTCTAACGTTTCTTTCAAAGGCTCTTGAAGACACCAGCAAAAATACACAAAAAGAAAAATTATAGAAACAAACTACTACTGACCATAGCCATCATGACCTACGATATCCTTGCCGGCCCAATCTTCAACGACCTTTCCCTATTCGCTTGGAGGATACATAAAATCATACCAGACCTCATCGTCAAGGTGATCTACAACATCCTCACCATCCACATCCTCCTCACCAGGACGAAGTGTAGTAGGGTCGTAACCACAAACAAATCGAGCCTCACGAGCCTTTACCCGAGCCTCCTCAAAGTCCGCAATAGGAATAGAACCCGACACATCAACCACAACCCGTATAGATTGCTTGATAAGATCGATCACAAACGACATTATCCACTCATCGAAGTTGACCGTGAAATCAACCTCAATAAGCGGAGGGACAAATTGCATGGTTCAAAAATTATCTCTACTATGCTTAAGTCATGATAGCATTAATGAGTCATTTACAGCCCGCCATGTGTCACCAATGTGACTCTAATAGAGATCTTTCCAGGGTCGAAATGGCTCTTGAAACAAAGAAGGTTGCGGTTTGAAAGTTAAAAAGGACTAAGGTCAAGGAGTCATCACAAATTGAGGTCGAGGTCGAATATCCTTGACAAAGTTATAACGGCTAGTTTCAAGATAGGACACTAAAGAGAATATTCTAGTGGATATTCTCTGCACTTGCACAATTATGGTTTCTAGAAACACGTTCCATATAAAAAGAAAAAGGCACAATGATAGGGGACATGAGATATTCATTTGTAAAGAACACATTGACTTTATAGAGAGAATCTAGTCCTATTGCAAGTATACAAAAATAACCTTGTTACCAAGATTCTTGTCTAGCATTTCCACCGGTTCAAAGAACAACCCAAGTGTTCAAAGTCTTATCAATCATCATCACTGTCAGAAAGAATAACCATTGATTTCATCCATTTTCGGGTGACTCACACATTTTATTTACTTAAATGCCATTTATTATTATTTATTATTGTTTAATGCCACATTCCATATTTTTGGATCATTGAATATTGTTGTTATTTCTCATATTCATTACCATTCGGATAGAATATACTAATTATTTTGTCTTGACAACGGTAGCTTTATCTTTTGGATATTATGTTTAACTAAGATTAACTCTTTTTTATATAAATCTAATTGGTTGAACCAAGATCTGTATTTTTTATCAAACGATACATACTTTTTCTTTTTCTTATATTTCAATAATGACTAGCTAAATGATGACCGATACACCAGATTGGACATGTAAAGTCCAAATTGTTGGCATAGGTAGAGAATGAGAAATTGAGAAGTGTAGTGTGAGTACTTAAACAACATGTACCCAGTAAGTATCCAGTCTAACCTCGAAGAAATAGTGACGAGGGTCGACTTCGACACTTGCTACGGGCCAATAATACAATATAGATTCTAATAGGCATGGAGTTCATGAATAACAACAATAATAATAACATGATAACTATCCTCACAAATTCAGACCATTAAATAAATTATAATCACTTAAGTCATAAAAGTAATATCAAGTGTATTCGGGCTTGTCACTCACGGCTTATGCCAAGGTCGTACAGCCCGATCCAGAATAATGTGTACATTGCCGAGGGTTGAGTGATACAAATCATAGATGCGTCTATCCGATTTAAAAACTATTACAAGGCTAATACACAACGAAGCCCAATGTCATTAATGCTCAAGTAACCCGCCAAACTCATGTAAATGACATTCGGCCTTTTACAATTCCTTTATCAAGTTCCAATATAATTTAGGCGCTTTAATTAACAAGTAGGGTGTAAACATTACAAGTATTTCGTGATTTGGGTCCTAAACTACCCGAACATAAGCATAATTAGTAGCTATGCACGGATTCTCGTCACCTTGTGCGGATGTAGCCCCCAAAATTAGAAGCAAATAGTAATTTAAATCACCTATGGGGTAAATTCCTTCTTACAAGGTTAGGCAAGAGACTTACCTCGTCTCCAAGTCCACTTTCCGGGCCACAAATTTGTTCTAAAGCATCAACTCGGTGCCGAACAATCTGAAAATAGTCAAATGTTACATAAATTAAACAGTACATGTTCAAGAATTCATAATTTAACTATTAGAGTAATTACCCAACCCAAATTGGAAGATTCCTAAAATTTACCCAGAGCTCACGTGCCCGGATTTCGGAAATGTTTGAAGAGAAATGTTACCCATAACCTCAAGAACTCAAATATATAATTTCCTCCCAATTCCATAATCATTTTCGTGGTAAAATCCCATTTTTATCAAAACTTAGGTTTTTCACTAAACTCATAATTTCTACAAATTTTACATGTTCAAATCCACCCATAATCTATGTATTAAACTTACATTGGGTAGGAATTACTTACCTTCAATAGCTAGGTTGAAACCCCTCTCTACAAAGCTCCAAAATTGACTAAGAAGTGAAATAATGAACCAAAAAAATGGCCTAGGTCCTGTTTTAAAATGTTTTTGCCCAGGTCTGTCTTCTTCGCGATCGCAAAAATGCCATCGCGATCGCAAAGGCTATCTGCCAGGGCCTGTAATGGCTTTCGTGAACGCGAGGAACCACACATGAACGCCTAGGCTGACGAGCTTGAGATTCGCGAACGCGAAGAAGAAGAAGCTCAGCCCCTCCCCCCCCCCCCCAGCCCATTTCCCTATGCGAACACGGGCCTTCTCACGCGAACACGGAGGCCACTGGTCTCAGACCTTGGCGAACACAGGCAAGGGGTCGCGAACGCGTAGAGCAATCTCAGCCCCTCAACTTTTCATTCTCCGCGAATGCGGCAGAGATCTCGCATTTGCGAAGAAGGAAACCAGAACCAGCACACCAAATTTTTGGAACTCAGCTCCGGGCGGTCTGAAACTCAACCGAGCCACCCGGAACACTGTCCAAGTGCACCAATAAGTCCATAAATATAATAAGGACCTGCTTGAACTCTCGAAATGAGTAAAACAATAACGAAACTAAAAATCACACCCCAAAACCAAATTGAATCAAATTATGAACTTCAAGTTTCTGATTTGCTCCGAACGCGTCGAATAATACTTAGACAACTCGGAATGACATCAAATTTTGCGTGCAAGTCTTAAATTACCATACGGATCTATTCCTAGGCTCGGAATCCCAAACAGACCTTGATAACATCAAATCCTACTTCAAACCAAATTGAAAGGACTCTTAAACCTTGAATGTGCCAACTTTCACTAATAAGCGTTGAAACACTCCCGGGTCATCCGAAACGCGATCCGAACATACGCCCAAGTCCAAAACCATCATACAAACCTATTGGGACCGTCAAATCCCTATTCCGAGTTTGTTTACCAAAAATGTTGACTCAACTCAAACTTAACCCTTTTTAGCCAATATTAAAGAACTATGTGTTCCGATTTCAATCTAAACCCTTCCAAACCCGAACCAACCACCCTCACAAGTCATAAAACAGTAAAAGCACATATAGGGAGTCTTATTTAGGGGAAGAGGGATCTAGAAAGTAGAACAACCGGTCGGGTCGTTACGTTCTCTACCTCTTAAACAAACGTTCGTCCTCGAATGGGTCTAGAATCATACCAGGAGTGCCAAATATGTGTGGATATCTACCCTGCATGTCCTCCTCGGTCTCCCAAGTTGCCTCCTCAACTGGTTGACCCCTCTACTGAACATTTACCGCAGAAATCTTCTTGGACCTCAACTGGCGAACCTGCATGTCAACAATGGCAACTGACTCCTCCTCATAATCCAGATCTCATCTAACTGCATCGTGGTGTAATCTAACACATGTGACCTGCCGGCATGATACTTTCGGAGCATAGACACGTGGAAGACTGGATGAACTCCCGATAGACTGGGAGGCAAAGCAAGCTCATAAGCAACCTCCCCAACTCATCTCAACACCTTATATGGACCTATAAACCTTGGAGTCAATTTTCCCTTCTTCCCAAACCTCTTCATTCCCTTCATCGATGAGACTTTCAAGAGAACATTCTCGCCCACCATAAATGATAAATCACGAGCTTTTTGATCCGCGTAATGTGTTTTGCGAAGCCGCTCCTAAATCAACTTTACCTTTACTAAGGCATCCTCCACCAAATCAGTACCATATAACTTAGCCTCGCCGGGCTCAAACCATCCTATGGTGAACTATATCGTCGACCATATAAAGCCTCAAATGGAGCCATCTCGATGCTGGACTAATAACTGTTGTTGTATTCAAACTCATCCAAATGAAAGAATCGAACCCACTGCCCTGCGAAGTCAATAACACATGCTCAGAGCATATCTTCTAAGATCTGAACTGTCCGCTCTGACTGCCTGTCGGTCTGCGGATGAAAGGCTGTGTTGAGCTCTCCCCAACTCGCTCTGTACTGCCTTCCAGAAATGTGAAGTAAACTGAGGGCCTCTATCTGAAATGATGGAAACAGGAACACCATGCAATCGAACAATCTTCGAAATATAAATCTGGGGCTACCTCTCTGAAGAATACGTAGTCACCACCGGAATGAAGTGTGCTGACTTGGTCAACCTGTCGACAATGACCCAAATTATGTCAAACTTCCACAAGGTCCGCGAAAACCCAACTACGAAGTCCATAATAATGCGTTCCTATTTCCACTCATGAATAGTCAACTGCAGGAGTAGGTCACCTGGCCTCTGGTGTTCATACTTAATCTGCTAGCAATTTAGACATCTCGCCAAATACTCGACTATGTCCTTCTTCATCTGCCGCTACCAATAATGGTGCCTCAAGTCATGATACATCTTCGTAGCACCTGGATGAATAGAATACCGAGAGCTGTGTGAATCTATTCCCTCAACCCATCAACATTATGAACACATAGACGACCCTAGAGTCACAGAGCACCATCCTCACCGATAGTAACCTGCTTAGAACCACCCTATTGTACCATCTCCCTAAGAACCAACAAGTGCGAATCATCAAACTGACGAGCCTTCATCTGCTCGAATAATGAAGACTGAGGGACGACACATGCAAGAACTCCACTGAGCTTTGGAATATCCAACCTCACAAGTCTATTAGCGAAGGACTGAATATTTAAAGCTAGTGGCCTCTCCTCTGCTGCAATGAATGCGAAACCACCCATACTCTCCGCCTTTCTGCTCAAAGCGTCCGCAACCATATTCGCCTTGCCCAGATGATAAAAGATGGTAATATCATAGTCTTTTAGTAACTCAAGCCACCTGCGCTATCTCAAATTGAGATCCCTCTACTTGAGCAAATGCTGCAAGCTACGATGATCAGTGTAACCCTCACAGGACACCCCATAAATATAATGCCTCCAGATCTTAAGAGCATGAACTATCGCGGCCAATTCTAAGTCATGTATGGGGTAATTTTTCTCGTGGGGCTTCAGCTAACGTGAAGCATATGCAATAACTCGCCCTCCCGCATCATACACAACCCCACGCGGGAAACGTCGCAATATACAATATACATCCCTGAACTAGAAGGCAACACTAGAACTGGTGTCGAGTCAAAGCCATCTTGAGCTTCTGAAAGCTCGCCTCACAAGCATCGTACTACCAGAATGGAGCACCCTTCTGAGTCAATCTAGTCAAAGGTGCTGCAGTAGATGAGAAGCCCTCCACAAATCGGCGATAATAACCTGCTAACCCCAAGAAGCTCTTGATCTCAGTCGTTGTGGTAGAACGAGGCCAACTCTGAACTACCTCGATCAACCTGGGATATACCGTAATACCCTCGCCTGATACAACATTCCCCAAGAATGCCATAGAATCTAAATAGCACTCACACTTAGAGAACTTAGAATATAGCTTCTGTTCCCGTAAGGTCTGAAGCACCACTCTCAAATGCTCCTCCTGCTCCTCCATGTTGCGCGAGTAAATCAAAATGTAATTAATGAAGACAATGACAAACGAATCAACATATGGCTTGAACACCCTATTCATCAAATCCATAAAATGCCGTCAAGGCATTAGTCAAACCGAAGGACATCACTACAAACTTATAGTGGCCATATCTAGTCCAGAAAGCCGTCTTCGAAACATCTAAATCATGAATCTTCAACTGATGGTACCCCGATCTCAAGTCCATCTTAGAGAACACGCTGGCATCCTGCAACTGGTCAAACAAATCATTAATACGTGGCAACGGGTACTTGTTCTTAATGGTAACTTTGTTCAACTGGTAGTAATCAATGCACATCCGCATAGTCCCATCTTTCTTCTTCAGGAACAACACCGGTGCACCCCAAGGGGACACACTCGGTCTGACAAGCCCCTTAGCTAGCAACTCCTCAAGTTGTTATTTCAATTCCTTCAACTCTTTTGAGCCATGCGGTACGATGGAGTAGAGATAGGCTGGATACCCGGAGCCAAATCAATACAAAAATCGATATCACGATCTGGTGGCATGCCTAGTAGATTAGAAGGAAACACATCGAAGAACTCCCGGACCACGGGCACTAAAATCAATCGTCGGGGTATCTGTAGCTGTATCACGAACATAAGCTAGATAAGCTAAATAACCCTTCTCGACCATGTATCGAGCCTTCATGGAAGAGATAATCTGACTAGGTGCACTGACAAGCGAACCCTTCCTCTCCAACCTAGGCAACTCTGGCATCGCCAAGGTAACAGTCTTGGCATGACAATCAAGGATAGCGTGATATGGAGACAACCAATCCATGCCCAAGATGACCTCAAATTCAGTCATATCAAGCAACCTAAGATCTGCTCTAGTCTCATAACCACAGAAAATCACGATACAGGACAAATAGATTCGATGTCGTCCACTAGCATGGACACATATACAGGAGTACCCAAGGACTCGTGAGGAACACACAGAAAATGAGCAAACAGAGATGACACATATGAATATGTAGACCCTGGATCAAATAGTACCGAAGCATCCCAAACATAGACAGAAATAATACCTGTGATCACGACATCTGATGCCACTGCATCTGGTCTTGTTGGGAAAGCATAGAACCTAGCTGGAGCTCCACTTGACTGGCCTCCAACTGATGAACCACCACCTATCGGACCTCCACACGTCAGGCCTCCACCTCTAGGATGGCCCCTACCCATCTGTTCTCTGCCTCTAGGCGGCCGAACGGCTGGTGTGGCATTTGGTGGTGTAATTATAGGCTGCTGGCCCTGCTACACTACCTTGCCACGAAGCCTGGGGCAGAACCTCCTCACATGACTAAGATGCCCGCACTCAAAACAACCTCTCGGTACGACGGACTGCTGACCTGATGTCTGACCTTGATGGCCTGAATACCCACTGGAGGAACCCTAAAAAGTTGGTGGACGTTAGGAGCTATCTGAAATGGTGCTGAAATAAGGTTGCACTAGAGCACCCCGAGGAGGCGGCGGTGCTAGATAAGTAGGCCTGCTAGACTGACCCCTCCGAACTGACCTCTGCCCCCATACGGAGCACCACTGAACCCTCCAGAATAAAGAAACTGCTTGTCCCACGGCATTTGCTCTAGGCTCCGCTAATGAACGCCCTTTACCCTTCAAGCTATCTCCACGACTAGCTCGTAGGATGTCCCTATATCAACCACTCGGGCCATAGTGGACTGGATACCAGAGTGCAACCCTACAACAAACCTCCGCTCTCCCTATGCATCGGTGGGAAAAATTATAAGT
This sequence comes from Nicotiana attenuata, assembly GCF_001879085.1. Classification (NCBI taxonomy): domain Eukaryota; kingdom Viridiplantae; phylum Streptophyta; class Magnoliopsida; order Solanales; family Solanaceae; genus Nicotiana; species Nicotiana attenuata. Next base: position 68,592,308 of record NC_031991.1, read on the forward strand.
GCATGGTGAGACAATTCAGAGAATCTTGCCTCATAGTCGGTCACTGACATCTAACCTACTGGAGCTATTCCAACTGAAACCGCAACTCTTCCCTATGTGAGGGTAGAATATACCTATCCAAAAGACACATGTGAACTGGTCCCAAGTCAAGGAGGAGAACATGCTGGTCTGCAAAAAAGATAGGACTGCTACCATCTACGGGCCTTGCCCTCCAACTGAAAGGTGGTAAAGTCCACCCCGTGGGACTCCAATATCCTCATGTTGTGTAGTCTATCCCTTCACCAATCAATAAAGTCATGGGGGTCCACATGTTGCTCACCTCCAAACACATGAGGATGTAGCCTGGTCCATCTATCCAAGAGCTTCTGTGGCTTGCCGGCCGCAACTGGTCTAGGCTCAGGTATAGCTGCTGCAATTAGCTGGGATCCACCCACAGGTAGTGTTCCCGGGATCTAATATACAGTAGTTATAAGCCTAGGAGCCTGAGCGGTAGGGGTCTATGCTCCCCCTCCTGCCTGAGATGTGGCTGGGTTTGCTAGAAGTAAACTAGACTGAGTCATAGAATCCATGAACCGCAACATACGGGACATGACCTCCTGGAATCCTAGTGCGTACATGAAATCCACTAGGGCTGGCCTAGCAGCAGGCACCTCGCCCTGCTTCTCAATGATAAGATCCTCCACTGGATCCACTAGTGGAGCAACTAGAGCAACTCTAGGACGCCCTCGTCCTCTACCTTGAGCTGGAGCCCTCTCTCGGCCTCTGCCTCTAGCAATAGGGGGAGCATCCCCTCTATGATCGGGTACATCAGTCATGCGCGTTCTCACCATCTATGAGAGAATAAAGGAAAGATACTTAGTACAACATCAACTGAACAATAGGAGATGAAGAAAGAGTGGTTTCCTAATACCCTATAGCCTCTCGAAGATAAGTACGAATGTCTCCGCACAAATTCTCAAGACTCTATCAGGCTTGCTCATAACTTGTAAGACCTATGTGAACCTAGTGCTCTAATACCATGTTAGCACGATCCATTTTCTCCTATAGGCCGTGATGGCGCTCAACTTTGCCGCTAGGCAAGCCAACAGTGAATTAATCGTGCAACTTCTCTTTCTAATAATTTTCTGAGTCATTAAATTCAATTTCTTAAGAAAATAAGAAGAAAAAAATTTAATAAATTCAATAGAGACTAATGAGTGAGCAATAGCACTGAGTTAAATACTCCAATACCATAAAGTCTACTAGTATGTGTTCCAAGACTTGGTGTCACAAGTGTATGAGCAACTAGTAGAATATATACAAAACTCTATCTACTGTCTAAAATAAAGTAGACAGGAGCTAAATGAAAAAGAGAGACTCTGGATACTGCAGAACAGCTCAGGAAGGAGCTCACCACTAGGCCTCGGGGTATCGGTGGTATGCGCCGGTATGACTGCCAGATGCACTTGCTTCAGATCATGCATGGTTAGTGCAGAAGTGTAGCGTGAGTACATAAACAACATATACCCAGTAAGTATCCAGTCTAACCTCGAAGAAGTAGTGACGAGAGGTCGACTTCGACACTTACTACGGGCCAATAATACAATACAGAAATTCTAATAGGCATGGAGTACATGTATAACAATAACATGATAACTACTCCGACAAATTCAGGCCATTAAATAAATTATAATCTCTTAAGTCATAAAAGTAATATCAAGTGTATTCGGGCTCCAAACATTATCACGCACGATTTATGCCGAGGTCGTATGGCCCGATCCAGAATAATGTGTACACTTCCGAGGGTCGAGGGGCACAAACCATAGATGCATCTATTCTACTACCAAGGCATTCGGCCCGCTTCACAAGAAGAGAGGATACTTTTTGAACATCCGATTTAAAAGGTATTACAAGGCTAATACACAAAGAAGCCCAATTTCTATTAACGGTCAAGTAACCCACCAAACTCAAGTAAGTGAAATTCGGTCTTTTACAATTCCTTTATCAAGTTCCAATATAATTTAGGCGCTTTAATTTACAAGTAGGGTGCAAACATTACAAGTATTTTATGATTTGGGTCCTAAACTACCCGGACATAAGCATTAGTAGCTACGCACGGAGTCTCGTCACCTCGTACGCACGTAGCCCCCACAATTAGAAGCAAATAGTAATTTAAATCGCCTATGGGGTAAATTCCCTCTTACAAGGCTAGGCAAGAGATTTACCTCTTCTCCAGGTCCACTTTCCGTCCCACAAATTCGTTCTAAAGCCTCAACTCGGTGCCAAACAATCTGAAACTAGCCAAATGCTACATAAATTGATAAATACATGTTCAAAATTTCATAATTTAACTATTAGAGTAATTACTAAACCAAAATTGGAAAATTCCTAGAATTCACCCCTGGGCCCACATGCCCGGATGCCAAAAAATTTCGAAGATAAGTGTTACTTATAACCTCACAAACTCAAATATATAATTTTCACCCAATTCCATAATCATTTTTGTGGTTAAATCTCATTTTTATCAAAACCTATGTTTTCCACTAAACCCAAATTTTACATGTTCAAATCTACCCATAATCTATGAATTAAACTTACATTGGGTAGGAATTGCTTAGCTTCAATAGCTAGGTTGAAACCACTCTCTACAAATCTGCAGAATCGCCTTAGAAGTGAAATAATGAACCCAAAATTAGCCTAAGTCTCGTTTTAAAATGTTTCTGCCCAGGTCTGCCTTCTTCGGTATCGCAAAAACGCCATTGCGATCATGAAGGCTATCTGCTAGGGCCTAGGAAAAATGGCCTTCGCGAAAGCGAGGAACCACATGCGAACGCGAAGCATGACGAGCCTGAACTTCGAAAACGTGGGGTCTAGCTCGCGAACGCGAAGAAGAAGAAGCTCAGGCCCCCCGGCCCATTTCCCTACGCAGATGCGGGCCTCCTCACGCGAACGCGAAGGCCACAGGTCTTAGACCTTCGCGAACACGGGCAAGGGGTCGCGAATGCATAGAGCAATCTCATCCCCTCACCTTTTCCATCTCCGCGAACATGACACAACTCTCTCAGTCGTGAAGAAGGAAACCATAACGAGCACACCAGATTTTTGGAACTCCGCTCTGGGCGGTCCGAAACTCACTTGAGCTACCTGGGACCCCGTTCAAGTGCACCAAAAAGTCCATTAACATAATAAGGACCTGCTCAAATTCTTGAAACGCATAAAACAACAACGAAACAAAGAATCACACCCCATAACCAAATTGAATCAAATTATGAACTTCAAGTTTCCGTTTTGCTTCGAACGCATCGAATCATACTTAGACTACTTGAGATGACACCAAATTTTGTGTGCAAGTCTTAAATCACCATAACGAACTATTCCCATGCTCGTAATCCCAAATAGACCACGATAACAACAAATCCTTCTTCAAAAAATTTAAAGGACTCTAAAACGTTCAATGTGCAAACTTTCACTATTGAGTGCCGAAATACTTCCGGGACATGCAAAACCCAATCCGAGCATACACCTAAGTCCAAAATCATCATACAAACCTATTGAGGCGGTCGAAATCTGGTTCCGAGGTCGTTTACTAAAAATATTGACTCAAGTCAAACTTAGCCCTTTTTAGCTAATATTAAGGAACTATGCGTTCCGATTTCAACCCGAACCCTTCCAAACCCGAACCAACCCTCCCCGCAAGTCATAAAACGGTAAAAGAACATATGAAAAGTCTTATTTAGGGGAATGGGGATCTATATAGAAAAACCACCGATTGGGTCATTACACCTACATTTGTCATGAAAAACGGCTTCTTCTCACTTTGTGGAAGGACTTCGCAGAAGTCGAAGGAACAAAACTCTAGCAAAAAATTGAGGCGAAAATCAATGACGATGAAGGATATTCAGTAATCCTTAGAAGGATTAGAGGAATATCTCCTTGTAGTGTACTCAAATTTCTTCCTTATATATTTTTAATAGAGTAAAAGAGAATACAATATTACACAAAGATGGTGGCATATACAGAATAGATCCCTGCTTATCCAAAAGTGTTGGAGTTGATCAATTGGTATAGGATCTTTTAGTGTTATTCTCTGACTAAAATATGAAAGTGTACACCAATATTGAATACCCTGTATGTTGTGACAATAGAGCAAATTCAAACAAAGGCATGCATGCAAGTTATGCATCAGCAACTTCTCGCGGTCATCCGCCTCTCTCATGATGATTCCTGCTCAACAACAAATTATCCCCACTGGCAACATTTAGTCACATACTTCTGTAAGTGTAGTAGATATTTAAATCTGTATAAGTTTACTATTCAAACAGAGATAAACATGTGATTTTCTGTTCGTTGACAAATTGGAAGTTTTCATGTTGAGGCAAAAATTTCAATATCAAATGACATGCAGTAGTTTTTTGTGTGCTTGAAAGCTTAGGCTGCAAACAAAAGTTGTGAGCGAGGGAAAAAAGAGATTTTGACTGCACCAACTGTAAATGGACAACATTACTTTCTCGGGTATTATGGTTTTACCATACTTAGAAGCAGGGGCGGATGCACCCTTGTCCAAGCGACACCGCTTCGCCGAAAAACTTTAGTTATTAAACATATAAACATTGTGCAAAAGGTATACATATAAATCATATGACACTGCTTAACAAAAGATAGTGCCTGGTCTGATGGTCAAGCGCCTCACTTGCAACGTCGACGTCTGCGGTTCGAATACTTTGTATGTGTTTCTTTTGCATTTTGTTCTTTTAAGCCTCTTTTGTTTATAAAATAGAACTGTGTCCTCTTCCGTGACACCATAAGTGATAATCAAATACTATTTAACTTCTAAAAAGTAATTATTTTAGAATAAGATAAATGAATTTTAAACCGTAACTACGAAAAAGTTCTCGTCCTCTATAACTTGTAATTACTAAGTGACAGGATTTCGCGGTGTTGCTCTTCTCTATTTCTTATCTCCCATATTTGTTGTAGTAATTTTGTTCACCGCTTTGAATTTCGACACCGCTTACAAAAAGTCCTGCGTACGCCCCTGCTTAGAAGTGTCATTTTAGCAAAATATATCATATATTTACGTATATTATACCATCTTCAGATGCTGGTATATGTTCCTAATTCATTTTACTAATTGTAGTGGTTCGGCAAATGTAGTGATTTTGGGTAATGTAGTTGAGAAAATGCTCGCCATGACAGCAAAAGATATATTTGAGATAGCATGTGACAGGTACAAACTTAGACCAATTAATTATTTTGTATTAGCATACTTTATGTATATTTTTTATTATGTGACCCACAATTTAAACATTTTTAGCATTGTATAAGGGTGAAATCGAGCCAGTTGGACACCTCGATTTTCGATGAAGTAAACGAAGCAGAGACGTGACCGTAATAAATCCGAATCAGGACAAGGAGCCCCTCGAGTCGGGGTCGACGCAAAGCATATGCCCTCGGAAGAATCGGGGTCACATCCCCCAGGTCCGATTCGAAACCCAAAACCTCAGAGAGCGTTACCTGACAATTGAGCAAAACTAACAAAGGGTTATGATAACCGTGCCCAACCGGATGTCACGGCATAAATCTCAGCTCGTGCCAGCAATGGATCAGTTATTAGGGAGGAGAAGGAGTTTTACCCTTTTTTAGAATTGTACTTAAGGTAAAATTTCTTTACTATATAAAGTGGAGTCTAACTATTCATTAGACAACTTTTTGTAACACGCATATCAAGGCAATATACTGTTATTTTTCTCTATTCTTACTTTTGTTCATCAAGTTCTCCATTACTACGAGCTCAGGATCGAGGGTGGGGATTTCATTAAGCTATTACCGAGTTCGAGATCATTCCCATTATTGGTTTGGCAATTTATTACGTTCTTTATTCTTTTAATTTGACGCTATTAGTTATTTGTATTGAATTAGTCCACATATACTTAAAATCACTTATAAATTCAATTATTATCCGTTTTAGAGGGTAAACAGCTTAGCACCCACCATGGGGCTAAGTATAATAGTGGCAATTTGGTACAAATTTCCATAACACACTCTGTTTTACTCTTGTTCTTTGAGATTTTTATATCAGGTAACCACCATGGCGAAAACAACAATATATTGTCCAGCAATGAGGTTCCCCTTGTAGACCCCAACGGAGCCCCAGTCGCAGACCCAATTGAAGCCAACTCTCATGTGGCCATCGATGCTAACTTGTCCACCGACCCAGAAAATAGCGTTCGTGGAGGAGCTGGGTTAGCAGCTCGGGGTACGCACGATGGTGAAGGCGATGGGATCAATTCGCGGGCTATTTTCAAATTGTTACAAGCTCAACAGGTGGCAATAGCCCAGTTGTAAAACCAAAGCCACACTGCCAGTAGAGTTGAGCCCGAACCATCCCGGGAGAACACCCGAAGAAATGAACGAACCTCGAAAAGGCAGGGTGATGCTGAAAGTAGGGCCAACCCTGAAATAATAAAGATGCTCAATGAATTGACGAAGCGGGTGGAATCGTGGTCAAAGAAGATCGAAGCTAATGACAAAAAAGTAGAGACTTATAACTCCAGGCTTGATCATATCCCAGGAGCACCTCCGATAATAAAAGTCTGGATTCCAAGAAATTATTTCAAAAGCCTTTTCCTCCAAGCGCAGCCTCAAAACCAATCCCGAAGAAGTTCCGTATGCCCGAAATTACCAAGTACAATGGAACAACTAATCCAAACGAACATGTGACCTCCTACACACTTGCCATCAAGGGGAATGACATAGAAGATGACGTAATTGAATCTGTTCTACTGAAAAAAAATTCGGAGAAACCTTGTCAAAAAGAGCTATGATATGGTATTACAACTTACCCCCTAATTATATTGATACGTTTGATATGCTAGCAGATGCCTTTGTAAAGGCACACGTCGGGGCCATCATAGTCGAAACCTGGAAGTCAGATATTTTCAAAATAAAGCAAAAAGATAACGAGATGCTCAGGAAATTCGTGTCGAGGTTTCAAATGGAATGGATGGATCTGCGCCCGGTCGCGGACGATTACCCAAGGACTTTCCCCCGAAGCTCATTGGTTTCGCAGCAGCTGAAACAAAACTTGGTAGAATACCGTGCGGTAACTTGGGCCGACGTCCATAACAGGTACCAATAGAAAATCAGAGTCGAAGATGATCAGCTCGGGACCCCTTCCGGGTCCATGTATCCCGCCAGAACTAGTGATAGACCCAAAAAAATAGTCGACCATTAACCAAGATCGAACAGATATCGATATCAACCCTATAACAGAAATCGAAGGAGTAATGGGCCCGGACGCAATCCTACGAGGAGTGAAAAAAGGAAGATCGAGACCACAATGGTCAGGGAATATTGAGCAAGAACGATTTCTACAGGCCATTCGGGGCCGGGGAAGCCCCGAGATTATTAGAGTACAACTTCAGGGATGATGCTGGCAGCATCGTATCTGCCTTCGGACGCATCAAAGCCACCAAATAGCCTCGAACATTATAGTCCAATCCTACCCAAAGGCACCCAACCTAATGTGTAAGTATCATGGCACTCAGAGGAACAGAACCGAAGACTGTCGACAACTAAGAGAAGAAGTGGCCCAGTTATTCAATAACGGACACCTCCGAGAATTTCTGACTGATCGAGCCAAAAACCACATTCGGAATAGGGACTCCAACAAGCAGATCGAACAAGAGGAACCGCAACACGTCATTAACATGATCATTGGTGGAGTCGATGTCCCCAGGGGCCGATGTTAAAGCGCACTAAGGTGTCCATTACAAGGGAAAAATAGACTCCGGATTATATGTCAGAGTATCTTTCGGTGACAAGGACGTCGAAGGCATTGTGAAGCCACATAATGATGCACCGATAATATTTGCGCTCATAAATAAATCTCGAGTTAAGCGTGTGTTAATTGATCCAGGTAGCTCACTAATATCATCATATCAAGGGTCGTGGAACAGCTGGTTCTACAAGACCAAATAGTACTTGTAGTCCGAGTCCTAAACGGATTCAACATAACATGTGAAACTACAAAAGGGGAGATAAACCTACTGGTAAACACCACTGGGACCATCAAAGAAAAAAAGTCCTATGTGATTGAAGGAGATATGAGATATAATGCTCTATTCACAAGGCCATGGATTCACAACATGAGGGCAATTGTAAGGCCCCATAAAATTTTGCTTAAAAACCCAAAATTTCGTGGTGCCAAGTTAAAAGAAAATATTTTGCAGAAAATGCATTTCTGCAGCCCACTATGCGGTCTTACAAAACCTCTATGGGCCGCATAATGGCGGCAGAGTGAGGCAGCCTTTTGGCCAATTTTGAGGTCAATTTCGCGGCCAATTATGCAATCAGATAGCCATTTTACGGACCGCACTTTGGCTGCACAATCATTCTTGAACTTTTGCGAGAGGAGGTTGTGCGGCGCATTATGCGACCGAGAACAGGTATGCGGACCGCATAATGGCCGCAGACCGAGGCAGAAAATTTGGGGTCCTAAGGGCCATCTCCGCGGACCGCATAACCATTATGCGGTCGCATATGCGACAACATAACCTATTCTGAAGCTTCATTTTTGGGTTTTTAAAACCCGACCCCATTCCGTTAAAATACCCCATTAGGCCATTTTGAGCATATTTTTCTGATAGTTTAGAGTGGGGGAAAGGATCCTAGAGAGAGAAAGTGGTCTTCATCAATTGTTCTTCAGTTCTTGCTTAACCACCTTGAAGATTAACAAGAGAGGCACCTAGATCTCCTTCCCAAGAGGTAAGCTTTTCTCACCCAAGCTCTTAATTCCAAATTGTAACTATAATGGGCCATTCGTCGGGAAATTCATGTGGATGGGAGTGATTATCTTGGATGCATGTATAATGAAAGAGTCTAGGAGGATTGTGAGCTAAAAATGTTAAAGAATGGGGTGTGGGATGATAGAATCTTTTACAAAAAGGTCTTAAAAACATAATGCACACCTAGTGCTTGATAATGTGCTCAAATGAGCTAGAATCTTGATCATCCTTCTATTTTTTGGTTAAACTTGTAATTTTCATAAAATACATTGAAGTTGCTAAGAGTTCCAAAATTATTGTAAGAATTTAAGGAAAGCTCAATTGAGGTATGTATGGCTAAAACCCCCTCTTCTTAGAAATTGAACCCCCTTAGTGTCCATGCAATTGGTGTAAGTTCCAAAATTGATCGACGTAGTGATTGCCATTTCAAATGTACTTGTGATGCAAGAATATATGTGCAATATGTATCTCAAATGCTCTCATTATGCTATCTTGTCAGTTGAGAATGTGTTAAGGATATGAAATATGTGCTAAAATGCCTAGACTTCAAGTCGATTTTCAATAAAGATTGTTATGCCGAAGTATGTGAAATACTCTGTATGCCTACGACTTATAATTTCTCTTGTATGTACCTATTATCTTGAATTGACATGCTTGATGTTGAATGTGGTAATAATGTGAAATGTGGAGAAAAGAACTTGGATTATGAAATGCGGCCAAGTGCCAAGTATGATGTAATAATTGTGGCCTCTAATGAATAGATATATATGGAATAAATTTGAAATGAGATGATTGATGAAAAATCGCAATGTCTTGGGTGAGATGGCCTAGTTGATCGGGCCGTGATCGGACGCCATACCGCACACATGGTGGTACTGTGCTGGATATTGAAATTGGAACATGAGAATGAAATTGTGATTATGGTAAATGTCTCAAATGAGACGACCTAGTTGATCAAATCATGATCGGACTCCGCGTAAGAAAGCGGTGGTGTTGTGGATGATGGTGTAACAGTATTAAAATGTCTCAACCTAAAGCTATGGAAATTACTTGAAAGCTATGTGATCCTTAATTTGATGTTGTTTAAGGTTTTTCTTGATCTTTATGATCACTTCCTTATAGTATTATTGTTCTTTCTAATGAAGTGGTGTCTAGTTATGCATACTAGTACAATTCAACGGTACTAACGTCCCTTTTGCCGGGGGCGCTGCGTCTTAAATGGATGCAGGTGGTTCCATAGTGAGCAGTGTTGACCGGCGTTAGCAGTACATCATCCCCTTTCTAGCAGCCTTGGTGAGCCCTATTTCATTTCGGGGTTATGCATCCCTTGTTCACGTTTTCCCATGTTTTGAGGTATTGTTGGGGCCTTGTGGATGGCGTTGTCATAACTCTCTTTTGTATCATTGGAGGCTTTGCAGACATTATGTGGGTTGTATACGGGTATTGGAATGGTCAACAAATTATATTGTGTTTTGGACTCATGTTCCACTAAATCATAAGGTGTATGTATTTTAGGGACTTAACAGTGATGTAACTAATGAAATGGCTTAGTAATGTGCATATATATGATCTCCTTTTGTCTAATTAATGAAAGCATGTCTTCTCTTGATCGTAAGTGAGTTGGGTAGAAAGTGTCTAACAGGCTTGCTCGGTCGGGTTCACTTGGTTGAGCGCGGGTCGTGCCTCCTGAGGTTGGGGTGTGACAAACATAGTATCGGTTCCCAAGGTTTTAAAGTGTCCTAGGATGTCTTGGAGCCATGTCTAGTAGAGTCCTTCTTATCGGTGTGTTGTCGACCACATCTATAAGCTGGTGGCTACTTGGGCATTTAGGAATAACACCCTTCTTTGATATTCTGGATTGTGCGGTAAAACTTGTTGTGAAACTGTTCCTCCTCTAACTCGTGCGTTCCTTTAACTTTCAGTACATGGCACCTAAGAAGAAAGCAAGAACTGGCCAAGGAGCCAACGCTGTCCCAAGAATGGCATTCGATTCAATAATTGATGATGCGGGTGAGAACCCACGGGGTGAGGACATTCCCCCAACTACTACACTGCCTGATTCCACCACACCAGTTCCTACATCTGCTGAGGGTACTACGATCCCTCCAACTGACATTCCAGTTCCACCTCCAGCCTAGCTTCTGGTCCTAGTATTACTGATGGGGACCTTAGGGGAACCATACAGATGTTGGGTCAGATAGTGGCTTCCCAGGCCCAAAGATCAAATGTTGCACCCAGCTCTTCTAGCCAGCAAGGGGATTCTGCCAGTTCTAGAGTAAACAAGTTCCTTAGATCCTCCAGTATTTACGGGTGCTAATACCAAGGAGGACCCCCAAGATTTTATTGATGAAATGCACAAGACTCTTAGAGTCATGCGTGCAACTAAGATAGAGGGAGTGGAGTTGGTTGCCTACTGTTTGAAAGGGGAAGCCTATTCGTGGTTTGAGTTGTGGGAGGACTCCCGTGAGGAGGGGAGCCCTCCAGCGAGGTGGAGCGAGTTTGCTGATGCCTTCATAGATCATTTCCTGCCTGCTGAGACAAAGGCAGCCCATGCAGCTGAGTTTGAGAATCTGAAGCAAGGTAGCAAGAGTGTGTGGGAGTACAACATGGAATTCGCACGCCTATCCAAGTATGCTATTCACATATTGCCCACTATGGAGGCCAGGGTGCGCCAGTTTTTCAGGGCCTTAGTTCTTTGACTATTGATGAGGCTTCTACAGCTGCCCTGAATTCTGATATGAACTATGGGAAGATGGTAGCATTTGCTTAGGCTACACAGAACCGTAAATTGAAGAATAGGATGGAGCGAGAGGGTAGCAGCAATGCCCGGTCTACGGGCAACTTCGGGGAGTCTTTTAGCGGGGTAAAATCAACCTTTAGGGGAGGGTCATTAGGGCCATCCCAGTCTGTTGCTTAGTCTTTAGCTAGTGCACCGCCATCAGGGCCCAGTGAGCAGCAGCAGTGGAGTCGTTTCAGGCCCAGTCGGGGTAACAGGGGACCCCACCAACAGGGTCGTTCAAGAGGGAGATCTCAGCAGCAGAGAAGGCCTCCATGCCCCAAGTGTGGGAAGATGCACTTGTGGATTTGTTACATGGACTTACCCATATGCTATGGGTGTGGATTGAGGGGCCATATTCTGACAGAGTGTCGTTTCTCATCCCGCCAGGGTGCCAGCAGGGGCTCAGCATAGCCATCAAGTCCAGCAACTGCTATATCTTCAACACACGCTCTAGCAAGAGGCACTCCAGCACCCGCAGGGCGTGGTGCAGCTAGGACCCAGCCGTCTCTATGATATGAGTGGTCGCCAGAGTGCATAGGCTTCTCCAGATGTTGTCACAGGCATACTGACATTCCAATCTCATGATGTGTATGCTCTTATTGATCCCGATTCCTTATTGTCCTATGTTACCCCTTATGTTGCTATGGAGTTCGGGATAGAACCGGAATAACTTCATGAGCCATTCTCCGTATCTACTCTGGTTGGTGAGTCTATTATGGTCGCACGAGTTTATAGAGATTGTGTTGTCACGCTACGTGGTCGGGATACCATGGTCGATCTTATTGAATTAGGGATGGTTGATTTTGATGTAATAATGGGGATGGATTGGCTTTGTTCATGCTATGCCAAGCTGGATTGCCGAACAAGAAGTATAAGGCTTGAATTCCCTAATGAGCCAATTATTGAGTGGAAGGGGAATAATGTGGTGCCAAAGGGCAGGTCTATTTCATACCTTAAGGCCACGAAATGATTAACAAAGGATGTATTTACCATTTGGTACGGGTTACAGACACCGATGTTGAGGCACCTACACTGGAGTCTGTGCCAGTTGTGAATGACTTCCCAGATGTCTTTTCGGATGAGCTCCCTGGGATTCCACCAGACAGGGAGATTGATTCTGGGATTGATGGGATGCCAGACACGCGGCCTATATCTATTCCACCTTATAGAATGGCACCGACAGAATTGAAGGAGATAAAGGAACAATTGAAGGATTTGTTAGAGAAGGGTTCCATCCGACCGAGTGTGTTGCCTTGGGATGCACCGGTTCTCTTTGTGAGGAAGAAGAGATGGATCGATACGGATGTGTGTTGAATACCGGCAGCTCAACAAGTAAGTACCCACTACCAAGAATAGATGATTTGTTTGATCAATTGCAGGGTTCTACGTACTTCTCCAAGATTGATTTACGCTCAGGGTATCCCAATTGAAGGTAAGGGAGCAGGATGTTCCAAAAAAAACTTTCAGGACCCGGTATGGGCACTTTGAATTTCTAGTAATGTCTTTTGGGCTAACAAATGCCCCCACGTCTTTCATGGAACTTATGAATCGAGTCTTTAAGCCTTTTCTTGACTCCTTTGTGATAGTGTTCATTGACGATATTCTTGTGTATTCTCGAAGTCGGGAGGACCATGCTGATCATCTCAGAGCAGTTCTGCAAACTCTTCAACAACACCAGTTATATGCGAAGTTTTCCAAATGTGAATTTTGGCTTGAATCTATTATGTTCTTAGGTCATGTCGTCTCTAGAGAAGGAATTATGGTTGATCCTTAAAAGATTTCGGCAGTAAAGAATTGGCCTAGACCCACAACTCCAACAGAGATTCGCAGTTTCTTGGATATATTTTTTTTTTAGCAAATCAACTAGGCAGGTGCCTAGGGCTAGTTTTATTAATACTAAAATGAAAAGGAACCACATAGGACGAGTACAAATAAGGGGGACAATAGCACTAGTAATGTTGCCTCTATGCCTTGGCTATATAATCACTCCCCTGCGCCTCACAATGCCCATATGGCAGCCTCATGTAGAGGAATCATGGTTTAGCTGCCGGCAAAGTCTCACGAGGGCATATAATCTCATAGACATTTGGATATCTTTCCAAAGGCATAGGGCTAGAGCAACACCAACTGGCCTAAACCTTTCCTTACTAATCTTATTGAGGCAAATAAAAAAAAGCCTCACCTACTAGCATGCATGTAAAAAGAATGAACTAGCTAACACTAGATATTCTATGATCATCACAGAGTTTATAACATATTCTGTGATGATATTACATAAAACTATGCAAATGTAATGATAGAATAAAAATATGTAGAAAAAACAGTATTGTTCTCTCTTTTCTAATGTTGTGAAATCTCCAATTTGTAGCTCCTTGTCTTCATCCTCTACCTTTTTTAGTAATTATTCAAATTTCATGCTTTCTTCTTTGAACGATTGGACTTTGTGGACGTAGTTTGAGTGACTTGTTTTTGCTTGGCAACTCTCATCGGTAGTCGCCTTACAATTGCATCTTCATTTATCCTGCCGTCCCAACTTTTGTCCCTTGTGTGATATTTCTTGCTTTGCCCACTATGGCCGGGTATTACAGGAGGTTTTTGGAGGGGTTCTTTACTCTTGCCTCTCCATTGACTAAATTGACACAGAAAGCAGTTAAGTTCCAATGGTCCGATGCTTGTGAAAAGAGCTTCCAAGAGTTGAAATCAAGGTTGACTATAGCATCGGTGTTGACCATGCCAGAGGGTACTGATGGGTTTGTGATATATTGCGATGCTTCATGAATTGGGCTTGGGTGTGCACTACTGCAACATGGAAAGGTTATAGCTTATGCTTCTAGGAAACTAAAGAATCATGAGAAGAACTATCCTACACATGACTTAGAACTTGCGGCAGTGGTATTTGCATTGAAGATTTGCGTCATTATTTTTATGGGGTTCATGTGGATGTATTCACGGACCATAAGAGCCTTCAATATATTTTCAAACAGAAGGAATTAAATCTGAGGCAGAGAAGATGGCTTGAGTTTCTCTGTCACGACCCTAGTTCACCAACCGTGAACATGTCATGACGGCACCTGGTCCCGATGACCAGGTAAGCCTAACATTTGCGGAAATATAATAATTGCGGAAAAACAGAGAAAATCAAATCAAATACCTAAAGGAAACTGTACTGAATGCCGCTTGGCAAGTACAACTCAATATAACAAGTCTAAAACAATTCCCAAAACCCGGAAACTCACGGGCAACACAGGCTACAGAAGTGTATAGTAAAGTTTCCAAACTCCAGAATTTCTAACAACCAAAAGAAGGAAAACTAAGTACTAAAGATAGAGTAAGAGGGAGACTCGTCGGTCTGCGGACGCAGCAGATCTACCTCGAAGTCTCCGTAGTCCTCCTGCCTCACTGATAGTGCGCCTGAGAGGAGGTACCTGGATGATCTGCACATGAAAAACATACGCAGGAAGGGCATGAGTACACGGAAACGAAGTACAAAAGACAAGCAACAGGTAGTACTGGCCTAGCATGCTTCACGTGGCATAGTTAAGGCAACTTAAGCAATTAGGCAAGTTAAATCAACTAAAAATGCTTTCCTAATCTAGCACAAGTTATAATTGCAAGTAAAATAAAGCAAATATGAAAGGAACTCAATCTCAATATCTTAAGAAAAGCGGATTCTCAACAATTGGCTCAAGTACGCGCCCGTCACCTCGCGTACAAGGCACTCAAATCAACAAATAACAAATCCTAAAGGGAAAGGTCCCCCACACAAGGTTAGACAAGCCACTTACCTCGAACCGGCTCAATATCACTAGAAACCACGCCTTTGCCACGAGTATCCGACTCCAAATGGCTCAAATCTATTCAATACAATTACACATCGTAAATAACATCGCAAACACCTGGTATTGCGAATAAATTCAAAGCTACGGCGTAAAATTAGGTGAAATAACCAAAATGCCCTTCAGGCCAACGCCCCGGAATCGAATAATTTTCACATTTTTAGAACCCTCGTACTCTCACGAGTCNTACGTCTTCTATGGCCTCGACAAACGACAACCAAGCTCCCCGATTGTCCTCCTAGGCTTGGGCCAATTCCTCCGAGAAAAGGAGCCCCCCGCACCGACCTGATCAGGATACTTCTTGGCAAAAAAGCCAAGAAATAGCTACTCTTTGACCATTGGGCCATCTGGTCGAAGGTTATTTTAGCTTGCCCACTTCACCTGATGTGTCTCGAGACACCCGAAGGCGAAACGCGAGAATAATTAAACAGCGGATACGCCTGAAGAGACGACCCAAGCGGCGCTATCAATATGCCATTGGCAGAAAAGGAAAATCCCCGGAACACGCACCCATGAAATCGCTCCGGCCTAGAAGCACGGAGGATCACCGCCTTCCGCCCATAACGGCAGATGGGAGCCGGAGGACCTACCCAAGCTCGAGCCATGATGCAACTCGGAGACTACCTCCAAAATCAATCTGTGCGATCGAGAGCAGCGACAGGAAAAAGGTACAAAAGGAACAAAAGCCTTAAAATTCTTCTTATATTACATGCAAAAACATTCTCCAGCTACAGGCACGCCCCGCGCGCCAGAAACAAGGTTACAAAACTACGAAGCCTCTATTTTTCACCAAAAGGGCTGCATTTTGTCAAAGATCGCCCTCTGCAGCGTCCACAAGGAGTGGCCGAGCGTCACCTTCATCCACCTTGGCTCAGGCCAACTCCTCTGAAAAATCAAGGCCCCTTGNACCTCAAATTCCAACCAAACACGCTTTCGATCAAAAACCTAACCAAAACTCGTCCGAATGACCTGAAATTTTGCACACACATCCCAAATGACATGACGGAACTATTGCAACTTCCGGAATTCCAATCCGACCTTCGGATCAAAAACTCACTATCGGACCGGAAACTTCAAAAATTCAAACTTCGGCATTTCAAGCCTAAATGAGCTACGAGCCTCCAAAATACATTCCGAACATGCTCCCAACCCCGAAATCACCTCACAGAGCTAACAAAACCATCAGATTTCCATTCCGAGGTCGTCTTCACACTGTTCTAATTACGGACCATTTTTCAACTCTTAAGCTCTCATTTAGGGACTATGTGTCCCAAAACACTCCGAATCCCAACACCGAATGTCCCGGCAAACCAAAATAGCAGAAATGAACTTAGGGGAAGCAGTTAATGGGGGATCGGGGCGTAAATTACAAAAACGACCGGCCGGGTCGTTACATTCTCAAAGAATACGACATCGATATTCTATATCATTCGGGAAAGGCTAATGCTGTGGCGGATGCTCTTAGCTAGAAATCTATGGGAAGTTTGGCTCACTTGGAGGCGCATCAAAGGTCGTTGGCCAGGGAGGTTCACCAGTTGGCTAGTTAGGGAGTTCGTCTTGCGGACTCCAATGAAGTAGGGGCAATTGTGCAGAATAGGGTTGAATCATCACTTGTGACGGAAGCTAAAGAGAAGCAATACAATGATCCATTGTTGGTACATCTGAAAGAGGGGATTCATAAGCATAAAACTATGGATTTTACTCTTGGCACGAATGATGGTACATTAAGGTACCAAGGGTGACTATGTGTTCCAAATGTAGATGGTCTCCGAGAGAGAATCATGGATGAAGCTCACACTTCTAGGTATTCCGTACACCCAGGTTCTACGAAAATACATCATGATCTCAAGGAAGTTTATTGGCGGAAAAACATGAAAAGGGATGTGGCGAATTTTGTGGCAAAATGTCCAAACTATCAGCAAGTGAAGGCCGAACATCAAAGGCTTGGTGGGTTGGCATAGAATATAGAAATCCCAATATGGAAGTGGGAAATGATTAATATGGACTTTGTGGTGGGA
Organism: Nicotiana attenuata; assembly: GCF_001879085.1. Classification (NCBI taxonomy): domain Eukaryota; kingdom Viridiplantae; phylum Streptophyta; class Magnoliopsida; order Solanales; family Solanaceae; genus Nicotiana; species Nicotiana attenuata. The sequence continues at coordinate 68,609,706 of NC_031991.1, forward strand.
CTACCGCGCACTCCGCGCAAGTTTGACACAATTTGAGTGATTGTGGACCAACTCACGAAATCAGCGCACTTCTTGCCAGTGAAATCTACCAACACAGCGGAACAGTATGCTCAGTTTTACATCAAGGAAATAGTCAGGTTGCATAGCACTTTAGTTTCTATCATTTCGGATCGAGGAGCTTAGTTCACAGCTAAATTTTGGAAGAAATTTCAGCAAGGTTTGGGTACACAGGTGAATCTTAGTATAGCTTTTCATTCACAAACCGATGGGCAAGCATAGCGGACTATTCAGACGCTCGAGGATATATTGCATGCTTGTGTTCTTGACTTCAAAGGTAGCTGGGATGATCAGTTACCACTCAGAGAATTTGCTTACAACAACAACTATCATCCTAGTATTCAGATGGCACCATTCGAGGTGTTATATGGTAGGAGATGTAGGTCTCCCATTGGCTGGTTCGAGATTGGGGAAGCTGAATTGATAGGACCAGACCTCATTCATCAAGGTATGGAAAAGGTTAAGACCATTAAGGGGCGGTTGAAGACAGCTCAAAGTCGTCAAAAGTCCTATTCGGATGTTCGTTGTAAAGACTTAGAGTTCAAAGAAGATGATTGGGTATTCTTGAAGGTTTCCCCCATGAAGGGGATAATGCGGTTCGAAAAGAAAGGGAAATTGAGCCCGAGGTATGTCGGGCCATACATAATCATTCAAAGGATTGGTCAGGTGGTGTACAAGCTTGAGCTACCACCTGAGATGTCATCAGTGCACCCGGTGTTTCATGTGTCTATGTTGAAAAAAGTAATCGCGGATTCGCCGCTTATCATGCCAGTTGAGACTATTGAAGCTAGTGAAGAACTCTTGTATGAAGAAATTCCAGTTGCCATTCGTGATAGGCAGGTCCGAAAGTTGAGAAATAAAGAAATTGCCTCTATGAAAGTGTTATGGCGAAACCAACAGGTTGAAGAAGCTACTTGGGAAGCCGAGGAAGAGATGAAAAAGAAGTACCCCCATTTTTTTGTATAGCCATGTAGTAGCTTTTATGAATTTGGTTCCTATAAACTTTGAATCACTTGATTAAACTATGTAAAGTTGTTCCGTTTTGATTATGTATTGCCTATGAGGCCATAGTTGGTGTTGTTATGAGTTATATTATGTCAGTGGGTTTTTGTATATGTTGTTAGGATTTGTTTCTGGGGCTCTTTGACAGGTGGATAGTCCTAATTACAAAGGAAACTCTGGCAAAATTTTCGTAAATTTGGGGAGTTAGTCGAATCTGGAAATTTCTAGAGCTATGACTGAAGAATTGAATCCATTGTAAAGGAACACCGTCGAGGTGGAGAGCCAGTTGCGGTTGTTGCTGTTGGTAAATCTTGGGTGGAAGAAAAAAAGGACGATAATGTATTAGACTTTTCTCAATATGTGGTTTCCACTCTTCAGCTTCTTGAATTAGTTTTGTTGTTGCCAATGATGATGTCTAGTGCTTATTCTGGTTCGGGGGTTAGAAAGATATAGCTCTCAGTTCTCAATAGGGTACTATAAGTAGTTGAATGTATTGGTTAGGGAACGGCAAGAAAATCACTCGATAGGTATATTGCTATGCTCCTCATTCGAGGATGAATGATCTTAAGTGGGGGAGGATGTAAGGCCCCGTAAAATATTGCTTAAAAACCTGAAATTTCGTGATGCCAAGTTAGATTAATGTGCTGTAATAGTAGAAATATTTTGCAGAAAAAATGCATTTCTACGGCCATAGAACCACTCTACGAACCGTATAATGGCCGCAGAGTGAAGCAGCCTTTTGGCCAAATTTGAGGTCAGTTTTGCGGCCAATTATGCGACCGCAAAGCCATTTCGCTGACCGCACTTTGGCCGCACAATCGTTCTTGACTTTTGTAGTAGAACAAGTCTACGGACCGCATAATGGTCGTTGACCGAGGCAGAAAATTTAGGGTCCTGAGGGCCACTTTTGCGGTCCTTTCGCGGACCGCATGATATGTGATCGCAGAACCTGTTCCGGAGCTTCATTTATGGGTTTTTAAAACCCGACCCCATTCCGTTAAAGCACCCCATTAGGCCATTTTGAGCATATTTTTCTGATAGTTTAGAGTGGAGGAAAGGATCCTAGAAAGAGAAAGTGGTCTTCATCAATTGTTCTTCAATTCTTGCTTAACCACCTTGAAGATTAACAAGAGAGGCACCTAGGTCTCCTTCCCACGAAGTAAGCTTTTCTCACCCAAGCTCTTAATTCCAAATTGTAACTATAACGGGCCATTTGAAAGGAAATTCATGTGGATGGGAGTGATTATCTTGGATGCATGTATAATGAAAGAGTGTAGGAGGATCGTGAGCTAAAAATATCAAAGAATGGGGTGTGGGGTGATAGAATCTTTCACAAAAAGGTCTTAAAAACATAATGCACACCTAGAGCTTGATATTGTGCTCAAATGATCTAGAATCTTGATCATCCTTCTAATTTTTGGTTGAACTTGTAAAGTTCATAAAATAGATTGAAGTTACTAAGAGTTCCGGAATTATTAAGAATTTAGGGAAAGCTCAATTGAGGTATGTATGGCTAAAACCCCCTCTTCTGAGAAATTGAACCCACTTGGTGTCCATGCAATTGGTGTAAGTTCCAAAATTGATCGATGTAGTGATTGCTATTTCAAATGTACTTGTGATGCAAGAATATATGTGCAATATGTATCTCAATGCTCTAATTATGCTATCTTTTCAATTGAGAATGTGTTAAGGATATGGAAATATGTGCTAAAATGCCTAGACTTCAAGTCGAGTTTGAATAAAGATTGTTATGCCGAAGTATGTGAAATCCTCTATATGCCTACGACTTATAATTGCTCTCGTGTGTACCTATTATCTTGAATTGACAGGCTTGATATTGAAAGTGGTAATAATGTGAAATGTGGGGAAAAGAACTTGGATTATGAAATGCGGCCATGTGCCAAGTATGATGTAACAATTGTGGCCTCAAGTGTTGATGAATTGATATACGTAAAATAAATTTGAAATGAGATTATTGATGAAAAATAGCAATGTCATGGGTGAGACGGCCTAGCCAATTGGGCCGTTATCGGACTCGATGTCACACACATAGTGGTACTGTGCTGGATATTGAAATTGGAACTTAAGAATGAAATTGTGATTATGGTAAATGTCTCAAATTAGACGACATAGCCGATCGGGTCATGATCGGACTCCGCGTAGGAAAGTGGTGGTATTGTGGATGATGGTGTAACAGTATTAAAATGTCTCAACCTAAAGCTATGGAAATTACTTGAAAGCTATATGATCCTTAATTTGATGTTGTGGTGTTGTTTATGGTTTTCGTTGATCTTTATGATTACTTCCTTATTGTATTATTGTTCATTATAATGAGATGGTGTTTAGTTCTACATACTAGTACCATTCAATGGTACTAACGTCCTTTTTGTCGGGGGCGCTGCGTCTTAAATGGATACAGGTGGTTCCATAGCAGGCAGTACTGGCCAGCGTTAGCAGTACATCATCCCCTTTCCTGCAGCCTTGGTGAGCCCCATTTCATTTCGGGGTGATGCATCATGTTTTCCCATGTTTTTAGGTATTGCCGGAGCTTTGTTGCCGGTGTTGTCATAACTCTCTTTTGTATCATTAGAGGCTCCGGAGACATTATGTGGGTTGTATACGGGTATTGGAAAGGTCAACAAGTTATATTGTGTTTTAGACTCATGTTCCACTAAATAATAAGGTGTATGTATTTTGGAAACTTATGAGTGATGTAACTAATGAAATGGCTTAGTACTGTGCATATATATGATCTCCTATTGTCTAATTAATGAAAGCATGTCTTCTCTTGATCGTAAGTAAGTTGGGTAGAAAGTGTCTAACAAGCTTGGTAGGACGGGTTCACTCGGTTTAGCACCTGTCGCGCCTCTCGAGGTTGGGGTGTGACGGCAATACCCTCGACACTACACTAGGCATTGAAGTTCCCCACACTAGGAGGAATCAAGATACTTTAAGCAGAGCAGATAGCTACAAAAGAAATGTTCGTTGTCGTTGAGGTGACCCCGGTGTTTGCACTCTCGACATCGAAAATTTCGGAGTAGGAAACTAAATAGCAATCACCGACTCCATCCTCGACCAAACCACAGAAGAAAGAGACGGGTGAGGATAATGATTACGGAGTTCCTATATCATTCATAGCCCTTGATTATTCCAATACCACCAATTTGATGGTCGAGGAGTTGGAACAAGTCGTATTAATCGAGACATGTCCGATCGGAAGGTATACTTGGGCACGAGGTTGACTCCCGAGCTCAGGAAAAAACTCATTAAATCTCTTAAAGCTAATGTTGATTGTTTTCCCTGGTCCAATTTAGATATGATAGGGATCCTGCTAGAAGTAACCACTCGTAAGCTATGCTTTGACTCAAAATTCCACCAGGTTAAATAGAAAAGGAGACCTCAGTCCGAAGTCAAGCATGCATTCATGAAAGATGAGGTATCCAAACTCCTTAAAATAGGGTCCATTCAGAAAGTTAAGTGCACATATTGGTTATCTAATGTAGTGGTAGTACCTAAAAAGGGAAATAATTTAAGAATGTGTGTAGATTACAAAGACTTGAGCAAGGCCTTCCCCAAGGACTCTTTTCCTTTGCCTAACATCGATCGAATGATCGATGCAACAGCCGGGCATGAGATACCCAGTTTTCTCAATGCCTACTCTGAGTACAACCAGATCCAGATGGACCCGGGCAATCAAGAAAAAACTTCTTTCATAACTAAGTTCGGCACCTATTGCTATAACATAATATCGTTCGGACTAAAAACGTCGGTGCCACTTATCAGCGCCTAGTAAACTGGATGTTCGAAGAACAAATAGGAAAATCAATGGAGGTTTACATTGACAACATGTTAGTTAAGCCACTGCAAGCAGAGGACCATTTGAAACATTTGTAGGAAACCTTCGATATACTGAAGAAACACAATATGAAGCTAAACCCGGAGAAATGCGCGTTTAGGGTCAGATCCGGAAAGTTCCTTGGATTCATGGTGATTGATCGAGGGATCGAGATTGATCCCTACAAAATCAAGGCTATAGAAGATATCACCGTGGTGGATAATGTTAAGGTCGTATAGAGGCTAACCGGGCGCATAGCCTCCCTCAACCGATTCATATCGTGATCCTCCGATAAAAGCCATCGGTTCTTCTTGTTATTGAAGAAAAAGAATAACTTTTCATGGACCCCGGAGTGCCAACAGGCTTTGGAAGAACTCAAATGGTACTTTTCGAGTCCACCCTTGCTCCATATCCCGAAAACACACGAACAACTGTACCTATACTTGGCGGTATCCGAGATAGCAGTAAGCGGAGTCTTAGTCCGGGAGGAGGAACGTACACAATTTCCTGTCTATTATGTTAGTAGAACCCTAGGTGACGCCGAAACAAGGTACCCTCACCTAGAAAAATTGGCACTAGCCTTGCTAAGCACCTCAAGAAAGTTGAAGCCATACTTTAATGTCACCCCATATGCATTGTAACTTCTTTCCCGTTAATAAACCTAATGAATAAGCCCGAGCTCTCGGGTCGGTTGGCCAAATTGGCCATGGAAATTAGAGGCTACGATAACGAATATCGTACCCAGACTGCAATCAAGTACCAAATTTTGGCGGACTTTGTGGACAATTTCACGCCGGCCTAAATACCCGAAGTCGAAAAGGAATTACTGATGATCTTGTGGACTTCCTGGGGAATCTGGGCCCTCTTTACGGACGTGACCTCGAACACAAAGGGGTCCGGACTCGGCATCGTACAAAAACCTATCACGCGCCAAACCTAGGGGGGCGAGACCGGCACCAGGTGCCTTACCGAGCCTTGTATACCAACTTGCGAGTAAGGGACTATGAACATATAATGTCATACTTTGGCCATGGGCCACATTGCCAGACAATTTGCGATGCAAAATATAAAACTTAATGGAGGCTAACGCTGACTAAACATAAATATAAAGCTGGGTCGACAAGGCCGTCATAACTACTACAGTTGACAAACCAACAAAATATACATACAAGGCCTACAAGCCCAATATACTGCATTAACTGACAGGATATGTCTACAAGCCTCTACTGATGGATGTACTATAATTGGAATAGGGCCCCGACCTACCCATAACCTATATACATATATACACAAGATGTACAAAACTCTAGACCGGATAACTCTGAAGGATGTGGAGCTTACCAATAAAGCTGACATCAGGCAACACCTACTGAGGAGGTCTACCCGTCAGTTTGTCTGAACCTGCACGCATGAAATTCAACGTTCCCGGAAAAAGGGATGTCAGTACGAAATAATGTACCGAGTATGCAAGGCAATAAAATAACTGAAAGATGAAACTGAACTGATAATATAATAACTGAAAGTAAATGGGAGTCAAAGATTATCTGGAGATATACTTACCTGCTGATACTGACTCAACTCTCTCAATATAGTAAATAAAATAGATGCCCGGCCTTATAAGGATCGGAACATGTAACTGCTCTGCCGTAGTAGGGTCGCTCACAGGTGCTCGGCCATACTAGGCTCTGTGTCCCAGCCATGCTGGGCTCGCTCATAGGCGCTCGGCCACAGTAGGCTCAGTATATAACTTACCATCTGATCAGAGGTTGCCCAATAGGGGCATGCCCACCGATTATAGTTCGATGGTGGTGAAAATACTGTAATACTGTATATATATAGACCCTCCGCTCTCTTGAGTGGAAGAAGACAATACTCAATTGAATATGAAGTCCCGATAAGGGAAAATACTATAACTTATGAGACTAGGATAATGTATATAAATTCGGGAGTATGAACTTCTCTTTATGCCTCGTTATCAAACACATATAATTACGAGATCATGCCGAAATGAAGGAAGGTCTTAACCTTAACATACCTGGAGTTGGGAAAAATTCCATATGATATTCTTGGGAAAGATTGCACCGTTCTCCCTTAGAATCGCAAAGCCCACGTTGCTACAATATTAAGTAGTCTTCATATGAAATGCTCGAAGCAATAACGTTGCTTATTGCAAAATCATCTTTGATGAAACTCTTTCTTAAGAGATGTAACGTTGCTATGCAAAGAAATGTTTTCTCAAACTCTTTTCCTTAGAAATTGATTTTGAACTTAGGAATATTACCTTTATCCTTTAGGTTGGCCCCATATTTAAAGCTTGGTGTCACATAACCTTTTCAAGTGTGCCACCTTAAAATCTGTTTTAAGAGTCATAAAATGGGAAAGGGAGGTGCTGCCACGTTGGGGAGGGGTTAAGTCTTTTCCCAATTCTTTAATTAATCACCCAACAACTCCTTAACTAGGTAATCTCCAATTACCCATAAAATTATGAATTATCTCAACTTACTCAACATACCACTCACTTTTAACATACCTTATACTCCTTTCTATGATCGTCATGTAGTACCTTGTATGGCACTAATCCATAAATGTCGGGTACTATAGCTCGGATAGTATTTTATCCCAAATCAACAATCTTCAATGAAACTCATTTTCTTTGATTCGTTTACCCTTTAACCTTCACGGTATTTTACTTATCGCCTATTATAAATAGCATAAATGCTTATAACCTCAAGATAATCTCATCCTCGAGTCTACATGGATCATCTAAAGACAAAACTTTAACGTGTAACCTTGTAACTGAGGTAGCGGAGGCCTAGGTGGCCGTTTGAAGTACTGGGGCCTATAACTGCCCTGATACTGCTCCGGAGACCTGGCAAATCTCATCCTCTTACGCTGTCGTGACTTAGTCCTCTCTGTACCCTGTTGCCGATGTCTACTCCTTTCTATATTCTGGGCGAATTCCTGAATCCGGGAGATGTCCATACTATCCTGCAATGCAGCGGTGGCACATGCCTCGTTCAACTCTAGGGCCAACCCTGCTATAAACCTTTGAATCCTGTCCCGCATAGTAGCAACTATGGATGGTGCTTATCTGGCCAATGAGTCAATACAGAGACTATACTCTCGAACACTCATATTGCCCTGCTTGAGGGCTAGAAACTGATCGACTCGAGCCTGTTGGATCTCCCACGGTAATTACTGGTCGAGGAAGGCATCCGAAAAATTCTCCCAAATAGCTGGAGATGCATTACGTCCCCTGGACCTCTCCCACACCTCTTACCAAAGGATGGCTATATCTCGGAATCAAAAAGCTGCTAGCTCAACTGCCTCTTTCTTTGTGGCATGCATAACCCGAAAGATCCTGTGTAGCTGATCTATGAAATCCTGCAGGTCCTCCCTCTGATCTGTCCCCGTGAACTCTAGGGGACTCAAAGCAATAAACTCTCGGACCCTTAAACTCCCAGACCCCTCAGAAGATCCTGTACTAGCGGATGCCCTAGCCTGTTGCTGGGTAGCTACCAACTGTGTCAACAAATGCACCGTACTCCTCAAGTCCCGATCTAATAGAAGCGGGAGGGGAATTGGATGTGCGGTCTCCATAGAAATCTCCTTAAGTGGTGGAAGAGCCGGTAATGGCTGAGTAAAGGTCTCTCGCTGGGCCCCATCTACTGGGGGTACCCTACTAGTCCCTTCACCTACTGTTGTAACTCTCCTCTGGCTAGCCGTAGTCTTCCTAGTCACCGTCATTTGTGCATGCAAATGCCAACACATAAGTTTAACTCAAATTTCCTATAACTCAGTTCTATAGCATGATTTAGATTTGAAAGAAGGGTAACCAACTCTTAAATGCCCTTTAGTCCCCTGCTTATATAATGTGGTGCACAAGACATCTATAAACAAGACCCTATTAAACACGTCCTGTAGACTCCCTAGGACAGAACTGCTCTGATACCACTTTTGTCATGCCCCGAACCTGTGGGGGCGAGACCGGCACCCGGTGCCTCACCTATCCTTGCCTACCAACTTGAGACTAGGGGACTTTGAAAACATAATGTCATACTTTGTCCATGGTCCACATTGCAAGACGATTTGCGAAGCAAAATATAAAACTGAGCGGAAGCTAACGCTGACAAAACATCAATATAAAGTTGGGCCAACAAGGCCGTCATAACTACAACAGCTGACAAACCAACAAAATATACATACAAGGCCTACAAGCCCAACATACTGCACTAACTGACAGGATATGGCTATAAGCCTCTACTGATGGATGTACTGTAATCTGAACAGGTCCCCGACCTACCCATAACCTATATACATATATACACAAGATGTACACAAAACTCTAGACCAGGCAACTCCGAAGGATGTGGAGCTTACCGATAAAGCTGACATCGGGCAACACCTACTGAGGAGGTCTACCCGTCAGTATGTTTGAACCGGCACGCATGAAATGCAGCGTTCCCAGAAAAAGGGACATTAGTACCAAATAATGTACCGAGTATGCAAGGCAATAAAATAACTGAAAGTTGCAACTGAACTGATAATATAATAACTGAAAGTAACTGGGAGTCAAAGATGATCTAGAGATATACTTACCTGTTGATACTGACTCAACTCTCTCTATATAGTAAATAAAATAGATATCAGTCCCTATAAGGCTCGGAACATGTATCTGCTCCACCGTAGCAGGCTCGCTCATAGGTGTTTGGCCATACTAGGCTCTGTGTCTTGGCCATGCTTGGCCATGCTGGGCTCGCTCATAGGCGCTCGACCATAGTTGGCTCGGTACATAACTTACCATTTGATCAGAGGTTGCCCAATAGGGGCATACACATCAATTATAGCTCGATGGAGGTGAAAATACTGTAATACTATATATATAGATAGACCCTCCGCTCTCTTGACTAGAGAAGACAATACTCAATTGAATATGAAGTCCTGATAAGGGAGAATACTATAAATTATGAGACTAGGATAATGTATATAAATTCGGGAGTATGAACTTCTCTTTATGCCTCGTTATCAAACACATATAATTACGAGATCATTCCAAAATGAAGGAAGGGCTTATCCTTAACATACCTGGAGTAGGAAAAAATTTCGTATGATATTCTTGGGAAAGATTGCACCGTACTCCCTTAGAATCGCGGTCCGGTACCGGAGGAAGCTCTCATGGTGGAGTACAGAGACCAAACGGATGAGCAAAAAACATTAGAAGTATGAAGACCTAAGTAATGACTCAGAGGGTCACAGTAATGCCTTACCCGATTAAGCACCTGCTGCACCTCATTGAAATGTCACGGCACATGCACCTCATTCATCTTTGTCTGGTCCTCCTCGGTCACCAGGCATCAAAGGTAGCTCTTCGCTCCCACGGGAGCTGAAATAACCCGGGCATCTTCCGGGACGGTGATGATTATAGACTTCTTACGGTCGAGATCTGTACTTGGGGCGGGTAACTGGTTGATCAACTTTGGGCTCGAATTTAGCCCGCCAGTTAGTGAAGACATATGCTTCCTCGGCACCTCCAGGTTGCCTAACCCGGTGAAGTCTTCCAAAACGGCCGAGTCCACACCCTCGAAAAAGGAACGGAGGAGATCGTCCGCACCATGAGCCCCTTCGTTGGATTGCTCCTTCACCGTTTGGGCCTCCTCGAGCAAAGAATCGATGTACGAGGGTGACCCCAAAATCTCTTACACCGGGCAGAGCGGTGCCAGTGTCCCGAGGGGTGTCAGCCATCGCCTCCACATCGGTCTTCAGAACGTGAGGGAGATCGACCTCTATTGTCTCCCCCTCGGTTGCTGCCTGCTTTTTAGGGGAGGTCGGCTAATGGGCCACCAAAATACCATCCTCCTAGGGCTCATACCTGAGCCGAATGAATGAGTTCGAGTTTGGTGCTCGGGAACCCGAGCCTTTCTTTGGCCTAAAGGCCACTCTCTTTTCTGGCTTCAATGTGGAGCTCAGAGTGCCCGAAGCCTTTCTTTTCTTCTTCTTCTTGTACTTACTGCATCCCCGAGCCGCCCCAAAGCGGAGGGATCAATGGACGAGGGCATGTCCTCGTTTCCTTCTAAGGGCCTAAGATCAATGGTCTTAGGCAAGCCTGCAAAAAGAAAATAAAGGAAATAAGAATATGGTGCTAAAAAGGGAGGGAGATCTTACCGTGAGAACGGGCTTCCCATCGGCCCTTCGGAGTTCGTGCTATGTACGCTCAGAATTAGGCATCTACGAACATATGCTCTCGATCCATTCGTTGAACCGAGGAACGGCATTTGGGACTCGAGCAACAAATGCACCACCACAAGTACTAGTGAGGAAAAAGAAGATAAACATAAAGTCGACGTTTGAAGGAAAGTTGTGCTTACGTGATGTATTCCACCTCTGGGGAATGTCATGAACTCGGAAAGGATCAAGTCTTCGGTATTCACGCAAATGAAGCGTCCTATTAGCCCCCTTCGGAAGATTCAGAGATTGTATAGGCGGAGTAGGTAATTGATGGTGAACTGACGGGATTCGATCTTGTTCGCAAAATATCGGAGGAGGATCACAATCCTCCACGGCGATAGATGAATCTAACCGAGGCACACTTCTTACCTCTTACAAAAGTTTATAATAACCGGGTCCACCGGGCCCAATGTGAAGGGATAAGTGTAAATACTTAGATACCCCTCCACATGGGTAGTAATGTCATCCTCAGGCCTGGGGACTACTATGTCCTTGCCTACCTAGTTGCAGTACTTTCGGACCTCGGGAAGGACGTCTTCGGTGATCAAGCATATATATCTTGATGTCACCTTACCCCGGCCCTACACCGATGAGGACTTTTCAACCTTGAAGTCGTCAGCAACTGAACAACCACCGGGGATGAACATTTTCAAGGAATGTTCGGGAGCAGGTTCGTTGGTAGCTATATCAGGAGCGGACCTCTCGGGGACGACCACATCGAGAGTGATTTCCTCGATTTCAGCGGTCGGTTGTGAAGAAGAATAAGCGACTTGGTGCGGAACAGATTTGAAAGTTTTAGCCATTGTTATATGGAAACAGCTTGAAAAATGTGAAGAAAGGTTGAAAAATGAAAAGTCAAGTGCGCTAGTATGAGTGAAAATTAGGTAAAAACTCGCAACTTACTGACGACTCTTGAAGAATGGAGGTAAAATTATGAAAGTTTGAAGAAGGTTAGTGATAACTTGAATACTCGAAGGTAGAAGCTTAGTCAAAAGATAAAAAATGAACGAAGAAGGAAGGTATTTATAGATATCTCGCATCGTTTCGCATTCAGGGAGGACCTACCAATGGCTGACGTGTGTTTGAAGTCATAACGACACGACTGAGGGGATGTTTCGGGTTCATTGTAATTTCTGTCATGGTGTATTGAAGAAGCAATCGAAGTGCACATGTCATTTTTTGTCATTTCGGTAAACTTACTCTCCGAGAAATAAGGGGACTATCTGAATACGAGTGAAATTGAGCTCGTTAGACACCTCTATTTTTAATGAAGTAAATGGAGCAAAGACCTGACCATAAGGAATCGAAATCAAGATAAGGAGCCCCTCGAGTTGGGGTCCGGGCAAAGCATAAGCCCTTTGAAGAATCGGCATCACATCTCCCAGGTCCGATTCGAATCCCAAAACCTCAGAGAGCTTTACCAGACAATCGAGCATGACTAACAAAGGGCCATGATATCCGTGCCCAACAGGATGTCACGGCGTAAATCTCGACTCGTGCCAGCAATGGATCAATGATTAGCGAGGAGAAGGACTTTTACCTTTTACTAGAATTGCACTTAGGGCAAAATTCTCCTACTATATGAAGGGGAGTCTAACGATTCATTAGAAAACTTTTTGTAACACGTATATCAGGGCAATATACTGTTATTTTTTTCTATTCTTACTTTTGTTCATCAAGTTCTTCATTATTGCGAGCCTGGGACCGAGGGCAGGCATTTAATTAAGCTATTACAGAGTTCGAGATCATTCCCATTATTTGTTTGGCAATTTATTACGTCTTTTATTAATTTAATCTGGCGTTATTAATTGTTTGTATTGAATTAGTCCGCATATCCTTAAAACCACTTATAAATTCAATTGTAATCCATTTTATATGGTAAACAAGCATGTGAAATTCATCTATATATACTTTTACAGTACTTTCATTTCAGCTTAGTTTACCTGGTACTTTAGATCTAAAAAAATTACTACTTTCACTTATAGAAATAACTCATGCCCATTAACCATGTCCTGGATATGTTTTCGGACAGAATCTTTCGAATTCAATTAAGAAAATTGTTTACCGTGAAAATGGTAATAATAATTAAATTTGATTATGGGACTCTAAAAATACGTGATCTATTTTATGCTAGTTGTTAAGCAGTTGATGCTATGTGTGAGACTTAGAAACGAGATAAGAGTTAGGAATAAGGTGATAACCAAACCGATTGGTTAACAATCGAGGTCTCGAGCTTGTCGATTCGGGGGCCTCGAGGTCAATTCCGGTGCTCGGCTGGGAGCTATCGAAGGCAGTTAAAGAGCGACTAACATTTATAATAAAATCAACGAAGGCTCTTTATGGACAATGATAAACAATAAATGATGAACAATAACGAAGATAATAAATGGAAGAAATAATATCAAGAGAATGTGTTAGAGAGCAGAGAGAATATTCTTATGTATTTAGTATGGAACAACAGATCCCTAAAATATGGCAAGGACCCCCTTTATATAGGAAGGGGGAATCCCAACATAGTACAAACTCATTTATTAGAAAGATATGGGGATGGGACAGCTAGTTGACGTCCTGACGTGGGCTTAGACTAGCCTGACAGACTTTACTGGCTCTATCTGCACCGCATGGGAACTCCCCTGTCCGTTGGTCTGCATTTCCTCGAGGTCGAGCGTCGACAGCCTCGAGGGTAAACCTCGACCCCAGTCTCGGGCCTTGTAAAGTATGTCTACGGGGCATCATAACGACAAGAAATTGGACCCTCCGATTTTACCATGCACAGATCGTCTCCGCATTTCTAAGAGTGAAAGTGATAAGAAACGGCCTTGAATTCTTGCCCCTCTGATACTTTTGTAACGATAGCAGTCACAAGGGGTCAAAAGACGACGCACACACAACCCTTGAAGGCCTTCGCATTGGTTATGGCAGTTAGTTATCCCTTGGCCTCCTTCAACGCGCACGCGGGGCTTCTATAAATACTCCCCTTATCGTTCTTTACAACTCACTGCATTACCAAACCCCAAAAAAGTTTCCTTCTGCCTTTACTTTTGTTCTTTCTTAGGAACGCAACTTCCCTTTCTCTCCCGGAATTTTTTAGGAATGGCGAAAACTTGTGCCTCTGCTTCTCAGGAGAATGTGACCTCATCCTCTTCACTTCTATCTCAAGGCGAAGCGGCAATGCCTCCTCGCGCTGAGGAATGCGTTCCAGGATTTTTTGCGATGGCTTTCGATTTTAAGGTCTAGAGGACTTCTTTGATGTTAGGGCATCGTAAGCCTGTATCTCAGTATATTAGCTCGATAACAGACGTCGGAAGAGTGAGAACCAATTGTCGCTGGGGGAACACGGTGCTTGTGTAGATCCCTACTTGGGAGGAGGATATAACGACATACAAAGCCAATTTTCTTAGTGTGTATACTTACCCGTTTACCCTAGGGCGGGTGGGGCCATCCTCGCCCCCGATCGATCCCGTGATTCTTGATTTCTGCCAACGGTATCAAGTGACCCTCGGTCAAATTCATCCTTCATTCTGGCGTGTTGTTTATATGATCAGGTACTATGTGAACATGATTGAGGAGATGCCCTTCACCCTCGATCATCTAATCAGGATGTACATCCCTTATCTCTTCCGTGGGGGTTTAGTCAAGCTCCGCTGCCGAGCCCTGTGAGCCCTCTTTGCTTATACCGAGGAGCTTAGGAATGGGGGATGGATAATCTGCTTTGTCCGAGTAAGGACTTCTGACCTGATCCCGGCGAAAAGGATGTCGTTCCCCGAGAGGTGGAATATGGAACGTAAGTAGACACGTTGTCTAGCATTCCCTGGCTTTTCTTTGACTACGTTCTTCCGGGCACATAATTTCTCTTGCTAATGCAGCTGCAGCAATTTATCCCGGCGCATTCACGGACCTCCCAGGTTGGGTCGGTCGCCTGGACTCGATTTGCCCGTATGCTGAGCGAGTATGGCATAATTTGTCCCAAGCTCGGTGGGAAGCTAAGGATCATGGTGAGCCTTTACCCCTGTTTTAGTCACACTTTTCGAACTAAATCGCTACTGGCAGCGCTCTCGTTCCCTGTGCTTACCTCTTGCATTTATGTAGGTCTGGGGGAAGTCCCTTGATGAAGGGAGCATTGCCTGGTGGGGAGGATGATTTGGTACCCGATGAAGGGAAGAAAAGACAGAGGGATCCGTCGACTGGACCTTCGAAATCCAAGAAAATTAAGGCGGAAAAAACTAAGGCCGACCTGGCAGCCCTAACTCCGGAAACAGCGGGAAATCCTCGAGTTGAAGGTGAGGGGCAAAATAGCTTCTCGACAGAGCCTGAGGAAGGGATAAACCTGGATGATCCTTGGGCCGTAGAGATGGTGGCTTCCGAGCCGGGGTATGACGTTGTCGTGGTCCAACTTCGGAGTGGAGAGACAACTGAGGGAGTATCGGGTGCTATCCCCGAGCTGGCCGGTGGCAAGACTTCCCCTCGGGCTGGGATGCCTTCGGTAGGTGGTTCGGAGGAGCCTAGTTCTGGGGCCTTGAATGGTCAAGGGATGGTCCTGATTGACCCTGCTAGTGTCGTGGTCGTGATCGACTCCCCTCAGGGAACGACCCTACCCGAGATGCGCTCGAAAGGCTTCCAACCGTTCCCGAGGGAATCCCTAAGATCGACACTTCACTCGTCTTTGGTGAGATGAGCAGGCTTTGCGAGCAGGTAATTTTTGCGAATCTTATCTGTCGCTCTGGCCTTTGTCATCCTAACTTGTCTTTTTTCGTGGCTTCAGGACAAGGTGATTTACACTTAGACTTTCGCCCGGTATCACGATGAGGTGACCCGTCATGAGCGCGAGAAGGCTCACCTTACTGAACAAGTTACCTAGTCCCTGTTTGCCATTACCTGAATGTTTGCCAGATCCCAGTGCTTTAACATCTTGGATCTGATTCGTGCAGTTTGAAAAGGAAGGTGCCTGCTGAGGGAGGAGCTCCGGGCCAGAGACTCCAAAGTCTCCGAACTCAAACGGCATGTAAGGGAGTAACCTTTGAGAGGGATGCCCTCCAGGAAAAGGTGGCCTTAGTTGGGCATCAGCTTAGGGACGCGAGGGAGGATAGTGAGAAGAATAGAGGTCTCCATTTTGAGTTAGTAGCTGCATTATCCGGGATCAAGATTGAAGTCGAGGTGCTTATATCTTTGCATAGAGAGGATGCCATTGCGACAAGCGCTCAAGTTGGGAGGGAGCCTGAGGAGGTCGAACCAAAATTGACTCGAGCTGTGGAGCGTGCCCAATTGGGATCTCGAAGGCAGACTCTTGGGGATATACTTGCTGGAGATATCATCTTGTCTGCTGATACGCTCAAATTACACTTTTATAATTTGTGTAAGGCGGTCGATGTCAAATATTATAACCCAACAAGGTTGGGGTCGAATCCCACAGTGAATAGGTGTGAAAAGGTTACTAGAATAGTGTGTTGCCCGACTAAAGTCGTAATTCTATCCAGTTAATGGTAACAAGAGTGAGGATTAATAGTGGCAAGAGTATGAATTGAGTTTGTTTTGAAGAAATAACTAATTGGAATATTGAAGACGTATTTAATAGGATTAAAGAAACCAAGGTTGTGTCCCCTCTAATGAAATGTAATGCTATCGGTGTTAATATGATATATTTCTAATGGTCGGTCCTTTTGATATGAAAATGATGCCTAGGCGACTACCCAATATTTCCCAATAGTTGGATAGTATTTCCTCTTTATAATTTTCCTAAATGTAAAAGAGTTGCAATTAATAACAATCAATATATGCCAAATAAAACCCACTTATCCCTAAGCGATTTTATTAAACAAGGTTTAAAGCCTTGAGTCTTTGATATTTACTTCTACCAAACTCTAACCCACTTTCCCAAGCAAAGTAGAATGTAATGGCACTTGTTAATGTTTGCAACCACCAACAATAAATGAAGCACGAGAAATAAATAAATATCAACCCACCATTATATATATATTCAATGTTAAACACCCATTAACATAACACCCATTAACATAACACCCATTTAGGGTCCACAACCTTAGTATTTAAAGTTAGCTACTCATGCTACAATACAAAATCCAAAGAGTATTTATTGTCATAAAAGCTTACAAAGTAGAGAATCTTCACCCAAAAGATTCCAAAAGTGAGGAGTATTAATGTCTTGGAATGTAGTGCAAAGACTAGACAAGATGAGCCCACAAAGACATCATAAAACTATTTATAGTGGACTCAAAATCGGGACAGAAAACGGACAAAAATGCCCTTTCAGGTCTGATATGCGACCGCATTCTTGTCGCAGAGCACGTATGCGGTCCGCATCTTGAACATCCTCATCGCAGACTAGAACCCTAGTTTACAGGTCTTTTTCGCATTCCAATTATGCGGATCGCATTTTGCATCGCATTTTCGTCTTTCAGTGACCTTCATGGTTGGCTTGCGGTTCACTCTGCGGCTCGCATGTTGATTCTGCGGTCGCATAATGGACCGCATTCTTGACATGAAATTTAGCCCAGATCTCTGCTTTTGTCTGCGATTTGACGTGCATTCTGCGGCTCGCATGTCTGATCTGCGATCGCATAGTGTGTCGCAGACCAGCTTTTTTGCTACATTTTGCTCTTTTCTTGTTTTTTTTTCTTCCATTTCCATGTTCTTGGGTTTTCAGTCCTTATGTACTGTAGAAACAACAAAACTGCATAAGTAACGGAGATAATTGCATTAAAACAAGCTAAAATCTAAGCAATTAGTATTGAAATGTGCCGAAATTCTCCGGCACATCACAGATGCAGTTATAACAGCAGCTATAAACTTCAGCTGCAACTCCCAATTTCCTAGCTTTCCATCAACCATCCGAAATCACCCCGAGGCCCCAGGGACCTCAACCAACAGCACAAACAAGTCATATACCACTACCCAAACTTATACCAATCTCCAAAACACCTCAAACAACGTCGAAACACCAAATCATCATCGAATTCAAGCTTAAGAATTCCAAAAACTTCCGAATTATGCTTTCGATCAAAAAGTCTATAAAACCTCGTCCGAATGACTTGAAATTTTGCAAACATGTCACATTCAACACTACGGAGCTACTCCAACTTCTAGAATTCCATTCCGACTCTTAGATCAAAATCTCACTATCGAACCGGAAACTTAAAAAATTCAACTTTCGGCATTTCAAGCCTAAATGAGCTACATACCTCCAAAACACTATCCGAACACGCTCCTAAACCTAAAATCACCCAACGGAGCTAACGGAACCAAGGGAATTCCATTCCGAGGCCATCCTCACAATGTTCCGACTACGGTCCAAATTTTTAAAACTTAAACTCTCATTTAGGTACTAAGTGTCCCCTAAACTCTCCGAAACTCCAAATAAATCCTCCCAGCAACTCGCAAAAGCAGAAACAAACACGGGGAATGCAGTTAATAGGGGATCAGGGCATAAATTCTTAAAATGACCGGCCGGGTCGTTACAATACAGTACCGAGTGGTTGTGAGGTTATTATTATTACCTGGAGATGCATCTTCTCCATAAGGCTTGATTGGCCTTCCTCAGTACTGATTGATTGCTGTCAGAGATGTATATAATTCAGGATGAATCTTCCCTAGGCCGTATGAGCCATATACAATACTGACTGGACGAGGATTTGAAAGTGTGAGCACTTGAGATATTCAGCATGGTGCATCACATACAGCATATGCATTGGCATGTAGATGTAGTAGAGTTTTATTCTTTACCTTGTTCGTATCTGCTCTATTTTACTGTTTCACCTGCCTATTAAATTGAAAACATGCCTACGTTTCTGCACATTCATTTCTATTATTTCTACTGCGGTTGAGTTCGTCACTACCTTTCAGTCCACAGTTTGGACTCGTTACTTACTGAGTTAGTGTACTCACGTTACCCCCTGCACCTTGTATGCAGATTCAGGCACTTTTGGTCCCAGTGGCAGTCGGTGATCGAGGCTTCAGGCTTTAGGAGACTATCGAGGTATCTGCACGGCATTCGCAGGTTTGACTCTCCTTCTTTATATCCAGATGTATTTCAGTTTGTTCCTTTAAACATTGTAATAGACTATGTTCTCCTCTATGCGCTCGTGCACTCAGTGACACCCCGGTCTTGGGTAGTTGTATCATAATTTGGATTTTATTATGTTTTCAAATATGTTCCTTAATGAATTATCGCTTCTGTATTTATTATTTTAAATAATTTTTGCGGTGTTGGATTATTGAGTTGAGGATGGCCTAGTTCCACGATTGGCGCCATCACTACTGGTCGAGTTTTGGGTTGTGACAAATTGGTATCAGAGCCTAGGTTACATAGGTCTCACGAGTCGTGAGCGGGTTTAGTAGATTATTGCCGATTGGTACAGAGACGTCTGTACTTATCTTCGAGAGGCTGCAGAACATTTAGGAAAAACTTCACATTCTTGAATTCTTGTCGTGTGTATCTGTTGATTTTGGTAACTAAACTTCTGTTATTCTATTCTCCCACAGATGGTGAGGACACATGTTACCGGGCAAGACGGACAGCCACCAATACCACCAGTTGGGGCCGCTAGAGGTCGAGGTCGCGGTAAAGGTCGTGGTAGGGGCAAAGGTGCAACCCACACAATAGCTAAGGCGGCACCTGCAGATCCACCAGTTGCCCCAGTTCAGGATCAAATTCCGATTGTAGATGCACTAGCGGGACCAGCTCAGGCACCAGCCGTGCCTATTGTTATCCCGGGCCTTCAAGAGGCCCTAGCTAAGATTTTGACCGTGTGCACCAGTCTTGCTCAGGCGGTCTCTGTTTCGGCTGCAATAACTACTTGTCAGGCCGGGGGAGGCGCTTAGACTCCCGCCGCCTGCACACCTGAGCAGGTGGTACAGGGAGTTCAGCCACCGGGAGCACCACCAGCCCAGCCAATTGCAGGTGCTCAGGACTATATGGTTTCTGTCATGCCAGATGATGAGCAGCGTAGATTGGAGAGGTTTGATAGACTTCAGCTTCCGACTTTTAGTAGTGCAGAGGGCGAGGATGCCCAGGGTTTCTTGAATAAGTGTCAAAGGATTCTCTGTACAATAGGTATTTTGGAGACCAGTGGGGTCTATTTCACTACTTTTCAGTTCTCTAGAGCTGTCTTCACTTAGTGGGAGGCTTATGAGAGGCGTAGGCTGGTTGGTGCAGTGCCCCTTACATGGCAAGAGTTCTCTATTATCTTCCCGGAGAAGTATGTGCTGGAGTATCCCAGGGAGGAGCTGCGTAGACAGTTTGAGCAGCTGCGTCAGGACGACATGACTGTGATGCAGTACGAGATAAGATTTTTTGAGTTAGCCCGTCATGCTGTTTGGTTGGTTCCCACAGACAGGGAGAGGATCAGGAGGTTCGTGGATGGCCTCGCATGTCAGCTATGGATTCTTATGACCAGAGAAAGGGTGTCTGGTGCTTCTTTTGAGGAGGTGGTTTACATTGCTCAGGAGAGAGTCGGTTCGCCGCCAGGAGCGAGTTGAGAGGGAGGCCAAGAGGCCTCGGGGATCTGGTAGTTTTAGTGGTGTTCCTTCTGGAGGTCAGTTTCACCACGGCAGGGGTCGTCCCTACAGGAATGCTTATATGGCTTGTCCAGTTCACCGTGGTGCATCATGGGCCATGGTTCTCACACTTCTCAACAAGGTCACTCATCTCTCAGTGCCCTTCCAGCTCAGAGTTTGTCTCATGCACCATCAGCTCAGGGTTCATCTATTCCTGGTCCTTCTAGCGGTCATCCCGGTGCTCGGGGCTCCCTTGTCCCCGCCTTTTAGGAGGTTCATCTCAGTAGAGGAGTTAGTCTTCGACTTCAGCACCAGTCACCTCACCGCCCGCCCAGCGAGCTCGGGGTGGGGCTCAGTTAGCTAGGGGTCGCCCTAGAGGGGGGGGGGGGCGATCAGGTGGCGGTCAGGCCCGTTTCTATGAACTCCCTGCAAAACCCGATGCTATTGCTTCTGATGCTATGATCACAAGTATCATCTAAGTTTGCCACAGGGATGCCTCTATATTATTTGATCCTAGTTGCACTTTTTCATACGTGTCGTCGTATTTTGCTCATTATTTGGATATGCCCCGCGAGTCTCTTGTTTCATCTGTTCATGTATCTACGTCGGTGGGCGATACTATTATCATGGACCGTGTATAGCGGTCGTGTGTAGTGACTATTGGGGGACTAGAGACTAGAGTGGATCTGTTGATGCTGAATATGATTGACTTTGATGTGATATTGGGCATGGATTGGTTGTCTCTGTGTCATGCTATTCTGGACTGTCACGCTAAGACGGTGACGTTGGCTATGCCGGCATTGCCACGGATTGAGTGGCGAGGTTCATTGGATTATGTCCCTAGTAGAGTGATTTCATTCTTGAAGGCCCAGCGGATGGTTGGGAAGGGTTGTCTTTCTTATTTGGCCTTTTTGAGGGATGTTAGTGCAGAGTCTCCTACTATTGATTCAGTTCTGGTGGTGAGAGATTTTCTGGATGTGTTTCCTACAGACCTGCCGGGCACGCCGCCGGACAGGGATATTGACTTCGGTATTGATTTGGTGCCGGGCACTCAGCCCATTTCTATTCCACCGTATCGTATGACACCGGTGGAATTAAAGGAATTGAAGGAGTAGCTTCAGGAACTCCTTGATAAGGGGTTTATTCGGCCTGGTGTGTCACCTTGGGGTGCACCGGTTCTATTTGTGAAGAAGAAGTATGGCACCATGAGAATGTGCATTGATTACAGGCAATTGAACAAAGTCACAATCAAGAACAAGTATCCCCTACCTCGTATTGATGATTCATTTGACCAGCTTCAGGGAGCGAGGGTGTTCTCCAAGATTGATTTGAGGTCAGGGTATCACCAGTTGAAGATTAGGGACTCCGACATTCTTAAGACAACTTTCAGCACCCGATATGGTCATTATGAGTTCCTTGTGATATCTTTTGGGCTGACCAACGCCCCAGCAGCATTCATGCATTTGATGAACAACATGTTTCGGTCTTATCTCGACTCGTTCGTTATTGTATTCATTGATGATATACAGGTAAAATCTTGTAGCCAGGAGGAGCACGCCGAGCATTTGAGGGTTGTATTGCAGCAGCTGAGGGAGGAAAAGCTTTATGCCAAGTTCTCAAAGTCTGAGTTTTGCTAAAATTGAATTGCACTTCCCTTGTTCTCCAGGTGGGTGCCTGACAGCTGAAGCTTGAAAAGTATTCCCTTGTTCTCCAGGTGGGCTCCTGATTGCTGAACTTGAGATGTATTCCCTTGTTCTCCAGGTGGGCTCCTGACTGCAACAAAATAAAAAAAAACAAAGAAAACTTTCTGCCCCAGCTTGGTAGCTGGGTACACGGGTAAGTGTTAAACTGAATTATCCTACCAACTATTATAAGAATTTGAAAGCTAAGTCCTATTATCCAGGGATGTTCTGACAATTTCTAATAATTATGAACCTAAGTTATATCCCCTAGAGGTATTACCCCCACTACATTTATTGTCTAAAAGGTCTTAAACTACTCCCCATTATCCAGGTGGGTCCTGACAACTTCTAGTTAAAAGATAGTTTTAACCTATGTTATATCTACTGAAGGTACGACTCCTACTATATCTTGTTATCTAAACAAACTTAAAAGCTATGTCCCATTATCCAGGAGGGTCCTGAAAACTCCTAATTGAATCCTATCTTAAACGTGCAAACTTTGAAACCAACTTATACTCCTATTTATGCTAAATTATGCTACTCATGATTGTTTTGAAATTTAAACTAAGTCCCATTTTCCAGGAGGGTCCTGAGAGTTTCTAGTCATACCTGTTTTGGTCCTTGCTTTATCCCTAAGGAGGGTTTCTCCGAAACTAACGAAAACTTTCTGCCCCTGTTTCAATCAAAGAAAAATCTTGTCAGTTTAAAAATGTGGTGGTTGGTTTGTGGCCTTGAACTTTGAGGGTGATTGCGCCTTTTCTTCCCATGATCGCTGATTCCATTTGAAGACCTTGCTTGTTTGGTGACTAACCACTTTCCTCTGTCATCTTTACCATTGAAAATACCTCTTCTCCATTCAGACCCAACACCCTCTATCTGTTGCATTGCTCATGAACTGGCATCTACCCAACCTTTGTGTCTCGCATGAATCCCAAAGCACGTCCATTACCCCCACTCTGTGTATACGTTGTTCTTTATTGACTTAACCACTGGCTTCGGCCTTGAGGTTTGTTGCTCCTTCATTTTGGTTTCAATTCGACGACCTTACTCATTCCTTGACTAACAACTTCCTTTGTAAGCCTTGACCCTGAAAACACCTCTTCTCGTTCAGGCCCACTACCCTTTATCTGTTGCACCGCTCGTACTGACATTTACCGAACTTTTGTGTTTCACCTGGACTCCCAAGCATATTAATTGTTGCCAACTCAGCGCGCATGTTGTTCGTTCCTGATTTGAATCAATGGCCTTGGCCTCGAGATCTATTGCTTCTTCACTTGCCATACTCCAACAATAACTTTTATCTCTGCTTGGAATACCTCGCTTGTCACTGGTTCACCAATCTTTTCACAAAAAATATCTTTGATCTGTTCACCTAGCACCCTCCATCTTGTTTCATTGTTCATGAATTGATATGTACCAAATCCTTGTATTTTACACGAATCCCAAGACATGTCGACTGTTATTAGCTCAATGCGCTTGTTGATTTTTCCTGACTTATGACATTTTGATGTGTTAGCCAGACCCCGTTTTGTGCAATTGGAAAGCTGGTGGCAAATTTTAAAGTCATTTCTTACTTGTTCTGACCAGACATACTCAAGAAGAGGAAGTAAACAAAACAAAAGAACAGAGTAGAGGACAATGAGAAGAGATGATTCCTAACAAGAAAACTACAAAGTAGAAACCTATCGGATGTGGACACCGACTCTGATGACCTTGACATGCACCTGCAGCCTATTCTGTTTAGCAAATCTGATGTTCAGCTCTTGTTGTACCTTTTCGACGTGAAACTGGGTTTCAATGCTCCGCTTGCCCGATCTGAATCACAATCCTTTTTCGACTTGTGGTGCCCGTGGGTTTTCACCATCAAGCCTCTCTCATTTTCGGTCTTTTTCTCAACTCACCATTGCCTTATGGTGCCTGTGAAGGTTTTCACCAATAAGACTCTCTCATTTTTGATTTCTCTCAGCTTTCGTTGCCTTGCGGTACCCGTGAGGGCATTGATCATCAGGGCTCTCTCATTTTTCATTTCCTTCGTTTGGACGGAGTGTTGCCCCTGATATGATTCACCTCTGCTCGCTTGACTTGGCATCTCTCGAAGATTGATCAGAAGGTCTTCCTTTGGACCGTAATNCAAAGGATTTCTTCCACTTCTTCCTCGTAGTCAGACATGTTTTCCTATCAACACCAAGCAAAGCAAGCGAAGAGTGATGGAATAGAATAAGACGTAAAGTAAAGCACACACTAAATAGTAATTTCAAAACCGTATTCCCCGGCAACGGCGCCAAAATTTGATACGCTCAAATTACACTTTTATAATTTGTGTAAGGCGGTCGATGTCAAATATAATAACCCAACAAGGTTGGGGTCGAATCCCACAGGGAATAGGTGTGAAAAGGTTACTAGAATAGTGTGTTGCCCGACTAAAGTCGTAATTCTATCCAGTTAATGGTAACAAGAGTGTGGATTAATAGTGACAAGAGTATGAATTGAGTTTGTTTTGAAGAAATAACTAATTGGAATATTGAAGACGTACTTAATAGGATGAAAGAAACCAAGGTTGTGTCCCCTTTAATGAAATGTAATGCTATCGGTGTTAATATGATATATTTCTAATGGTCGGTCCTTTTGATATGCAAATGATGCCTAGGCGACTACCCAATATTTCCCAATAGTTGGATAGTATTTCCTCTTTATAATTTTCCCAAATGTAAAAGAGTTGCAATTAATAAACATCAATATATGCCAAATAAAACCCACTTATCCCTAAGCGATTTTATTAAACAAGGTTTAAAGCCTTGAGTCTTTGATATTTACTTCTACCAAATTCTAACCCACTTTCCCAAGCAAAGTAGAATGTAATGGCACTTGTTAATGTTTGCAACCACCAACAATAAATGAAGCACGAGAAATAAATAAATATCAACCAACCATTATATATATATTCAATGTTGAACACCCATTGACATAACACCCATTTAGGGTCCACAACCTTAGTATTTAAAGTTAGCTACTCATGCTACAAGACAAAATCCAAAGAGTATTTATTGTCATAAAAGCTTACAAAGTAGAGAATCTTCACCCAAAAGCTTCCAAAAGTGAGGAGTATTGATGTCTTGGAATGTAGTGCAAAGACTAGACAAGCTGAGCCCACAAAGACATCATAAAACTATTTATAGTGGACTCAAAATCGGGACAGAAAACGAACAAAAATGCCTTTCAGGTCTGATATGCGACCGCATTCTTGTCGCAGAGCACGTATGCGGTCCGCATATTGAACATCCTCATCGCAGACTGGAACCCTAGTTTACAGGTCTTCTTCGCATTCCAATTATGCGGATCGCATTTCAGAAATGCGATCGCATTTTGCATCGAATCTTCGTCATTCAGTGACCATCATGGTTGGTTTGCGGTTCACTCTGCGGCTAGCATGTTGATTTTGCGGTCGCATAATGGACCGCATTCTTGACTTGAAATTTAGCCCAAATCTCTGCTTCTATCTGCGATTTGACGTGCATTCTGCTGCTCGCATGTCTGATCTGCGATCGCATAGTGTGTCGCAGACCAGCTTTTTTGCTACATTTTGCTCTTTTCTTGTCTTTTTTTCTTCCATTTCCATGTTTTTGGGTTTTCAGTCCTTATGTACTGTAGAAACAACAAAACTACATAAGTAACGGAGATAATTGCATTAAAACAAGCTAAAATCTAAGCAATTAGTATTGAAATGTGCCGAAATTCTCCGGCACATCACCTTGTGGTAGCGTTGTTAAACAAAGCAATTTCGATAATAAACATGCATGAGTTTGTTAAAGATATGAAATATGTATATGTATTTAAGAAATAGTTTTAGATGAACCAACGACTGTGACGTGGTTCAGGACATTGCAACCTCTCTCGTTATGGTCAAAATTCTGCCCCAGTTTACTAGATTGCTGGTTTTGACGGCTACTTGCGATAATTGGCTGAAATTACTTCGGAATTTTGAGGGTCCTCCTCAAAATTCTGCCCCAGTTTCCAATTGCGGGGGGAAATGAAAATTTTATTGAATTGTGACCGAACCCATAAGGCTGCCTACGTATCCCCTCTTAAACGGGAATCAGGTCAGACGTAGTTCAAATTACAGAATGAGATCATAAATGGTTACACATAGTATCGCTTGACTGCATCTGAGTTGATTGGTTTTGGCCAAACTTCTCCGTCCATTTCTGCAAGTATGAGGGCTCCTCCTGTCAGAACCCGATGAACCATATATGGACCCTTCCAGTTGGGAGAGAACTTCCCTTTGGCTTCATCTTGATGTGGAAAAATCTTCTTTAACACCAGTTGTCCTGGTGTGAACCGTCTTGGTCTGACTCTCTTGTTGAAGGCTCGGGACATTCTGTTCTGATAAATTTGACCATGGCAAACTGCATTCATTCTCTTACCATCTATGAGGGCTAACTGTTCGTAACGGCTCTTCACCTATTCTGCATCATCGACCTCTGCTTCCTGTATGATTCTTAGGGAGGGAATTTCTACCTCGGCGGGAATGACTACTTCTGTACCATAAACCAGCATATAGGGAGTTGCACTAGTTGATGTGCGGACTGTGGTGCGGTACCCTAATAAAGCGAATGATAGCTTCTCATGCCACTGCTTATGCTTTTCTACCATCTTCCTCAGTATCTTCTTGATGTTCTTGTTGGCGGCTTCTACAGCTCCGTTCATCTGAGGCCTGTAAGCTGTGGAATTCTTGTGTTTGATCTTGAAGGTTTCACACATAGCTTTCATCAAATCACTGTTGAGGTTGGAGCCATTGTCAGTAATGATTGATTCTGGAATCCCGAATCGACAAACAATACGGTCGCGGACGAAGTCTGCCACGACTTTCTTAGTCACTGCTCTGTAAGATGCTGACTCAACCCATTTGGTGAAATAATCAATTGCTACTAGGATAAACCTCTGCCCGTTTGATGCGGCAGGTTCAATCGGTCCGATAACATCCATTCCCCAGGCAGCGAACGGCCATGGCGAGCTTGTTGCATTAAGCTCATTTGGAGGCACTTTTATCATGTCTGCATGAATCTGACAGCGATGGCACTTTCGAACATACTGGATGCAGTCCGTCTCCATAGTCATCCAAAAATAACCTGCTCGGAGTATCTTCTTGGCTAAGACAAAACCGTGCATATGCGGACCACAGGTCCCGGCATGAATCTCCTCTAACAGTTTAGATGCTTCCTTCGTGTCAACGCACCTCAGCAAACCCAAATCCGGAGTTCTCCTATACAGGATTCCCCCGCTGTGGAAGAAATTGTTGGACATCTTCGCAGTGTGTGCTACTGCGTAGCATTTGCAAGCTCCGGATATTCCCCTCTGGCTAAGTATCCCTTGATGTCGTGAAACCAAGGCTTTCCGTCTGCTTCTTCCTCGACATGAGCACAGTATGCTGGCTGATCATGAATCTTTACTGGAATAGGATCTATGAAATTCTTATCTGGTGCTGAATCATAGATGATAGGGTAGCCAATGCATCGGCAAACTCATTCTGGACTCTGGGAACATGCCAGAACTCTGTCTTTGTGAACCTCTTCCTCAACTCCTGTACATGATGCAAATACGGGAGTATCTTAGAGGTTGCCCATTCTTCTCGGACCTGATGTATCAGTAAATCCGAATCTCCAATCACTAGCAACTCTTGGACGTTCATGTCAATGGCCATCTTGAGCCCTAAGATGCAAGCTTCGTACTCGGCCATATTGTTGGTGCATGGGAACCTGAGCTTGGCGGATACCGGATAATGCTGGCCGGTTACTGATATTAGGACTGCCCCTATGCCAACTCCTTTGAAATTTGCTTCTCCATCGAAAAACATCCTCCAGCCATCATAGGATTCTGCAATGTCTTCTCCTATAAATGATACCTCCTCATCAGGAAAATACGTCTTCAGAGGCTCGTATTCTCCATCCACAAGGTTCTCAGCGAGGTGATCTACAAAGGTCTGTCCTTTGATTGCTTTCTGAGTCACGTAGACAATGTCGAATTCACTCAGCAGGATCTGCCACTTGGCTAGCTTGCCAGTGGGCATGGGCTTCTGAAAGATGTATTTTAATGGGTCCATTCTTGATATGAGAAACGTGGTGTAAGCACAGAAATAGTGCCTCAACTTCTGGACTACCCAAGTCAGAGCACAACAGGTGCGTNAAACAAACTGAGGAAAACATAGGTAACATTTTTTGATTGCACCAGAATTACTAACCATATCCACACATTTGCCTTCTGCATTTGTCAATTACCCAGCACCATTTGGACAACAGTCTCGGTACCACGAGCGGCCCCTGTAGACTCGGGGGCAAACTTGCCTTTGGTCTCAAACCGATGTGGCATGATGCATTTCAACAGTATTTCTTTATGTTCCATCTGACCCAGTTTCACACAATTTGGGCTCGAAGAGATTTCAAAATCCCTCGACTGTCCTTACATCTTCAACAATGTTTTATTGCTTCATTACTAAACAGACTTTTAAAACCGGGCTGAGAATTATGCGTGCATGTCATGTCACCAGAGCCAGCATGAAAAGAATTGCAAAAGGAGAAAGGAACCAGATAAAATGACTAGAAATGGCAGGAAACAGAGAATTGCATTAGACTGACGGTGAAAGGGTTTAAACAACGAAACAAGCAAACTAGACTAGAGTTACAACCCTTGAACAAACCTAAACAGCACTACACAAGCTACTACGATGAGACAAACAAGACAAAATGAAAGGATAGAAGGGTTTGAGTCACAAGACAATATCCGGATTACAACCCTGAAATAACCCGGACAACAGGAATGACAACAAAATAAACCACCAAAACTCCCAGAGATGGAGCGTCTTCCCAATTACCAAGTACGGCGTCTTAGCCACTTAATTTCACACCAAGATTGCTGGAATTTTCACGAGTCTTCATCACGTTGTTCTGAGCAAACTGCTTCTGGGATTCTTCTGCCGGCTCATTCTCACAATCAATCATACCCACCATATGCGTCTCGTTGTGCACAAGAGATGGATTTTGGCCAGTGTTTGTTGCATATGGATTTTGCACGATGATGTCGCCGCATCAATAAGCTTTTGAATTGCATTCTTCAGATTCCAACATTTCTCTATGTCGTGCCCCAGGGCACCTGAGCAGTATGCACACTGTTGAGAAGGGTCGAACTTCTTTGGAGGAGGGTTTGGCACTTTTATCTGAATCGGCTTCAACATGTCCAATGTCCTTAACCGCTAAAACAGACTGGCGTATGATTCTCCTAACGGAGTGAAGGCTTTCTTCTTTTCGTAACCTCTCATTCTTAAATGCTGGATTGGACCGAAAACCTGATCTAGGGTGTTGTTGGGAAGCTCGCGGGGGTAGATGGGCATTATTTTGAGCTGGGTACTGTGATGTGCGATTTTGGGATTTCTGTGGAGAGAGGTAGCGTCGGGGAGGGCCATCTAATGCACAAGGATAACCACAGGGACGATGTCGAGGCTGGAAGTGTTGATCAGGAAAACCTATTGGATCGTCTTTTCTGTTCCTCTTTCTTCCAACCAAGCTTACTGGTACGTTCTGAATGGCTTCCGAACGACTCACGATTTTGCCTGACTTGATTCCTTCTTCCACTAGCTCCCCCATTTTTAACACATCATTGAAAGGCTTACCCAGGGCCGGGATCAAATGACTGTAGTAGGTGGGTCCCTGGTCCTGCGGGAAGTAATCAACCATCCCGCTTTCCCTCATTGGAGGATTGACTCTTGCCGCCTGCTCTCTCCACCGGAAACCATACTCTCTGAAGCTTTCCCCAGGCTTCTTCTCAATTTTGGTCAGTGACAGACGGTCCGGGACAACTTTCGAGATTATATTGAAAGTGGCCTGCAAACGCTTGGGCCAAATCATCCCACGTGTACCATCGGGTCGTAGATCCTGTCGCGNTGTGGTGCGGTACCCTAATAAAGCGAATGATAGCTTCTCATGCCACTGCTTATGCTTTTCTACCATCTTCCTCAGTATCTTCTTGATGTTCTTGTTGGCGGCTTCTACAGCTCCGTTCATCTGAGGCCTGTAAGCTGTGGAATTCTTGTGTTTGATCTTGAAGGTTTCACACATAGCTTTCATCAAATCACTGTTGAGGTTGGAGCCATTGTCAGTAATGATTGATTCTGGAATCCCGAATCGACAAACAATACGGTCGCGGACGAAGTCTGCCACTACTTTCTTGGTCACTGCTCTGTAAGATGCTGCTTCGACCCATTTGGTGAAATAATCAATTGCTACTAGGATAAACCTGTGCCCGTTGGAAGCGGCAGGTTTAATCGGTCCGATAACATCCATTCCCCACGCGGCGAACGGCCATGGCGAGCTTGTTGCATTAAGCTCATTTGGAGGCACTTTTATCATGTCTGCATGAATCTGACAGCGATGGCACTTTCGAACATACTGGATGCAGTCCGTCTCCATAGTCATCCAAAAATAACCTGCTCGGAGTATCTTCTTGGCTAAGACAAAACCGTGCATATGCGGACCACAGGTCCCGGCATGAATTTCCTCTAGCAGTTTGGATGCTTCCTTTGCATCCACACACCTTAGCAAACCCAAATCCGGAGTTCTCCTATACAGGATTCCCTCGCTGTAGAAGAAATTGTTGGACAATCTTCGCAGTGTGCGCTTCTGAGTAGCGTTTGCAAGCTCTGGATATTCTCCTTTGGCTAAATATTCTTTGATGTCGTGAAACCAAGGCTTTCTGTCTGCTTCTTCCTCGACATGAGCACAGTAAGCTGGTTGATCATGAATCTTTAGTGGAATAGGGTCTATGAAGTTCTTATCTGGATGCTGAATCATAGATGATAGGGTGGCCAGTGCGTCGGCGAACTCATTCTGGACTCTGGGAACATGCCAGAATTCTGTCTTTGTGAACCTTTTCCTCAACTCATGTACATGATGCAGGTATGGGAGTATCTTGGAGTTCTTGGTTGCCCATTCTTCTCGGACCTGATGCATAAACAAGTTCGAATCTCCAATCACTAGCAACTCTTGGATTTTCATGTCAATGGCCATCTTGAGCCCTAAGATGCAAGCTTCGTACTCGGTTGGTGCATGGGAACCTGAGCTTGGCGAATACCGGATAATGCTGGCCGGTTTCTGATACTAGGACAGCCCCTATTCCAACTCCTTTGAAATTTATCGCTCCGTCGAAAAACATCCTCCAACCGTCATAGGACTCTGCAATGTCTTCTCCTATGAATGATACCTCCTCATCAGGAAAATACGTCTTTAAGGGTTCGTATCCTCCGTCCACAGTGTTTTCCGCAAGGTGATCTGCTAATGCTTGTCCTTTGATTGCTTTCTGAGTTACGTAGACAATGTCGAATTCACTCAGCAGGATCAGCCACTTGGCTAGCTTGCCGGTGGGCATGGGCTTTTGAAAGATGTACTTCAATAGGTCCATTCTTGATATGAGATATGTGGTGTAAGCACAGAAATAGTGCCTCAACTTTTGAGCTACCCAAGTCAGAGCACAATAGGTGCATTCCAATAGAGAATATCGGGCCTCGTACGGGGTGAACTTCTTGCTGAGATAATAGATGGCCTCCTCTTTTCTCCTCGTTTCATCATCCTGCCCCAGGACACAACCAAACGCTCCATCTAGTACCGCAAGGTAGAGTAGCAGGGGTCTACCTGGCTCAGGCGGAACCAAACTGGCGGCGTTGACAGGTACACCTTAATTCTGTTGAAGGCTTTCTGGCAGTCATCAGTCCATTTGGTAGCGGCGTCCTTCTTTAGCTTCTTGAAGATTGGCTCACAGATGACAGTAGATTGTGCTATGAACCGGCTGATGTAGTTAAGTCTCCCCAAGAAACTCATTACTTCCTTCTTGTTCTTTGGCGGTGGCAGTTCTTGAATAGCCTTGACCTTTGATGGATCCAATTCTATCCCTCGGCGACTCACAATGAACCCGAGAAATTTTCCAGCTGGAACCCCGAATGCACATTTTCCGGGATTCAATTTCAGGTTGTATCTTTTTAGTCTGTTGAAGAATTTCCTTAAATCTTCCATGTGATCAGCGGCTTTCTTGGATTTAATGATAACGTCTTCTACATACACTTCGTTCTCCTTGTGTATCATGTCGTGGAAAATGGTGGTCATGGCCCTCATGTAGGTGGCCCCTGCATTCTTTAACCCAAACGGCATCATCTTGTAGCAATACATCCCCCACAGCGTAATGAAAGCTGTTTTCTCAGCATCCTCTTCATCCATCCATACCTGATGGTACCCCTCAACGAATGACTGCTCATGCTTGGCGCAGTTGTCAATCAAGATGTGTACATTCGGCAAGGGGAAGTCGTCTTTTGGACTAGCCCGATTGAGATCCCGATAGTCGACATAGACTCTGACCTTCCCATCCTTCTTCGGTATTGGCACAATATTGGCTAACCATGTCGGATACTCCACTACCCTGAGAACCTTAGCTTTGACCTGCTTAGTGACTTCTTCCTTGATTTTCAAACTCATGTCTGGCTTGAACTTTCTGAGCTTCTGCTTCACTGGAGGATAGGCCGGATCAGTCGGTAATTTGTGAGCCACAATGGATGTGCTTAGTCCAGTCATGTCGTCATATGACCATGCGAATATGTCCTCATATTCCCTTAGAAATTCCGTATACTCTTCCTTTTCTGACGGTGACAAATGAACACTGATTCGCATTTCTTTGATGTTTTTTGCATCTCCCAGATTGACGATCTCAGTCTCGTCCAGGTTGGACTTAGGTCTATTCTCAAAATTCTCAACTTCTTTAACAATCTCTTCCGGTATATCATCTTCCTCTGAGTCTATGTCCGTTTGCTGCGTTGTCTCGTTGCATGTCACAGTCATTGGTTCATCAAGATAAGTAATAGTAATGTTGTTTGAGTAAAGTAATGAGAGAAAATAATAAGAGTAAGATTTATAAGAAACTGAAATGCTTGGATAAATTTCACAATTGTTTTGAACATTGGAGCTCTTATTTTGGAATTTAAAAATGCGGAAGAAAAATCAACTAGTAATATAAAGGGCAATGCATGATGCTTTGTTCAGCCTTGCTACCCCGAAGCTTTCCGGGCTCTGGTGGTTCTGACGGTCCAGTTGACGAGGCGTGCTCCTCTGCTTACAGCCTGTATGGAAGGGCCTTCCTCCCCCTCCTCCTCAAAAACGACACAG
The DNA here is from genome assembly GCF_001879085.1 of Nicotiana attenuata. Classification (NCBI taxonomy): domain Eukaryota; kingdom Viridiplantae; phylum Streptophyta; class Magnoliopsida; order Solanales; family Solanaceae; genus Nicotiana; species Nicotiana attenuata. The sequence continues at coordinate 68,643,209 of NC_031991.1, forward strand.
CAGTCCATATCATCTTCCAAGAACAAGTTCCTCATTGCTGCTAATGCTTCCTCTTCTTCTGACCCATAGATGACTTCGGCTGGTTGAAAAGTCTGCTCCAGACGGGGTATCGGCTGCTCCAATGGATAGTAAGGGTTGCGCTAGTGTGGCGACCATTCCTTGAATTCTTCCCAGGTATACTCATATCCCAATCCAAAGGTGGTGCCATGCTTCTTGAGCTTGATGGGCTTAGCGATTCCTTGGAGATTCTTGCCAAGTCCCTTCCCTGGTTCATACCCGCACTAGTTCAGTATTCCTTTCGATTTTATTGTCCCACCATTTATCCTTGTCTATGGTGTTGACTCGCTCGATGTGATAGTAGGTTTCTCCACCTATCTTTCTTCTTCCTCTGATTGCTGGGATGGTCTGGCGACTGTATATGGGATTGCTACCGTCGCCGTGAATGATCACCTCTTGGTGATTCCATTCAAATTTCACTGCCTGGTGTAAGGTCGACGCCACAGCCCCAACGCAATGAATCCAAGGTCGTCCCAACAGCAAGTTGTAAGACGCCGGTACGTCTATCACTTGAAAGTCAACATCAAACCAAGTAGGCCCCATTTACAAACGCAGGCTAATTTTCCCAATAGTGGACCTTTGAGAACCGTCGAAAGCTTTAACATTGATGGCCCCATCCTTGATTTCATGCAGCCTTTTTCCCAATGTTCTGAGTGTTACCAGAGGACAAATGTTGAGACTGGACCCCCCATTGACCAGGATCCGGGTGATAAAATAATTTTCGCACTGCACAGTGATGTGCAATGCCTTGTTATGACTTAATCCTTCCGGCGGCAGCTCATCCTCGTGGAAGGTGATTTTGTGACTCTCCAACACTTGACCTACCATGTTTGCCATTTCTCCTCCAGTGATGTTGTTGGGTACATACGCCTCACTCAATACCCTTAATAGAGCGTTCTTATGTGCATCGGAACTTTGTAGTAAAGCCAGGATAGAGATCTGTGCCGGTGTTTTGTTCAGCTGGTCAATGACCGAGTATTCTTTGGCTTGTATCTTTCTCCAGAGATCATCGGGTCCAGTTTCAATGATGGCTTGTCGACCGGAGGTCTGATTACTTGACTCAGCCAGGTGTTCTGGGGTATAACCCTGTCGGTTCTTGTCACACCCTGCGCTGCTACTGTTTCCCCGAACTTGGCTTTTCCCTTCCTTCTTGCCTCAGCTGTGTAGTCCCATGGTATGGCTTTTGTGTGGAACGGTGTTATGGCTGTCATTGCTACTGGAATAGGCACCCTTGCTTTGGAAGGTAATACAGCAACTTCAAAGGGCTCAGGCGTCTTTGGGACCCAAACTCGACCTCAATTGGTGTTGGCGTCTTTGCAGAGGCTGGTGCTTCAAACTCAAGCGGTATGGACATGTTCACCTCAGCATCTTCAGAAGGCTGAATTTGGACTACAATCGGATTAAGAGTGACTGTTGGTTTTTTTGGATCGTGACCTTTTGTGATCAAACCGATTGATCCTTTGGGATCCCAATCATCTTCTATTTCAATCATATGAACACCTCCACCTTTGTGGTCTGGTAGAGGGTTGTTGCGGACGTTCGGAGCAAGCTCCTTTGCCACGATGATCTTGTTATCAATCAAAGCTTGGATCTTATCCTTCAGGGAGCGGCATTCATCAATAGTATGCCCCTTCATGCCAGAATAGTATGCACAGGTTTTATTTGGGTTAATCCATTGGGAAGGGTTTTCAGGAGTTATGGTAGGGATAGGGGTGACATAACCAGCAGCTTTGAGTCTTTCATAAAACTGGTCGATTGGTTCGGCAATGGCGGTGTATTATTTTGGAGGTCTGCGGTTGAAATTTGGTCGAGGTCTAGGAAAGTTTTAGCGAGTGGGAGGTGATTGATAGTGGGATGGTTGAGTGTTGTAGGCTTGGTAGACGTGTGCGGGTTGGGAATATCTGGGTGAAGCAGGTTGGTATGTAGGAGGTGGAGGCGATTGATAGGTAGGTGGTGGAGCTTGGTAGGAAGGTGTGGGCGTTTGGAAATTTGGAGTCGGTTGATTTGTGAGTGGAGATATCGGGTAGGTTTGGTATTTGACAGGTGATTTGGTTCTCTGTGCAACCATTACAGCACTTACGTCCCTCTTTTTGGATGTACCACCGGACTGTAGAGCCTTGTTGGTGGGTTGCAAAGCTTCAAAGTTAGTGGCCATACCACTTTTGATACCTTCTTCAATCCTTTCTCCTAGCTTGATGATGTCAGAAAATTTATGGTTCTCGATCAGCATCAGTCTTTCATAGTATTGCGGATCCTGAGCCCGGACGAAAAACTTGTTCATCTTTTCTTCCCCTAAAGCAGGTCGAACCTTAGCAGCCTCTAATCTCCAACGAGTGGCATACTCGCGGAACATTTTCGTGGGTTTCTTCTTTAGATTCTGAATGTAAAACACATCTGGTGCATTTTCCATGTTGAACCTGAACCTGTCCATGAAGTCGGACGCCATGCTAACCTAGTTTGACCACTTCTTTGGGTCTTGGCTAATGTACCAAGACAGAGCATCTCCTTTCAGGCTCCTCATGAAAAGTTTCATGCGGATCTTCTCATCTTTCCCTACTCCAACCAGCTTGTCGCAGTATGTCCTCAAGTGAACCATGGGATCCCCTGTACCATCAAACATTTCAAACTTGGGAGGTTTGTACCCCTCGGGCAGTTCGACATCGGGCTGTATGCATATATCTTCGTAGTTTATCCCTTCAATTCCTTTACTACCTTCAACGCCTTGGATCCTGGTGGTCAACTTCTTAAGCTCTTCGGCCAGATTTCTGATGAGCAAGTCCTTATCATCGAACTCAGGTGTGCTTGAGATGGGCTGGCTGGAGTGTGGCACGGTCTCCACGTAGATGGGGGTATTGTGTTGGGTGTGGTAGTGGTCATTTGTGGAGTTCAACGATTCCGGGATGAGCAGTGGAGTGTTGTTGGGAGTGTGGCAAGTATTGCAGTGGTGGTGGGGAACGGAGTGGTTTTGTGGTTTTGGAATGTTTTTTGGAGGTGTGGGGTTTTGAGTGTTGGGGAAACTGACGTCTGGGGTGGTGAGGGAAAATGACAAGCTTGCCAAGTTCCAAACTTGGTCTAGTTCTTCTTGAAATTTCAACAACTTCTGTTCGAGCTGGGATGAACTTTCTTTGGAAACCTGAATACCCTGAGTAACCTCTACCCGTTCGACTGAGTTCTCCTTTCTGGTGTTGCTCAAATCTTCCATTCTTCTTCTGCTTTGTGCCTGATAGGACTGGGAGGAGGAGTAGGTGGAGGGCCCTTGGATCTTGTAAAATATGGTGATGTTGCCAGAGTTCACGAACTAACCTTTGGGGAGGGGAATGAACAAAAGTAAAGACAAAAAGGTAGCAAGTTAGTAAGGATTATAAGAAAAGATGTTGCAATATTTTAAACACTTAGTGCAGGAAATATAAAGCGTGTCCTGATTTTGGGGACCTCGTTGTGCCCGAGGTAGGCCTAGCGACAAGTAAATTTGGAGAACNTTCTCACGTACTGCCCTAAGTTTGCTGAAATCTTCACTAAAGTCCTATTCTAGAGGCCCTAGGGTGTTCTTCTACTTGTGGAATACCTGTATATCCTTACTTCATTTATGATTTTACTTAGCCTTAACAAACCGAGCCATTTTAGGTGCCTAAAGTACCCCTGATCACCCCCTGAAATTACTAAGCTTAGTATTAAACTATACCCTCAGCCTCCTTTTACCCTAGTTAACAATTGACCACGGTTAGTTAAGAGGCTACACTATTCAGCTTTATCCCAATGACTAGGTTAATGGAGTCTAACTAATTATCACCAAAGCAACTATAGAACTAACATCTGAACACAGATTAATTCCAATATCAAGCAAAACAAATTGTAATCAGTTGAAACCACATACCAACACCTAATATTCAAAATTTGTAAAATGCACCACTATACTAACTAAATCAAATGACCTAATTAAACTAGTCAGTTGAATACAATTAGCGAATTAAAAGCTTGCATTGAGGAAACCTAACAGGATACAAGATAAACAAAAAACAAGAACCAATTTGAGAAGTAACCCTAGATTCGATCGGAACCCTAAACAAAATGAAAGAAAGAGAAGAAAACATCAGACTCACCACACTAGGCTTGGATCGAATTTAATTTTGTGCGACTGCCCTCAAACTTGGCCTCAAAGTAATATTATATGTCTGTTCTTTAACAGAGCAGTCATATAACATCACTTTGGAGCCCTTTTGAATAAATGACAGACCCCTGGACCTTGTATCTTCAACCTTAGATGTGGAATTGGGGGAATCCGGTTGGGATTTTTGGGGAGTAACCAGCAGCATGGGACTTAGGGTAGCCTGGGGATTGCACGGTACCATTTTGGTATGGTTTGGGTGGCGGCGCCGCCGTGCACGGTTGTGGCGGCGCCTAGGGTTTGCTATATTTGAGAATTTTGGCTAGGGTTCGAAGGATTTCAAGTGTGGATACGGAAAGAGGAGGGAGGGAGGAATCTTTGGTGAAAAGTTGGGCGAATTTGGAGGCCGGCCGCCGTCGTGGGCGATTTCCGGCGGCGGCGTTAAGGCGGTGCCGGCGAAGAGGCAGGGTACGAGGAAGACGGATATTGTCTTTAGGGTTTCCTCCAATTTAGACACTTTTATTTAATACCAACGATCAATTATGAGCCGTTAGATTGAAGACGATCGATGGCCCAGATCTATTGACGAAAAACCGACGTCGTTTGGACGTCTGAGAGAGTGGACCGGGTGGGGGCTTAGCTTGGTCCTAGACAGGCGGGGGGGCTGGGTCATTTTAGCTGGGCTGGGCGTGTGTTTGGGCTGGTATTATGAAAATCAGCCCAGATTTTGCAACCTATTTAAAATCCTTGTTTTTCAATTTTCCCCTTTCATTAAATTTTAAACTAGACTAAGATTAATCCTCAAAATTAATTCAAGCTACCTAATTAAGCTAAAATTAAACTAAAACCAATTTAAAAGAAACTAATAAGCCTACACACTAAAATTAAAACCAAACAAAGCAAATCAGCGGTTTTCCTTGTGATTTTTTGTATTTTTGTAAACTCCTAATAACTAATTAATTCAAATAATATGCAAAATTAAATCCTAAATGCAATGCATATTATATTCTGTATTTTTCATTAGTTAAAATGCACAAATAAATGCAAACATTTAACAGAAAATGTCGCAAAAATCCCCAAAATTGCAAATAATGAAAAGAAATTATTTTGTTTGAAATTATGGGAGTAATTCATATAGGGCAAAAATCACGTGCTCACAGCTGCCCCTCTTTGCCCGGAAACACGAAGGGTTTTCGTGCAAAGATAAGTGAGCAAATACGAGCAATTTTTGCCCGCTTGAATACTCCGTGTGAAGCAATTTTGAAAACTGTCTGACCGCACCCTGCTTCAAAGGTTGCCTACATATCCTTGACTAAAAAGGAATCAGGTCAGTGTAGTTCGGGAAGGTTTGGTAGCTGGGACTACCAGGAGCTGTGGTTTTCACTGCTGTTGCTGCTGCTACTGCTCGCCGACCTCCTTATTACACCGTGTAAAAAGAAAAGAAACTAGACTAAGCTATGATCTATGAATTACAAAAGATCCTATCTATGTCTTCAAACTTGCTCTTATGGTCCTTGTTGCATTGTTGTACTGCATTCTCCCTGGCGACATCCTTTTGTTGCTGCCTTGAATTGTGGTCTGAGATGTTTTGCCCTTTCTCCAGGTGGCTGCCTGACTGCTGAACTCGAATGTATTCCCTGCTCTCCAAGCGGGTTCCTGATTGCTGTGCTGAACGGTATTCCTCTGTTCTTCAGGCGGGCTCCTGATTGCTGAAACTTGAAATGTATGCTTTTGTTTTCCAGACGGGCTCCTAACTGCTGAAACTTGGAATGCGTGCCTCTGTTCTCCAGGCGGGCTCCTGATTGCTGACGCTTTGAAAAGTATGCCTCCGTTCTCCAGGCGGGCTCCTGACTGCTGAAACTTGTATGCCTCTGTTCTCCAGGGGGGCTCCTGACTGCTGAAACTCGAAACATATGCCTCTGTTCTCCAGGCGGACTCCTGACAACAAAGAAAATCTTCTGCCCCAGTTTGGTAACTGGGTACAGCATGTTATCAAATATTAAAAATTAAGAGCTAAAATTTGAATTGTACTTCCCTTGTTCTCCAGGTGGGCGCCTGACTGCTGAAGCTTGCAAAGTATTCCCTTGTTCTCCAGGTGGGCTCCTGACTACTGAACTTGAAAAGTATTCCCTTGTTCTCCAGGTGGGCTCCTGACTGC
>NC_031991.1:68650440-68679941 GCF_001879085.1 Nicotiana attenuata
GTTCGGACCCAATATCTTCTATTTGTTGCATTGCATGAACTGGTGCCTCCCCAACCTTTGTGTCTCATATGAACCCCAAAGCACGTCTACTTGCCCCCCACTCCATGTATATGATGTTCTTTCTTGACTTAACCATTGACCTTGGCCCTATGGTCTATTGCTCCTTCACTTGTCATGATAACTAATTTCCATTCGAAGACCCTGCTTGTTCCTGGACTAACCACTTCCTTTGTAGACCTTAAATCAGAAAATACCTCTTCTCGTCCAGACCCAGCACCCTCTACTTGTTGCATTGCTCCTGAACTGATATTTGCCAACCTTTGTGTCTCACATGAACCCCAAAGCACGACACTTGTCACCCCCTCATTGCGTATGTTCTTCTTTCTAAGCCACTGGTCCTGTCCTTGAGGTCTACGGCTCCCTCATTTGCCATGATAACTTTGATTTCTGCTTGGAAGATTTTGTTCGTCACTGGTTTACCACCTTTTGTCAATCCTATCACAGGAAATACCTTTGATCTGTTCACCCCAATCCTTCATCTGTTGCTTTGTTCATGAATTGATATATACCAAGCCTTTGCATTTCACAAGGATCCCAAAGCTTGTTGATTGTTGCCAACTCAGTGTGCTTGCTGTTCTTTCCTAACTTATGACGCTTTAATGTGCTAACCAGATCCCGTTTTGTGCCATTGGAAAGCTGGTGGCAAATTTTGAAGTCATTTCTCACTTATGTTGACCCAATAGACTCAGGAAGAGGAAATAAACAAGACAAAAGGGACATAGTAGAGGACAATGGAAAGAGATGATTCCTAACAAGAAAACTACAAAGTAGAAACCTATCGGATGTGGATACCAACTCAAATGACCATGACATGCACCTGCGGCCTATTCTGTTAAGCAAATCTGATGTTCAACTCTTGTCGTGCCTTTTTGCCGTGAAACTGGGCTTCAGTGCTCCGCTTATCCAATCTGATTCACAATCCTTATTCGACTTGTAGTGCCCGAAGGGTTTTCACCATCAAGCCTCTCTCATTCTGTTCTTTCTCTCAACTTACAATCGCCTCAAGGTGCCCATGAGGGTTTTCACCAATAAGACTCTCTCATTTTTATTTCTCTCAGCTTTCATCGCCTTGCGGTACCCGTGAGGGTTCTCATCAACGAGACTCTCTCATTCTTCATTTCCTTCATTTGGACCGGAGCGTTGCCCCTGATATGATTCACCTCTACTCGCTTGACTTGTCATCTCTCGAAGACTGATCAGAAGGTCTTCCTTTGGACCGTAATGTGGGCTTTTGGATAGGGTTAGAAAGAAAGGGTATTAAAGGCTCCAAACAATTTAACATGGGTTCAAAATTACAGTTTCCGGAATCAAATCTCTTGCAACAACCACAACTTCTGCCCCAGTTTCTTCCTTGGGGACTTTGGACTTTTATTTCAGTGTGACTGAACCTCAGAGAGAGGCTGCCTACATACCCTTTCGGGATCAAGTCAAACGTAGTTCAGGTCATAAAACTACGTTCGTTGTTGCGATCTTTCCTTTTCTTCAACTTTTCGTTTCTTTCTTTTCACTTCTTTTCTTTTCCTTTTCTTTCCTCTCTTTTTTTCTGTTTTATTCTCTATTCTTTTCCTTTGTTTTTTTTTCTTTTCCCTTTCTTTTTCCTTTTCTCTTCCTTTCTCTTCTTTTTTTTCTTTTCTTTTCTTTTTCCTTTTTCACTGTTTTTCTCTTGTTTCTCCATTTTATTTCCCTACTCGGGCTTACGAGTTTTATTATTGATTCCGAAAGAGGGGTATGCAAGAAAATAACCGAGGCTCAAAGGGGTAACAAAGGTTAAAGTGTTTGGATAGCAGAACAAAATGCCTTCGTCATTTCAATCTCCAAAACATGCCAAGTACAAACTACGCAATTAAACAAACTGAGGAAAACATAGGTAACATTTTTTGATTGCACCAGAATTACTAACCATATCCACACATTTGCCTTCTGCATTTGTCAATTACCCAGCACCATTTGGACAACAGTCTCGGTACCACGAGCGGCCCCTGTAGACTCGGGGGCAAACTTGCCTTTGGTCTCAAACCGATGTGGCATGATGCATTTCAACAGTATTTCTTTATGTTCCGTCTGACCCAGTTCACACAATTTGGGCTCGAAGAGATTTCAAAATCCCTCGACTGTCCTTACATCTTCAACATTGTTTTATTGTTTCATTACTAAACTGACTTTTAAAACCAGGCTGAGAATTATGCGTGCATGTCATGTCACCAGAGCCAACATGAAAAGAATTGCAAAAGGAGAAGAAAACTAAACAAAATGACTAGAAATGGCGGGAAACGGAGAATCGCATTAGACTGACGGTGGAAGGGTTTAAACAACGAAACAAGCAAACTAGACTAGAGTTACAACCCTTGAACAAACCTAAACAGCACTACACAAGCTACTACGACGAGACAAACAAGACAAAATGAAAGGATAGAAGGGTTTGAGTCACAAGACAATATCCGGATTACAACCCTGAAATAACCCGGACAACAGAAATGACAACAAAATAAACCACCAAAACTCCAAGAGATGGAGCGTCTTTCCAATTACCAAGCATGACGTCTTAGCCACTGAATTTCACACCAAGATTGCTGGAATTTTCACAAGTCTTCATCGCGTTGTTCTTAGCAAACTGTTTCTGGGTTTCTCCTGCCGGCTAATTCTCACGATCAATCATACCCACCATATGCGTCTCATTGTGCACAGGAGATGGATCTTGGCCAGTGTTTGTTGCATCTGGATTTTGCACGATGATGTCTCCTGCATCAATAAGCTTTTGAATTGCATTCTTCAGATTCCAACATTTCTCTATGTCGTGCCCCAGGGCACCTGAGCAATATGCGCACTTTTGAGAAGGATCAAACTTCTTTGGGAGAGGGTTCGGCATTTTTATCGGCTTCAACATGTCCAATGTCCTTAGCCTCTGGAACAGACTGGCATATGATTCTCCCAATGGAGTGAAGGTCTTCTTCTTCGGTAACCTCTCATTCTTAAACGCTGGATTGGGCCGAAAACCTGATCCGGGGTGTTTTTGGTAAGCTTGTGGGGATAGATGGGCATTATTTTGAGCTGGGTACTGTGATGTGCGACTTCGGGATTTCTGTGGAGAGAAGTAGCATCGGGGAAGGTCATCTAATGCACAAGGATAACCACGGGGACGATGTCGAGGATGGAAGTGTTGATCAGGAAAACCTATCGGATCGTCTTTTCCGTTCCTCTTTCTTCCAACCAAGCTTACTGGTACGTTCTGAATGGCTTTCGAACAACTCACGATTTTGCCTGACTTGATTCCTTCTTCCACTAGCTCCCCCATTTTTAACACATCATTGAAAGGCTTACGTAGGGCCGGGATCAAATGACTGTTGTAGGTGGGTCCCTGGGCCTGTAGAAAAAGCTTAACCATTTCTTCTTCGCTGATCGGGGGACTGACTCGAGCAACTTGCTCCCTCCATCTTAGCCCAAACTCATTAAAGCTTTCCTCCGGCCTCTTTTCCATCTTAGATAGCGAGGTGCGGTCTGGGGTAACACTTGATTTGCATTGGAAGTATCGGACAAAGTCTTGAGCCATGTCACCCAATGTAAGCCACTCATCGACATTTTGACGACCATGCCAGTCCAAAGCTTCCCCAGTTAGGCTTTCACTGAAATATGCCATCATCACGTCATCTTTCTCTCCAACAATCCTCATTTCATTGCAATAGACCCTCAGGTGGGCTACCGGATCTCCACGCCCATCATACAAGTTGAAGTTTGGTACTTTGAATCCTGCGGGCAGGCGGGTGTCATGTGGCACAATCAGTCCCTTGCAAGTCATGCTACCCTGACCTCCCACTCTTCGCTTGTCCCTTAAGGGCTGTCCTGTGCTTGTCAACTTCCTGGGTACCTCATCACGCCCTGCTCTTACCGTAACCCTTTCATTTCTACCATGAATCTGCTCATCCCGGGAGCTCTTCTTGTGTGGATCAAGGACCCTGTGGGCAACCTCTGGAGTGTGAAATCGGGCATTACGCGCTTTGGGTGGGTATTCATTGTCTGGGGTAACGGATATGATAGGAGGGCAATATTGGGGAGAAGTGACTGCAGGATGAGCGATGGAGCTACTAGGGTAGTTGGGGCGAGTGTGATAAGCGGGTGTATCCGGAGAATATGGAGGATCATCTGGTATTATGTTGGGAGTTTGGGTAAGGGTAGTGTCCGGGAAAATTGGTGGTGGCGGGGGTGGCGCTTTTCCAGTCATCCAGGCTTGATACATATCTGTCATGTGTTGTCTCAGCATCCGCACCTCTTCAACCAACCCATTATCCCGTTCCACCAACTGTTGTCGAACACCGGTATCAACCAACTCAGTTCTCTTGTTGTTTGCCATTGCCTCTTGTCCTTGTGTTGTGAAGCAGAGTTACCACTTTCAAACCACAAACCAACCACCTTTTCTGGAATGACATGACAAAATGAAACCATCACGTTAGAGTTAGGGCATTTAACATATTGGTACCCGCACATTTGGGGAGTCAATGCACCTATGCAGTTAACAGTTCCTATTATGCTTTTGATCAGTCGCATGCGTCATCCCGGCCTTTTCATTTCCTTTACTTGCCAATTGCAAGCTTTCTCTTCTCCTTTCTCTTTCTTCTTTTTTTTCTTTTCTTTTCTTTCTTTTCACTCTTACCTTGGTTTTCCTTGTTCCTAACCGCTCCTTTCCTCAAAATTATTTTCGACTCTTCTCTTTCCTTTTCTCTTGCTCTCTTTTTATTTTCTCTTATTTGCCCTTTTTATTTTCTCTTGTTTGCTTTTGTTTGGTTTCCTATTTTCTTTCTTTTATTTTTCTTTCCCTCTTTTGTTTTTCTTTACTTTATTGTTTTCTTTCACTTTTCATTTAGTTACGGTCGAATCCTATGGAGATTGCCTACGTATCACGACCCCGCGTGAATCAGACCAAGCGTAGTTCTGCAAAAATAAATGCAAGAAATCAAGAAAAAAATTTTCGGGATTTTCAAATTTTCATTAATAACAACTGCGATTACAAAGATATTTGACTATTTGCTTTTCTTTTTCTCAAAAAAAAGGAGTTACAAAAACAGACTAAAAAACAAAATACAGACTTGATTAACTAGGAATACATCAAAGCTTCAAATCATGGGGCCCGCAGGGCATCACTCGGCATCGCCACGGGCCTGCGCAAGACTGAGAAGGTTTCAATGTCAACTGGGTCATCCTGGACAAGGAGTTCTAAGGAAAAGTGTGACTATTTAAAGAAAGCTGACTTATTGTGACTTAAAAGAAAAGTGGCTATTTTTTCAAAAATTTTATTTAAGAAAGCAAAGACTTGGTTTTGCAAATACGGCCTCTCAGCACTTCCGGGAGGGAGATTTTAAGCCTGTGCCCGCAAACCATTTAAAAATGACTCAGGATGGCTGTTCTTGCAAAAACAGCCTTCCGGCGCCCTTTTGGGGACATTCGACTTATTTTAAACAAGAAAGGCGGCACCCGACTTATTTTGACAAAAAGTTAAAGTCTTGGTATTTTTGGCTATTTTTGAAAAAGGGTGGTTGGACCCGATGAGAATTGCCTACGTATCTCACATCCGGTGAGAATCAAACCAGCGTAGTTCGGGCAGATCGAGAATAAAGCAAACAAGCTATTGTTTTCTATTTTTTTCTTTTCTTTTTTTTACCTTAATGACTACTCTGATGAGAAAAGAGAAATAAAAGAAGCAAAACCCCTTTTTTTTTCTGAATTTTCTAGACTTAGTGTTTGTTGTATAACCTATTCTAAACTCAAGCTTAACGAGCAAATATTTTTGTTCTTTTTTCTCTTCTTTTGAAACAAAGACTCTATGGGAAATTATTAAGGAAAAATCCTACAAGAGAAAAATATTTTTTGATTTATTTTTTTTTTTTTTAAGAAATGAAGTCCAAACAATAAACCAAAGAAAAATATTTCGAATTTTCAGTTGATATCCCTGAAGAAAGACTTCGAAACGAGAAATGAACAAAATAAAAATATTTTTTTTTTTGGATTTCGATTTTTGATTACCTAAGAAAGAAACTTTAAAGATAAAGATAAAGTATATTTTTTCTCTTCTGTGCACAATGTCCTAAAGTTCTTGGGAAAATAAAAGAACATTTTTTCCATTTTTCATTAATTTCCCAAAGAAGAACCTCAAAAGAAAATCTTGTGGATTTTTGAGATTAATACCTTAAAAAAAACTTTTAAAAAGGGTACTAAAAGGAAAATTCTCTTTTATTTTTTTTGAATTTTTGGTCCTAATATACTTAAAGGAAATATAAAAATAATTCATTTTGAGTCCTAGATATTAATTGCCTAAGGGAAAAACAACCTCAAATTTTTTTTCATTTCTAGAATTAGTATTCTAAAGAAAACTTATAACAGCAATATAAAATGCAACATCTCTTTTTTTTGGATTTCTGAGTTACAGCACAATTTTTCAAATATAAAGCATAAAATACAATAACAAAAGACTTGACATTACTGTATAAAACTAGAAAGTAAAAGACGACATAAAAATAAAATTCTCCTCAAGCAACTTCTGAATGCAGTGGCCCCGGGGTATCTATCATGCTCAAACTCCGGTAAGTAAATCCACACCTGTATGAGAAATCTTAAACCAACACTATGTGAGACAATAACATTCCCTACTAGACACATGCAAGACATGGTTTAGGCTATTTTTGCAAAATGGTTTATTTTGGCCAAAAGATGGCTAGAAGTGCAAAATTTGGCTAAGACCCCGCAAAGCCAAGAACCTAAGTTTACTAGGAAGACCGGACCCTATGTGGGTTGCCTACGTATCACGCCCCGAAGACGAGAATCAGGTATGCGTAGTTCGGGCAAATAAACCTAACTATTTTTGAAAACAAGACTCTTTTGTTTTTGTTGGCAAATGCACTATTTCTTAAAGCAAGATTCTTTTTTTATATTTTCTTTTTCAGTGGCTAATAAACACTAATTTGAAAATAAAACTCTTTTTGGTTTTTCTTTTCCATTGGTAAACAAAACAAACTAAAAAACTACGTTTCTTCTTTTTCTTTCATTTTCTCAAAAATCCGGCAGCATTTCGGCACTACTTGGATATTGTATTCACAACAAATGGTCACCCTCACTTAGTCCTAACACTGCTTATTTTCATAATTCACTCATTTAGACAAGCCGGTCAACATGCGAAGCCGAGCAAATAAATGCGCAAGTAGCACGTAAGATGCATCAGGATGGTCAACTTATTTCAGGTCACCTGTCCTAGACGGACCCAACCCCTGTGTTGAGTCCCCAAAGTCAAATGCACATGATGCAAACAAGCGTCCTACTAGGGATCCGGCATGAGGTTTTTTTCTTCTAGGTTTAACCCTAGGTTTATTGGTCTAGACATGGCTTACCCGAGCGGACAACTCGGGCCGAGGGGGAGGCAGCGTAGCGGGGATACAGAAGCTCCGCCGGCTTTGCAACTTATCCAAACCTCGTTCTAAATGGGAAAGACTCTAAACAGAAGAGAAGCTACACGAAGTGCACCCTTCTCCATGATGTAGAAGACTCAGAAAGAGGAAGGGATTCGCGACAATTTATATACAATTCAACAAATATCAAAGCGGTAAAACATTTAGCACATAGCATGGAACATGTAGAAAAATCAGATAAAGCCAAATATAACAAATTAAAATGAGCTCGAATTCTTGAACCCTGAACCGAAATTCTGGGTTCTTATCCCCAGCAGAGTCGCCAGAGCTGTCACACCTCCTTTTTACTTACTAACCCCGTGAAGGGTATAATAAAGGAGTTTTTCCAATTAAAGGACAATCGAAATGGGATTCGTTTATTAAGAAGTTCAGAGTCACCACTTGGAAGATTTATGGTGTCCCAAGTCACCGGTTTGAATCCCGAATCGAGGAAAGGGTTTGACTCTGTATTAACAGTTGCGAACTAGAAATCCGAGTAAGGAATTCTGTTAACCCGTGAGAAGGGGTTAGGCACTCCCGAATTCCGTGGTTCTAGCACGGTTGCTCAACTGCTATATTTGGCTAAAGTCTGATTTTAATACATGTCATCCTATAGTGCAATTTTACAATGGTTTAACCGCTTTTAATTAGCTTTTTGTGAAAGTGAATGCCGTTTAAGAGCGCGTTTTTGGATCGCGTCACATGAAATGCACCCGGATCCTCAACACCTCTTATTCAACGTTTTGGGATTTGGATTTGGGTCACATAATATGCACCCGTATTTAAGAAGGTAAAATTATTAAAAGCGCGCCTAAAGTGGCTAGCGTCTTATTAACTTTGCGGGAAGCCATGAAAATTCGCTAAATGGCATGTCCCGGGTTTCTAATATTTTAATAAAGCATTTAATGAGGGCCCCGCTATTTAGGCATTTTATTTGGCGAGGCTCGTCCCACTTTTTATTAGAGGCCAATCCTAAAGTAACTATTGATTTTCTATATTTTGTCTCTAATAATAAAAGAAAAAGTCCTAGCTAATTAATATTAAAAAAAAATCGGGCTTCAAGTTCAAGTCCGGGTTCAAACAAAAGGGCAAGCCTTTTAGTTTGGACCCGCTACCTAACCCGAAGGCCCAAATTAGTTATGACACTACTCTTAATGACCTTAAAAGTATTTCTAACTTCCAATGAACGTCTTGGGCCTCAATGATTGGCCCAGGACCATGGATAGGCAATTAGATGCACAAAATGCTGCATCTTTATGGCAATTTAGCAACGAGCCCAAGTGACTGACTAACATGACCATTAACCAAACGTTGAAGTTTCAATTTCTAGTCATTTTTAGCTGACAATTACCATAACAGTGTTCAAACGGTGGGTTTGATGACCAGCAGAACCAAACGATCGCTTTGCCTTTTATTTTTTAGAAATTGGGATTATTAGGACTGAACAGATCAACGCACAGGGTTGAACATACTCTAACAGGATGAGATCATTTTTTGAGAACCAATGCGAGATCCTTTAAACTATTGAATGATTCAACACTGATTTCAGGCTTGTGTTTCAATATACTAAAATGGCTTCAGGTCTAATTCTATCACTTCATTGAAACCTATGTGAATTATTGCTCAATACTTTGCCTTAGTATCAAAATCTTCATAACATCAAATTATACTAACAATCGCAACAGCTGAGTACCTGCACCAATATTACTTAGCTTCGGCTACAACATCTAAGTGTTAAATGCCAATATAATCTTCAGTTCATGCGAACAGTCTAGTTGTGAAGTCCTATCATACAACCCAGGAATTGTAAAGGAAACAAAAATACATATCAATATTGAACTAGACTAAACAATTGTATTTAACACCTATTTTGACTCTTTAACAAACAACAGTCTAGGCAGGAACAACTGGAGCAAATACACAAGCAATTTCATTGCATTTCCTCATCAAAGTTACACTGAATCAAGTGCAAATATGTACCTGGAAATGGAACAAAATATGGAGAAGAAGAGGTCAGCTACAGCAGTATAAACAGACGCAAGGTTTCAGCAAGTGTTATCCAGCAACAACAGGATTAATCTTTGAATCAACCAGCCTTTCAAAAATCCAGGAGTGAATTATAGAGATACAGCATCCAAGAGATGATAAAACACAGCTTGATTGGCCCCAAAATTACTTGAAATTAAACTAGTAACACTTTGAAAATCATCACAATCAGATCTCGCACTAGAAACTATAAAGTTGTTATTACAGCTTGAGATTCAACTGAAAATCTCAACAGGACAGTATTTTTTCTTTTGAGTTTTCTGCAAATTTTTTTGGGTTCTTGATTTTTGGAGATCTAGATCTAGAGAATTTTTGAATTTTAAATTCAAATTCGAGCTAATGAAGACTTGTGAGACTGGGAGAATTTTCAGGGCTCCAAAAACCTTTCAGTGAAGGCATTGGGGTTTCCTTTTATAGGCAAGAAATGGGGTAGAATGTTCTAGATGGCACTCACATTTTCCTTTTTTTAGTTTCATATTTCACCCACTAGGCCTTCAATTTTTAGCTTGTTTCTCAAGTTACTGCCCTAAGTTTGCTGAAATCTTCACTAAAGTCCTATTCTAGAAGGCCCTAGGGTGTTCTTTTACTTGTGGAATACCTGTATTATCCTTACTTCTATTCTGATTTTACTTAGCCTTAACAAACTGAGCCATTTTAGGTGCCTAAAGTACCCCTGATCACCCCCTGAAATTACTAAGCTTAGTATTAAACTATACCCTCAGCCTCCTTTTACCCTAGTTAACAATTGACCACGTTTAGTTAAGAGGCTACACTATTCAGCTGTATCCCAATGACTAGATTAATGGAGTCTAACTAATTATCACCAAAGCAACTATAGAACTAACATCTGAACACAGATTAATTCCATTATCAAGCAAAACAAATTGTAATCAGTTGAAACCACATACCAACACCTAATATTCAAAATTTGTAAAATGCACCACTATACTAACTAAATCAAATGACCTAATTAAACTAGTCAATTGAATACAATTAGCGAATTAAAAGCTTGCATTGAGGAAACCTAACAGGATACAAGATAAACAAAAAAACAAGAACCAATTTGAGAAGTAACCCTAAATTCGATCGGAACCCTAAACCAAATGAAAGAAAGAGAAGAAAACATCAGACTCACCACACTAGGCTTGGATCGAATTTAATTTTGTGCGACTGCCCTCAAACTTGGCCTCAAAGTAATATTATATGTCTGTTCTTTAACAGAACAGTCATATAACATCACTTTGGAGCCCTTTTGAATAAATGACAGACCCCTGGACCTTGTATCTTCAACCTTAGATGTGGAATTGGGGGAGTAACCAGCAGCATGGGACTTAGGGTAGCCTGGGGATTGCACGGTACCATATTGGTATGGTTTGGGTGGCGGCACCGCCGTGCACGGTGGTGGCGGCGCCTAGGGTTTGCTATATTTGAGAATTTCGGCTAGGGTTCGAAGGTTTTCAAGTGTGGATACGGAAAGAGGAGGGAGGGAGGAATCTTTGGTGAAAAGTTGGGCGAATTTGGAGGCCAGCCGCCGCCGTGGGCGATTTCCGGCGGCGGCGTTAAGGCGGAACAGGCGAAGAGGCAGGATACGAGGAAGACGGATATTGTCTTTAGGGTTTCCTCCAATTTAGACACTTTTATTTAATACCAACGATCAGTTATGAGCCGTTAGATTGAAGACGATCGATGGCCCAGATCTATTGACGAAAAACCGACGTCGTTTGGACGTCTGAGAGAGTGGACCGGGTGGGGGCTTAGCTTGGGCCTGGACAGGCGGGGGGCTGGGTCATTTTAGCTGGGCTGGGCGTGTGTTTGGGCTGGTATTATTAAAATCAGCCCAGATTTTGCAACCTATTTAAAATCCTTTTTTTTTCAATTTTCCCATTTAATTAAATTTTAAAACTAGACTAAGATTAATCCTCAAAATTAATTCAAGCTACCTAATTAAGCTAAAATTAAACTAAAACCAATTTAAAAGAAACTAATAAGCCTACACACTAAAATTAAAACCAAACAAAGCAAATCAACGTTTTTCCTTGTGATTTTTTGTATTTTTGTAAACTCCTAATTACTAATTAATTCCAAAAAAATGCAAAATTAAATCCTAAATGCAATGCATATTATATTTTGTATTTTTCATTGGTTAAAATGCACAAATAAATGCAAACATTTAACAGAAAATGTCACAAAAATCTCCAAAATTGCAAATAATGAAAAGAAATTATTTTGTTTGAAATTATGGGAATAATTCATATAGGGCAAAAATCACGTGCTCACAGCTGCCCCTCTTTGCCCGGAAACACGAAGGGTTTTCGTGCAAAGATAAGTGAGCAAATACGAGCAATTTTTGCCCGCTTGCGTACTCCGTGTGAAGCAATTTTGAAAACCGCCTGACCGCACCCTGCTTCAAAGGTTGCCTACATATCCTTGGCTAAAAAGGAATCAGGTCAGTGTAGTTCGGGAAGGTTTGGTAGCTAGGACTACCAGGAGCTGTGGTTTTCACTGCTTGTTGCTGCTGCTACTGCTCGCTGACCTCCTTATTACACCGTGTAAAAAATAATAAAAGAAACTAGACTAAGCTATGATCTATGAATTACAAAAGATCCTATCTATGTCTTCAAACTTGCTCTTATGGTCCTTGTTGCATTGTTGTATTGCATTCTCCCTGGCGACATCCTTTTGTTGCTGCCTTGAATTGTGGTCTGAGATGTTTTGCCCTTTCTCCAGGTGGCTGCCTGACTGTTGAACTCGAATGTATTCCCTGCTCTTCAAGCGGGTTCCTGATTGCTGTGTTGAACGGTATTCCTCTGTTCTTCAGGCGGGCTCCTGATTGCTGAAACTTGAAATGTATGCCTATGTTCTCCACGCAGGCTCCTGACTTCAACAAAATAGACAAAACAAAGAAAATCTCTTGCCCCAGTATGGTGACTGGGCATCATATTACCAGACATTAACAAGAATTGGAAAACTGAAACTTGAATTGTAATACCTCTGTTCTCCAGGCGGGCCCCTGATTGCTGAAACTTGAAATGTATGCCTCTGTTCTTCAGGCGGGCTCTTGATTGCTGAAGCTTGAAATGTGTTCCCTTGTTCTCCAGGTGGGCTCCTGATTGCTGAACTTGAAAAGCATTCCCTTGTTCTCCAGGTGGGCTCCTGACTGCAACAAAATAAACAACAAAGAAAATTTTCTGCCCCAGTTTGGTAACTGGGTACAGCATGTTATCAAACATTAAAAGCTAAAATTGGAATTGTACTTCCCTTGTTCTCCAGGTGGGCTCCTGATTGCTGAACTTGAAAAGTATTCCCTTGTTCTCCAGGTGGGCTCCTGATTGCTGACGCTTTGACAAGTATGCCTCCTTTATCCAGGCGGGCTCCTGACTGCTGAAATTTGTATGCCTCTGTTCTCCAGGCGGGATCCTGATTGCTGACGCTTTGACAAGTATGCCTCCGTTCTCCAGGCGGGCTCCTGACTGCTGAANTGAAACTTGAAAAACATTCCCTTGTTCTCCAGGTGGGCTCCTGATTGCTGAACCTGAAACGTATTCCCTTGTTCTCCAGGTGGGCTCCTGACTGCTGCAAAACAAACAAAGAAAATTTTCTGCCCCAGTTTGGTAGCTGGGTACATGGGTAAGTGTTAAACTGAATTATTCTACCAACTATTATAAGAATTTGAAAGCTAAGTCCTATTATCCAGGGAGCTCCTGACAACTTCTAATAATTATGAACCTAAGTTATATCCTCTAGAGGTATTACCCCCACTACATTTGTTGTCTAAAAGGTCTTAAACTACTCCCCATTATCCAGGTGGGTCCTGACAACTTCTAGTTAAAAAAAAACAGTTTTAACCTAAGCAGACCTTGTTATCTATATCTTGTTATCTAAGCAGACCTTAAAACTACGTCCCATTATCCAGGAGGGTCCTGGAAATCAAAATTCAAGTCTTATCTTATGAGTGCCAATTCTACAGCTGAATTATACTATCTTATCTTATGAGTGCCAATTCTACAGCTGAATTATACTATTCTACAACAGTATCTTGTTATCTAAGGGAGATCTTAAAACTGTGTCCCATTATTCAGGAGGGTCCTGACAACTCCTAATTGAGTCCTATCTTAAACAGGCAACTTTGAAACCAACTTATGTTCCTTGGGGTACATTTATGCTAAATTATGCTACTCATGATTGCTTTGAAATTTAAACTAAGTCCCATTTTCCAGGAGGGTCCTGAAAGTTTCCAGTCATACCTGTTTTGGTCCTTGCTTTTTCCCTAAGGAGGGTTTCTCCGAAACCAACGAAAACTTTCTGCCCCTGTTTCAATCAAAGAAAAATCTTGTCAGTTTAAAAATGTGGTGGTTGGTTTGTGGCCTTGAACTTTGAGGGTGATTGCGCCTTTTCTTCCCATGATCGCTGATTCCATTTGAAGACCTTGCTTGTTTGGGGACTAACCACTTTCCTCTGTCATCTTTACCATTGAAAATACCTCTTCTCCATTCAGACCCAACACCTTCTATCTGTTGCATTGCTCATGAACTGGCATCTACCCAACCTTTGTGTCTCGCATGAATCCCAAAGCACGTCCATTACCCCCCCACTCTGTGTATACGCTGTTCTTTTCTTGACTTAACCACTGGCTTCGGCCTTGAGGTCTGTTGCTCCTTCATTTTGGTTTCCATTCGACGACCTTACTCATTCCTTGACTAACCACTTCCTTTGTAAGCCTTGACCCGGAAAACACCTTTTCTCATTCAGGCCCACTACCCTTTATCTGTTACACCGCTCATACTGACATTTACCGAACTTTTGTGTTTCACCTGGACTCCCAAGCATATTAATTGTTACCAACTCAGCGTGCATGTTGTTCGTTCCTGATTTGAATCAATGGCCTTGGCCTCGAGATCTATTGCTTCTTCACTTGCCATACTCCAACAATAATTTAGATCTCTGTTTGGAATACCTCGCTTGTCACTGGTTCACCAATCTTTTCACAGAAAATATCTTTGATCTGTTCATCAAGGACCCTCCATCTTGTTTCATTGTTCACGAATTGATATGTACCGAATCCTTGTATTTTACACGAATCCCAAAGCATGTCGATTGTTATTAGCTCAATGCGTTTGTTGATTTTTCCTGACTTATGACATTTGATGTGTTAGCCAGACCCCGTTTTGTGCAATTGGAAAGCTGGTGGCCAAATTTTGAAGTCCTTTCTTACTTGTTCTGACCAGACATACTCAAGAAGAGGAAGTAAACAAAATAAAAGAATAGAGTAGAGGACAATGGGAAGAGATGATTCCTAACAAGAAAACTACAAAGTAGAAACCTATCGGATGTGGACACCGACTCTGATGACCTTGACATGCACCTGCAGCCTATTCTGTTTAGCAAATCTGATGTTCTTCTCTTGTTGTACTTTTTCGCCGTGAAACTGGGCTTCAATGCTCCACTTGCCCGATCTGAATCACAATCCTTTTTCGACTTGTGGTGCCCGTGGGTTTTCACCATCAAGCCTCTCTCATTTTCGGTCTTTTTCTCAACTCACCATCGCCTTATGGTGCCCGTGAAGGTTTTCACCAATAAGACTCTCTCATTTTTTATTTCTCTCAGCTTTCGTCGCCTTGCGGTGCCTGTGAGGGCTTTTATCATCAAGACTCTCTCATTCTTCATTTCTTTCAGCTTTGGCCCGAAGCGTTGCCCCTGATCTGATTCCTCTCTACTTGCTCGCCTTGGCATCTCTCGAAGACTGATCAGAAGGTCTTCCTTTGGACCGTAATGTGGGCTTTTGGATAGGGTTAGAAAGAAAGGGTATCAAAGGCTCAAAACAATTTCATCATGGGTTCAAAATTACAACTTTCGGGATCAAATCTCCCACAACAATCACAACTTCTGCCCCAGTTTCCTTTTTGGGGACTTTTATTTTGGTATGACTGAACCTCAGAGAGAGGCTTCCTACGTACCCTTTTGGGATCAAGTCAAACGTAGTTCAGGTCATAAAACTACGTTCATTGTTGCGATCTTTCCTTTTCTTCCACTTTTCTTTTCTTTCCTTTCATTTCTTTTCTTTTCCTTTTCTTTTCTTTTCTTTTGCTTTTCTCTCTTTTTTTCTGTTTTTATTCTCTATTCTTTTTCTTTGTTTTGTTTTTTTTTCTTTTCCCTTTCTTTTTCCTTGTCTCTTCCTTTCTCTTCTTTTTTTCTTTTCTTTCCTTTTCTTTTCTTTTTCCTTTTTCACTGTTTTTCTCTTGTTTCTCCATTTTCTTTCCCCGCTCGGGCTTACGAGTTTTATTATTGATTTCGAAAGAGGGGTATGCAAGAAAATAATCGAGGCTCGAAGGGGTAACAAAGGGTAAAGTGTTTGGATAGCAGAACAAAATGCCTTCGTCATTCCAATCTCCAAAACATGCCAAGTACAAACTACGCAATTAAACAAACTGAGGAAAACATAGCTAACATTTTTTTGATTGCACCAGAATTACTAACCATATCCACACATTTGCCTTCTGCATTTGTCAATTACCCAGCACCATTTGGACAACAGTCTCGGTACCACGAGCGGCCCCTGTAGACTCGGGGGCAAACTTGCCTTTTCTCAAACCGATGTGGCATGATGCATTTCAACAGTATTTCTTTATGTTCCGTCTGACCCAGTTTCACACAATTTGGGCTCGAAGAGATTTCAAAATTCCTCGACTGTCCTTACATCTTCAACATTGTTTTATTGCTTCATTACTAAACTGACTTTTGAAACCAGGCTGAGAATTATGCGTGCATGTCATGTCACCAGAGCCAGCATGAAAAGAATTGCAAAAGGAGAAAGGAACCAGATGAAATGACTAGAAATGGCGGGAAACAGAGAATTGCATTAGACTGACGGTGAAAGGGTTTAAACAACGAAACAAGCAAACTAGACTAGAGTTACAACCCTTGAACAAACCTAAACAGCACTACACAAGCTACTACGATGAGACAAACAAGACAAAATGAAAGGATAGAAGGGTTTGAGTCACAAGACAATATCCGGATTACAACCTTGAAATAACCCGGACAACAGGAATGACAACAAAATAAACCACCAAAACTCCCAGGGATGGAGCGTCGTGATGTGCGATTTTGGGATTTCTGTGGAGAGAGGTAGCGTCGGGGAGGGCCATCTAATGCACAAGGATAACCACAGGGACGATGTCGAGGCTGGAAGTGTTGATCAGGAAAACCTATTGGATCGTCTTTTCTGTTCCTCTTTCTTCCAACCAAGCTTACTGGTACGTTCTGAATGGCTTCCGAACGACTCACGATTTTGCCTGACTTGATTCCTTCTTCCACTAGCTCCCCCATTTTTAACACATCATTGAAAGGCTTACCCAGGGCCGGGATCAAATGACTGTAGTAGGTGGGTCCCTGGTCCTGCGGGAAGTAATCAACCATCTCGCTTTCCCTCATTGGAGGATCGACTCTTGCCGCCTGCTCTCTCCACCGGAAACCATACTCTCTGAAGCTTTCCCCGGGCTTCTTCTCAATTTTGGTTAGTGACAGACGGTCCGGGACAATTTCGAGATTATATTGAAAGTGGCCTGCAAACGCTTGGGCCAAATCATCCCACGTGTACCATCGGGCGTGATCCTGTCGCGTGTACCATTCCAAAGCTGCACCAGTGAGAATTTGACTAAAGTACGCCATCAATAATTCATCCCTTCCCCCAGCTCCTCTCATTTTGCTGCAGAATCCCCTTAGATGCGCCACCGGATCACCATGTCCATCTTATAGGTCAAACTTGGGTAACTTGAATCCTGCTGGCAACTGGACATCGGGAAACAAGCACAAATCCTTGTAGGCCACACTGACTTGGCCACCCAATCCTTGCATGTTCCTGAAGGATTGCTCCAGGCTTTTTACTTTTCGAAACATCTCTTCCTGTTCTGGATCCTTAAGAGGCTTATCAGTTTCCACCGGGAGTTCAAAGTGAGGGGTGTAGGAATATGGCTCGGGAGCTTTGAAGGTGGGCTCAGGAGGATAGTACTGGCTGTCGTGAGTTTGAGACAATGGCGCACTGGAAGATCTTTGCAATGTGGCAGGTGGAGGTGCCACAAAGACAGGGGTGATTGGTGGAGGAGGGTTTTGCATGGGTGGTGGAGCTTGGGGAGGATAGGAGGTGGTGCCATAACTCTGTTGGTAGAAAGGGAAAGGTGAGGATGAATTCACCGGAGGAGGCTCCTGAGACTGAGCCAAAGGTGGGATATATGCTGGATTGGCGGGATAAACTGGCGCCGGCTGACCCTTAGCCCAGGCCTGATGCATCTCGGCCATCTGCTGCCTCAATTTATACATCTCTTCCCTCATTGCTTTGACATTTACCACTTCTACCTCTTTTGACGGGTCCATGATACTGGTATTTGATTCTTGGCCTGTCATGTTCAATTTGGTTTTTGCCTGGGTGTTGTAGGAATGGAATGCCAGGACGCCAACTGCCTTTTGTCCTTGTGTTGTAAAGAAGAGTTACCACTTTAAAAACCACAAACCAACCACCTTTCTGGAATGACATGACAAAATGAAACCATCACGTTAGCGTTAGGGCATTTAACACATTGGTACTCGCACATTTGGGGAGTGAATCCGCCTAGGTAGTTAACAGTTCCTATTATGCTTTTGCTTGGATCGCATGCGTCATCCCGGCTTTCCATTTCCTTTACTTGCCAATTGCAAACTTTCTCTTCTCCTTTCTCTTTCTTCTTTCTCTCTTTTCATTTCTCTTATTTGTTTTTGTTTGGCTTCCCCTTTTTCTTTTGTTTTTCTTTCCCTCTTTTTGTTTTTCTTTCCTTTCGTGTTTTTCACCTCTTTCCTTTCATTCATTTCTTGTTTTTCCCTTTTTTTTCATTTAGTTACGGCCGAATCCTATGGAGATTACCTACGTATCACGTCCCCGCGTGAATCAGACCGAGCCTAGTTCTTGCAAATTAAATGCAAAATAAAGAGATAATTTTTTTTTTGGATTTTTCAAATTTTCATCAATAAACGCCGATTACAAGAGATACTGGACTATTTGTTTTTCTTTTTCTCAACAGGAAATTACAAAACAAACACAAAAACAAAATACAGACTCGATTAACTAGGAATACATCAAAGCTTCAAATCCTGGGGCCCGCGGGGCATCATTCGGCATCGCCGCGGGCCTGCGCAAGGCTGAGAAGGTTTCAATGTCAACTGTGGTCATCCTGGACATTTATTAGGGGACTTTAATGACTCATTTTGAAGAAATGGCTATTTGTGTAAAAATTCTTTGTTTAGAAAACAGGCCTTGGATTTGCAAATGCGGTCTTTCAGCACTTCTGGGAGGAAGATTTTAAGAATGTGCCCGCAAACCATGTATAAAATGACTCAGGGTAGCTATTCTCGCAAAAACGGCCTTCCGGCGTCTTTTTAGGGACATTCGGCTTATTTTAGACAAGAATGGCATCACCCGACTTATTTATGACAAAAATTAAAATTTGACATTTTTTTGGCTATTTTTTAAAAAGGGTGGTTGGACCCGATGAGGGTTGCCTACGTATCTCACATCCGGTGAGAATCAAACCAGCGTAGTTCGGGAAAATTTGTCAAAACATAACTATTTTGAACAACAATTTCCTTTCTATTTTTCAAATATTTTTCTTTTCCATTTTTCAAAAATTCGGCAGCATTTCTGTACTATTTGGGCACTTGGTCTTTCACAACAAATGGTCACCCTCACTTAGTCCTAACACTTCTTATTTTCATAATTCACTCATTTAGACAAGTCGGTCAACATGCAAAGCCGAGCAAATAAATGCGCAAGTAGCACGTAAGATGCATCAGGATGGTCAACTTATTTCAGGTCACCTGTCCTAGACAGACCCAACCCCTGTGTTGAGTCCCCTAAGTCAAATGCATATGATGCAAACAAGCGTCCTACTAGGGATCCGGCATGAGGTTTTGTTCTTCTAGGTTTTAAACCCTAGGTTTATTGGTCTAGACCTAGACAACTCGGGCCGAGGGGGAGGCAGCGTACCGGGGATACAGAAGCTCCGCCGGCTTAGCAACTTATCCAAACCTCGTTCTAAATGGGAAAAGACTCTAAACAGAAGAGAAGCTACACGAAGTGCACCCTTCTCCATGTTGTAGAAGACTCAGAGAGAGGAAGGGATTCGCGACAGTTTATATACAATTCAACAAATATCAAAGCGGTAAAACATTTAGCACATAGCATGGAACATGTAGAAAAATCAGATAAAGCCAAATATAACAATTTAACTGAGCTCGAATTCTGAACCCTGAACAAAAAGTTCTGGGTCTACTCCCCAGTAGAGTCGCCAGAGCTGTCACACCTCCTTTTACCTTACTACACCCCGTGAAGGATATAATAAAGGAGTTTTTCCAGTTGAAGGACAATCGAAACGGGATTCGTTTATTAAGAGATTCAGAGTTGCCACTTGGGAGATTTATGGTGTCCCAAGTCACTGGTTTGAATCCCGAATCGAGGAAAGGGTTTGACTCTGTATTAACAGTCGCGAACCAGAAATCCGGGTAAGGAATTCTGTTAACTCGGGAGAAGGTGTTAGGCACTCCCAAGTTCCGTGGTTCTAGCACGGTCGCTCAACTGCTATATTTAGCAAAATCTGATTTTAATACATGTTATCCTATTGCATCTTTAGAATTATTTAACCGCTTTTAATTAAAAATTTTAAGAAAGTGAACGTCGTTTAAAAACATGTCTTTGGATCACGTCACATGAAATGCACCCGGATCCTCGATACATTTTTATTCAACCTTTTGGGATTTGGATTTGGGTCACATGAAATGCACACCCGAGTTAGGAAGGTAATTTTTAAAATAGCGCGCCTAAAGCAACTACGCGTTGTTAACTTTGCGAGGGCCATGGAAATTTGCTAAATGGCATGCCTCGAATTCTAAGGTTTAAAATTAATTAGGTGAGGGCCATGAGTTTTGGGATTTTATTTGGCATGGCACGCCTCAAATTATTTCAAAGGGCTTTAATAAGCTAAAAAAAACAAACTGTGGATGTTCATATTTTATTCAACATTTAAACCCCAAACCTCCACGGCCCAAAGTGCAATTCTTTTCTTAATCTTCTCCTATTAGCCCATGACCTCAGGCCGAGTATCAACCCACAGATAGATTCAATGCACGAAAGGGGCAATCAAGCAACAACGTAATTGAAACTAATTAATTTAAATGATACTAGACTCCAACAGTGAACAACCAAAGCAAATAAGGAGTAAAACGTGATATTAGCCCTTTAACTTAACTGGAGACAAAATCAAAGAAAATGAATGCCAACTCTATAACCAGCAACTTCCTTTTTTTAAAATCAAAACTTTTAAGAATAGACTAAGGAAGTAGTGTAAGATATAAGTAAACTAATATTAACACAAGCATTCTATCCTAATACATAATTCCTACACTACTCAAATAATAAAATGAACTTTCATGAGCATATTAGAAATGGAGCAACGTGAACTAGCTTCAACGAATCTCAGACAAGAAACTAACGCCAATTGAGTCAAGAACTAATACCATGCTTCACATCACAGAGTATTTTAAAACAGAGCAACAAGGAAAGAGAAGAGATGAACCTTAGAATAATCCAAAATAATTTTGAAATTGATTAAACGAGAATCCCAGTCACAAAACAGAAGATTAGAACAACAAACTCGACTGAATGATGAATCTCGAACCAGAAACCTCAAATCGACGCCGGAGAGCTCGAGCTAAAACGACCTCAACAACAAACCACCTTCTCTGATTGGCGACTAAAAATTCAGAATTTTTGAAATCGAAAAGTTAAAATACATCCAACCAAAGTGAAACTATTTCCATGATTTTGTCGCTGGGTTTTTGATACCGGAAAAGGGAGAAGAAGGAATGAAAGCGAAATCTGAGAAATTGAGTGAGAGCAAATCGAGAACCTTTTTTCTAAAATTGTTCGATTAAACCCCTAGGCTGCCATTTTTTCCTTTGTTTCAGAAAAAGAAATTCATTCTCCAGAAAGTGGGTGCTAGGTTGTGACTCCTTTTTTTTAGGGCATGCGGCTGCTCCTTCCTTTTAGTGTCTATGGTGTTGGGGTTGAAAACTTAGTGTAGGGTTTCTATAATTGGGTATTTTATATGGAAGTGGGAAGGGATAATGGCCATTGGATTAGAAGGAAAATAGATGGATAGGATTAAATCTTGCACTTAAATGGGCTAATGGGTTGGGAAGAATGGGCTAAGGGTAATTGGGTTGGACCATGTCTTTTTGTGTCTCAATTTTGGGCTAAGAAGACTCCAAAAATTATTATTCAAAACCATAGCTAAATTCCTTTAATATAAGATAACTATACTACATGATGCAAAAACAAATTCTAATTAATTAAACTAAACTATATTAAAACATGAAACTATTATACATCTATTTTTTGTATTTTCTAAGATTATATAAAGGTAAAAATAAGGTACTATTTTTGTATTTTTAAAATATATTTTTTTGTAATTTTCATTTTTCTTGTAATAAAATAAAGTAAAAGAGTCAAAATGAGTTGAAATAGCTATATTAGGCCTAAATTAAATATTTACGTGCTAAAATATAAAAAATCTTGGGGAGGGTCAAAAAACACATGTCTACACCATTCGGCAGTGGAAATCTTGATATCGGGGTGGGAATGGAATTCTAAAAATTTGAGTAAGTCCGATGTGTCATTTGTAACATGTGTGCAAAATTTCAGGACATTCGGATGAGGTTCGATAGGTTTTTGGATCGGTTGCGGAATTCGGAAGTTTTTGAAATCCTTAGGCTTGAATCCGAGGGTGTTTTGATGATTTGATGTTATTTTAAGTGTTCCGAGGGTTGGTACAAGTTTGAATAGTGTTATGTGACTTGTTGGCGTATTTGGTCGAGGTCCCGAGGGACTCGGGTGAGTTTGGATGGTTGACAGATGATTTTTGGCACTTCGAGAATGATGGTGTGCTGCTGTTCTCTGATTTCCGCAGATGCAGACAGGCGGCCATAGGTGCGGTCACCGCAGGAGCGAATGGTTGTCGCAGGTGCGAAGTTTGGGCTGGTTGAGGTTCATCGCAGATGCGGAATGGTTAACGCGCCTGCGAGCCTGCAGGTGCGGCTAATTAGGCGCAGGTGCGGAAAAGGAGAAGTTAATGAGAAATCGCAGGTGCGCACCTGGGATGGCAGGTGCGGCTCCGCAGGTGCGGTATCGCTGTGCAGGTCATATAAATAATGGCCTTCGTGAAATTTGAGTTGTTCTTCACCATTTTTATCCGAGATTGGAGCTTGTGGGCGATTTTGAAGAGGGAATCAAGGGGGTCTTCATTGAGGTGAGTTTCTTGGACCTAAAACTCGATTCTATGTTGATTCTTACTTGTTTAAACATGAAATTAATGGGATTTGAAGCCTAAAATTTGGGGTTTAGGGCTTGAAAGTTAGAGACTTTGATTTGGGATTTGAGGGGTCGTTTGTGGTCGGATTTTGGTGCATTTGATATGTATAGACTCGTGGGAGGATAAGGATTCTAGTGATGTGATTTTTATCAAAGTCTTAGACGTGGGCCCGGGGTCGGGATTTTGACTTTAATTTGATAATTTTCGTGTGGGCTTTATCCCTTTGGCATGTATTGATGATATGATTCTGATTTTGGATAGATTCGAGGTGATTTGAGGCCGAGTCGAGCGGCAAGGGCATCGCGGTGTAGATGTTCTTCCGATTCGAGGCAAGTAATGATTTTAAATGTTGTCCTGAGGGTATGAGACTCCGGATTTCACATTGTTTCACTACTTTGAGGTGACACACACGCTAGATGACGAGCGTGGGGTCGGGCACTATTGGCGATTGTGACTTGGTCCGTCCCGTGCGACTCTTAAGTCGCGTATTTGATTGAAATTGTTTGATATCATTGTGTGTTGGAAAATATTACTATAATTTGGGTTGAATGCCATATCTGGGCCTTGTGCCAACTGTTTGGACCCTTAGGGGCTTTTTACTACTGTTTCGTCATGGTTTTAGTTTAATATCTACACTCAGTCATGCTATGTTTTTACTGATTTCATAACTCAGTCTCTATTATTCTGCTTTTATGCATAAAATGATATTTTGGGCTGAGCACCCTGTTTTACTGATAGCCCGAGTGGCTTGTGAGGCTGATGACTGAGAGGGGCCGGGGATCTGATTTTGAGATTGATGACTGAGAGAGGCCGATGGCCTGGTGGTGAGGATTATATATTTTTGGATCGGGCTGCATGCCGCAGCGATATAGTGCTTGGGCTGTAGGAGCCCCTCCGGAGTCTGCACACCCCTAGTGAGCGTAGTCGACTATATATATGGATCGGGCTGCACGCCGCAGCGATATATGGATCGGGTTGCACGCCACAACGGTTATTATATGGTACCTATTGAGCGTGAGTGCTGAGTGTGAGCGCTGAGTGATAAGAGTTGAGTCATGAGTGACTGGGAGGCTTGCCCGAGGGGCTTTATATACATGTATACGAGTGATGCTTTGCCGAGGGGCTTGTTTTCATGAAATTCTTGTTTTTACTCCTCTTTATATTGAGCCTCTATTGAAAATGTTTGACAAATATTTTGAACAACTTTCATTGAAACTGGAATTTTTACAAGATGTTTGGAATTAAAATTACTGATTTGATTTCTTATTTTCACTGAGATTTTCGTGTTATGTGATGTGTTTGAATGGCCGAGAGGTTGCCAGAAGGGCTGTTTACGAATTATTTTGCCCGAGGGGCCGATTGCGATTTTTAACACTTTCCCTATTGCCCTGTATGAAATACTCCTATAAAATCCAAGAAAATAAATTTTTTCCAATTATTTGCCATTTTATAGGATTTTTTGTAGGATTTTTATTAATTGCTTGCATTTCTGTGCACGTTTAATTTTTATTAAAATCATGAAAAATGTAAAAAATACCATGCATTGCATGTAGGTTTTGTTTTTTACATTGTTAGGATTAATTAGTTAATTATCTATTTTATTAAAAAATGAAAATCACAAAAATAGCTCATTTTACATTTTTTACCTTTTAATTTTTAGATTAGTGATTTTTCTCTTTTAATTTAGGGTTAAGTAATTTTATAATTATTGTAATTAGATATTTGGCTTAATTTTACAATTTTAGATTAATTTAGGATTTTAATATAGGATTTTTAATTGAAGGAAAAGAAAAAGAAAAACCAAAGAAAAAGGAAATAAAAGGGTTAATTGAAGAAAAGGGTTTAAAATTGAATTTGGGCTTATTTTTATGCCCAAACCCGTTCCCAAACACATCCCAACCCAGGCCCAAATCAACCTTACCCGGTCCAGCCCCACTTATAAGAAACGACCCCGTTTTGTTCCCTCTCAATCACGACCGTTGGATCTTTATGATCCAACAGCTCCAAACTCGCCTCCTACTAACTATATAACTGTCCTAAAACGAAACCCCTCCCCCACAAAGACCTCTCATCACATCGTCTCTCTCAATCCCCCGTACCTCTTTGAACCTCTGCCATCGCCGTCGCCGGAAATCGCTCTACGGCGGCGGCGCCAATCCAAACCTCCCCAAATTTTCACCAGTCAATCCCCGTCCTCTCCCCTTTCCAAATCCCCAAACCAATTCCCTCGAATCTCTCTCAAATCTCTCTAATTTCAGATCTGAGACCAAACCCTAGTTCACCCAAACCTTTCCAAACTCGTCCAACTTCTAACCAGACAACCACCACACTCGCCTCATTCATATCTCCTACTAGTTACCCTAGAAACCCCGCCAAAATCGGTGAATTTTAGATCTAAGAGTCCGGAAGAGACCCTGGTTCAACCTTGTGCAAATTTTCGGAGTATTTTGTTCGTCTTGGGTCGAGACTCATGTGAATCGATTGCTTTTGATAAGAGCAATCGTTTTGCATTAGTTTTGACATATTTCGAAGTCACCACTGATGCATGGCCAGGTTGTAGCCTTCTTTGTTCGCTGGATCGCTTCAGTCGACGATTCATTCCGTTTGAAAGAAAACAGTACCCTTCCTCTTTCTTTTCTTTTCCTTTTTGTTTTTGTTTTTATTTTTCTATTTCTGATTTTTCCTTTTATTTGTTTGAATTAATTTCTGATTATCTACTTGTTTGAATGTGCTTCGAGTATTTAATTGTTTAAATTAGTTTTATTGGCTATTTGTTTAAGTTAATTTGAACATCTTACTTGTTTGGAATTAGTCTGAATTACTTAGTTGAGTAATTTAGTTTCATTGTTTGTTTGTTTTCTTTTGGATTAGTTCTCATTATTCACTTGGTCAAATTAGTTTAGATTGTTTAAAATCACTATCCCTGTTTGGTCAATTGTGCTGAATCAACTAATTGATGACTGATTTGCATATCTTTCATGTTGTTTGAACTTAGTTGATTAAGTTGCTAATTAATTACAGAATGGTCAAACGATTTGGGTTAAGTTGTGGTATTTGTTTTGCTTTGGCTTGGTCTTGGGCTTGTCCTGGGTCATTTGGCTATGATTTGGGTCTGTGTTGGTCCATTGGGCCATGATAATTGGCCCAGACTTAAGGGGGTTAACCAAACAATCAGAATTTAGGTCAAAGCTATTGAAAATTGCAATAATCAGTAAATGGGAGGGTAAAATTGGATTTCTACATAGGTTAATATCAGAAGGTTCTAGGTCTTTGGACAGCTGTCCCCATTTTTAGCAAAAGATGCTGTAATTGGGTGGGAAAAAGGACAGACAGCTGTAAAAAGATGCTGTACTATTCTGATTTTCAGAATTTTAGGTTAGAATATTCCTTTTTGATGCCTTTTTGTGCACTCTATAAAAGGAAAACATTCCCTCATTCATAGACAGACATTCATCATCATTCTCTGCACAAAAAGGTTTTGAAAAACACATCAGATTTCAGAAACCCTAGGGAAAAATATTCTCTCAAGTTCAGCTACTGCTTTTAAAAGAGAATTGATTTCTTTGGCTTCTAATTTCAACCAAAAAACATTCAAAACTTCTTTCTTTGGTCTTCATAAGCTGAGAAATATGGTTTGAAGTGGAGGTTTTCTTGGTTTTTCTTGGGGTATACTGGTTTTAGCAGCTGTAGCTGTTTGTTGGAAGTCTGGTTCCTGATTTTGGTTGTTGATTTTGAGTCCTGTTGGTGCTCTCTTGTTCTAAATTTTCAGCCACTTTAGTCATCTGTTGGTTGCTGATTTGTGTTGTTGTTTCTAGGTATTTAACCTCAGCTCTTTCTAAATGTAATGCCTTAATGATTTGTTGAAATGATATAAAATCAGATTGGTAAATGGCATATGTAGAAATGAATGTTTTTCATGATAAGTAGTAGTTTACCCTTGATATGCATTTGATTGGTTTTGATTATGTGTGTTTAAAGTCTGAAATGATTTAGCATGAATAAATTAGTCAACACATGAGTGCCTTAGGGGTTCTATCTTGCAAAAAAAATAGCTTTGTCTTATAGCCAAACATTCTGGTTATTAATGTTGATTATGAAGTTTTAATTATGTTTTTTTCTTTCTATCATATGATGGCCTTCTCTTCACTTAAAGCCATTTGTTTTCTCTCTTTGTCTGTTTGGCTATGAGCTGCTACCTGCAGATTTGGCCACTAGTTGGCTAAATCAGCAGGTTCAAAAGCTAGAAAGTGGGACTCATGCTGTTTTAACAAGAGAAGACCAAGCTCTAATGGACAAATCATGTCCAAAAGAGGCAGGAATTCTTCATGATATCAGCTATACAAATTTGTAATAGTTTAACCTTAATATAGTTAGTTTATGTAACAAGTCTTAATGTAAGGTATTGATTTTGAAAGTTGCTTAGTCTATTTTGGAAGACTGTAATGAATCAGGTGTTAATGTCATGTACCAAAGGTTGCTCATTCGATTAAGGAAGGCTGAATTTGCAGCCCAAGTGAAAGACTAACCTCTAATGTTTTGGGCCTAGTCTATAGGCCCAAACTTTGAGTCAGTCTAGGAGCCCTTTTAGCACAGATCATTTTTTTTATGTTGCAAAGAATCAGTTGATTAAATTTTAGTACAGAATCGTGTTTAATCTTTATATTCTATTTCTTTTTAAACATGTAATTTGATAGCTTATTTGTTATAAGTGTGTATGTATAGTTAAGGGTAGAGGTGGATAGGCCCAGACGTTAGATAATTACAACTGGGCCCGCCTGTAGCCCAATATGGGCAAAACTAGATTAAAATTCCAATAAGGGAAGAGGGTCTTTAAGTTCTTTTCTGCTGGGCCAATTCGTGAGCCCAAATACAGCTTTCAAAGATGGATTTTCCTAATTTAATTAAGCAATTGGTCATTGTTGGACCAAACCTAAAGCCCTTTATTTCAAAGTGTTTTTAAAAGCCTGGCCTTTCACCCTTTAAGCATGTCCACAATTTAATAGACCCTTATTGAATTCCAAACTAGGAGTAAAATGTCAGTGTCCTTATGCTTTGGCTTAAGTAAAATACGAAACTTGTTAAAAATAAAATTGAGATGTGCCATGCATAAGTAAAAAATTCATAACTTATGGCCCTCATATTAGGTATTAATTTAGTATAGTGAAATACCCTTTTAAACACTCGTAGTTCGCTTTAGGCGCGTTCATATTAAAATCATCATCGCTGCGGGCACGGTTCCCGTGACGTAGTTGTGATACCTAATTCGGGGGTGCATTTCATGTAACCTGATCATAACAACTTTGAATTTTCAATAAAATAAACATGTCGTGAATCGCGGGTGCATTTCATGTAGCGTGATTTGCATTGTGTTTTATTCAAGTGAATAATCCCATGGATCCTAAAAGCGGTTTCTAAATTAATAAAAGTGGTTATAAATTTAAAATGCACAATAGGTTTAAAACTTGTAATTAATCAGATATTAGGCCAACTTTGATAGTTTAAGCGACCATGCTAGAACCACGGAACCCGGGAATGCCTAACACCTTCTCCCGGGTTAACAGAATTCCTTACTTAGAATTTCTGGTTCGCAGACTTTTTAATAAAGTCGAAACTTCCTCGATTTGGGGTTTTAAAATAAACCAGTGACTTGGGACACCAAATAAACTATTCCAAGTGGCCACTCTTAAAAAAATTAAATAAAATAATCCCATTTCGATTAATGTCACTTTAATTGGAAAAATTCCCTTATAGCCCCTCATCGGGTGGTAAAAAAGGAGGTGTAACAGCTCTGGCGACTCTGCTGGGGATGAAGAACCCAGAACATTTGGTTCAGGGTTCAAGAATTCGAGCTTAGAATAACTGTTATACTTGGCTTTATTTATTATCTGATTTTTACATGTTTGAGCCTAATGTACTAAATGCCGCTTTTTATCGCTTTGATATGTTTGAGCTATATATAAGCTGTTACGAAACCCTCTTCTCTCTGAGTCATCTAAATCATCTGGGAAGTGTGCACTTCGTGTAACTTCTTTTCTGTTAGAGTCATATCCCAATTTTAAAACGAGGTTCGGACAAGTTGCAAAGCCAGTGAAGCTTCTGTATTCCCGGTACGCTGCCCCTCCCCCCCCCCCCCGGCTCGAGCTGTCCGCTCGGGTAAGCCAGGTCTAGAACAATACACCCAGGTTTTTAAACCTTGTATAACACAGCCTCATGTTGGATCCCTAGTAGGAACGCTTGTTTGCATCACGTGCATTTGACTTTGGGGTACTCAACACAGGGGTTTGGGTTCTGTCTAGGACAGGTGTACCCGAAATCAAAAGACCATCCTGATGCAATCTACTTGCTACTTGTACATTTATTTGCTTCGGATTGCATGTTGACCGGCTCCTAGAATAAAAAGTAAAAATAAAAATTGGAAAAATCAAGTTGAGGTATGGGAGAGATAATTACTCGTCTTTGGAAATCTGGTGTACCAAAAAGTACCGAAACTCTGCCGAAATTTTAGGAAAAAGACAGAGAAAGAAAAGAAAAGGGAAAAGGAAAATTGTTTACAAAAGTACTTCATGTTTTCTGTTGC
>NC_031991.1:68679955-68694369 GCF_001879085.1 Nicotiana attenuata
TCCAAACCTCCCGAAATTTTCACCAGTCGATCCCCGTCCTCTCCCCTTTCCAAATCCCCAAACCAATTCCCTCGAATCTCTCTCAAATCTCTCCAATTTCAGATCTAAGACCAAACCCTAGTTCACCCAAACCTTTCCAAACCCGTCCAATTTCTAACCAAACAACCACCACACTCCCCTCATCTCATATCTCCTACCAGTTACCCTAGAAACCCCGCCAAAATCGGTGAATTTTAGATCTAAGAGCCCAGAAGAGACCCTGGTTCAACCTTGTGCAAATTTTTGGAGTATTTTGTTCGTCTTGGGTCAAGACTCATGTGAATCGATTGCTTTTGATAAGAGCAACCGTTTTGCAT
Organism: Nicotiana attenuata; assembly: GCF_001879085.1. Lineage (NCBI taxonomy): Eukaryota > Viridiplantae > Streptophyta > Magnoliopsida > Solanales > Solanaceae > Nicotiana > Nicotiana attenuata. The sequence continues at coordinate 68,680,312 of NC_031991.1, forward strand.
TAGTTTCAACTCATTTTGAAGTCACCACTGATGCATGGCCAAGTCGTAGCCTTCTTTGTTCGTTGGATCGCTTCAGTCGATGATTCATTCTGTTTGAAAGAAAACGGTACCCTTCCTCTTTCTTTTCTTTTCCTTTTTATTTTTGTTTTTATTTTTTTGTTTCTGATTTTTCCTTTTATTTGTTTGAATTAATTTCTGATTATCTACTTGTTTGAATGTGCTTCGAGTATTTAATTGTTTAAATTAGTTTTATTGGCTATTTGTTTAAGTTAATTTGAACATCTTACTTGTTTGGAATTAGTCTGGATTACTTAGTTGAGTAATTTAGTTTTAGTGTTTGTTTGTTTTCTTTTGGATTAGTTCTTATAATTCACTTGATCGAATTAGTTTAGATTGTTTAAAATCACTGTCCCTGTTTGGTCAGTCGTGCTGAATCAACTAATTGACGACTGATTTGCATATCTTTCATGTTGTTTGAACTTAGTTCATTAGTTGATTAAGTTGCTAATTAGTTACAGAATGGTCAAACGATTTGGGTTAAGTTGTGGCATTTGTTTTGCTTTGGCTTGGTCTTGGGCTTGTCCTGGGCCATTTGGCCATGATTTGGGTCTGTGTTGGTCCATTGGGCCATGATAATTGGCCCAGACTTTAGGGGGTTAACCAAACAATCAAAATTTACGTCAAAGCTGTTGAAAATTGCAATAATCAGTAAATGGGAGGGTAAAATTGGGTTTCTACATAGGTTAATATCAGAAGGTTCTAGGCCTTTGGACAGATGTCCCCATTTTCAGCAAATGATGCTGAAATTGGGTGGGAAAAGGACAGACAGCTGTAAAAAGATGTTGTACTATTCTGATTTTCAGAATTTTAGGTTAGAATATTCCTTTTTGATGCCTTTTTGCGCACTCTATAAAAGGAAAACATTCCCTCATTCATAGACAGACATTCATCATCATTCTCTGCTCAAAAAGGTTCTGAAAAACACATCAGATTTCAGAAACCCTAGGGAAAATTATTCTCTCAAGTTCAGCTACTGCTTTTAAAAGAGAATTGATTTCTTTGGCTTCTGATTTCAACCAAAAAAACATTCAAAACTTCTTATCTCTGGTCTTCATAAGCTGAGAAACATGGTTTGAAGTGAAGGTTTTCTTGGTTTTTCTTGGGGTATACTGGTTTTAGCTACTGTAACTGTTTGTTAGAAGTCTGGTTCCTGATTTTGGTTGTTGATTTTGAGTCCTTTTGGTGCTCTCTTGTTCTAAATTTTCAGCCACTTTAGTCATCTGTTAGTTGCTGATTTGTGTTGCTGTTCTAAGTATTTAATCTCAGCTCTTTCTATATGTAATGCCTTAATGATTTGTTGAAATGATATAAAATCAGATTGGTAAATGGCATATGTAGAAATGAATATTTTTCATGATAAGCAGTAGTTTACCCTTGATACGCATTTTATTGGTTTTGTGTGTGTTTAAAGTCTAAAATGATTTAGCATGAATAAATTAGTCAGCACATGAGTGCCTTTGTGGTTCTATCTTGCAAAAAAATAGCTTTGTCTTATAGCCAAACATTCTGGTTATTAATGTTGATTATGAAGTTTTAATTGTATTTTTTTTCTTTCTATCATATGGCCTTCTCTTCACTTAAAGCCATTTGTTTTCTCTCTTTGTCTTTTTGGCTATGAATTGCTACCTGCAGATTTGGCCACTAGTTGGCCAAATCAGCAGGTTCAAAAGCTGGAAAGTGGGACTCATGCTGTTTTAACATGAGAAGACCAAGCTCTAATGGACAAATCATGTCCAAAAGAGGCAGGAATTCTTCATGATATCAGCTATACAAATTTGTAATAGTTTAGCCTTAATATAGTTAGTTTATGTAACAAGTCTTAATGTAAGGTATTGATTTTGAATGTTGCTTAGTCTATTTTGGAAGACTGTAATGAATCAGGTGTTAATGTCATGTACCAAAGGTTGCTCATTCGATTAAGGAAGGCTGAATTTGCAGCCCAAGTGAAAGACTAACCTCAAATGATTTGGTCCTAGTCTATAAGCCTAAACTTTGAGTCAGTCTAGGAGCCCTTTTAGCATAGATCATTTTTTTTATGTTGCAAAGAATCAGTTGATTAATTTTCAGTACAAAATCGCATTTAATCTTTATATTCTATTTCTGTTTAAACATGTAATTTGATAGCTTATTTGTTATAAGTGTGTATGTATAGTTAAGGGTAGAGGTGGATAGGCCCAGACGTTAGATAATTACAACTGGGCCCACCTGTAGCCCAATGTGGGCAAAACTCGATGAAAATTCCAATAAGGGTAGAGGGTCTTTAAGTTCTTTTCTGCTGGGCCAATTCGTGAGCCCAAATATAGCTTTCAAAGCTGGATTTTCCTAATTTAATTAAGCAATGGGTCATTGTTGGACCAAACCTAAAGCCCTTTATTTCAAAGTGATTTTAAAAGCCTGGCCTTTCACCCTTTAAGCATGTCCACAATTTATAGACCCGTATTGAATTCCAAACTAGGAGTAAAATGCCAGTGTCCTTATGTTTTGGCTTAAGTAAAATACGAACCTTGTTAAAAATAAAATTAAGGTGTGCCATACATAAGTAAAAAATCCATAACTTATGGCCCTCATATTAGGTATTAATTTAGTATAGTGAAATACCCTTTTAAACACTCGTAGTTCTCTTTAGGCGCGTTCATATTAAAATCATCATAGCTGCGGGTACGGTTCCTGTGACGTAGTTGTGATACCTAATTCGGGGGTGCATTTCATGTAATCCGATCATAACAACTTCGAATTTTTAATAAAATAAACATGTCGTGAATCGTGGGTGCATTTCATGTAGCGTGATTCGCGTTGTATTTTATTCAAGTAAATAATCCCATGCATCCTAAAAGCGGTTTCTAAATTAATAAAAGTGGTTATAAATTTAAGATGCACTATAGGTTTAAAACTTGTAATTAATCAGATATTAGGCCAACTTTAATAGTTTACGCGACCGTGCTAGAACCACAGAACCTGGGAATGCCTAACACCTTCTTCCGGGTTAACATAATTCCTTACTTAGAATTTCTGGTTCGCAGACTTTTCAAAAAAGTCGAAACTTCCTTGATTTGGTATTTTAAAATAAACTGGTGACTTGGGACACCAAATAAACTATTCCAAATGGCGACTCTGAAAAAATTAAATAAAAAAATCCCATTTCGATTAATGTCACTTTAATTGGAAAAACTCCCTTATAGCCCCTCATCGGGTGGTAAAAAAGGAGGTGTGACACGCGTATTTCTGTTGATATATTAAAAATGAAAGATTTGAGACTCAATCTGCTTTAGAAAATACAAATTTTACAAAAAATCTTCTATATTGTTCGTGTTGTTTCGGCTGGACTAGTTCTGTGATAGGCGCCATCACGACCAGGGTATTTGGGGTCGTGACAAGTTGGTATCAGAGCCTAGGTTACATAGGTCTCACGAGTCATGAGCAGGTTTAGTAGAGTCTCGCGGATCGGTACGGAGACGTCTGTATTTATCCTCGAGAGGCTGCAGAACCTTTAGGAAATCCCACATTCTTGAATTCTTATCGTGCGATCTTGATTCAGCTTGAAACTTAACTCTTCAAATTCCTTTCGCGCGTTCGTATGCGCATGAACGCTCGGTATCAGTTGTGCATCGACGGCTTATGATTCCCTGATCGAGGGGAGAGATGTGATTTCTGTGCGTTGATGTTGGGCCAGTCTGGAGGACTTGAGGCCGGGCTTTGCTTGTAGCTTGAGCACTGAGGTTTTGATTGTGTGAGCACGTGCTTTTGGACTTATATGTCCGATAGTGTCCCTATTAAGGAAAGTGATGATTGGATAACTACGTGAAGAGCATTACGTGACTGCGAGATGTGGTCATATGGTTTGAATGAGACGAGAAAGGTCTGCTTGAGGGTAGGAAGAACGATTTGGTGCTTGATTTCCATCTTGGTTTGATGTGTAGCCCCGAGTTATGGATGTGTTGAAGGATCTCTTCATGTTGTCTAATTGTAGAATGAAGTAAATTTCATGTCGCGATATGAGTTCAGACTCAGGAAAGGTAAGTGATCGGGTTATAGTTATGATTATGGAAGAGCGTAGAGAAATACCAGACTGAGGCTAAGCAAGTGGAGTATCTCCTGCAGAGTATTCTGAGGTTTGTGTGATCCTTATGCCGTTGGTTGGGAGTCCTCTTTTATCAGTAAATTATACGTGCTGCAGTTTGAGTTTGGATTGCGTAGAAGAGTTGTCTTGACTGTTACGAGGGTGAATGCGAGGTTCGCAAATGATTTGAAGTACTAGATGGTCTGTGTTGCACGAGCTTATGAAAGATTGAGTTTAACCTCGCTATGGTGCTATGGCAGTGATAGAGTATAGGCATTTTTTATTTATTGTGTGTTTTGACCTATGGCTTTGAGTCAAGAGGGAAAGTCCGTTATTGATCAGTTGATTGCACGGTTATATGCTATGTTGGTTCCAGTTTGAGGCATACTAGTGAGTCAATTGTGGCTTGCAGGGGTTGAGATCGAGGATGGCTCGAGTAAAGGAAATTTTTGATAAAGTTTACGTTATGCTTTATGGGTGTATGAGAGTCACGGAAGGACTTGAGTTGTTATTGTTGAAGGATGTATGGTGCATAGAGCACGAATTTATTTGGTTGCATTAAGGTGGGGTTAATTCCATAAGTGTTGTTGTTCTAATGGAGCACGGGTTGTTCGGTTCATTTGATCAGTCTAATTGAAACCGGAGTAGAGTGGATGACTCCCGAGAATGGTTTTGAAGGATTCAAGATTTGCATGTAGTAATTGGGGATCTTCAGGATGTGTGTTGGCTAGAAGCTGAGATTTATATGGGAGGATTTCAGGGCTTGTGGCATTTCTGTATCATTATGAATTCTACATGCCAGTATCAGGAAGGCGTTGGTAATGGCTTTAGATTTTCAGAAGGTCTCTTCAAAGCGGGTATCTCGGCTGTGGTACTTTTGGGGGTGCTTCAGAAGAATACGATGGTTTATGAGCCTTAGGGCGGTGTGGTTTTGTGCTAAAGTTCGTGGGGCAAGTTTTAGTTAAGGCTAGTGGTGTACTAGCAAGGAAATATCAAATGGAAGGTAATTTAGAAGAAACTTGGATAAATAGGATAGCTTGGTAGTAGGTCGGATCGGCATTGTAAGGAATATGATTAGTTATTTGGATACTTTTGAGGTAATGTGTTTCTACAGTTGTTTCATGGCAAAGATCTTGGGTTTTGGTGATTTCCGTAGCTTGGTCGAGTTAAAAGGATTCAGTCCTGATGGTTTGGTCTTGTGCAAATGGAATTCGGAGAGTTCTGGATGGTTTCTACCACGGTTAGAGATGTATAATTTCTGCTGGCGTGAGGAGCATGAGATGTATAGTGATTTTCTTCTAGGTGGGATCAAATGGAAAGTTTTTGGCTAATTGAGTACGTAGTTGCTTGTGGCTCGGAATGCATATGAAGTCCTTATGTTTATCCCAGGATGGTATGGTATATGAAAGGATTGAGATTTGCAGGTGTGAGGTCACGGTTAGTTCTGAAAGGAATGTCATAGATTCTTAGGCAGCACGGGTAGTTCAGAAGGTTAGGGAAATGATAGTAATAATTGAGGTGGCTTGATGGGGGTATACATTTCAGAAAGGGCGATGTGTTGAGTTATGGATATTTTATTGGTATTATGGCACTCTCTTGTTTAATCGATTGCCGGAGTTCAGATTTTGCCTTGTGGCACAGAAGAATTATATGAGTATCCCTCGTGAAATGATTGAGTAGTAGAGGAGTGTTATATATTCGGACGGTGGAGTTGGGATCAGATATGGTGATTCGTGTGCTATATGGATTTGGAGACTAAGAGTTTTCTGAGTAGATGGTTTCATGGTTCTGGACTGTAAAAAGGTAGCTAAGGTTAGTCAGGGGGTAGTATGTGCTATGATTCAGTCATTGTGAAATTTTGGAGAGTTATTTATCTATTGTGGGTGACCAGAGTTGATTGGGGTCCATTGGTAGGCCAATATGGATGTGCGTTCTGCATCGAGTCGGATTTGTTGACTCCGAACTGCTATTGTTGGGAGATGTGCCATTCGATCGTTGTTGAGCTTATTCGTGTTATGGAGTGTTCTATGAGTTACTCCCCTGTGTTACGAGGGGATTGTGATTTGTTGGGTATATGCACATATGGTACAATTATATGGTGCAGTTCCATTGGGCTTTATAGCGGGATTTGAATGAGATGGGTATCTAGGTGTTGCATGATTTGTTACGCATTGGACATGTTCTTTCGGATGGGTATGGCATTGCGTCATTTGCTTCCCCAGGGTTATGATGATTCACTTTTGGGTGCTAGGCATCGAACTGCGCTTAGTTGATGATTTTGAGCATGGTGACTTGGGGTGTCTCATGTGAACCAGTGTTTGGATAGGGTCGCGCATTGTGGCGAAGTTATATGGAGGTATGATCCTTCGGGTTAGATCGTGTGTTCTGGTTCTACGATGTGTGATGGGTTCTCAGCATTGTATTGTGGTGGTACTGGTGCGCTTGCGGTACAATTCTCTCATTTGAGTCATTCCCCAAGATTTGAGTACATTTGGGTTGTCGCTTTTTGGTGCACGGATTGCACGGATTGTGGCTTTAGAATGTATTGATGTGTCATGTCACTAGAGTAGTCGTGTTGGATGAGATGAGGTCACTGGGATCTAGAATGAATACTAATGGATTCGATTGCAGCATGTTGAAAGGATAATATCAGGATTCGGCTTAGAAATTTACCGTGGTCCCTGCCAAAGGAGAGAGAGTTTCAAGAATGGTTGCTCTGAGGAATGGTTATGACCTTTCTGCGTGTTTCATTCATCATTGGCAGTATACGGAAGTGTTGGAATGAGGCTTTATTTGATAGAAGGTTTATTATTGATATTTGGTTGTTTTGAGCAACTGCTGTGATTACAAGTTATCGCTACGAGTGTTTGATTTATGTGGTATATCATGTAATTGCATCTAAGGTTGCAGGCATGGTTTGTTACAGCTTGTTCGGACTTATTCAGAGTATAATGTGAGATTCTGATCTTATAGATGATTTCAGAAGTGGAAATTTGGTTCTAAGGTTTATGGGCTTGGTTGGATTGCGAAATTTCAGTTATGTTGTGCTATCGGACTTATATGGGATGGGGTGATGTAGGATCACCCCCGAGTATATGCATAGTGAGTATACATGGCGATTTGATGGCTTTTGAAACAACTCTGGGCACGTTCGAGGACGAACGTATGTTTAAGTGAGGGAGGATGTAGCGATCCGATCGGTTGTTTTGAGCATTTGTACTTCGCTCGCCAGTTCTCGGGCATGAATAGCCCCGTAGGATGTATTATGACTTATGTAAATCGTCGGTTGTGGTTTTCAGGTTAATCGGAATAGATTTGAAGAATGATTCTCAGCTTGAAGCTTTAAATTTGAAAGGTATTGACCCAATCTTGACTTTTTAGTATTCGATCTTAGGTTCAAATTTTTATGATCTGGTTAGCTCCGTCTGGTGATTTTGGACTTAGGAGCGCGTCCGGAGTGGAATTTGGAGGTCCGTGGTGGATTTAGGCTTGAATTGGCGAAATTGAAAATTTGGCATTTCTGGTCGGCAGTGGAAATCTTGATATCGGGGTCGGAATGGAATTCCAAAAATTTGAGTAAGTCCGTTGTGTCATTTGTGACGTGTGTGCAAATTTTAGGTCATTCGGATGAGGTTTGATAGATTTTTGGATAGGTTACGGAATTCGGAAGTTTTTGAAATCCTTAGGCTTGAATCCGAGGGTGTTTTGTTGATTTGATGTTGTTTTAAGTGTTCCGGGGGTTGGTACAAGCTTGAATAGTGTTATGTGACTTGTTGGCGTGTTTGGTCGAGGTCCAGAGGGCCTCGGGTGAGTTTGGATGGTTGACGGATTGATTTTTGGCACTTAGAGAATGCTGGTGTGCTGTTGTTCTGTGATTTCCGCAGATGCGAACAAGTGGCCGCAGGTGTGATCACCGCAGGAGCGAATGGTCGTCGAGGTGCGAAGTTTGGGCTGGTTGAGGTTCATCGCAGATGCGGAAGGTTTACCGCACCTGCGAGCCCGCAGGTGCGGCTAATTGGGCACAGGTGCGAAAAAGGAGAAGTTAATGAGAAATCACAGGTGCGCACCTGGGACGGCAGGTGCGGGTCCGCAGGTGCGAGGTTAGAGGCCACAGGTGCGGTATCGCTGGGCAGATCATATAAATAATGGCCTTCGCGAAATTTGAGTTGTTCTTCACCATTTTTATCCGAGATTGGAGCTTGTGGGCGATTTTGAAGAGGGAATCAAGGGGGTCTTCATTGAGGTGAGTTTCATGGACCTAAAACTCGATTCTATGTTGATTCTTACTTGTTTAAACATGAAATTAGTGGGTTTTGAAGCCTAAAATTTGGGGTTTAGGGCGTGAAAGTAGGAGACATTGATTTGGGATTTGAGGGTCGTTTGTGGTTGGATTTTGGTGCATTTGATATGTATAGACTCGTGGGAGGATAAGGATTCTAGTGATGTGATTTTTATCGGAATCCAAGACGTGGGCCTGAGGGTCGGGTTTGGCTAATTTCCGGATTTTGAGTTTAATTTGATAATTTTCGCGTGGGCTTTATCCCTTTGGCATGTATTGATGATATGATTCTGATTTTGGATAGATTCAAGGTGATTTGAGGCCGAGTCGAGCGGCAAGGACATCGCGGTGTAGATGTTCGTCTGGTTTGAGGTAAGTAATGATTGTAAATGTTGTCCTGAGGGTATGAGACCCCGGATTTCACATTGTTTCACTACTTTGAGGTGACACACACGCTAGATGACGAGCGTGGGGTCGGGCACTATTGGGGATTGTGACTTGGTCCGTCCCGTGCGACTGTTAAGTCGCGTATTTGATTGAAAATTGTTTGATATCATTGTGTTTTGGAAAATATTACTATGTTTTGGGCTGAATGCCATATCTGGGCCTTGTGCCAACTGTTTGGACCCTTAGGGGCTTTTTACTAATGTTTACTTACAGTTTTGGTTTAATATCTACACTCAGTAATGCTACGTTTTTACTGATTTCATAACGCAGTCTCTATTACTCTGTTTTTATGCATAAAATGATATAATAGGCTGAGCACCCTGTTTTACTGATAGCCCGAGTGGCTTGTGAGGCATATGACTGAGAGGGGTCGGGGGTCTGATTGTGAGGTTGATGACTGAGAGAGGCCGAGGGCCTGGTGGTAAGGATTATATATTTATGGATCGGGCTGTACGCCACAGCGATATTATATATTTATGGATCGGGTTGTACGCCGCAGCGATATTATATATTTATGGATCGGGCTGCACGCCGCAGCGATATTATATATTTATGGATCGGGCTGAACGCCACAGCGATGTTATATAGATATTGGATCGGGTTGCACACCGCAGTGATATAGCGCTTGGGCTGTAGGAGCCCCTCCGGAGTCTGCACACCCCCAGTGAGCGCGGTCGACTATATATATGGATCGGGTTGCACGCCGCAGCGATATATGGATCGGGCTGCATGCCGCAGCGGTTATTATATGGTACCTATTGAGCGGGAGTGCTGAGTGTGAGCGCTGATTGATGAGAGTTGAGTCATGAATGACTGAGAGGCTTGCCCGAGGGGCTTTATATACATGTATACGAGTGATGCTTTGCCCGAGGGGCTTGTTTTCATGAAATTCTTGTTTTAACTCCTCTTTATTTTGAGCCTCTATTGAAAATGTTAAACAAATATTTTGAACAACTTTCATTGAAACTGGAATTTTTACGAGATGTTTGGAATTAAATTACTGATTTGGTTTCTTATTTCCACTGAGATTTTCATGTTATGTGATGTGTTTGAATGGCCGAGAGGTTTGCCAGAAGGGATGTTTACGAATTATTTTGTACGAGGGGCCGATTACGATTTTCAACACTTTCCCTATAAACTACATTGAACCTTTATTGAGACTTTTAGAAAGTTATTTTTCGAAGGACACTGAAAATGGAACTTAACGAGATGATATGATTTGTATCATGTTTGGAAACATACTGTACCCGATGTGGTGCTATGACGTGGATTACGTGATTTCTTACTGCTCAGTCCTTATTTACTTTTATTACTTACTGAGTTGGCGTACTCACATTACTCCCTGCACCTTGTGTGCAGATTCAGGTATTTTCTGAGCTTTCAGCAGCTACTGTGCACTACCGGAGTTAGCAAGGTAGCTGCACGGCGTTCGCAGCCCTGCCCTTCTCCTTCTCATCCTAATATTTTATATTTCAGACTTAGTTTGTATTAAGCAGACAGCGTTGAGTTGTACTTAGTGGCTCATGACTAGTGACACCAGATTCGGGCTGGGTTGATGTATTTACATACTTGATTCCGCGTATTTCTATTGATATATTAAAAATGAAAGATTTGAGACTCAATCTGCTTTAGAAAATACAAATTTTACAAAAGATCTTCTATATTGTTCCTGTTGTTTCGGTTGGCCTAGTTCTGTGATACGCGCCATGACGACTGGGGTATTCGGGGTCATGACACGAAGAATATAGAGGCAGTTCAAAGTTGGCCCAGATAGTCCTCAACCATAAAGATTCGGAGCTCTCTTAGTTTGGCGAGCTATTACTGTCGGTTCGTGCAGGGTTTCTCTTCTATTGCATCGCCCTTGACCAATTGACCCAGAAAGGTGTTCTTTTCAGGTGGTCGGATGAGTGTGAGGCGAGCTTCTAGAAGCTCATGACTGCCTTGACCACAACTCTAGTGTTAGTTCTGCCATTATCTTCTGGTTCTTATACAGTATATATTTTGATGTTTCTCGGATCGGTATTGGGTGTGTCTTAATGTAGGAGGGTAGAGTGATTGCTTATGCTTCGCGCTAGTTGAAGCCTTATGAGAAGAACTACCCTGTTCATGATTTGGAGTTGGCTGCCATTGTTCACGCATTGAAGATTTGGAGGCCCAATCTCTATGGTGTGTCTTGTGAGGTGTTTACTGATCATCGTAGCCTCCAGCACTTGTTCAAGCAGAAGGATCTCAATTTGAGGCAACGGAGATGGTTGGAGCTGCTAAAAGACTATGATATTACCATTTTGTACCATCCGGGAAACGCTAATGTGGTGGCCAATGCCTTGAGTAAAAAGGCAGTGAGTATGGGTAATCTTGTATTCCTGCTTGTTGGGGAGAGACCTCTAGCAGTTGATGTTCAGGCTTTGGCCAATCGGTTTGTGAGATTGGATATTTCGGAGCCCAGTCGGCTCCTAGCTTGTATGGCTTCTCGGTCTTCCCTATTCGATCGCATCAGAGAGCGCCAGTATGATGATCCTCATTTGCTTGTCCTCAAGGATAGGGTTCAGCACGGTGATGCCAGAGATGTGACTATTGGTGATGATGGGGTATTGACGATGCAGGGCCGGATATGTGTGGCCAGTGTGGATGGGCTACGGGAGTTGATTCTGGAGGAGGCCCATAGTTCGCGGTATTCTGTCCAATCAGGTGATGCAAAGATGCATTAGGATTTGAGACAGCACTACTGGTGGAGAAGAATGAAGAAAGATATAGTTGGGTTTGTAGCTCGGTGTCTCAACTGTCAAGAGTTATAGCCATGTTCCCCTATTTCCTGCGTCTTTTTGTGTTCTTCAGCTGTATTTTGACTTACCAGGTTTGTTGGTTCGGGTCCATAGTAATTTTGGAGTGAGTTGAGACAATTAGTCTCTTGTGAGAAGGTTTAAGTTGGGAAAGTTGACCGGATGTTGACTTATGTGTAAACGACCTTGGATTTGAATTTTGATGGTTCCGTTAGCTCCTTTAGGTGATTTTGGACTTAGGAGCGCGTCCTGAATGTGATTTGGAGGTCCGTAGTAGAATTAGGCTTGAATTGGCGAAAGTTAGAATTTTGGCGATTTTGGCCGGCAGTGGAAATTTTGACATCGGGGTCAGATTGGATTTTCGGAAGTTGTAGTAGGTTTGTGGTGTCATTTCTGACTTGTGTGTAAAATATGAGGTCATTCGGACATGGTTTGGTAGGTTTCAGCATCGTTTGTGGAACTCGGAAGTTTAGAGGTTCTTAGGCTTGAATCCGAGTGTAATTTGGTGTTTCGATGTAGTTTTGAGTGATTCGAAAGTTCGACTAAGTTCGTATGATGTTATAGGATCTATTGGTATGTTTGGTTGTGGTTCCGAGGGCCTCGAGGTGATTTTGGGTTGTTATCGGAGTGTTTGGAGTTGAAAAAATACAGCTGAAGCTGTTGTTGCTGGTGTTTCCGCACCTGTGGAGTGGGAACCTGTCACACCTCCTTTTTCGCACTACACCCCAAGGGCGTAAAGGAGTTTTTCCAATTAAAGGACAATCGGAACGGGATTTATTATTAATATTCAGAGTCGCCACTTGGGAGTTTAATGGTGTCCCAAGTCACCGGTTGAATCCCGAACCGAGCAAATTATGACTCTGTTAACAGTCCGCGAATCAGAAATCCGAGTAAGGAATTCTGTTAATCCGGGAGAAGGCGTTAGGCATTCCCGGGTTCCGTGGTTCTAGCACGGTCGCTCAACTGTTGTATTTGATTTTATCTGATTTCAAAAACATGATCTAGCTTATACTTTTATCAGTCACCGCTTTTATTTCTATTTTTTAATAAGAATTGCAACGTCATAAAAATGCGCCTCAAACCACGTCGCACCAGTGCACCCGTGATTGTTAACACATTTCGACTCCGTTGGGGTTTGGATTTGGGTCACATAAATGTGCACCCGAGTTTAGGAAGGTGATATTATTAAATGTCGGGCCTACAGCAGCTAGCGTATTATTAACTTTGTGGGAAGCCATGAAATTCGTTAAATGGCACGTCCCGAGGTCTAAATATTTTGATATAAGCAATTAATGAGGGCCCCGCAATTTGTGTGTTTTATTTGGCGAGGCTCGTCTCATCTATTGTTTATTTTAAAGGGCAAATTCTAAAGCAATCTATAATTTTCTATATTTATTCGTCTCTGATAAAACCCTAACTATTTATTATTGGACCTAATAGTGACTTTATACTTTATTGCAGCCACTGGGCTCCAGGACAAGCCCAACAAAAGAAAAGTTAAATTTATGTGCACACCATAAACTGACCAAGCAGATCTGGGCCCAGGCCCAAACGTACACAAGCATCCAACTGAGCCTGGGCCGTTCGTTGATGCCCTGAGACTTATTCTTCTTGATAATAGGATACTGAGCCCAAACGGTTAAGCCAGGCCAGATTCCAATTCAGTTATATTGGATAATTACTGAAACTTATTCAAGTTGTTCAAATTGTATCCACTACTTGCTGCAAATAATTTTAGAAATGGAGACGGGCTGACTAGACTAAGGTGATTACTAATAATATGGAGGTATCGAACTCAAGATATTCAAGTCCTTATTCTATTCCAACTTCGACTTATCAGGCTAGTATGATACATTACTCTACTACACTTGTTCATGCAAACAACTGCAATATGCAGTCCTATTGATACGAACTAAAAATCGACACAATCCAATCATATCAGCCTAATACTGCCCAGTTTTAATTACAGAAATTAAACATTGGATGCTAACGTGGGAATTAACATAGTCAGAATTAAAATCCATTACACAGTCCAGATATTCAGTCCAGTTATGAAGTCCTTAGTTGATTACATACAACAATAGAGTCCTAATCAATCACAAGTCAAACAAAGGAGTTCAATAAGGGAGGCCTGATCAGCACTTCATTTCATTTCAAATGCCTGGGAAATACAAGATGTGTACCTGAATATTTGAATCAAACAGAAAAGGAAGAAGTCAGCAGCAGTAACAATTCCCAGCAGTAGTTCAGGAATGAGTTTAAAACCCAGCAGCAATTAATAGATGAGTATAATAGCCCATAAAGTGCTCAGCAGTTCAGGATAAATTGGAAAACCAAGCAGAATCCACAGATCAACCCAAAATAGCACCAAATAGCCAGAAATGAACTCAGCACTTAACACAACTAGTAAACAACCAACAATCAAACTCGAACTA
>NC_031991.1:68701298-68704996 GCF_001879085.1 Nicotiana attenuata
GCCTTACGAGCTTGATTATTGATTCCGAAAGAGGGGTATGCAAGAAAGTAATTAAGGCTCAAAAGGGGTAACAAGGGATAAAGTGTTTAGATAGCAGAACAAAATGCCTTCGTCATTTCAATCTCAAAGTATGTCAAATACAATCAAGTACACAAAGCTAAAAGAATCATACATAATATCTCTTGACTGCATCAGAATTGATAGCCATTTCTACACATTTTCCTTCCACATCTGTCAAATATAAAGCGCCATTGGACAACACTCGGGTTACAACAAATGGCCCCTGCCAGTTTGGGGCGAACTTTCCTTTTGCCTCAGCCCAATGAGGTAGGACACGTCTCAGCACCAACTGCCCTACTTCAAACTTACGTGGGCGCACCTTCTTGTTATATGCTCTTGCCATTCTCTGTTGGTATAACTGACCATGACATACCGCTGCCAGTCGTTTTTCGTCAATCAGACTCAATTGTTCCAAGCGGGTTTTGACCCATTCATCATCATCAATTTCGGCCTCAGCAATGATCCGGAGGGACGGGATCTCAACCTCTGCGGGTATTACTGCTTCGGTTCCATACACTAAGGAATAAGGAGTCGCTCCTACTGAAGTGCGGATAGTAGTGCGATAACCCAACAATGCAAAAGGTAGTTTTTCATGCCACTGCCTTGACCCTCCGACCATTTTCCGAAGTATTTTCTTGATATTCTTGTTAGCTGCTTCAACTGCCCCATTTGCCTTAGGACGATATGGAGTGGAATTGCGGTGCATGATCTTAAACTGCTGACATGTCTCGGCCATCAAATGACTATTGAGATTTGCACCATTATCTGTGATGATTACTTTCGGGATCCCAAACCGGCATATGATATTTGAATGCACGAAATCGACAACTGCCTTCTTAGTCACAGATTTGAAGGTTTTTGCCTCCACCCATTTAGTGAAATAATCAATAGCTACCAAAATGAATCTATGTCCATTTGATGCTGCTGGCTCAATCGGTCCAATAACATTCATTCCCCAGGCAACGAAGGGCCATGGTGCTGACATTGTATGCAATTCCGCGGGCGGAGAATGAATCAAATCTCCATGTATCTGACATCGATGACATTTGCGCACGAAACTGATGCAATCTCGTTCCATGGTAAGCCAATAATACCCTGCTCGGAGGATCTTCTTTGCCAATATGTATCCACTCATATGAGGTCCGCAAACTCCCGCATGTACCTCAGCCATGATAACTGTAGCCTGTCTGGCATCTATGCATCTCAATAGCCCAAGATCTGGAGTTCTTTTGTACAACACTCCTCCACTGAAGAAAAATCCGCTTGCCAAGCGTCGAATTGCTCTCTTTTGGTCTCCTGTAGCCTGTGTTGGGTATACTCCCATCCGGAGATACTCTTTTATGTCGTGGAACCATGGCTCACCATCAAATTCTTCCTCCACCACGTTACAATAGGCATGTTGATCCCGAACCTGAATATGTAACGGGTCCACATAAGCCTGGTCTGGATGATGCAACATTGATGCCAAGGTGGCCAAAGCGTCAGCAACCTCATTATGCATCCTTGGAATGTGTTTGAAATCTATTGACTGAAATCGTTGACGAAGTTCATGCAAGCACTGCCGGTATGGAATGAGCTTCAAATCCCGTGTTTCCCACTCTCCCTGAATCTGGTGTACAAGAAGATCCGAGTCACCCATGACCAAGATTTCTTGAACACCCATGTCTATAGCCAGTCTCAGTCCCAGGATACAAGCTTCGTACTCAGCCATGTTGTTGGTGCAATAGAAACGGAGTTGAGCAGTGACAGGGTAGTGTTGCCCTGTCTCAGAAATCAGTACAGCTCCTATCCCGACACCCTTGGCATTGGCAGCTCCATCAAAGAACAGTTTCCATCCAGGCTTCTCGACCTGTTCTAATTCTTCAATATGCATTACCTCCTCGTCCGGGAAATATGTTTTCAGAGGCTCATATTCGTCATCAACGGGATTTTCAGCCAGGTGATCAGCCAATGCTTGTGCTTTCATGGCGGTCCGCGTCACGTAGACAATATCAAATTCCGTAAGCAGGATTTGCCATTTCGCCAGCCTCCCTGTGGGCATGGGCTTTTGAAAAATATACTTCAATGGGTCCAACCGAGAGATGAGATAGGTAGTATATGCTGACAAGTAGTGTTTCAACTTTTGCGCTACCCAGGTTAAAGCACAGCACGTCCTCTCGAGTGGAGTGTATTTTACCTTATATGATGTGAACTTCTTGCTGAGGTAGTAAATCGCCTGCTCTTTCCTTCCCGTGATGTCATGCTGCCCCAGTACACAACCAAACGAATTGTCTAACACAGTCAGGTAAAGGATCAGGGGCCTTCCTGGCTCTGGCGGGACCAACACTGGTGGGCTAGCCAAATACTTCTTGATCTTATCAAATGCTGCTTGACATTCGTCCGTCCATCTGACCGCAGCATCTTTCTTTAACAACTTGAAAATGGATTCACAAGTAGTTGTAAGCTGGGCGATGAACCTGCTGATGTAATTCAACCTGCCCAGTAAACTCATCACATCTTTCTTGTTCCTTGGCGATGGTAGCCCCTGGATGGCTTTGATCTTTGACGGGTCTAATTCAATACCGCGCCGACTTACCACGAATCCCAATAACTTTCCTGATGGAACTCCAAATGCACATTTTGCTGGATTAAGCTTGAGGTTGTACCTGCGGAGTCTCTGGAAGAATTTCCTCAAATCCTTAACATGGTCACATTGTTTCCTCGACTTTATGATCACGTCGTCCACATAGACCTCGATTTCCTGATGTATCATGTCATGGAACATGGTAGTCATTGCCCTCATATACGTTGCCCCTGCGTTCTTCAACCCAAATGGCATGACCCTGTAACAATACGTCCCCCAAGGCGTGATGAATGCTGTCTTTTCTGCATCCTCCTCATCCATCAAAATCTGGTGATAGCCTGCGTAACAATCTACAAAGGACGCAATCTCATGTTTGGCACAATTGTCAATCAATATATGGATGTTTGGAAGTGGGAAGTTGTCCTTCAGGCTCGCCTTATTGAGATCACGGTAATCAACACACACTCTGGTCTTCCCATCCTTCTTTGGTACAGGCACCACATTAGCTAACCAGGTAGGGTATCGAGTAACTCGTATGACCTTCGCCTCAAGCTGCTTGGTAACCTCTTCTTTGATTTTCACACTGATATCTGTTTTAAATTTCCTCAACTTCTGCTTGACAGGCGAGCATTCCGCATAAACAGGCAATTTGTGGACCACCAGATCGGTACTCAAACCCGGCATGTCATCATATGACCATGCGAAAACATCTTTGTATTCAAGCAGCAATTTAATTATTTCCTCCCTGAGCGGGGCTTCCAAATGGGCACTTATTTTTGTTTCCCGAACATTCTCCCGATCCCCTAGATTGATTGCCTCTGTGTCATTCAAGTTAGGCTTGGGTTTTTCCTCAAATTGATTTAACTCTTTACTGATTTCTTCCAAAGCTTCCTCATCATCGTATTCCCCTCCGCCATCACACTCAATTTCCTGTATTACTATTTCACATTGATTATCAAGACTAGGCCGGAGATTCCTCATGCATGACACATCATTGAAACCAGCATAAAAGGGACTGTATAAGAGAGAAAAGAAAACAAAATAAAGGCGATCAGGAAAGAAGAAAAGAGGAAAT
>NC_031991.1:68707101-68711445 GCF_001879085.1 Nicotiana attenuata
TCAATCAATTCCTGAATGGCAGTTTTCAGATGCCAACATTTCTCTGTATCATGTCCAGGCGCTCCTGAGCAGTACTCACAATTCACTGAATGGTCCAGGTTCCTTGGGGGAGGGTTTGGTAATTTAGGTTCGATCGGGTTCAACATACCCAACTGCCTCAATCTGTGGTATAGGCTCGTATAAGATTCTCCCAAGGGAGTAAAAGTCTTCTTCTTCTGTGACCTATCATTCTTGTATGCAGGATTGGGTTGGAAACTGGTTCCAGTGGCATTTCGGTTGGCTCTTGGGGGCGGATAAGTGTTTTGGGGAGTGGGTGCGCGCCATTGGGCACGAGTAGGAGGTTGTGGGTATGTCTGGGCATGATGGACAGAGAAATGGGGACTAGGAGGTGGGTAGTAATGCTGTGGTGGGCCATATGAGGTATGCGGGTAAGTTTGGGAGTGAGGGCGAGGTTGGTGATAATATGGTGATGGACCCCTGGACCAAACCCTTGACTCCACTACTGCCACTTCTTCTTTCTTCTTCTTGCCCAATACCCCTCCGGTGCCGCTTTGAATGGCCTGCGTGGTTGCTTTGAGTGCTGAGTAGCTCATAATTTTGTTGGACTTGAGACCCTCTTCTACCATGCTTCCCATCTTTACAACTTCGTTGAAAGTTTTCCCCACAGCGGACACCAGATGGCCATAGTAAGTTGGCTCTAGAGCCTGAAGGAAATAATCCACCATCTCATTCTCTTTCATCGGGGGATCAACCCTGGCTGCCTGCTCTCTCCAGCGGAAACCGTATTCTCTAAAGCTTTCTCCGGGCTTCTTCTCGATTTTGGTCAATGACAGACGGTCCGGGACAATTTCGAGATTGTACTGAAAATGACATGCGAAAGCTTGAGCTAAGTCATCCCAGGTGTACCACCGAGCATGATCTTGTCTTGTGTACCATTCCAACGCCGCTCCACTTAAGCTTTGACTAAAGTAGGCCATTAATAGCTCATCCTTTCCTCCAGCCCCCCTCATCTTGCTGCAGAAACCCCTCAAGTGGGCCACCGGATCACCATGGCCGTCGTATAAGTCGAACTTGGGTAGTTTGAATCCCACTGGCAATTGGACGTCAGGAAATAAGCACAAGTCCTTATAGGCCACACTTACCTGACCCCCGAGCCCTTGCATATTTCTGAAGGACTGCTCTAAACTTTTGACCTTTCGTATCATCTCCTCTTGTTCCGGGTTTTTGGGAGGTTTCTCTTCTTCAGCTGAGAGATTAAAATGGGGAGTGTAAGAGTATGGTTCTGGGGGTTTGAAGGTGGGTTCGGGCGGGTAATTTTGATTTTCCTGGGTTTGGAACAGAGGTTCACTTGAGGATCTGTGTAATGCGGTGGGTGGAGGAGGCATGAATATGGGGCGATTGGTGGTGTGGGACCCTGAATTGGCTTGGAGGCTGGTAGTGGTGGTGTCTGAGAAGTGGTTCCGTAATATTGCTGGTGAGTAGGGAGAGCAGGATATGAGTTCGCTGTGGGAGGATCTAGGGGTTGAGTTGGTGGGAGGTAATTGGGATTGGCAGGATAGGCTGGTGGGGGATGTCCCTTCGACCAGGCCTAGTATATTTCGGCCATCTGCTGTTTTAACTTATACATCTCCTCTCTCATTGTATTCACATCCATTGCCTCCTCCTCTCTGGATGGGTCAACGATGCTTGCTTCTATATCTTGATTGGCCATTTTCGATTTGTCTTTGGAGCGGGTGTTGTAAGGGTGGGTTGCCAGAATGACAGTCAGCTTATCACTTGCCTGGTCTCATCAACAACAACTTGTTAGCGGTTAGGGCATTAACAAATAGATAACCGCACATTGATGGATGGATGCACCTAAGCAGTCAAACGTTGCTATTATGTCGCTGTTCAATCACATGCGTCATCCCGGCTTTTATTTCTTTCTCTTGCCAATTAATTCCTACTCCTATCTTTCCCTCTTCACCTTTTTTTTTCCTTTTTTTTTTCTCTTTTGGATTCTCTTTCCTTATTTGTATCATTCCTTTTTAGAAATGGTCGAATCCTATGGAGATTGCCTACGTATCACGACCCCGCGTGAATCAGACCAAGCGTAGTTCGCGAAGAATAAATGTAAAGTAAGAGCAGAATATTTTTTGGGAATTTTCAAGTTTACTGATAGCAACTACGTCTATTACAAAGACTCAAGACAGACTCTAATGCAAAAAGAACTACAGACTCCACATCCCTATCCTAGTTCAAACAAAGTACAGACTCAATCAACTGACTATCTTTTAACAAAAAGGGAAATACAGACTCCGACAAAAAGAAATACAAGCCCAAGTGACCTAACTCTATTAAAAGGAAATACAGACTCAAAAGCTAAACTCTAGCAGACTCACAGGCAACTATGAATACATTAAAGCTCCTGGTGCCTGCGGGACATCGTTCGGTCTCGCCGCGGGCCTATATGCAAGTTCCCCTTGGAGTCTATCTAGATCATTCATTATCTGCTTCACAAATGTCATGACTGATGCAAAGAAGGTGGTACGGGTCATGTTCTCGCACATCTGGCACTTCCGGGTAATAGAATGAGCAACGGTTAAGATTTTCTCTCGGATTCTTCCTTTCTCTTGAAGAAACCGCCCTATCTGCTGGGCCCTAGCCTCCAAAGTCTGCTCAAACGCCTGGCTTTGTTCTCGAAGTTGCTGCAAATCCATTTCTAGCTGGGCCAATGCCATGTAACAGTGTTCTCTCTCGACTTTGAAGTCCTTTGCCTGTTTAATCATTCGGTTTTCTGCGGCAGTGGCCTTTTCCTTTAATCTTGCGACCTTATTGTCATATTCTTCTTTTAACTGCTTAACCATGCGAGCCCGTTCTTCTGCATTTTTAGCCAATTGCCTCCGGACCCCAACTAATTCCTTTTCTGCTTTGTCGAGGTCAAAACTGTAATCATTCACCTTTTGCCTTAGATTTGTTATAAGCTTTGTATCTTTGGCACTTCTGACAGGGTTGTCGGCCTCTAACTTCATCTTTTGTATTTGGGCTCGTAAAACTTCATTCTCCTTGGCCAATTGTTTTCTCTCCCCTTCCTCAGCCGCGACTTGCAAGCTATTTTCGAATCGGAGGTCTTGGACCTGTTTTTCCAACGCTCCTATGCGGGCCCTGTACTCGTTTTCTTTAGCTAACCAAGCCCACTGTTCTTGTGATGAATCAACAAATTCCTGGATGTGAGGTTTTTTGGCCGGTCTTCCAAATGCAACATCCCTTCTATACCAAGCCTGATAATCAGGTGACACCTCTCCTTTGGCTCGATCCCGGACACAAGTGTTTGCCGCCAAATATTGACATTCGCTCCAGACTTGGCGGACCACAGCTTCAGGAAACTGGCCATCGGGACCAATCTCAACCGCTTGCAAACTAAGATCATCATCCTTGGGTATTATCTGGCATCTCCCCAGTTGCCTCAACACTCGATACGGTGCGTAAGGCTGAATGCTTCTAAGCCCCATCAGAAGAAAATGTGGTCGGGCTGCCGGCATATATACGAATTCATCAACGGGTAACCATCCCAGTGCCCACTCTATCTGGCTAGCCGTGAGGGACCGAAAATATGTTGTCCATCCCGTGACTCCTTCCGGCAATTTGGCTCCTTTAATCCTTGTGTAAAATTCTTCTATGCATGTTTTTTCTGGAGACCCGTAGCTCAAGAACTGAGGGCGATGACACAGATGCTCGATCATCCACATTTGTAATAACAAGTTGCACCCTTCGAAGGAAGTTTCCCCGGCTTTGCAAGCTGTAAGAGCACGGAATATGTCGGCCAATATCATAGGTGCAAGTGTACTTTTGGCTTGAGTGATTAATGTACTGACAACCCCAGCTATTTTTATATCAATGTTCCCATCCTTCCTTGGAAATATTAAAAGCCCCAAGAAAGCCACCATAAAAGCGAAACATCGATGCTCCTCCCACTTCTGGCGGTTTCCTTTGCTACATATCTTACTTTCTGGGTTGTTAAACCCCCCGATATGACCGTAGCGATGATATATGAAGCTTAGAGTACAAAAGCCATTTGCCAGGTCTGTGTTATGGACGGCCCTGACTATTTTCAAGGAATCTAAAAACTTGTGTACAGCTACAACTCTGGGAGCAACCAAATATTTGTGCCTCAACGGAACCTCATCCTTTCCAATGTAGCCAGCTATTTCCTCCAGTGTCGGGGTAAGCTCAAAATCCGAAAAATGGAACACATTATGTGCTGGGTCCCAACATGTAACCGGTGCTCTAATAATATCTCCCCGAGGCGTAATATCGAGCAAACCGGTAAGCCCTTTCAAATGTTTCTTGACCGCATCTTGCCCT
>NC_031991.1:68711545-68714158 GCF_001879085.1 Nicotiana attenuata
CCCATTTAGACACGTAGCCACAGCAACAAGGATATACTTATTGCCAAATGAGCTGGCAAACGGACCCATAAAGTCAATCCCCCACACATCAAACACCTCTACCTCTTGAATTGGTTTCATTGGCATCTCATGGCGACGGGAAATGTTTCCCGTCCTCTGGCATTCATCGCAGCCCTTTACCCAGAGGTGCGCATCTCTAAACACAGTTGGCCAAAAGAATCCGGCCTTGAGCACTTTCGCAGCTGTTCTGACCCCTCCAAAATGTCCTCCATATGCTGATGCGTGACAAGCCTGCAAAATCGAAGATTGTTCTATCTCGGGGACACACCTCCGGATAATGTTATCAACACATATTCGAAACAAATGAGGTTCATCCCAATAATACATGCGGCAATCACGAAAGAACTTTTTCTTTTGGATAGATGAAAGGTCATATGGAACTATACCGCAGGCCAGGTAGTTTGCAAAATATGCATACCATGGCGCATCCTCAAGGCTAGCTGCGAGCAGCTGCTCGTCTGGAAAGGTTTCCAGAATCTCTTCGACCTCGACTGATTTTTCAGCTCCTTCAAGTCGTGATAGATGATCAGCGACTTGATTTTCTATGCCCTTACGGTCATGAATTTCGAGATCGAATTCTTGCAACAGCAGCACCCAACGAATCAGGCGCGACTTAGACTCCTTTTTCTCAATTAGGTACCTGAGAGATGCATGGTCAGTATACACAATTACCTTGGAACCAATCAGATATGATCGAAACTTGTCAAAAGCGAACATAACTGCCAACATCTCCTTCTCCGTCACTGTGTAGTTGAGCTGTGCACCGCTTAGTGTTCTGCTTGCGTAGTAAATCGGGTGCATCAGCTTATCTTTTCGCTGCCCCAAGACTGCTCCTATAGAAGAGTCGCTGGCATCACACATGAGCTCAAATGGTTGCTCCCAGTTGGGTGCAACAATGATGGGTGCAGTTATCAACTTCCTCTTCAGTTCCTCAAATGCCAACCTGCAATCAGTAGAAAACACAAAGGGCTGATCCTTTTCAAGGAGTTTGCATAATGGGTTAGCAATTTTGGAAAAGTCTTTTATGAAACGCCGGTAGAATCCGGCGTGTCCAAGAAAACTTCTCACCAC
The DNA here is from genome assembly GCF_001879085.1 of Nicotiana attenuata. NCBI lineage: Eukaryota > Viridiplantae > Streptophyta > Magnoliopsida > Solanales > Solanaceae > Nicotiana > Nicotiana attenuata. Next base: position 68,712,677 of record NC_031991.1, read on the forward strand.
CTTGACTGAAGTGGGCGGTGGAAACTTCTCAATCACGTCAACCTTAGCATGGTCGTCCTCAATTCCTTTTCTGGACACTCGATGTCCTAGGACTATCCCTTCTTGTACCATAAAATGGCACTTCTCCCAGTTTAGCACTAAGTTTATCTCCACACATCTTTTGAGCACTCTTCTTAAGTTGTGAAGACAGTCTTCGAATGAATCTCCCACCACGGAAAAATCATCCATAAAGACTTCCATAATATCCTCTACCATATCTGTGAAGATGGCTAGCATGCACCGTTGAAAAGTCGCTGGTGCGTTGCAAAGACCAAAGGGCATTCTCCGAAATGCAAAGATGCCATACGGACAGGTGATGGATGTCTTCTCTCTATCTTCGGGGGCTATTGATATCTGATTGTACCCCGAATATCCGTCCAAGAAACAAAAGTGCGATCTTCCGGCCAGCCGGTCCAACATTTGGTCAATGAAAGGCAAGGGAAAGTGGTCCTTTCGGGTGGCGGTGTTTAATTTTCGGTAATCCATGTAGATTCGCCACCCTGTGACTGTACGAGTTGAGATCAACTCATTGTTGTCATTTTTCACAACAGACATTCCCCCCTTTTTCGGAACACATTGGACAGGGCTGACCCAATCACTATCAGAGATGGGGAAGATGATTCCCGCATCTAACCATTTGATCACCTCTTTCTTTACAACCTCTTTCATATTAGGGTTCAGCCTTCGCTAATGTTCCCTGGAAGGTCTGTGCCCCTCCTCCAGGAGAATCTTATGCATACAGAAGGCTGGGCTGATACCCTTTATGTCTGCCATGGTCCAACCAATGGCAGTCTTGTTATCCTGCAGTACCTGTAAGAGCCGTTCTACCTGCACATCTAGCAAACAGGATGATATAATAACAGGCAAGGTAGAATCAGGGCCTAAGAATACATACCTGGGGTGATCCGGGAGTGGCTTCAGCTCCAGCTTGGGTGGTTCCTCTATTGATGGCTTTGCTGGAGGAGTGGCCCTTTTTTCCAGCTCAAGGGACTCGAACTGAGGTTCCCTTGACCAAAATCCTCGGCCTTCCAGTGCCATAACCCATTCAGCTAACCCTTCACCATCCGTTTCTTCTAAATTCGTTAGACATGCTTCCAATGGATCTTTCACAGTTAGAGTCCTATCATCTTCTTGCAGGATTACATCCACTGCCTCCACTAGAGAGCAATTAGCATATTCACTGGGTCTCCTCATTGATTGCTGAACATTGAATATGACTTCTTCATCGTTCAATCTCATTTTTAGGTCCCAGTCTCACAGTCTATCAGTGCTCTCCCAGTGGCTAAAAATGGTCTCCCTAAAATAAGGGGTATCTCCTCATCCACCTGACAATCCAGAATCACAAAGTCTGCAGGGAACACGAACTTCCCCACTTGCACCAGCACATCATCAAAAATACCAGTTGGTCTTTTCACAGTGTGATCAGCCAGCTGTAGCAGCATA
>NC_031991.1:68716624-68719862 GCF_001879085.1 Nicotiana attenuata
TGTCAGATTTACTAAATTCACACAATCTATTTCCCCAAACTTTTTGATTCACAATGGTTGATTTTTCTAACAACTAAAGACTGAAAGTAATCAACAGCTGAAAATTAACTAAACTTGATGTGTAAACAATTGGAATAAGGTCTAAGGCAATGGTTTCCCCCGTTGGTAATTTCCTTGGTTGTATATGTCTTATAACTATGATTTAGTTGTCTCTATCAATCATGAACGCTCCAGCTATCATAAATCTTTCTCAAGCAATTATGATAATTTACTAGACGCACTCTCTCAAGCTACGCTAGCTAGATTCACAATACAGTTCACTTAGATTGCACCCGAGGTACCGTTATCTCTAATCCAACCTCTAAACCCTCGGTTATGACTCTCGTCTATACTCCGGGAGTGATGTTGTTCATACAATCACCTAAATATGCACTCTCTCTCAAGTAGATACATAATAAATAGGAACGGATAATTGAGGGCCCTTTCAACTAACCACAATCAAAACATAGATGAACAAATAGAGATTAACAACCAAATCCAACTATATTAATAAAACAACCAAGTCATCTCCAACGGGTTCCACCGAAACCTTAGATTAAGGTATTTAGCTACTCATAACAATGGAGGAATAAACTACTAGAAGATTCATAATCAAAGATTGCAAGAAAAATAAAAGAGAATAAGAATAATGATATTTTTGGTGATCTCTCACACTTGTTTCTCTTGCCAAAGTACTCTCACATTAAGGTTTACCCTATGAAAACCTTGATTTTTTTTTAACCTTGGGCGAGCTTGACTTTATATAGGTCAAGTGGGTTTCTCTCCAAATTTCCAATTTTGCCCTTACTAATTCTTTTTCGGACTGGGACACGCGCGAGCTCGCGCGTTACTTCACGCGTCCTTCGCGCGTTTGCTCTAACATTCTGCCTCAGCCTTCCTAACACGCGCGAACTCGCGCACAACTTCGCGCGTCTGCTCGCGCACCTGGACCATTATTTCTTTCATTTCTTTGCCTCGTCCTTGCGCGCACTCAGCTCCGAGGGGTCGTTTTTGCTCATAAATCATTCCAATAGCCTCTTGAAAGCGTCATATAAGCTCCTCATCCTGCAATGTATACAAATCACAATTAGAGCCTATTTTTCATCAATTAACCATATTATTACGTTGGAATATAATCAAGCGAAAGCATAAACAATAGCTAAATCACCTAGATTTCGCCTATTATCACTTATATTTTTATGTGAAATTGGTTTTAGGTGATGAGGAGTTAAGAGTAACAAAGCTCTCGTCTTTGTAAATCTTAAGAATCACACATAGAGATGAGCTGGCTCATTTCAAACATCTGCCATGGACGCTTCAAGATTGAGCTGGGAGAGATCGAAGCTTAGAGAGAAGAACAGAGGAAATGAGAAAATAATTTTTTTTACTGTTACATTGACTAACCGACCTGCACACATACATATACAGTATTTTTCTAACTAACTCTAACCACTTTCTAATTACATAATTAACAACTAATCCTAACAAACTACTTGCCAACTAAGTGACAACCGGCACCTTCACTCACGTGAACCCTTTATCACTCCCCCTCAACCTGTGTAATGTGAATTACTTGAACATTCCCAGCTTGGATAATAAGAAGTCATGTTGCGCCTTTCCTAGACCTTTAGTCAAAGTATTTGCCAGTTGCAGATTTGTGGGCACATGTTCTGTTTGTATAAGCCCTTATTGTATCTTCTCCCTAATGAAGTGACAATCGATTTCTATGTGCTTCGTTCGTTCATGATAGATAGGATTAGCAGCAATTTGCTATGCTGCCTTGCTATCACAATACAGTTTAACAGGCAACTCCAACTTCACCTTTAATTCCTTATACAATCCAATGAGCCAAACTATTCAGCAATTGCATTGGCCATACTTCTGTACTCTGCCTCTGCTAAATTTCTTGACACTGTATTTTGCTTCTTTGATTTCCAAGAGATTAAGGAGTCTCCCAGCTTGACTATGAACCCACTAACTGACCTTTTTGTCATGGAACAAGTGGCCCAATCTGCATCACAATAAACTGAGAGTTGTGAGGAAGGCTTAGAAGATAATAAGATGCCCAAACCAGGTGCATTCTTCAAGTACTTCACCAACCTTAGAGCCCCCTCCATGTGTGATCTCTTTGGTCTATGCATAAACTAGCTCAAGTTCTGCACTGTGTAGCTTATGTTTGGCCGAGTCATTGTTAGGTAGAGTAGTTTCCCTACCAGTTTCTGATACCTAGTGGGATAAGACAATAACTCATCAGCACTGTCCTCCGTCTTAAAGCTGTGATCAAAAGCTGCACTGGTAAACCTTTGATTGGCCTCCATGGGTGTACCGGTAAGCTTAGAACCAGCCAATCCTAAGTCTGCAATAAGGTCTAGTGCAACTTCCTTGGACATACTAGTATTCCATCTGAACTCCTTGCAATTTCAAGACCAAGGAAGTATCTCATCTCCCCCTGATCCTTGATCTTGAAATGATGATGAAGCATGAGCTTTGCTGCATGATTGAGAGTGGGAGAAGAACCAGTGATGAGAAGGTCATCCACATAAACCAAGATAACCACTAGTTCATCCCCTGATCGTTGAGTAAAAAGGAACAATCATGATGGCTTTGAACAAAGCCTGATGAGATATGTGCTTCAAAAGTTTAAGATTCCACCGTCGAGAGTCTTGTTTCAAGCCATACAGTGACTTCTGTAGCTTGCCCCTGTCCAAGAAGACCAGGAGAGGGAACTATGTAGACATCCTCCATAAGATCACCTTGGAGGAATGCATTGAATATATCCATGTTACATTTTGCGTTTTCGTACGTTAAAGTTCCGTCTTCAGTTAATCGAAGTAGACTCGGGGATAAGATTATCTTGAGGTTAACGTATTTATGCTATTTACAACAAGAGATAAGTAAGTTCCATGAAGGATATAGGATACACGAATTAAAGAAAATGAGTTTAGTTGAAGGTTGTCGATTTGGGATAAAATACGGTCCGAGCTATAATACCCGATATTTATGGACTAGTACCATACAAGGTACCATATGACCACGATAGTATGATGTATAAAGTATACTAAAAATGAGTAGTATATTAAATAGTTTGAGATAATTCCTAATTATGTGGGTAAATGGTTAATTATCAGGTAACATGACATTACCTAATTAATTAATAAAATCATAAGATAAGATTAACAAACTATTCCCCCCCCAAAAC
>NC_031991.1:68719882-68764648 GCF_001879085.1 Nicotiana attenuata
AAAACCCTAAACTAGGCAGCAAGCCATATATTAAAAGAATGACTCTTAGTCATTTTTGGATTAGGTGGCACCTAATTAACAACTAAAAGACACTTCATTCTCACTTCTTGAATAACAAATCTTGTAAAAGTATTTTGGATACAACACTTCATAACAAGAACGTTAGCACTTCCTACAATTCAAGTTCCTACATAAAACCAAACAATTTCAGTTACAATTCAAGACACTAACAGACGCTAAACTCCATCCAAAACAAGCTTCCAACGAAATTCTTGCAACCAAATTCTCCTACAAGGTTTCAACGAAATTCTTGCAACCAAACAATTCCAACGAGAATTGTTAGAACCGTAGCAACGTAAAATTTTGCGGTTCTAAAGGAGTACGGTGCAATCTTTCCAAGAATATTATACGGATTTTCCCTACTCCAGGTATGTTTAGGCTATCCCTTCTTTCTTTTTGGCATGATCTATACGACACTAACAAAACGAGCAAATGCACAACATCCATAAATTGCTCTATTCGTAGAAATGCTAGAGATGTGTATATTCTTATTCTCCCATAAGTCTTATTATTCTATTGTCTGTTCATGGGTCTCAAAAAATACGTAAGTTGATAAAGTCTATTCCATGATATTAATTAGAGGCAAAATGGTCTTATGACACTCCGAAAGATTTTATTGACGTACTTATCATGCATTGCATTTATTTACACTGACCCATGACCAGATGGCGTTATATACGCGTATATATGTAAATATATGTATATGGGCTATGGGAAAAAGGTTAGGGCGTTATATACGCATCACCACCTGATCAGTTGGTATATGTTGATGATTTTGCCCACAGTGGCCGAGATGATATGATGGGATGCCCTCAGAGGCTTGATGATATTATGTACATCTATACCTATGCATGGCACGACATTTATAGGCACGTGCATGACATTATAAATTTTCAGGATTTATAAAGTAATTTAGACTTACAGTCGGAATTCTTTATTCCATGTTTCATCTATGTCTGTTATGTACTGATTTTTATGCCTTACATACTCAGTACATTATTCGTACTGACGCCCTATTTCCCGTGGCCTGCGTTTCACGCTCGCAGGTACAGGTAGGCAGGCTGACGGTCCCCCTGCTTAGGATCCTTGATCAGCCAGAGTTGGCGTGCTCCATTTGATTCGGAGCTGCTTTTTGATTTTGGTACGATATGCTAGTATATATATATATGGGTATGACGTGGCCTAGTCTCGTCCTTGTACAGTTATATTTTCTATTAGAGGTCTGTAGACAGTATGAATAGTTGGATAGTATGTGGCCTCGCCGGCTTCCAGTTTTGGATATGTAGTTATCTAAAGCAGCCTTGTCGGCTTGCCCAACGTATTTCGCACGTGTATGTATATATGTCTTTTGGTCAGGTTTCCTCACGTATGCTATTCTCAGTGGTTCAGCAGATGTTATTCATGTTTATATCTTAGACGCATGCTTAAGGGTGTTCGACAGGTAGGACTCGGGCACCCGTCGCGATCTATCTGTTTGGGTCGTGACAAAATTGGTAGCAGAGCAGTTCTGTCCTAGGGTTTTCTACAGACCGTATCTAGTAGAGTCTTGGGTGTGTTGTGCATCACACTTATAGACAGGAGGCTACAGGACATATAGGATGTTATCCTCTCTNTTTACACGCGACGTCGACCGTACCGACGACCGTCCGGACCGACCGAGGAACGGAAGTCCAGTGGCGTGGTGAGACTACGTAGTCGAGCCGCCACGACGTTACCAGGGCTCGGGGAGAGTCTCATTGTGAGATTCCATCTCAGACTTCACATACCCCTCCCTCTCCAGAAGAGTTTCGAGGGGCACCAGCTCCAGCGCCCGCCCCTGTACGTTCATCCCCTCAGCCAGATACACCGGGTCAGGAGATGAGAGATGCTATTCAACTATTAACTCGATTAGTGGCCACACAGGCTTGGCGTCAGGAAGTAGGTATTGGTCATGCAGATAGGTCCGTCAATGCGAGGGTTCATGACTTCATTAATTTAGACCCTCCGGTATTCACTAGGGCAGATCCAAACGAGGACCCTCAGGTATTTATTGACAAAATGTAGAGGACGTTAAGGGTAATGAAGGCCACTGCGACTGAGTCAGTTGAGCTAACTTCCTATAGACTCCGAGATGTTGCAGTTAATTGGTACGAGTCTTGGGAATTGTCCAGAGGTGAGGATGCCCCTCCAGCAGTATGGCAGGAGTTTAGAGAAGCTTTTTTTCTTCATTATCTGCCACCAGAGCTTAGACGAGCCAGAGTTGATAGGTTCTTGACCCTTCGGCAAGGTAATATGAGTGTTCGGGAGTACAATTTTAAGTTTGATTCATTGGCTAGGTACACTCCCACTATTGTAGCTAAGATGAAGGATCGGATTCACCGGTTTGTGATGGGGTTAGAGCCGTACTTGCTTAACGATTGTATGTCGGTCTCACTCTAACCAGACATGGATATTTCTCGTATTCAGGCATACACTCAAGGTTTAGAGGAGCGTAAGCAGAAACAGAGGGCCGATCGTGAGCATGATAAGGCCCATAATAAGAGAGCAAGGTTTTCAGGTCCTTCTAGTGAGTTTCGAGGTGGTCAGAGACAACAATACCTAAGGTATCCAGCCCAGCCATCGGCTAACACACACCCTCAGTTTGGCGGTAAGAGATTTGATCGTTTCACATATTCAGGGCCTGGTTAGAATTCCAAGGCCTCAGGTTCTCAGTATAGGGGTGAGTCAAGTCAGATGAAGCGCCCTTGCCACGATGTGCTCAGTGTGGTAAGCAGCATGCCGGGCAGTGCCGTATGGGATTGGGTATTTGTTATACTTGTGGTTATCCGGGCCACGTTATGAGGGATTGTCCGACGAGAGGTGATGCAAGCATAGCTCAGCTAGCGGGATTTGTAGCTGGTTCGTCCTCATCAGTACGCCCCCCTAGGAAAGGTTCACAAACACCAATAGGTCGTGGTAGAGGCAGAGGCGGAGCATCTAGCTCGAGCGGTCCTCAGAAAAACTGCATTTATGCGTTGGCAGGACGACAGGATTAGGAGTCATCTCTTGATGTGGTTACAGGTATATTATCAGTCTCCTCATATGATGTATATGCACTGATTGACCCAGGTTCCACCTTATCATATGTTACTCCGTTGGTTGCTAGTAAGTTTGGAATAAAACCTGAATTGGTTAAACCTTTTGAGGCGTCTACACCCGTTGGGGACTCTGTGATAGCTAAGCGAGTATATAGGGGTTGTATAATAGTAGTTCACAGTCGATCTACCGTAGCGGACCTAATCGAGTTAGATATGGTAGAATTTGATGTTATAATGGGTATGGATTGGTTGCTTCTTGTCATGCCAATGCTGATTATAGATCAAAGATAGTCGGATTTCAATTTACGGGGGAGCCTGTTTTAGAGTGGGAAGGTAATACGACGTCGCCGAGAGGTAGATTTATTTCCTATCTCAAGGCAAGGAAAATGATCAGAAAGGGTTGTATTTATCACTTAGTTCGGGTTCAGGATGTGGAAGTAAAGTCACCAACCATTCAGTCTATCCTTGTGGTTAATGAGTTTCCCGATGAGCTTCCAGGCCTTCTGCCAGAGCGAGAAATTGAGTTTGCTATTGACCTACTACCAGATACTCATCCAATATCTATTCCTCCCTATAGAATGGCCCCCACAGAGCTGAAAGAGTTAAAGGAACAACTAAAGGACTTGCTTGAAAAAGGCTTTATCAGACCTAGTACATCACCGTGGGGGAGCACCTATGCTATTTGTGAGGAAGAAAGATGGTTCCTTACGGATGTGTATTGATTATAGACAGTTGAATAAGGTGACAATCAAGAATAAGTACCCACTCCCGAGGATTGATGATTTATTTGATCAGTTGCAAGGTGCCAAGTGTTTTTCAAAGATAGACTTGAGGTCCGGGCACCATTAGGTAAGGGTTAAGGAGAAAGATATTCCAAAGACAGCATTCAAGACCAGATATGGGCACTTTGAGTTTCGTGTTATGTCGTTCAGTTTGACCAATGCCCCAGCAGTATTCATGGATTTGATGAACCGGGTGTTCAGGCCCTTTTTAGATCTGTTCCTAATTGTATTTATCGATAATATATTGGTGTATTCTCGTTCATAGGCTGAGCATGCAGACCATTTGCGTACTGTGCTTAGAGTTCTACAAAAAGGGAAGTTATATGCAAAATTATCTAAATGTGAATTCTAGTTGAACTCTGTAGCTTTCCTTGGGCATATCATTTCGGGAAGGCGTCCGGGTGGATACACAAAAGATTGAGGCAGTAAAGACTTGGCCTNCATGTTGATATCTATATGGATCATAAGAGACCTCCAGTATATACTTTCAAGCAAAAGGAATTGAATTTACGTCAAGGAGATGGTTGGAGCTACTTAAAGACTATGATGTTGATATTTTATACCATCCGGGGAAGGCGAACGTAGTAGCCGACGCCCTCAGCCGTAGGTCTATGGGTAGCCTGTCATATTTACAGCCAGAAAAGAGGGGAATAGCCCATGAGATTCATTAGCTAGCTAGTATTGGAGTTCGGTTACTGGATTCAGGTGATATTAGAATTACTATTCAAGATATGACAACATCCTCTTTAGTAACTGAAGTAAAAGAACGCCAGTACGAGGATCCTGTGTTAGTTCATTATAGGGATACCACCCCTCAAAAGGAAAAGACTTAGTTTAAGATTACAGAAGATGGGGTCCTCAGATATCGAGGACGATTATGTGTCCCTAATGTTGCAGGGCTGCGTCGGCATGTTATGGGAGAAACTCACTATTCTCGTTATTCTATCCATCCAGGAGCAACAAAGATGTATCATGATATCAGGGAAGTATATTGGTGGGACAGAATGAAAAAGGATATAGTGGAGTTTGTTGCTCAGTGTCCTAACTATCAGCAGGTTAAGATTGAGCATCAAAACCTCGGTGGATTATTGCAGGCTATGGAGATTCCGACTTGGAAATGGGAAGTAATCAATATGGATTTCATCGTAGGCTTACCTCGTACCCAACGTAAGTTCGATTCGATATGGGTGATTGTCGATAGGCTTACAAAGTCAGCCCATTTTCTGCCCGTTAGGACTACATATTCCGTAGAGGATTATGCAAGGCTTTATATTAAGGAGATAGTACGACTGCATGGTGTCCATGTATCTATTATCTAGGATAGAGGAGCTCAATTTACAGCTAACTTCTGGAGGTCATTCAAAAAAGGATTGGGGACTCAGATAAGTTTTAGTACAACATTTCATCTCTAGACAGACGGGCAGGCTGAGCATACTATTAAGACACTTGAGGATATGTTACGAGCTTGTGTGATATACTTCAAAGGTAGTTGGGATGATCATCTGCCGCTTATTGAGTTTGCATATAATAATAGCTACCATTCCAGTATTCAGATGGCTCCATACGAAGCTCTTTACGGACGAAAATGTAAGTCGCCTATAGGGTGGTTCAATGTTGAGGAAACTACATTAGTAGGACCAGAATTGGTATAACAGGCAATTGAGAAAATTAAGCTCATACAGGAAAGGCTATTAGCATCTCAAAGCCGTCATAAGTCTTATGCGGATAATCGACAGCGAGACTTGGAGTTTCAGGTTGACGACTGGGTATTCCTAAAGGTATCATCGATGAAAGGTGTCATGAGGTTCGGTAAGAAAGCAAAACTTAGTCCTTGGTACATTGGACCATATAGGATCATACGCAAGGTAGGCCAGGTAGCATATGAGTTAGACTTGCCTTCGGACATGGAGTCTGTACATCTAGTCTTTCATGTGTCTATGCTCCGTAAATGTATCGGAGATCCTTCCAGAATCGTATCAATTGATGACGTTCAGGTCATAGAGCAACTATCATATGAAAAAAACTCTCATTACTATATTAGACAGACAGGTCCGGAGATTGAGAATTAAAGACGTAGCTTCGGTGAAAGTACTTTGGAGAAACAACAATGTGGAAGAAATGACTTGGGAGGCCAAAGAAGACATAAAGTCTAGATATCCCACCTTATTTCCTCCTCCAGAGAAGGGTCCGACTGAGACATCACAACCTTAAGGTACGTGTATGGATTATTGTGTTAGTTTTTGTCATTAGTCGTGTGAGGCCATTGTCGTTATTGATGATTGTGGTCCTATGTGGCATTGAATTATTGAGTTTCTACAGGAAGAGTTGGCAGTAGTGTTGTTACAAAGGCGACTTTGCCAAAGTTATATATATCCCGGGGAGTTAAACAACATTCGAGGATGAATGTTTCTAAGGGGGGAAGGATGTTACATCTCGCATTTTCGTACGTTAAAGTTTCGTCTTCAGTTAATCGACCTAGACTCTGGGATAAGATTATCTTGGGGTTAACATATTTATGCTATTTATAACAAGCGATAAGTAAGTGCCATGAAGGATATATGATACACGAATTAAAGAAAATGAGTTTCATTGAAGGTTGTCGATTTGGGATAAAATATTGTCCGAGCTATAATACCCGATATTTATGGACTAGTACCATACAAGGTACCATATGATCACGATAGTATGATGTATAAAGTATATTAAAAATGAGTAGTATTTTAAGTAGTTTGAGATAATTTCTAGTTATGTGGGTAATTGGTTAATTATCGGATAACGGGACATTACCTAATTAATTAATAAAATTATAAGATAAGCTTAACCCCCCCTCCCCCCCCCCCCCCAAAAAAAACGTGGCAGCAAGACAATATTAAAAGAATGACTCTTAGTCATTTTTGGATTAGGTGGCACCTAATTAACAACTAAAAGACACTTCATTCTCACTTTTTGAATAACATATCTTGTAAAAGTATTTTGGATACAACACTTTATAACAAGAACGTTAGCACTTCCTACAATTCAAGTTCCTACATAAAACCAAAAAATTCCAGTTACAATTCAAGACACTAACATACGCTAAACTCCATCCAAACAAGCTTCCAACGAAATTCTTGCAACCAAATTCTCCTACAAGGTTTCAACGAAATTCTTGCAACCAAACAATTCCAACGAGAATTGTTAGAACCGTAGCAACGTAAAATTTTTCGGTTCTAAAGGAGTACGGTGCAATCTTTTTCAAGAATACTATACGGATATTTCCCTACTCCAGGTATGTTAAGGCTATCCCTTCTTTCTTTTTGGCATGATCTATACGACACAAACGAAACTAGCAAATGCACAACATCCATAAATTACTCTATTCGTAAAAATACTAGAGATGTGTATATTCTTATTCTCCCATAAGTCTTATTATTCTATCGTCTTTTCGTGGGTCTCAGAAAATATGTAAGTTGATAAAGTCTATTCCATGATATTAATTAGAGGCAAAATGGTCTTATGACACTCTGAAATATTTTATTGACGTACCTATCATGCATTGCATTCATTTATACTGACCCATGACCAGATGACGTTATATATGCGTATATATGTAAATATATGGATATGGGATATGGGAAAGGATTACGGCGTTATATACGCACCACCACCTGATCAGTTGGTATATCTTGATGATCTTGCCCACAGTGGCCGAGATGATACGATGGGATGCCCTTAGAGGCTTGATCATATTATGTACATCTACACCTATGCATGACACGACATTTATAGGCACATGCATGACATTATAAATTTTCAGGATTTACAAAGTAATTAGACTTACAGTCGGAATTCTTTATTCCATGTTTCATCTATGTCTGTTACGTACTGATTTTTATGCCTTACATACTCAGTACATTATTCGTACTGGTGCCCTATATCCCGGGGCCTGCGTTTCATGCTCGCAGGTGCAGGTAGGCAGGCTGACGGTCCCCTTACTTAGGATCCTTGATCAGCGAAAGTTGGCGTGCTCCACTTGATCCGGAGTTGCTTTTGATTTTGGTACGATATGCTAGTATACATATATGGGTATGACGTGGCCCAGTCCCATCCTTGTACAGCTGTATTTTTTATTAGAGGTCTGTAGACAGTATGTATAGTTGGATAGTATGTGGCCTCGCCGGCTTCCAGTTTTGGATTTGTAGTTGTCTATAGCAGCCTTGTCGGCTTGCCCTACGTATTTCGCACGTGTATGTATATATTTCTTTTGGTCAGGTTTCCTCACGTATGCTATTCTCGTGGTTCAACAGATGTTATTCATGTTTATATCTTAGACGCATGCTTAAGGGTGTTCGATAGGTAGGACTCGGGCACCCATCGCGGTCCATCGGTTTGGGTCATGACAATCCATTTGATGTAGCTTCCAAGTTCCAACCATGCATTGCAGCTTAAGACAGGACATTCCTTAGAGTGACCATCTTAACCACAGGTAAAAAAGTCTCTTGGTAATCCAACCCCTCTTGCTGAGTATACCCCTTGGCTACCGACCGAACTTTGTATCTATCCACCTCTCTTTTAGCATTGTATTGATTTTGAAGGCCCACTTACAACCGATGGACTTCTTGTCAGGTGGTAAATCTACTAGCTGCCAAGTATGATTGCCTTGAAAGGCTTGTAGTTCTTGTTGCATAGCTGCTATCCGTTGTGGATCATGAAGAGCCTCCTCATATGAATCATGTTCCCTTACAGATGAGATGTTGCAAAGAACCTTATGATAAGGGTCTGAAAGTGAAGCATATGACATATATGCTGATAAAGGATAAGTTGCACCCACTACATCATGTGATAAAGGCTTGGACCCCTTATGGACATAATCATTAACGCAACTAGAAGGCTTAGAGGTTCTGCAAGACTTCCTTGTGCTTGTAAGTTCACTAGGACCTGGAGGAATAGTCACCCCTGGTATATTACCATGAGGAGCCTCATCAAGAATGGGAGAATCAGTAGCAACAGCTGGGACTGATAGAGCTATATCATTCTCAGAGACACCAGCTGCAGACTCCCCTAAATACAAAGATAGAGAAATAGATGGACTAGAGGTGACAGATACTGCTCTGCTGTAGATGTTGGCTCCAATGAAGCTATATCAGCATTGGTGTCAATAACAAAAGGATCATGATAATCCCAAGACTTCACAAGTTTAGGTGGTCTAAAGTGGTAGTAGGAGGACCTGAAGGGGAATGTGTCTTCTCTAAATGACACATCTCTGCTGACAAAGAACAACTTATTAGCCAAATTGTACAGCCTATAGCCTTTCTGAGTGGTAGAGTATCCCATATGTACTGCTGGGATTGCACTTGCTCCAAATTTATCACCTCTAGCACCCACATTTGTGGCATAACATAAGCACCCCAACACCCTTAGGTGTTCTAGATTAGGACTCCTCCCATAGAATGCCTCAAATGGTGATCTTCCTCCCAGGGCTGTGGATGGAATCCTGTTAATCAGATAAGCAGCATTCTAAACACATAATCCCCAGCAAGTTAGGGGAATACAACCTTGGAACCTGATGGTTCTTGCCACCTCATGAAGTTGTCTATGCTTTCGTTCAACAACTCCATTTTATTGAGGAGTATGAACACATGAACTTTGATGCACAATTCCTGCACTACTAAATAAATCTGTACAATGAGAACTAAAGAACTCTGTGCCATTATCACTCCTGAAGACCTTGATTGAACTGTCAAACTTTGTCTTTATTAATGATAGAAAATCTTTCAGTACAACTGGAACATCACTTTTCAATCTTAACAAGAACACCCAAGCCATTCTACTGCAGTCATCTACTAGTGTAAGGAAAAATCTATTACCATCATGTATAGGCACCTTATAGGAACCCCATATATCACCATGAACTAGTTCAAACAGCCTAGTAGCTCTACTAGTACTTTGAGGAAAAGGAAACCTAGTTTGCTTAGTTAGAGGACATATAGAACAAGTTTTGTCAACATCTTCTTTAGCCTCCTTACATTTGTTCATTTGCTGTAGTATTTGTGGGGTACATGTCCCAATCTCCTATGCCATAATATTGCAGATTAAGTCACAGCAGCAACCAATGAGTATGGTATCCTGTTCTCTATGTTGTTTATCCAATAGTATAAGTCATTGTATACCAATCCTCTTCACTTTTCCAGTGTGAAGGTCCTGCATCAGGAAAAAAATTAGGATAGAAAGACATCAAACACTAGAATTCTCTAATTAGCTTAGCCACTGACAACAAGTTAAACTTGAAGTCTGGTACACACAACACACCATTGATGTCCCCCTGATCCAATCTACATTTACCTATATGGCTAATGGGTAACTATTTTCCATCATGTAAATGTACTAAAGAGCCTTGCTTACCATTGTCATTCAAATCAAATAACATCTCAGGAGTAGATACCATATGATCTGTTGCACCTGTGTCTACTATCCATTTGTGACCAGTTTTACTAGCCATGAAGGAGCAAATAGTACCTGCCATGTTGGCTGATGTTTCTGGAACATTCTCTTTGCTGAGCTTTTGTAGGATTTGACTATACTGTTTTGGAGTGAATGTAATAGTTGCACCACCTACAGATCCTTGAGATTGTCTCTGAGATTGTGCATCTTGAAACTGTACAGGATTATGAGTTCCTTGCCCCTACAGCTGCATATGGTTGTTGTTTCCATGTGCTGTTCCTGCATAAAGATTCCCAAAAGCTGCAGTCATACCTGTTTGCCCTGCATTATAGCTTCCATTAGCTTGGGCTGTGAATCCTCCATGTTTTGTGGCGTGTGCTCTTTGATGAGAGTGACTAGGAACTGTTCCTTGGTTACCAGTAGATGCTCCTTAATAGGCAGTAGGTGCTCCTTGTTTCCTTCTCCCTTTGAAATCTATCGGATAACCAATGAGATGGTAGCAATTCTCTTTGCTATGTCCTTTCATCTTGCAATATTTACAAAATTACTGTAATTCCTCTTGTTCTTCTGGTGTGAACCTCCTTTGGCTACTGAACTCCATAATGCTGTAATGTCATTTCCCTCAATTATTGAGTTCAGCCTAGTGTGTGATGAAGTTCCTGAAGTACTCCTTTGACTCTCATTTTCAACAATTAGAGCGTAAGCCTGATTCAAAGTAGTTTCCACTGATTTCATCAGAATCTGCCTTCTAGATTGAGAATAGGAATCATTCAGTCCACTTAGAAACTGTAATAACCTCTGCCTCTGAAGATGATCTAACATATTTCTTCGAATTTGTTGAAGGTACCATTACATCATACTCAGATTTCGTGAAATACATGGATACTGAATCTGTTCCTTGGGAAATTGTAGCAATTTCTCTATGTAATTAAAAAATCCTCATTCTATTCATCTTATCAAACCTCTCCTTTAGATCTTCCCACACTAGGTGAGCATTAGAAGCATATACGATTCCACTAAGCAGGTGTGGAGATATCGTATTCATAATCCACGAGAGCACAATCGCAATGCAGGTCTCCTAGTCTTCATGCAACTCTGACCTAAATTGATCCTCAGTACAAGTACCATTGACGAACCCTAATTTTCGCTTGGCTTGAAGCACAATTCTCATCGATCTCCGCCATAATCCGTAGTTTTCAGATCCAGTGAGCTGAACTGGAATCAATCCGGAGCTTGGAGTATTTGAGGGATGCTCAAATAGAGGATGAGTATGATTAATTTTCTCCACTACCACTGTCGATTCAGTGTTATGGACTGGATGAGATGAAGACGAAGGAGATAAAGTTTAGTTCATATGAACTCAGTGGAGAATTACGCGAGAATAGCAATAGCACAAAGCTCTAATACCATGTCAAACATCTGCCATGGACGCTTCTAGATTGAGCTCGGAGAGATCGAAGCTTAGAGAGAAGAACAGAGGAAATGAGAAAATGATTTTTTTTACTGTTACATTGACTAACCGACCTACACATACATACACAGTGTTTTTCTAACTAACTCTAATCACCTTCTAATTACATAATTAACAACTAATTCTAACAAACTACTTGCCAACTAAGTGACAACTGGCACCTTCACTCACGTGACCCCTTTAACATAAGAGTTTAAAAAACCCTGCATTTTAATCGGTTGTTTGCCACATATATATAGAAAAGGAAATATTAACTAATGAAACAACTGAAGTAATAAATTAGAAACACTTGGGTGACAACCAGCAACACAAGTATAGGTGATAAAAAGGAGCATTTTTTACATTATATGTCACTACTAAGAAGGGTAAATAACTTTTGAGTCACTTTTTTTGATTTCCACTCTATATCTAATATCGATTTTGAATTAATTTGAATTCGCGTTAGGTAATCCTACTCCTACTTTGGAGGTAAAATGCTCTATACTAAAAATAATTTCATACTCAAGACTTGAAGTTAAGGCATAGACACAAATCATAATTGGAGGGCCAAATGTGTAGAAATAAGTAAACATGGTGTGTGAAAAAAATGAAGTAAACAAGGTGATTTTTTTTATTTTTTTGTAAACAAGGTGAATTGACCTCGTTTATATCTCCCTCTTGGACAGTGAGAGGACATTGTATTCTTTTTGTAATCCTTTCTGGCGTGACGAAGGGACCCAAAAAAAACACTGCTTTTTAAATGTTGTTTTCATGGCCCCACAAAAACCTATAGTTTGTCACCATCTAAATTCCGAATGAATATTTATGCATGCCATCGGTAAACAGCAAACATCTGCGCTTATGAGTTCCTAAAACCAAAGCCATATATCACTTTGTTAAATTTCTCTCATTTTCTGTTCCTTTAATTTTTCACATATGGATCTTCTACCGGGTCTTCCCAACGATATTGCTCTTGAATGTCTCATTCGTCTTCCTCTCGACCAATTCTCTAAAGCTGCTTCTGTATGCAGCCATTGGAAAAACGAGATTAAGCACCCTGCCTTTCGCCAACGACGAAAATCTTCGGGCTTTACCCGACCCGTTTTTGCTTTAGCCCAAGCTATGGTTACTACCATCAGAAAACCTCATGGTGTTACGACTCTCTCGTCTACCCAATTTTATCGCCTCTCGCTTTACGATCCAGAGAAGGGAAATTGGTACGATTTGCCGCCCATACCCGAGTTAGTCGAGGGAATACCCATGTTTTGCCGGGTTGTCGGAGTTGGGTCGGATTTAATTGTAATCGGCGGGTGTGACCCGGTTAATTGGCGAGTTATGGACTCTGTTTTTATCTACAATTTTATATCAGGTTCGTGGCGTCGTGGGGCTGACATGCCGGGAGAACAGAGGCTGTTCTTCGGATGCGGTTCGGATTCCGAGAGATTTGTGTTAATCGCCGGTGGACATAACGACGGGAAAAATGCATTAAAATCGGTTCTGTTATATGACGTGGCAAAAGACGAGTGGGTTACGCTGCCGGAAATGGCGATGGAGCGAGACGAGTGCAACTGCGTATTTCACCGAGGGAAATTCCACGTAATTGGCGGCTATCCTACGCATGCACAAGGTCAGTTCCAGCGTAGCGCTGAGGTGTTCGATCTCGCCACGCGACAGTGGTGCCTCGAAGAGGACTTTCTAGGTGCTGACACTTGTCCGCAAACTTGCTTAGAAGGCGATGATGGGAGATTATACATGTGCCAAGATGGTGACGTGGTTGTAAAATGTGATGCCACGTGGAGACACGTGGCTGAGTTGCCAGCTGAGATTTCTAACGTGTCATATTTGACAGCGTGGCAGGGCAAGTTGCTAACCGTGGGCAATGCCGGATTCGATGAACTCCACAGAGGTTATGAACTTCATTTGAGTAATACTAGCAGTAAAGAAAAGACATGGACCAAAGTGGACATACCGGATGAATATTGTGGCCATATTCAATCGGTTTGTTGTTTAGAGATATGAAACTTTCAAAGAGCAACATGTACTTTTCTTGTTTCTTTTTCTTTCCTTTGTGGATTTTTCTTTAAGTCCCGGTTTCGAGCCGTGGAAGCAGCACGTTTTTATTAGAATAGACGCACACTTGTATTAGAATAGACGGTTTATATTACCTTTTTTGGAATCCTGCATGAACGTGAAAAATACCTTGTGCACCAGCAACTTGTTTTTTAGTAAATGACAGTGAGCACTGTTAGATACTATAATTGATTCTTCTTTTGTCCAGTGGTGTTTTCTGTTTCATTAACATATGTCAGCGGCCAACGGTTTGCTACTTATTTTGGCATTGTTTGTTAGCAGAATAGCCTAATAAACACTTTTACTTGTCCCGCTTTATTATTCCGGTCCTGATACTTTATGAAGTTTTATCTGGACACTCGTAGTTTTTAAAATACATTACTTTAAACCCCTCTGACCGTTGACCAAGCATATGTGGCATATGCATTGCTGAGTTGGCTAAAATGCGTGATTGCACGCTCTAAAAAGCGAGTAACTTTGATAATTCCAATTAAAAAAATAACAAAAAATGAAAAAATATTCTTAAACAAAAATTCAGGTTGCAACTTTACTGCAGTTCCTAGTACAAAGAGAAAGTTTAAGACTCCATTAAAGGAGCTCGAAGCTTGAGTTTAAATTCCGGATTTGCGAAATTGGATTCGGGTTTGATTGGGTGTCTTGGAAAATAATTGGGTATACCTTTGGGAGTTAATATCTCGAATTTGAGGCGATTTGCAGAAGATTTAGTCTGGTTTTGAGCGAGATTTTAGCTGCAACACAAAGCTAAGTTCGAAATTTTCAAATCTGCAATCTTCCTGCGCACTGTTTTGTGTCAATTTAAATACACAAAACTTTACTTTCTTGATTTGGGTATTTGGTTTTGAACTCTGCTGGTTTTGAATCTTTATTGCGCAAGTAGCAAAGTAGCAGTTCTTCCATTTTGGGGGCTCTTCGCCGGCGCCAGCGACAGGAAATTGGAAGGGGATTTCTTTAATGTTTGAATTTTATTTTATTTTTTTTTAATTTTTGTTTTTAATTATTTTTAATCGGCCATGTGACATGGCATTTAAACATTGTTATTTTTTGACGTGGCAGCTAACGTGGAGGAGATTGTATTACACGCACTGCAGCCTCCTGTCATAAGCATTTATTATACACGATTTGAAGGAGTGTAAGTGTTCAATTGGCAAATTGTTAAGTTTGGGGACCGGCATGACAAAGTGGTACAAGTATAGGTGTCATTTAGGCTATTCTGCCTTGTTTGTTTCTCCTTTTGACAAAGTCTTTCAGACGCATGGGCCATGGCCTACATATTATCGTTTGATCGGCAATTAGGGTAACCATCAGACTTAATAATTAGAATGTAATTAATCAGTGTATACATCATAATTTAAGATCTAACCATGTCCTAGAATTCGTCTATTTGGTAACATTGTCTGTTTGACCAAGTTTTTCCAATTCTAAAAAAAGTGTTTTTTTAAAAATAATTAAAGTATTTGGCCAAGTTTTTGGGAGGAAAAAAAAGTATTTTTGAGCAAAACCGGAAACATTTTTGAAAAAGCAGAAAAAATTAGCTTTTCTCTAAAAGCACTTTTGAGAAAAATACACTTAGAAATAATTTTTAAAAGCTTGGTCAAATGCTAATTGCTGCTCAGAAGTGTTTTTCAAATTAATTAGCCAAACAAAAACTGTCACGACCTGGATTTCCCGCCCTCGGGAGTCGTGATGGCGCCTACTCGTGAAAGCTAGGCAAGCCAACTATTTAGGTTTTAACCCATTAGCAATCAACCCAAACAAATATAAACAATAACTAAAGCTAAACAGATGAAAAACGCGTAAGAGTTACAACAGATCCATATACTCCAATACATGTCTACCCACGAATCTGGTGTCACAAATTCACGAACATCTACGATTTTCTACAAATAGTGGTCTGAAAAGAAAAGTACAACTGTTCTCGAAATGAAAAGAGATAGCGGAAAGCTAAAACAGGGAAGGGGGACTTTAGGCTCTGCGGATGCCAGCAGATCTATCTTGGTCTCCCTGGACTGAAGGCAGCTACCTCAACTACTCACCGGGCCCGGTACTGAAATCTGCACAAAAGAGTGCAGAGTGTAGTATCAGTACAACCGACCCTATGTACTGAGTAAGTGTCGAGCCTAACCTCGGCGAAGTAGTGACGAGGCTAGAACACGACAATCATATATCCCTGTGCAGTTAAATCATATACAAACAGAATCATAATAACAGAAATCAATAGAATAAGGTGGGAAGGGGACATGCTGCGGGGAATATGCGATTCTAACAATAAGCCAACCAAGAAGCATCAATAAAGAAGCATAATGAACATCATATCTATATCAACAAAAATAATGAAATGGTAACACGTGCACGACATCACCCTTCGTGTTTTTACTCTCGTCCTCACCATATGAATCAACAGAAACGGCACGGCATCACCCTTCATGCATTACCTCTCATAATCGTGGCACGACATCACCCTTCGTGCATTATATTTTACAATATCGGCACGACATCACCCTTCGTGCGTTAAATCTCAAATTATGGCACGACATCACCTTTCGTGCATTAACACTCATAATATAGGCACGGCATTACCCTTCGTGCATTACACTTGCTCATAATATCATGCACGGCATCACCCTTCGTGCTTTACACTCTTCCTCACCCAAACAATAGAAACAATACGTCCCGGCAAGGGAATCAACAGTATCAACAATAACATCCCGGCAAGGGAATCAACAATGTCAACAATAACATCCCGGCAAGGGATTCAACTATAACAAATCTCGTTTTCAACAATTACTTTACAAAATGAAACTCAACTTGCACCAATACTCAACAATAGTCAATTACCGAGAAACTTTCATAAGCTTTGTTCAACATTAATAATCATCAATTTGAGCATGATCGATACATAGTAGAGTCACAACAATCTTGACATAGGACTCACGGGCATGCTTGACACCAACGCATAGATACTTGTCACCACACCTATACGTCGTACTCGATACTAACACATAGCAAATAAGACCACAACTCCTATTCCCTCAAGCTAAGGTTAGGCCAAACACTTACCTCTATTCTACGGACAAGATTAAGCCTCAACTACCGCTTTACCTCTCGGTTCCACTTCCAATTCGTGTGTATCCAGTCATAATTTACTTAATAACATCAATAAATGCTAAATAAACCAATTCTAATGCATGAAAATAGATTTTCCAATGATTTCCCCAAGAAGTCAAAACCTGACCCCAGGCCCGCTTGGTCAAAACCCGAAGTTCGAACCAAAATCCGATCACCCATTCACTCACAAACTCAAATATGCAATTAGCTTTGAAATGAGACCTCAAATTGAGGTCCAAATCGCCAAAATTTGAAAATCCTAATTTCTACCCAAAATCACCCAATTTCCCATGGAAAACCTCGATTTTGAAGTGAAATCATGTAAAAAGATGTTATAGATTGAAGAAATTAAGTTAGAAATCATTTACCTATGATTTGGGAAAGAAATCTCTCCAAGAAAATCGCCTATGGGAGTTTAGGTTTTGAGAAAGTTGAAAAATGAAGAAGAATCCTGTCCGAAATCCCACTTAGCAGGTGCAGTTATCGCATTTGCGATCAGGGGTTCGCAATCGGGAACCCTGGGAATTTCTGTTAACTTCGCATTTGTGAAGAAATCCTCGCATTTGCGACTGCTGGGAACTTACTGAGGATTTCGCATTTGCGAGGAAATGCTCGCAAATGCGAATAAGGCTGGCCAGGGCATACATCGCAATTGCGATCAGCTCCATCGCAATTACCAAGCCTGACAGGCTCGCAATTGCGAAGCCTGACCTCGCAATTGCGAGATCAGAGCCTGTAACAAATACCATATGAAAAATCTGAAATTTCCTAAGTCCAATTCACCTTGTGGCCTCTCCAAAACTCACCCGAGCCCTCGGGGCTCCAAACCAAATATCCACGCAAGTCTAAAAACATCATACAAACTTGCTCGTGCGATCAAATCATCAAAATAACATCAACAACTACGAATTCAACCTCAAATTCATGAAATTCCTAAAGTACATTGAAATTTTCATTTTCTCAACTAAAGGTCCGATTTATACCAAATCAACTCCGATTCTTACAAAATTTCACAGATTCGACTTGTTTATTATTTTAAACCTGTACCGGGCTCCGGAATCAACATACGGACCCGATACCATCAAGAACACGCATCATTTCATTTTAAAAAGCCTTTATATTTTTCAGCAAATAATTTTCTTTAAAAATTCTTTTCTCGGGCTAGGGACCTCGGAATTCGATTCCGGGCATACGCCCAAGTCCCATATTTTACTACGGACCCTATGGGACCGTCCGATCACGGGTCCAAGTCCGTTTACCAATAATGTTCACCAAAGTCAACTTTAATCGATTTTTATAGCCAAATTCATTATTTTTCCTAAATTTCACATAAAAGCTTTCCGGAAACGCGTCGGATCGCGCACACAAATCGAGGTGAGACAAAAAGAGGTTTTTAAGGCCTCGAAACATAGTTTTGACTTCTAAAACAAGGGATGACCTTTGGGGTCATCACATAAACTGCTTCTCGCCAAAAATACTTTTAAAAAAAAGTACTTTTAAAAATAAGCTGATTTTGGCAGCTTGGCCAAACAGGCTATTAACCCATAAATAAAGCTGATTCCTACATCTTCAACTTCAAGTAATATCTTATTGGCTTATTATACAAGCAAATGATATACTACTTTACTTGAAAATGGAAGGTTTAGAGCAAAGAGAAATCAAGACACAACTGCTTTGAGTAAATCACGATATTCAGCGCTTCTTAATTCAACTATTATTCTACTACAATATAACGTAAAGACTTGATTTTATATTGTGATAAAGACAAATATAAACACTCTTTAGGGGGTCCAATGACATGATATACACATCCACAACGATGAGCAAATACGGGGCCAACGAACTATTTAATGTGGGAAGACTTGCACACTGATAAAACTAGGATTAATAAATACGAAAAGAAAATAAATTTGCATACTCCTGGAAAACAGAATTGACGTCTATATTTATGACTTGTTTTATAATTTTGATTCTATTTTGTGTATCTACGTTACCTACGCAATAATATCCACAATCATAACAATTTTAATCCTATAGTCACTTTCAGTAGCTTAATTTGATTCAGACGATATCCTTAAAAATAACAAAGAAACAAAACACCTAGCTCGTACACCACAACTTAAACATATCCTCTTTAATTTCTATTCAGTAAACATGGGTCCCCATGTTTCTATCGAAAGTTCGGATGAATCTCAAACATTTATTAATGTACGTCGGCAGGAAAACTAACTCAAATTAGGACATATTTTGTGTTGCGTTTTTGGATGTATTAGGCTATATTTGGTTTTAAAAAGATTACTTACTTCAGATTAATCTAGTTTAGAAACGACATACTACTATTGTTTTTTTTTTTTGTCTAGATAGTGAACCAATATCACTGTAGATGAGAGCATTTCCATAAATCTTTAACGTCACGATGTTACAAAAATGAAATATTCCCGAATAACCAAACGCCACATCTCCTCAAGAATGAAGAAGATTTCTGAAAACTGAAAGTCAGAATTAACTTGCTCTCTGATGGTAATGCCAACACCAAATTCTTTCACACATCAACCCTTAACAGGAGAAGGAGAAACAAAATTCTCTTCATTAAGGAGGAGTCAGGGCATTGGCATTATGAGTCCCAGGAAATTAAAGATTCAATAACTAAATTCTTCCTGGATCTCTACTCCACTTCCCATACTCATTCACAAAGGAACAACACCACTCAGAGCCCCCAGGGGCCATCCCTTTCAGAAAACCAAAAATCCTCTATGGCAATGCCCCTCAGAGATAGTGAAATCAAGAATGCCATATTCTCTTTCAAGCCTTTCAAAGCTCCAGGGCCTGATGGCCTTCACCCTTTCTTCTACCAAAAATACTGGGGCATTGTGTGAAAGGATGTAATCTCTTTCTGTAAAAACTGTTTATCAACATCCACAATGCATCCTTTGATGAATGAAACACTCCTATGCCTCATTCCCAAATGTCCTCAGGCATCAATGATCAAGAACTTTAGGCCCATAGGTTTATGCAATACTGTTTACAAAATTGCCACTAAGATTCTACTAAACAAAATCAAACCTTTCTTGCCCATTATCGTTGGCCCTTCTCGGGCTAGCTTCCTCTCCGACAGGAGAGCTTCTGATAATGCCATCATAGTCCAGGAATACATCACCCATTTTGGGAAGATAAAAGGAAAAATACCCCACATGATTCTCAATATTGACCTAGAAAAGGCCTTTGACAGACTTGAATGGTCCTTTATAAAAGAGAACCTTCATGTCTTCAACTTTCCCGATGACACAATCAACCTCATTATGTCTTGTGTCAGCTCCTCATCCATCTCTATCCTTGTCAATGGAGAGCAGACAAACTCTTTTAAACCCACAAGAGGTATTAGGCAGGGGGATCCCTCGTCACCCTACCTCTTAATCCTCTGTATGGTTATCTATGTCCATTGAGAGAAGTGTCCAAATCAAGGAATGAGTCCCCCATTAGCATTAGCAGATCCGGCCCAAAGATATCTCATCTCTTTTTTACTGATGATCTAACTCTGTTTTCTATAGCTAATCAGGGAAGCTGCAGCACAATTCTTAACACTCTTAACTCTTTCAATCAGGCTTCAGGACAAAAAATCAATCTCAGCAAATCCAAAGTTTTGTTTTAGTGCCAACTACCAACCACACCAAATGGTAACCATTTCAAACATCCTGGCCATCCAGGCATCAGCTACCTTTGGAAAATACCTGGGTTTCTCAATCTTCCACCCACAACGAATTCCAATTCATCATTGACAATCTACACACAAAATTGGCCGGATGGAAAACTAACATGCTCAATATGGCTAGAAGAACTACCCTTGTGAAATCATCACTCAACACCATGCCTAACCATGTCATTGAATACATTAAACTTCCATCCAAAACATCCAAAGAAATTGACAAAATCCAAAGGAATTTCATTTGGGGTACCACCAGAGTCAAAAGGAAAATGCATCTGCTATCCTGGGACACAGTCACAAAATCAAAGGCACAGGATGATTTGGGAATTCAGAAAGCTGAGCTGAAGAATAAAGCAATCCACTCAGGGCTAGTATAGAGGCTCTACCAGAACCCCCATTCCCTCTGGGCAAAAATTCTTATAGCCAAGCACTGCAACTGGAGACACCCACCAAAAAAATCGAAGTCTCATACCCGGCTGCATCCTCAAAGGGTGGAAAACATGCATGCCAGCCAAAAGATGGGTTGTCCACTCAAGAAACAGAGTCAACTTCATTAACGACCCTTGGATACCAAACTTCCCCTCAATCAGATCCATTATTGAGGGACCTCTTACCAAATAAGACATGACCATTACAGTGGCATCAGCCCACAACACTGGGGATTGGGATTTTTTTCTATATTCATCAACATACCCCCAAGTATCAAAAACACCAATCACAATACCTTTATCCCATCCAACCCAATAAAAGAAGATAGAATGATCTGGGGGGCTACCACTAAGGGGATCTTCACTCTAAAGTCAGCATACTCACTCCTACACAACCTTGAGCATCAGCACTATGAGAACACAAGCAACAATTACATGCGGATATGGAAATTAAAAGTTCCAAATAAAATCAAATCCTTCTTCTGGCTTCTATTCCATGACAGGCTCCCCACTGGGTCTTTCCTCCATCATATTGGGATCCAATTAGACCCAAAGTGCTGCTTTTGCAACCAAGCAGTCAAAACATCTACTCACATATTCTTTAAACTCCCCAATGCCAAAACATTCTGGACAAGGCTTATTTCTGAAAGTACCAACCCTCTTCCAAGCCATGTATCATCCTTCAATAGTAGGGACTGGTAAAGCATATGGGATTTTCTTAAAAAGAAACCCTTCAACAACATCATCAATTGGGAAGACCTACTTCCTTTCTGCTTCTGGCAAATCTAGCTCACAAGAAACAATAACCTATTCAATAAAAGAATGGATGTGGTAAATTTAAAAGCTGCCATGGCAAAAGCAACTGAGTATATTACCATTTCAATAAGCAGTGCACCATCAAAAAAATAAAACTATCTGGGTCAAATGGACGCCAACCCCCACCAACATGTACAAGCTCAACACTGATGGAGCTGCACTAGGGAAACCTGGCAAGGCAGGAGTCGGAGGTGTCTTCAGAAATGCAAGCGAAAACTGGATTCTGGGCTACACGGGAAGTATATAGCATACTGCCAACACACAGGCTGAATTGCTTGCTATCCTAGAGGGTCTGCAACTACTGGAAGAAAGGCATCTTATACCCTTGAAAATCAACACAGACTCCACAATGCTTACTAATGGAAATCTTATTTTTGACTCAATCATCTTTGAATGCAGGTCAATTGTCCAAAGGCTAGGAGATGTGGTGGTGAAGCACAACTACAGGGAGACGAACAGAGTAGCTAATCTACTAGCTAAGGAGGGAGCCAAGAAGAACTTTTTTGAAAATATTTTTGTAACAACAGTTCTTCCGGTGTTTGCCGCACATGTTTTTTGGGCAGACATCACAGGAACTATTTTATCAAGACAAATTTTGGATTGTAATATTGATAACTTTAGTCACAATGAGGGTGAACTCATATACCCCCCTCAAAACAATGCTATTGTCAATTAGCACCCTAACAGGTAGTTTTTAATAAAATACAGCTTTTAACCAAAAAAAAAAGAATTTTTCATGGTAGTGTTTGACCAAAAAGTTTAAATCCTTTTTAATTAAACCAATCAAATAAAGAGATGAGGGGTAAATTCAAGTTAAAAGTAATATATTCTAGATCCGAAAGTAGGCAGCCTAGGCGGTACGAGTCCGTGCTTAAGTTAACGGATGTTGAACTAATGCTCAATGACTACCAATCAATACAAGGATGGCAGCATGCAATAAATGTGATAAATGACATTTAATGTAATAAGAAGGAATTTGTCACCCAAATGTTGGATGAGATGAATGATTCCTTCCTTTGACTACAACATGTGACAGCAGACCGATGAAGTGGACTATGTGTTCTTGGATCTTGTGAGCTAAAGGGGATGTGATGTGATAGAACCAAACAATAGGGAAAATACAAGCTTTTTGCGTATTCGTGATAGTCAACTCTTACCATATGTTTTTCACAAAGGTTCCAAAGATTCCTTTTTATTTCTTCCTCTTCCTATTTA
This sequence comes from Nicotiana attenuata, assembly GCF_001879085.1. Lineage (NCBI taxonomy): Eukaryota > Viridiplantae > Streptophyta > Magnoliopsida > Solanales > Solanaceae > Nicotiana > Nicotiana attenuata. The sequence goes on from NC_031991.1 coordinate 68,743,009, forward strand.
TAAAGGATATAGTTCCTCGAAACCCGTCGGTTAGAAACGACTTTCAAAAGGAACCTGCTCCTACTCCTGCTCCTGAGCAGGTTCTATCAGTCGTGGTGTCGAAGCAAATATCTAATATGCGGTCTTAACTCCCTATTCCTGATTTCGTCGATATCGTTCCGACGGGGAACGACTCAATACAAATTCACTGACCTGGGTATTGTGCTTTCTACCAATACCCGTTCTTGGTGGGTTACTCTCTTCCTCTTCCTCCACTTGCTGAGGAGTTTTATCGTTTTTATGGCGTTTGTAATGTGAGCACGTGATTTTTGCCCTAAGAAATAATTCCCAAAATTTCAAACAAAACAATTTCTTTAGTATTTTTGTAATTTTTCGTGAATTTGGTGGCATTCTTTGGTAATTGTTGCATTTTTATTCGTGCATCTTAATTCATATGAAAATACAAAAATATGCATTTTTTTAGGATTTAATTCCACAATTGTAGTGTTAATTAGTTTAGAACAAAATTTAAAGAAAATTGCAAAAATAGTTTCTTTGCACTTTTAATTGTTAATTGTTGCACTTATCAAAGTTTTAAATAATTTTAGGAGTTAAATAGTTTAATTAGGTCCTTGTTTTGTTTTAGTCATTTTATAAAATCAGAAAAAAAAAATATATAATACAAAAAATGAAAAGCAAAACAAAAAATGAAAAAAGGGGNCCTTAAATCCTTTTCTCCTCCTCTTTTCCATATCTGGCCTTAGATTCACTCAAAACACAGTCGAGCTGCTCGAATATTGGATCGAAAACCTCCGGCCAAAACGCAAAGTCATCCAAATCCAACCAAATGAACACCCTAGGACCGCCCTGTTCTCCTCTTTCAAACCCCCAAACCCTGTCCTTCGAATCTAACCAGAAGTGCTCGAATATTAATTTGAAGTTTTCCGGCCATGATGCCACTCCGTCCAAACCACGCCAAATTAGCACCAAATCATCCCATCTCTTCCCTCATCCCAAATTTCCACTTGGTGTCCGTCGAATATCTCTGGAATTTGTCAAATCGTTAATCTAGGGTTTTTCGAAATCAGGTCTGTTTGGAGACTCATATGCTCGATTGACTGTTAGCTAATGTTACATGTTTATTTCAGACGAAGTAAACACGTGACATTAACTGAAAGCCAAATTCGAAGATAGTCAGTTGAATGCTCAAAATTAGTAAGTTTTGTTCGATTCTGTTTTTGATTCTGTTCAGTATGTGTTTCATCTTGCTCTTGTAATTGTTCTTAGCTTTAGTTTAATTTTGTTTGGTTGGTTTAATCCTGTCCTTCTAATTTTAGGTTTTAGTTTAATTTTTCGTTTTGAATCCGTCTTGCTAAATGTTTGGTTTCAGTTTATGGTTCATTGTTATAATCCTTAATTCTTTATTAGCTATCTTAGTCGATTCCGTTTAGGCTTTGTTGATTTTAATTTTTGTTCTAATGTTTGATTTGTTAGTCTAGTCAGTTTAGTCTAGTTTAATCAGTAATTATCATTGGTAATGCCTTAATTCGGTGTTTAGTATTAATTAGCTGTTAGGTTTAGTTTAGAATGGTCTGGTTTAGCTCAGTAATTCCAAGAGGGTTCAAAGGGTAGTTTAGGCATGGAAAAGGGTAGTTTCATTAAGATTGGTAAAATCAAAACTAAGGCAAGGATAGAATAGGAATTGTAATGGGTATAGACCCTTCTAGAGTGAGCTTTAGTATAGATTTCAATAAAATAGGTGTAGTTACTTGTGTAACAAGTCAGAAAATAAAGGGTAAAAATAGAATTAAAATAGGGACTAATGGGTAAAGGGAAAATCTGAAATTGGACCCTAAGTTCACCTATAAATAGGCATTCATTTGCCTTGATTCACAAGTTTGGGAGCCTCTAAAAATTCCCTTCCATTATCTATAAGTTTCAGATCTGAACTTGAAATCCAAACCACAAATCTTCAAAAAAAAAGGTGTCGAAAAGATAAAGAAACAGAAATGCAGTAGAAAACCAAAAATACTGTTACATTGCCTTTTATAGGTTAATTTCAAGTTTTAGGCAGTGATCTTCATCTCTTCTAATTGCTGAAGCTTTCCTGAAGTATATTGGTCTATTTCGAGTGGTTTTTGGGGTTCAATCGAGTCATTTCGGGGCCATCAGTTGGTGTTGTACTTCTGTAGTGTGTTCCTGAGTTTTTGGTGAAGCTTTTTGGTTCAAAATTACTCCCACTTGCTGGTTTGATTGCTGTTTATCATCTATTGCTGCTGACTTCCTTTTCTTCCCATTTTGTTCACATTCCAGGTATTTTCCAGCTTCAACTGATGTATGATTGGACTGAATCAGTCGATGTGTTTGGTTTATTGAAGAAATGTCATAGTGCTCATGTTAACTTAGTGTCAATCTGCTTGAAGCCATATTAGTTCGAATGTTATGGCTGTTGAAATTTATAACATAGTAGTGATAGTTGAGACTAGGATGATTAGAACATGTTATCATCTGTATAATTTAGACTGATTGGGACTGATTAAGACTGTTGGAACGTTTGGAATTTGTGATGTTTCATTTAGTGGTAGCTTTAGTATAGAATCGTTTAATATCATGTATAGCTTGATTTTGTTTTATTGAAATGTTAGGAACTTAAATCAAATTGGAAATCACAGATCGGTTTTGTAACTAATATGAAATAATCTAAATCGAGTTCTGAATCTCAACAAATCCAGGTGTTTAGCCTTCAGACGTTCAAAGTGCCAAAAATTATAATGATCACCTAATATCTCTCATCCGCTAGCTTATTGATTCAAATTTGTATAAGTGCGATTCAATAAATTTATGCTTCACCGTGTTAATTTGAGGTTCCGTTCCAGAATTTGAATCTCCTTTGAGGCTGGGCATCGAATTGGCCAGAGATTTGAGATCTCGAAGTGGTTCAGCCCAGATTTTAGTTGGGCCAATCGTAAGCCCAAAGTGCCAAAGGCATCTCTACTGGGCCAGTCATATGGATGGTCCAATGCCTTTTCCAAAGGCTGGCCTCAAAACCCACTGTGCTAATAGTTTATGCCCGGATTGATTTTGTTAATGTNGTAATTGGATTTTGGATTTATTGATCATTGCAAGCAATGAAGCTTGAGTTATAAAAACAATCATTCACGGCTTTGATATAGAAAATCAAAAAAATAAAACACGCAATATGCTTGAATAACAATTGCATTTGTTTAATTGAATCGTGATTGAATTTTCGTAACTAAACGGATTTGAACCTCAAAGCGTCTGTGAATCAGCTAATTTGGACTATAGGTTGACATGGGGATTTGTCTTACTGGGCTCGAACGCCAAGCCCAAATGGCCGCCTGCAGCTTTCAGGCCCGCGGTTGGCCTGCCCTTTGTGCACACTTGGGATAATGATTTCTTTATATGGGTTGTGTTCAAGGCCCAAAATGATTAAAGATCTGAACTCATGTGAGTTCATGAACCCAAGTATAATAATTCGTAAACAATGTTGAATTAGGTTTTTTTTTCTTATTAGAGACGAATGAAACAGAAATCGTAGTTGCTTTAGATTTTCCTTTTAAATAATAAATGAGGTGAGCCTCACCAAACAAAAAATACATAAATTGCGAGGCCCTCAATAAATGTTTATATAACAATACTTAGATTTCGGGACGAGCCGTTTAGCGAATTTCACGGTTTTCCCCAAAGATGATAACGTGTAGTTGCTTTAGGCGCGTATTTTAATAATATTACTTTCCTAAATTCGGGTGCACATTTATGTGACCCAAATCCGAATCTCAACGAAGTCGAAATGTGTTAACAATCACGGGTGCACTGGTGCGACGTGGTTCGAGATGCATTTTCCCGACGTTGCAATTATTACAAAAATAAAAATAATAAAAGCGGTTTACTAATAAAGGCACATGAGTTTGGACATGTTTTAAAATCAGATAAAAGCAAATACGACAGTTGAGCGACTGTGCTAGAACCATGGAACCCGGGAATGCCTAATACCTTCTCCCGGGTTAACAGAATTCCTTACTCGGAGTTCTGGTTCGCGGACTGTTAACAGAGTCATAATTTCCTCGGATCGGGATTCAACCGGTGACTTGGGACACCATTAATCTCCCAAGTGGCGACTCTGAATATTAATAATAGATCCCGTTCCGACTGTCCTTTAATTGGAAAAACTCCTTTACACCCTCGTACGTGTAGGAAAAAGGAGGTGTGACATGTAACGGCACAACTTTCCCCTTACCTATATAAGGCCTTTTTGATGCTGGCGAGGTTAGTAGAGTTGGCCGGTTGTGAGGTCTCCATTCGTCATCTTCTGCACCTCTTCTCGCCCAGTTTCTACAGGGGGACACAGATTCGTCTTTGCTACTGTGGGATTACTATAACTAGGGATTCTAGTTCATTTTACACTCTTTTTTACTTGAGTTTTGATTAAAAATGCATAAAAATAGTCCCAAAGGCTTACATGTTGTACTTGTTTGCAGGGTTTGGTCAAGAAAGTAACAAGAGGTCAAAAATTAGCTCAAAAAGGAGTGAAACCTGCACAAGTACCAAGAACAAGTCAAACACAGCTACAACAGACCCACCGCGGCATATAGTGCGGTCCGCGGTGAGGAGATTCAGAGAGGTGCAATTTTTGGAAGCTCAAGCACTGCGGCCGCAAAGCATTTTGTGCGGACCGCAGTAGCCTCATCGTGGCCGCAATCCATTTTATGCGGTCTGCGGTGAAGATATTCAAAGAGTAGAGAATTTAGAAGTTGGAAGCCATTGCGGCCGCAACTAATTTTGTGCGGACCGCGGCGGCGGTGCATTTTCCGCGGTCTGCGGTGGTCAGATTCAGAGACCTAAAAATCAAGCTAAAAAGCCTCACCGCGGCCGCGGTGCATTTTTTGGAATCCGCGATACCTCTATAGGGGTATTTATGTCCAGAAAAGCCAGCCTTGTATAAATAGTTCTTTTTAGATTTTTAGGGTATCTAACTTTGAGTTTAGCACGTGAAGGTCGTTTTGGACCTATTTTGAGTAATTGTGTGGCTAATTCAATATCGAATCTTTAATTCTTAGCTTGTAAATATATTATATGGGTTATTCTTCATCTAATTATCTATTTTCTTCCATTATAATGAGTAGCTAGACCCATTAGCTAGGGTTGTGGCTCAACCCTAGTGTGGGTATTTGATGGGTCTTGTGTTTTAAGGCTTAGATGTTTATGGGTGGTTGATATTTGGACTGATTTGTGTTTTCTATGTTGGGTTAGTGGTTGCAAACACTAATTCGTGCCTATTTGACTTGAGCTCTTCTTGAGAAAGAGAGCTTGAGTCTAGGTAATCAGTCCAACAAGGAATTGGGGCGTACTCAAGAGATTGATAGCCCCAATTAAAGGGTCAAATCTAGAGATAGTAATACCCGACTTGAGCCTTCATTGCTTGCATAATTTTCGACATCTTGAGAAAGTCAATTAGGGCAAAGTCACTCAAGCTACCGTGAGGTATAGAGTGAGTAGCGTCGTGCATTGGCTATATCGCGATCCCAAACATAACAACTTTGCCTTAGACTCTAGATCCCGTCAAGTATTCACATAGGGAAAGTCACTTCCCTAGTGCCTCGTTACCTATTAGAAAACCTTTCAAGCACTTATTCCTAGTTTAATTTAGCATCTCAATAGTATAATATTAGAAGTAAAAAGCAAACAATTATGATTGGAAGCGTAATTAAGAGCATTACGCATTGCTAGTTTAGATAGGAATCCAATTTCTAATTCTAGATCCCTGTGGATTCGATCCCGACCTTTTCGGATAAAAGCTGCATCGACCGCTCTCTCCACTTCGTAGTGGTGCAGGGTTGGCTCCGATCACTTTTTGGCGTCGTTGCCGGGGAACGAACCTGGGTCACCCGCGTGACAGGCGGGAATACTCACTCCGATCACTTTTTGTATAAATAGTAGCTAGTGAGTAATAGTGCCTCAGGCAAAGCTTCACTTGGGCCTAACACATTTGCCTTTGATCCTATGGTCAAAAACAAATTGGTGTGTATAGGATGGTGATAGTTGTTACCTTGAGACTCTTGCGTTGGCTGACAATCATCAAGTGGTTTTCCGGGACCATGTATGTTACTCAAATTTTAGCTAAGGTCGTTGTGGGCCCTCGACTCTGCCTCTTTAGCAATCCTATAGCTTGTGTGGTGAGAATTTGCATTACAAGTCCAAGTCCCGTTCCATTGAGTCTAGAACTTGCCCTGAATGTTAGTCTAGGCGAAATCCTAAGTGTAGTTTGACTTGAGAAGTGATTATAGGCTCTCCTTGATCCGAATGATATCTTGAAAACATCCATAGCCTACCAATGATTATGTCCCTAGTCAACCCCTTTGATCCATATCCCTTTTCCTTCAAAAACCATGATACAAGCCTTTACCCGTTTTGAAAAGACCGTCTCTTGGCACCCAATCTTTCCTTAGCACATGGCAAAAACATAAGTTTGGGGGGAGAGACGAGGAATGCAACAAAGTGGTAAAAGGTACAAAAGCGAAGAAAAGGAAAGGCAAAAAGAAAAAGAAAGAAAATCAAAAAGTCAAAAAGAATGAACAATATAGAAGAAATGAAGGGATTCAATAAAAGTAAAGTGATCAAAGGCGTGGAAAGCTTAGAAAGGAGAAAAAGGTTTGAAATGAATAAGAAAGAGTGACATTGTGTCTCTCTAACCCCTAAGAAAGAAGTAAATGACTTAAAAAAGTCAAGAGAATGTGAGCCAAAATAAAGCAAATGAAGTGCTTAAGGGAAGATGGAACCTACTTAGACCAAATATTTCCTACCCTGAACCAAAAGCCTTCACTATATCTCCACAAAAGCCCTATATGATCTTGAGTTGAATGAAGCTTACATTAGTGGTGACTCACAAAAGGGGCAAGTTTATGGTACTTAGGGCCGGACTTGTGACCATTCTTTGACGAGAGAGATGAGTGTGTTTTCCACAATCCTCATTCTGAGTGCTACAACCTAAAAGTGAGGTTTGCTTGTGGAGAGTTGAGGAGTATGAGTTTGGATTCCACAATGACCAAAGTAATAGAAAGAGTCTCTTTGATGAGTTGATTCAATCCTTGATGCTTTTGTGTCGCACTAAAACCATGGTGTTTAAAAGTTGAATGTTGTTAATGATTCATTAGAATTGAGGGCAATTGTTAGTCCCAATTGATGCTAGATGAGGTCACTTTAGGTCAGCTGAATTTTCTTGGTTGTATTCTTAAGGAGGTGGGACTTATTTTGTTTCCTTGAGGACAAGCAAAAGCTTAAGTTTGGGGAATTTGATGACTAGGGATTCTAGTTCATTTTACACTCTTTTTTACTTGAATTTTGGTTAAAAACGCATACAAATAGTCCCAAAGGCTTACATGTTGCAATTGTTTGCAGGGTTTGGTCAAGAAAGTGACAAGAGGTCAAAAATCAGCTCAAAAAGGAGGGAAACTTGCACAAGTACCAAGAACAAGTCAAAGCACAGCTATAACAGACCCACCGCGGCTGCAATTTATTTAGTAAGGTCCGCGGTGAGGAGATTCAGAGAGGTGCAGTTTTTGGAAGCTCAAGCACTACGGCCGCAAAGCATTTTGTGCGGACCGCAGTAGCCTCACAGCGGTCGCAATCCATTATATGCGGTCCGCGGTGAAGAGATTCAGAGAGTTGAGAATTTAGAAGTTGGAAGCCACTGCGGCCGCAACCAATTTTGTGCGGACCGCAGTGAAGCCACCGCGGCCGCGGTGCATTTTCCGCGGTCCGCGGTGGCAAAATTCAGAGACCTAAAAAGCAAGCTAAAAAGCACGGTGCATTTTCCGTGGTCCGCGGTACCTCCGTAGGGGTATTTTTGTCCAGAAAATTTGGCCTTGTATAAATAGTTCTTTTTCAGATTTTTAGGGTATCTAACTTTGAGCTGAGCATGTGAAGGCCGTTTTGGACCTATTTTGAGTAATTTTGTGGCTAGTTCAACATTGAATCTTTATTTCTTAGCTTGTAAACATATTATATGTGCTATTCTTCATCTAATTATCTATTTTCTTCCATTATTATGAGTAGCTAGACCCATTAGATGGGGTTGTGGCTCAACCCTAGTATGGGTATTTGATGGGTCTTGTGTTTTAAGGCTTAGATGTTTATGGGTGGTTGATATTTGGACTGATTTGTGTTTTGTATGTTGGGTTAGTGGCTGCAAACACTAATTCGTGCCTATTTGACTTAAGTTCTTCTTGAGAATGAGAGCTTGAGTCTAGATAATCAGTCCAACAAGGAATTGGGGCGTACTCAAGAGATTGATAGCCCCAATTAAAGGGTTAAATCTAGAGATAGTAATACCTGACTTGAGCCTTCATTGATTGCATAATTTTTGACACCTAATTGGTCTTGAGAAAGTCAATTAGGGCAAAGTCACTCAAGCTACCGAGAGGTATAGAGTGAGTAGCGTCGTGCATTGGCTATATCACGATCCCAAACATAACAACTTTGCCTTAGACTCTAGATCCCGTCAAGTATTCACCTAGGGGAAGTCACTTCCCTAGTGCCTCGTTACCTATTAGAAAACCTTTCAAGCAATTATTCCTAGTTTAATTTAGCATCTCAATAGTATAACATTAGAAGTAAAAAGCAAACAATTATGATTGGAAGCGTAATTAAGAGCATTACGCATTGCTAGTTTAGATAGGAATCCAATTTTTAATTTTCAGATTAAAGGCTTGGTGATAGGGATTTATGACAAGGTGAAGCGCCGGTTCTGGTGCAATTACTTCTTCTTCAAGACCAAACATATTGTGGCGGAGCCAGCCGGGTTCCCTGAGCAGTGGAATTTCAATCGTAAGGGCCTTTTACCATTCGTCACATGTTTTGTTTATTCTCCCCTCTCTTTTTTTGTTTTTGACTTTCTCATGTTTTTTCACTTTCAGCTGGTAAGTACCCACCTCTTTTGGTTCGTGACATCGAAAACTGGGTGGCTCGCGTCTTACCTCATACTGTGGGGATCCGCGATTGATTGTCATTTAGCAGGCGGTTAGGCCCCAAGTCTTCGAGTGAGTATGATTTCCTTTTCCACGACCCTTTTGTTCTCATTGTAGCTTATTACTGCCTTGTTGGTACTTTTGTTATACATAGTTTTCTTTTTGTGTCAGGTCAACGGACTTCCAAGAAGGCGAAGGCTCCGATGCCCGCGTTCCGCCAGGCAGTCGCTTTGATTGGAATGCAATTTATACTGGCTGAATCTACTCGAGAGAATAAAACTCTACCTCCACCATTGGTTGATTCCGCCCCTCAGGTAGCTGTCCCGTTGGCTGAGACCTCTGATCATAACGTCCTGCACTTAATTAACGAATCGTCTCATGACGAGGGGGAGACAATATCGAGGAAAAGGCAGAGGGTAGAGACTGGAGGGGTTGATGTTGTTGATACCAAGTCAGAAAGGCCCATTGATTTGAGTGCGGAGGTGGCACCTTTACTAGGCATTGGGGCTTCTCCCACGCTGGCTATCATCACAGGAGGAGTGCCGTCAGAGGTTGAAGGGACCTTTGTTAGAGGGGAACTTGCGCGAATAGTCGGGGTTGGCTCGTCTTTCGTGGACAGGAAGGATAGAGCCGTCTTCGTGGAGGATGATGGGTCGGGCTCTGATATCGACCATAAGGAGGTGCGGGCTTTTGAAGAGAGGTACACCCGAGTGGAGATAAGGACGAAGGGGCCTGATTGGCATATAGTCATTCCCGTGGATTACGATCTCTTGGCCAACTCTGAACGGGAGGTACCGGCCTTCGATCCTCTGTGTACGGATTCTGAGAATAGGACGCTACAATCGCTGAGGAACGCAGATCAGTCGTTGGGTATATCTGGCATGGCCTTGTGAGTGAGTTTCCTTTTCCCATTTTAGGTTAATTCATTTTGTATGTGTAATTTGCTTTCGTTGACCTATCTTCTTTTATGTGTCAAAACCTCATCATGGAGATTAAGCGTGACTGGCGGGAAGAGCGAAGACGGCCATCTTCAATAAGGTGGTATCCAAGTACAGAGAATATCGTTCTAAGCACCGAACGCTAGTTGACTTTCTTAACCAGGACAACCAATTCCAGGCACTCCGTGATGGGTTCAAGTAGAAAGACGAGGAGTTGAGGGATAAATACGAAGAGCTTATGAGGGTCATCGATAGATATAGTATGCTTGAGGAGGCGTTAAAGGCTGAGGAGGATGAGCTCGAGGTGAGTAAGGAATGACAGCCGAAAATGCTGACCTTCGGGCGCGATGGCGTCTTTAAAGGTCGAGCTCGAGCAGAGCGAAACGAGGGTCGTCAATTTGCAGGATGAGTTGAGTACCAGGGTTGAAGAGTTGGGTCGAGCCTAGAAAGCAAGAACGATCGATGTGGCAGAGGCTGCAGCCCTAGGGGACACCCTTCAAGTTTGCAGGTCTGAGCGAGCTACTGAGGCAGAAACTTCGGCGCTTAAGGAAGCGAGGATTGACGAGAGGATTGGGGATTTGTAGGCGGAGCTGTCTCGACTGGATGAACAGGTTGTCGCCCAAAGACCCGAGAAGGCATAGGTGTCGGCTCAGCCGTCCACTTCTCATACTTTTATTTCTCCCGGTATGTCGTGGGAGTTGTACGAAATGTGGGTTCATGCTGAGGATCAACTTGACATATATAAGTCTCTGAAGACGGCTGGGAAGGTTTCTAAGGCTGAATTTGAGGATGTTCGTGTTAAGGCGCGTGCAGCTCGTGACGCTTGTGGTTATGATCCCAGTACACTCGGAGGAGATAATGTGAAGACGCCTTGGATAGGATTGCTTACGACCCTTGGTACGACGATGAGTATGTTGGTGATGGGGGGATGATGCAGCATGAAGTCTTTGTACTTGTTTTTTCCCTTTTGGTGTTTTGCTGTTTTTTTGGGGGCCTCTGTAAAAAATGTATTGGAATGGAATGACTGAAATGAAATAGTTTTCTTTTGTTGTGTATTTCTGGCTCCTCTTTCTCTTTTTTTTATGTGAGTTCGTTTGCGAGAAAGTCCCTGGCTTTCGGTTCACTTCGGACAAGGCTGGATGTAAGTTAGTTCGAACGAGGTTGAATGTATATTGATTCGTACGAGATCGAATGTAAGTTAATTCGAACGAGGTCGAATGTATATTGATTCGAACGAGGTCGAATGTGTATTAATTCGAACGAGGTCGAATGTATATTGATTTGAATGAGGTCGAATGTAAGTTAATTCGAACGAGGTTGAATGTATATTGATTTGAACGAGGTCGAATGTATATTGCCTTTGCGTTGGCGTGACGTGCAAATTTGGTGGAGGTGCAAGAAATACTGCTTTGTTTATTCATTGGAGAATATTACATTCTTTTTCGGTCCTTACATACATTCGAGGAGTCTTAGTCTATCTAGTCCCTTTATCGCACGACCTAGAGAAGTAGTCGATAGGCGGGGCGATGAACCACACCTAAACTTCGAGATGCTCCCTTCTTCGCCTCATTAAAAGCCTCCCCGAGAAAACCCAATTGGGACAAAACTCGGGTGAGGGAAAAAGAGTACGACTTAAAAGACGCCCGTCTTCAAAAGTTGAAGTACTTGAGATGGGCGACGTTCCAATTGTTTGGTAGTATTTTTCCCTCCATTGTTTCTAGTTGGAATGATCCTTTGTTTGCTGTTGTTATGACTTTGTATGGTCCGTCCCAATTGGTTCCCAATTTACCTTCTCGTGGGTCTTTGCTCGCTTGTGTTTTGGCTTTGACCACATAATCCCCTACCTTGGGTGGTCTGGCTTTGGCTTTTTGTTGTAGTATCTTTCTGCTTGTTGTTTTTGATCTATCATTCTTACGTAGGCCATGTCTCTTCTTTCATCTGTTTCGTCAAGGTCTTGTTTTCTGCTTTCATCGTTACTTGGTCCACTCTCGTTGGAGTATCTTAAACTTGGCTCCCCGACTTCGACTAGTATCACTGCGTCAGTCCCGTAGACTAGTGAATATGGCATTTCTCCTGTGCTAGTTATTGGCGTGGAGCGGTATGCCCATAACACTTCCGTTAGCATTTCCGGCCACTGTCCCTTGGTGTCCTCAAGCTTCTTCTTCATGATGTTCAGTATTGTTTTGTTGGATGATTCTGCCTGATGATTGCTGGCGGGGTGATATGGTATTGAGAGTATACGCTTGATGTGCCATTTCTCGAAGAATTCGGTTTTTTTTGTCAACTGGGGTCCATTGTCACAACTGATTTCTTTGGGGATGCCGAAGCGGCATATGATGTTTCTCCATATGAATGTGATTAGTTCATGTTCGCGTATTTGGGCGAATGCACCTACTTCTACCCACTTGGAAATATAGTTAGTTAAAACCAAAAGAAATCGTGTATTACCTCGTCCCACTAGAAGGGGTCCGACGATGTCCGTCCCCCACTTGATGAATGGCCAAGGTGATGTGATAGGTGGAGGTGCTCGCCTGCCTGGTAGGGCTGTGCATTTGGATCGGATATCCGAAATCCGATCCGATCCACTCTATTTCGGATTTTTGGATTTCGGATTTTGGATTTTCGGATTGGATACGGATTGTGTTTTATAAAATTTCGGATTTTCGGATTGGATTCGGATTGGTATGATTTAAATCCGATCCGATCCGAAATCCGAAACTATATGTACCTATATAAATACTACACTAAAATTTTAGGGTTAGGCTTATTCATTTTTTATACACCCCCTCACTCACTTAGATTTTTCCACCTCTCTTCTCTTCAGTGAAAACTGAAGAGTCTCAAAGACTCAAAGTCTCAAACTTCTGATTTTACTTTGATTTTTATGTCTCTTTCTTCCGCCTCTCTTCCCTTCTTTTATGTCTTTTATGTCTCTTTCATGTTCTATTTTTCAACTTTTGATTTTACTTTGATTTTTTTTTTTTTTGTTTTGGTAGATGGAAGACGAGACAGAGACACCGAATAAACTTCAAATTGTTGAAAATTTTGGTGAAAGAGATGCTTCAACTGATTCCACAACTAACAACAGTGAATCTCAATATGATTGTATGGTGTTTTAGGAGATGAATGGTGTTTATTCACTCAATTTTTTTGATTATGATTGAATGGTGCTTTAGGAGATGAATGGTTTTTTCTGATTGAATGGTGTTTTAGGAGATGAATGGTCCTAAGTCCTAACCAGCAATTTTGTGACAATCCGATCCGACAATCCGAAAAATTATCTGATCCAAAGTTTAAAATCCGATCCGATCCAATGTTAATTCGGATCGGATTCGGATTGCCCTTTTCAGAATCTGAAATCCGAAATCCGAATCCGAAATATGCTAAATCCGATCCAATCCGATCCGTGCACAGCCCTACCATCGACTGAATATTTGCATACGGTGAACGATGAAAGATGGCATTACATAGTATGCCTTTTAGAGAAAAAATGCAGTTGTGGGCGGTTCCAAGTCGACGAATTACCGTGCCCACACGTTTGGGCTGTCCTGAAGAGCAAGTGTCTAATGCCCGAAGATTATTGCTCTGATTATTACATACCAAAGTCTGTTGTAATGACATATGAGGTACCCGTGTATCCTTTGCCGGACCGGAAAAAATGGAATATACCAGCACATGTAGCAGATGAAGTTGTATTACCGCCCAAATAGAAAAGACCTCCTGGAAGACCAAAGAAGAAGCGTGATAAGCCCTTCATTGAATTGCTGCAGAACAAAAATCAACATTCGTGTAGCATATGTGGGAAGGAATGACATAATAAGCGTACTTGTAGAAATGCTCCACGTTGAAATTAGTTCACAATCTGACTTGTATTAATGAAAAACAATTTGTTATAGATTCCGGTGTCATTTCGAATATATTTTGGATATACTTAGTTGGTGGATTAAATCTGAATACGTAATTAAAATACGGCTGTTGCATCTTCATTATATATGAATATAGATGAATACAATCATTGAATACATTGAACTGATGATTCTTTTTGGAATACATATAGTACAACAGAGAGTTAATATGATTTATGAATGTTAAATAGATGTATTCAAATACACTTGAATACAAATTATGACAATCTGTTATTACAATCAGTTATATACAAAAGCTGTATTCACAATACAGTCGAATACATATCAATGCAATATATCATATAAATATGAAGGTACTACAAACACCTGACTGAAATATGCTACTTCTGACACATTCGGCAGATTCATTTCTCACTCTGTTGAAACTTGGGCGAGGAAATCCTTGAGCCCTTCGCACGGGTGATGTTTTGACGACGAATATGTCATTCATCTCGCTTCTGCTTTCTGGCCCCGCAGAGACGAAGAAACTCCAGACTTCGAAACAAATCAACACCAGATCACCAACACTTACTCATAAAAGACATGGGCGAGTGACTGAACTATAGTTGCCAATAATCTCGATTCTTATGAACGTCATTAGGAGCGTGTCACTCGTTAAATAGGATCAACCTGCTGCAGAAACACTCATATCGATAAAGGCTACCTTCCTGTTATATACAAGTGACACAAATAATGGTCTGTCTCACTCGACCCAAATTACATCACAGCACGCAGACGAGGCACACATCCGCTTCTTTCGAAGAGTCGTTGCGTTTTACGCCGTGACATAAGAATGATTATGGTCCTTCAGGTCCATTTTGCCGTCGTATATTTTCAAATATGGTGAAATTTTGAAAGTTTTGGTATGGCATGCGGGGATGCCTCTTTGTCTGTATGGCTGTTCCACGAACCGTCGGGTGTCCCGTTTTGCAGAGTTTGTCAGTCTCGGGCCGCACTGGTATACTTATCAATCTCTTTCTTGGTGCTCCCTCATCTGGTCGCGAAGCGCTTTATTCTCATTCTCCTTTTTTTTCCATTTTCTTTAGAACAAATACGAGGGCATCATTACCTGCATCGACAATGGAGTGAGGGTTACCTGTTGGGGAGGAGCGTGTTGCTCGTTGATAGGTTGTTGGGGTGTAAACTCGCATGGTGCTCCTACTCGCCCCTTGAGCAGGTTTGTCGAGTATACTGCTTAGGGTCTTTTCAGCCACGCCTCCCATTAAATTTTTCATGCAGGCGATGCTTCTCCCGTCATGGACGTGGAGGCCCCCTTCTCATATGAAGCGGTTACACTCCTATGAGGAGGGGGTGAATCACTTTGCCTGGGTGGGCGCTCGTGTTGCATTCCTCATCTCATAATTCTTCGTGTCCATCTTGTTGATGGTGCCTAGGAGATTGGTAGTGACACCCATCATTGCTTTCAGTCTTTCCTCGTCCTTTTCCTGTCATTGTTTGCTTGTCAAACAGAAAGAAAGAAGAAGGAGCTTTTGTTGTTGTGTTTTTTTTTTATCTAGAAGAAACTAACATTTTAACTAAGAATCCTCCCCAACGGACAACGCCAATTTGTTTGACGAAGAGTTTTAAATCCTTTTTAATTAAACCAATCAAATAAAGAGATGAGGAGTGAATCACAAGTTAAAAGTATAGTCATGATCCGAAATAGAGCCTTCGGCAAAGAGTCCGTGCTTAAGTTAACGGATGCTAAAGCCTAAGCTCAATAATCGCATCGACATCCATCAAACGGATAACCAGCATCGCAACTACAATGATATATCAATGAGTATTAAATGTAATAAGTAAAGGAATTTGTCACCCAAATGTTGGATGAGATAGATAATTCCTTCCTCTGATTACAACATGTGACAGCAGACTGATGAAGTGAACTATGTGTTTGGATCTTGTGAGCTAAAGGGATGTTACGGATGATGAACAAAAACAAAAGGGACAAACAAGCTTTTGTAATATCTTGATAGTCAACTATTACTTGATGTTTTTAAAAAGGTTCCAAAGATTCCCTTTTTTATTTTTCCACTAATTCTATTATATAAAAGGATATTCTTAGAACAACCTAACAAAGCTACAAAAAGGAGAATTCTTAAGTAAGAACTATATCAATTCACGATCACAGGAACATTCTAAAGCAATTCACAATTTTGCCACATCTACAACGACCGACACTCATTGCATGGGTTCCACATTCAGAGCGATATCCTCACAACTAGACCATACATGGTTTCCCGATCTCGATCGGCCCCATTCCTACAAACATCAATCGTACGAATGTCTGACATTCGCGTAAGCTAGATCTAATTTTCGCACATACAGGTAGCGGTCTAGACTGATATCTTTCTCTCGTAGGGTGTGTTTATATAATAAATCAAAATTAGAAATTCTCTTTCTCGACTTTCAATAACGCCATAAAAGGTCGTTTTTTCTTCATTAGCATGTCATAATATCCATTTGATGCAATTTATAAAATTCACAGTTCTTTTTGCCTCTGATTCGTGGTTAGACATTGATCAGGTGTTAACTGTTCGCTATCCAAACTCTGATTCAGCTATTCGACTTTGCAGACAACAAGAAAGAACAAACAAAAACACAAAAGAACTAAGATTTAAAAAGAAGAGGAAAATTGAGAATTACTTGTCAAAAGAGGGATATTTTTTTTTCCTTTCTCCTCTCATCATTTACTTTGTATTAGCAGCTTGGACGCACCACTTTGTTTCTCAGCAATAAGATCATTTACTGATTTCTTTGTACGCTTGTCAACTAGCATATACGTAATACGTTTTCTCTTAATTTTAAAACGTTCCTTTAACCAGTGTAATTTAAATTCCACAGCACACTAATAATCGATTCTTCTCAACTTTTTATACTTTATTTGAATGCATGCAAACTCAAATAATACGTCTAAAGCATAACAAAACAAATACCAGCACATCAAACACACCCACAAACATTGTGTGATAGTTTTCTTGTGGACTTATCTCCTCCTTAATTTCCCTTTAGACTAGAACAACTCAAAAGTGGTCTATATTATAATACCTATATATATAGCATGCATCAACTCAACATGTGTACGTAGAAGGTAGCCGAATATCTAAATTCTATAACTTGTTTTAAGTCCATTTTATATGTATAAAGTTACAATTAATACGTCTAAGGAACAATAAAACAAAATAACAAGTACCACCAGAGGTGATCCAGTATTGAAAGTGGCGGGGGTATCACATATCGAATAAAAATGTGAGCAAATATTGAAGTGAGAAACCTAACCTAGGCAGCGATTAAAGTTAAAGTTGTTGTCACCTCCAAATCAACCAATGCAGCTACAATAAGCTGAATCCTAGGGTGCCAATCAAAATATATAGCTGTTATTTAAGATATATACACATATTTACATATATTATTTGAAAATTATCGAGGGCTCGTGACCCTACCTAAGGTAGGTCCGTCTCGGACCATACCCATAAAATGGGTCTATCATACACTTGTTCTGGTCCATTTCTTCTAGAAGAAGTCAAAAGAGTGTTTTTTTCATCTAATATAAACCAAAGCAGCATCTATATTTCGCGCGATTCACCATAAACCACATGAAGCACTTTTTGCATCTCATCCCTTTAAATCTTGCACGCCCATAAAAAGGTTGATCCAAATTGTCCATAATAATACAAAGACGAAAGAAAAAAATTAGTTAAGTGTCCTCCCTAAAAAAGAAAACTCTAGTTCAAAACATCAGCATCCTTCTAGAGGCTTGCATTTTTTTTAATTTGCTCGTGACTAAGTTGTAATTCGAAATATCTAGCTTCCACATCCCATTGAATTCAATTCACATAAGGGTCCCTCCATTAATTCAAAGTTACCATCCATACATATATTATATATAGTTTGGCATTGTCTGTTTTCTCCTTTTGACAAAAGTATTGGAGACGCATGTCCACATATTGTCATTTGATTGGCAATATATGGTCATTGCCGGTCCGACTTGCAAATTAAAGTGTATTTAAATAAGTGCATACATCATAATATATGATTTCAACCATATGTTAAGTGATATCTTATTGGTATTTAAAGTCATGATGCATTTTATAGATACTAGCTAGCAAATGAACTAGTACAATATTTTGAAATGGAAGGTTTAGAAGATCGATGATATCAATGCTTTGAGTAAATCAAGAATACTCAGCTCTTTTTAGTTCAATTATTCTACACAATATAACGTAAAGAGTTGACTTTATATTGGTATTGGCCAAAAATACACACTCTTTAGGGGATTTGTCTATGTAATTACGTAGGCAATTAACCCACAATCATAATCAACATTTTCCCCTCTAGAAGCTAATCCATGTTTTTCGCCTTGTATATATCCAGTGACTCCTATAGTCACTTTCAGTTGCCCTAATTATAAACAGCCATAATCTCAAAAAGAAATAGAAAAGAAACACTTAACTGCGCCACGAGTTTGATTACATCCTCTGTAGTTCTGTTCAGTATACATCGGTCCCCATGCTTCTGTATATAGTTTGGATAAATTCCAAATATTTATTAATGTATGTTTAGCTTTATAGATTAAGCTTCTTTAATTAGGTCGTGTTTAATATTGTATACGGTAGAAATAGGACTACCCGATTTCACTATTTGATCAAAAAAGGACATTGCATCGAAGACTAAGGCATCGAGTTCGAGATCGAAGTCTTCTTTCGAGATCGGAAGTTGGTATAACCGAAGCCAAGGGAGATATGACTTCGAGTAACATCGGGGATGATAGATTAGTAACGGAAAGAATAAAATATCCATGATTGGTCGAGGATCATGGCGTAAATCTCGGAACCGGACAGAACCGCTGACGGTTATTGATACCAATCATGGATTTTACTTCCAAAATTAGAGTTATACCTTATTTAGGATTCCTCTACTATATAGAGAGGAATCATGTTCATTTGTAATGGCAGACTGACTAAGAAATAACAATACATTGCTCTTTTACTTGCTTATAACTTACTATTATCCTTATTGTTCTTAAGCTTGATCTCGAGCCTGTTCCAATCGAGGACGATAGCTCGCAACTACACTGGTTTGATTCATCTTAATCATTTAATTCATTATTTATCTAGTATTTATTAATTGGCATTGAATCAGATCAACATATCCTGATAATCACATTACAAAGTTTAATTGTTACTCGTATTTCGAGGTAAACAGTTTGGCGCCCACTGTGGGCCACTGTGGGGATAAGGATAATAGTGATTTCTCAGTGCTAATTCTGGTATAACACACTATTTTACACTTGTTTCTTGTCAAGAATTTTTTTCCAGGTTGAATCATATCAAACTCACAAAACGCTTCTACACACGGCGACAACAGCCGCGAACTCCATGGAGAAAATGAGAATGTTATCGCTCCAGGAGTCGAAGTGCCACAGGCTGACCTCGGAAGAGCTCTGCCCGTCAACCCAGTTGATGTCAGTTCTCATGTTGCTTTGAATGCGGATTTAGGCGCAGACCCGAAGGAAGCATACGCAGAGAGGGTCCGAACTGGCGGTCGAGGTACACAGGGCAGAGGAGACGAAGGATTCAGTCTCAAGTAATATTTGAAATGCTACAAGCCCATCAAAGCGCCATTGCCCAGTTGCAAAATCAACAAGGGGCACCAATAGGGTCGAACAAGAGGTTACTCGCCGTACCGAGCCAGTGCCTGAAAGATCAGGTGATAATACTTCGACAATCGATCCTGTTATAATGAGGATGCTCGAGGAGCTTACTTAGAGAATAGAATCGGGCAAAAAAGAAAAATCGTGGCCAACGACAAGAAGGTGGGAACTTACAACTCCCGAGTCGATCAAATACAGGGGGCACCACCAATCTTAAAAGGAATGGATTCCAAAAGTTCGACAAAAACTGTTCTCTCCGAGTGTGGCTCTGAAGCCCATCCCAAAGAATTCTGTAAGCCCGATATACCTAAATACAACGGAACCTCTGACCCAAATGAGCATGTCACTTCTTACACGTGCGCCATAAAGGGAAACGACTTGGAAGATGACGAAATCGAGTATATACTGCTGAAGAAATTCGGGAGACCCTATCGAAGGGTGCCTTAATATGGTATCATAACTTACCCCCTAATTCTATTGATTCATTTACTACGCTTGCAGATTCTTTTGTAAAGGCACACGCCGGAGCCATTAAAATTGCAACAAGGACGTCGGACCTTTTCAAGGTAAGGCAGAAAAATAACGAGATACTCAGGAATTCGTATATCAGTTCCAAGTGGAGAGAATGGATTTGCCTCCGGTCACCGATGACTGGGCTGTTCAAGCTTTCACTCAAGGTCTCAACACTCGGAGTTCCATAGCTTCACAGCAGTTGAAGCAAAGTTTAATCGAGTAGCCGGTTGTCACTTGGGCCGACGTACATAATCGCTATCAGTCGAAGATTTGGGTCGAGGATGATCAACGGGGGACTCCTTCGGGGTCCGTTTATCCTGGCAGGCCCATGGATAGGATCAAAAGGGATATCGATCGAGAGCCGAGGTCGAATAAATTATCGATATCAACCGCACAATAGAGAAAATAGAGGCAGCGGATCTGGGCAAAGCTTCGCATGAAATGAGAGGAGAAATGATCGAGGTCAAAATTCACCGGGGCTTGATGCCGAGGAAGATCACG
Source organism: Nicotiana attenuata (assembly GCF_001879085.1). Classification (NCBI taxonomy): domain Eukaryota; kingdom Viridiplantae; phylum Streptophyta; class Magnoliopsida; order Solanales; family Solanaceae; genus Nicotiana; species Nicotiana attenuata. Next base: position 68,763,482 of record NC_031991.1, read on the forward strand.
TTAAATATCCAAAATCCGAAATAAAGGTACGATCCCATTCAATACATTCTATTTTTTCGACTAACACTTGCAGGATATCGACCAAAGATCGGCACGATGCTTTGGATCTTAAAAGCACGCGTTGCATTCTTTTTTCCTTAGACCGGTTTTTGTCCCAAATGGGTTTTTCCGGCAAGGTTTTTAACGAGGCAACCATTGTTCGTGCTAAACTTAGAGCAATTCAACAGTATCCGAGGTTCCCTACAATAAGCCTCGAGTACTAAGGGAATTACCTCGAATGTCTACTTTGTTGTAAGGAAATCACTTCGTGACAACGGGGTCTCGATAGGAAAATATTGTAAGGGTCAAACGGTCAGATGAACCGTGCCCGTATAGGTTACTTGGACCCTAACATCAAAAACATGCGCGCATGTATTATCATCCATTGAGAGAAGTATTTTTCCTTGTCGATATCCCCTACCTTTAGAAAAATTTCCTATTTTATACTCTTGATCTATTGTGTAAACAGGCTTAAAGGCGACCCTAACGGAAGTTCGAACAACTAACCCTACGCTTGAGGACTGCCGTCTGAAAAACAAACAAAATCGAACTACTAACATTTCGAGACCATAAGACCTTAAAAGCGATCCTCGATTTTACACGCCACGGCCACCCCACTCGGGGACTAACACTTCGGGCTAGATCGAAGTGTAACGGAAAATAATCCCAAAGGGCAAGTTCCGAACTAAAGAGGCTACGACCAAATTAACACAGGATCGGAGACGTTCGAAATACGTAACAATACAAAAGCCTAAGGGCTATCTTAACCCAAGTTCGAGAAAACTCTCACTCAGGGACTATCTATAAAGCCTAAGGGCTAACTTTACTTCGAGTTCGAGCAAATCCTCACTAGATCATAAAAGCCCAAGAGCTATCTTAACCCGAGTTCGAGAAAACTCTCACTCGGGGACTATCTATAAAGCCTAAGGGCTAACTTTACTTCGAGTTCGAGCAAATCCTCACTCAATCATAAAGCCAAGGGCTATCTTAACCCGAGTTCGAGCAAACCTTTACTCAGGGACTATTTATAAAGCCTAAGGGCTAAATTTACTTCGAGTTCGAGCAAATCCTCACTTGATCAAAAAGCCCAAGGGCTATCTTAACCCGAGTTCGAGCAAACTCTCACTC
>NC_031991.1:68764673-68798530 GCF_001879085.1 Nicotiana attenuata
GGGACTATCTATAAAGCCTAAGGGCTAACTTTACTTCGAGTTCGAGCAATTCCTCACTCGATCATAAAAGCCCAAGGGCTATCTTAACCCGAGTTCGAGCAAACTCTCTCTCGGGGACTATCTATAAAGCCTAAGGGCTAACTTTACCTCGAGTTCGAGCAAATCCTCACTCGATCATAAAAGCCCAAGGGCTACCTTAACCCGAGTTCGAGCAAGCACTCACTCGGGGGACTATCTATAAAGCCTAAGGGCTAACTTTACTTCGAGTTCGAGCAAATCCTCACTCGATCATAAAAGCCCAAGGGCTACCTTAACCCGAGTTCGAGCAAACACTCACTCGGGGACTATCTATAAAGCTTAAGGGCTAACTTTACTTCTAGTAAGCAAATCCAAAGCAAATCCTCACTCGACTGTTAAACCTAAGAGCTACTCAAACTATAGTTCTAATGGTCATTCGGGGTCCATCGATCTCGGTCGAAAGAACAAAGCCCCGAGTATTTGTGTGCTCCTTGGCCCGAACCTGAGCGGTTTCCTTTTGCGGAACACCTTTAGATGTTTTTGCCATTTTGTTTTCGTGAGCAAGGAAAAATGAAGATTGGAATATTTGGTATTTCGGGAAGAACAAGCAAAGAAGCTCGAAGACTCAATTCGTTTCTTGTCATTACACTCCAAAAAACGGGGGGACAATCTGTATACGGTAGAAATCGGGGCTACCATATTTCACTATTTGATCGAAACAAGGACATTGCATCGAAGAGCTAAGGCATCGAGTTCGAGATCGAAGTCTCTTTCGAGATCGGGGTTGGTATCAATTGAAGCCAGGGGAGATAGACTTCGAGTAACATCGGGGATAGATTAGTAACAAAAAAAGCAAGATATCCGTGATTGGTCGAGAATCGTGGCGTGAATCTCGGAACCGACAGAATCGCTGACGGTTATTGATACCAATCATGGATTTTACTTCCGAAATTAGAGTTATACCTTATTTAGGATTCCTCTACTATATAAAGAGGAATCCTGTTCATTTGTAAAGGCAGACTGACTAAGAAATAACAATACACTGCTCTTTACTTGCTTATAACTTACTATTATTCTTATTGTTCTTAACGCTTGATCTCGAGCCTGTTCCAATCGAGGACGATAGCTTGCAACTGCACTGGTTTGATTCATTTTAATCATTTAATTCATTTATTTATCTAGTCATTTATCAATTGGCGTTGAATCAGATCACGTATCATTATAACCACATTACAAGTTTAATTATTACTCGTATTTCGAGGTAAACAAATATTGCTATTAAAAACTCCTATTGACGTGCAAATTATAAAATTCACAATTCCTATTGCTATTAAAAACTAATCCTCTGATTCTATTTATAAGTGTTTATTAATTAGCTATTTGACGACGTTCCGTATACAACTCTTTGCTTCAATTATTCGCCTTTGCTAGACAACAAGAAAAGAATAAACACGAATTATCTTTAAAAGAAGAAGAAGAAAATTGCCATCGAAAGAATTCATCTTATGTTGAATACTTGAATTTTTGTTTTATTGTTGTGACCAAAGTTATTTATTGAAACTTGAAAGATGCTCTCCCAACCTTAACAAGTCAATATTATTGAACTTGCAAAAACCAAGAGTGATAATAATTCAGTCGCAGGATGTAGAAAATAGTGTGTACATGGACCGGGCTGGTTCGATTTCAAACCCAATCATTTATATTGGTTTTGATTGGTTCAATTTTATCGGATTTTTCGGGATTTTCGGATTTTTTTGTTAGATGAATAATATGGCAATCTTAATTTGTTAAATTATTTATAAGTAATTATATGTTTAATAAAAATTTAAAAAATTGACAAACATATGATCTATTAAAATATTCAAATGAGAGAATTTTCTTAGTAACACATGATAGTTATTTTTTTAGTTGTCTAACAATAAATTTCTGTTGATGTACATTTCAAAGTTAATCGAATTTAATAATTAAACATAAAATCAATATGATACCTAAATAATGATATGTTCTATTTAATTATCGAAATGCCACTTCAAATCCGAAAAAGATATAATAATATAATAGATCTTAACATATGAATATGAAAAACAAAGAGTTTGGCGCATTTCAATAACACCCAATAAGAAAGTGATCATACAACACATTATTTAAAGTTAATAAAAATGGAGCACTTCATATTCTATTAAATACTACATCAATAAGAGAATCGCAAATATTTTTAAATATTTTTTAAGGAAAATTCTCTATAAATTCTTAAAAGTATATATTTATATGTCGGTTTGGTTCGGATTTTTTTACTCAATACCAAACCAAATCAAACCAAACCTCATCGGATCTTTTAATCGATTTGTTTGACTTTTCTGTTTGATGCGGTTTCCAGTTCGGTTTATACACCCTTACCAAAAATCATCAAATATTTTGTAGTACACTAGGTAGATTATTCATTCACCATTTATTTAATTTGAAAATAGCCAACTCAACAAATCCGTCATAGGCACAAAAGAAAAAGAAGAAAATATTCTGGTCCTTTTCCTTCTAGAAGAAGTCAAAAGTGTCCTATAATAATACTGTATCATATTACAGCATGACCGTAACCACTAACCAGGTCTTACGTACTCCCTTCGTTCCAGTAAATTTATTTCTTTTTTGGTTCGTTTCAAAAAAATGAATCCTTTCTAAATTTGGAAACACTTTAGCTTAAATTTCCAATTCTACCCTTAACGAGAAGCTTTTACAACTACACAAATATACTGGACCCTATTTTGATTTATTTAAATATGTTCACATAAATTGAAAAGATGGAATAATTCTTTCACGCCCATATATAAAAAGGATGATCCAAAATGTCCCAGGAAAAGTCCAAACACTAAAGAAAAGTAGTATGAGACATGGTCCCTCTCTAAATTGAATGCTACTCTAGTCCCAAACATCACTTTCCTTCTAGAAGCTTAAGCTTTCTCCTTTTGCGAGTTCGGAACCAAAGTAACACGCAATTTAACTCTACAATCAAAATAATGTGAAAAAAACATCCCATTATGTATGCCTTAAGGGTCCCTCCACTAATTCTTTATTCCTTGTCTCTCTCTCTCTCTTTCTCTTCTGCCTGTTCTATAAAATCCAGTTACTTATCTTACTTTTTCTGTGTCTCTAAGACTTAAAACCATGGAGCTAATTCCCGGTCTTCCTTACGACATCGGACTCGAATGTCTTATCCGCGTCCCATACGATAATTTCTCGTCCTTTACATCCGTCTGCCGAAATTGGAAACTCCAAATTGGGCTTCCAGAGTTTTGGAAGCTAAGAAGAGCTACTGGCTTCACCCGCCAAGTAATTTTAATGGCCCAAGCCCGAATTGATGACCCGAAAATAAAACTCGGGTCATCCAAATACTTAGCTTTTCCAGTTTACAGGCTAACGCTTTATGAGCCGGATTCGGGTTATTGGGCCGAATTACCACCGCTTCCTGGCAACTCCGATGGACTGCCGATGTTTTGCCAGCTTGTCGGAGTTGGGTTGAGCTTAGTGGTAATTGGCGGCTGGAACCCTATTACTTGGGAGCCTTCTAACGCCGTTTTTGTTTATAACTTTGTGACTGCCACGTGGCGACGGGGAGCTGAAATGCCAGGTTGCCGGAGATCGTTTTTTGGCTGTGCGTCGGATTCTGAACGGACGGTGTACGTTGCAGGTGGGCATGACGAGGAGAAGAACGCACTTAAATCGGCGATGGCGTATGACGTGGCAAGTGATGAGTGGGTCCGTATGCCTGACATGGCTAGCGAACGAGATGAATGTAAATGCACTTTTTCTGAAGGGAAATTCCACGTCATGGGCGGATATGACACGAGCATGCAAGGACGGTTTGGGACAACTGCCGAGTCATTTAACATTTCCACGTGGCAGTGGGACCCAGTCAATGAAAATTTCTTTGACTCTGCCACGTGTCCGAGAACTTGTGTTGAGGGTGGTGACGGAAAATTGTACTTGTGCCGCGACGGTGATTTACTGGCACTCCGAGATTCCACGTGGCAAGTTGCGGCAGCGATTCCGGCGGAACTCCGGAACGTAGCCTTTGTGACAGCGTGGCGGGGCAAAATTCTGATGACTGGTTCTATGGGATTTAATGAGCCCCATAACACTTATATTCTGGATTTACAGAATTACAAGTGGACAAAAATGGATACTCCGGTAAACTTCTCCGGCCATGTTCAATCTGGCTGTTGCCTCGAGATGTAACATTTTTAAGGTTCTACCACTTTGTGTTTATTATTGTACAGTTAGAAAATTAGAAAGATTTTGCATATAGTATTTCATTTGCCAACTTGAGTAAGTGTCAAATTTGCCACCATACCATTTGCATATAGTATTTCGTTATAGTGAATGTAATTTTGACCTGCCTTTTAGAGAAAAATCTGGTTGTGCTTGACCCCTGATGGAGATCCATCCAACTCAAAAAATAACATAATTTTAAATCATAGTAAAAAGTAAAGCGGAAAATTTGAACAGTTTTCATTTAAGTATTTTGACACGTGAAGCACACCCATTTCTTGCAAAAGTTCCATTAATGGCAAGAGATCTATCAATGGACCAAACTATAACCCAAATTATGATTTATGAATGGACCTAGGGCTGGGACAGAGCTAGGGTGGCGGAAGGGGGTTCAAAATTCCCTTCGCCGAAAAATTATATTGTATATATAAAGTTTAAATTATTTTTTATGTATAAATAATAGATGTTGAATCCCCTTACTTTGTTCTTGTGTTTACTTTTTAAATCCTTTTGGTAAAACTTCTTACCTTGTTCTTGTGTTTACTTTTTAAATCCTTTTGGTAAAACTTCTGGCTTCGCCACTGCACCCACACCCACGGGTAAGATTGAATGATTTCAGATAGTAGAAGAACAAGTTTAAACCTTTTCCCTAACGTTTAATCTGATGGCCTTCTGAAAGCCAACTGAAGAACATATTTCAGGCAAATTGGACAACTTGGCAAAGTAAAATCTAAAAGAAGTCGGATCTCTATCAGTAAACATTGACTAAATTTCGTGCTGTACAAAAGACGTTGACTCTTAATCTGGTTTTCTCGGGGAAGAAGATAGTGGAAAGACCAACAGCAGTACTGGAAAATTGTACAATCAAAAAAGAATGAAAAATGCCCTACATCCGGTGTTATTTTATTCTCATGCAGTCGTATAATACTTCTCCGAATTTCTTGTACATATGCTTCTTTAGGTACATATCTTCTACCTTCTTTCTTCCATTGCTTCCCATTCGCCGCCTTTCTGATGGGTTATTCAGCAAATGCTGAAGATTCTGGGCCAGAACTTGAGCGCCGGGACGTCCCAAAGGATGAAGAAGACCTGTTACGTTATGTTCAACGATCTCCTTCGTGCCCCCAGCATCTGTTCCCAGCACCTGTATCATAATCATACGCCAAATCCACTTGCTTTAGCCCTATCTTTAAAAATGAGGTGATTTAGTAAGGAAAACACAAAACAGTTTTAGATTCTGTGATGATTAAATCTAAGAATGTATGACACAAAGAACTGCCAGAGTTTCCTACTTACTTAAGATTCACAAATTTTTGCAGTTCTATACTTGAGTGCAGGTTTTGTATAGGCAACCATACCAACTAATTAACAGCAGAGATTTCCAAAACATGACTGCTTTTTCGGGGACGCTATTTTAGTCTTGCGTTCTGTTGTTTTTGTTCATTGTAAACATACCGACTAATTAAGAGCAGAGGATTCCCAAACATGACTGCTTTTACGGCAGGCAAGTACATGCATTATCTAAAGGTGACGACAATATACTATTGGCAGGACGGAATTGAGAATCTTACAGGAAGACCAAATGCCATTGCTTCAATTGTTACTCTCCCAAATGTTTCTCCAAGTCCCTGCAAAAATAGTAAGCAACCGTTACATTAAAATGTGTTAGCTAGAAATTGAACTAAGCAACCATGACTCAAGAAAAAGAAGTATCAAATGAACCAGTACATTCTATCTTCTTCCCTCTAGTGAACTAGTCGTAAACAGAATAAAAAATTCTTTTAAATCCACGCCCTTTAGCACGACGCCTCATACACACCCAAGTTGAATTCATAAAGGGATACAAGCAAGCCAGCTAACCCGGCTTGTCAATTTCATTGGGAGACCCACAATTTATACTGCTCAAATGCCATTACTTGGTACTCATTATAGCAAAAAGATTCATGTTGCTGCGTAATCTTTACATTCACTGAGAACTCTTTACAAGATAGCAGAGCCCTACTGTACTTTCAATTCATTTCAATCTAAGTATCACCAATCATGAAGATAATTTAGATATGCAGAGCATAGATACAATAAGGAACCCCTGCCCTCTCTATCTATGTCTATTTACTTGACCTACTTTCTTTCTTCTCTTCCAGTCCGATTTACTCACAGTTCTAGCTAAAATCAGAATCTCTTTTCTTAGTACGTAACTTTATTCATCAAAAAAGAAAATATATTGTTTCTTAGTTCTTCACTTCTCAAACTATATTTAACCTTTCTTCTTCAAAAAGTAAAACCATCATTCAATCGGTTATTTAATCTTGATATATGTATCTTCTTTTTTACGCCATCCATGTCTACTTACTTGACCTATATTATCTTTTTCTTTTTCATCTATCCAGTTCACTTGACCTTCTTTCTAAAAGCAGAAACTATATTTCTTACTTTTTCACCTTCTCACTGTTACATAAACTTCCCTGTTACACTCTTGTTTAATATTAATATCTAACAAAAGCATAGCCATTCTACATTTCCTGAAACTGAGCCGTAATTAAGTTAGATAGAGTAGTAAAGGCTCACCTGAGAATTCATTACATAAGCATCTGCAGCAGCATAAAGTGCAGCGACACGAGTGGTTGCTGGAGTCCATAGTACCGTGTTTGACAAGTTAGAATGCTGATTTAGAAAGTTGAGAAGCGTTTTAACATAAGGCACCTTATTGCTCTTGGATCCAACTGAGCCAATAAGAACCTTAAGCTTCTCTCCCTGCTTTCCTTCAGTCACCGAGAAAAGCTTTCGAGTTCTGCTATCTTTGTCAATTCCAGCTTCATAGTTAACTCCCTTAATGAACAGCTGCGGTAGCTGAAACACTTTCCTTTTCGGGCTATTTTCCAAGGTAGAAGATTCGTTTTCCAGTTCACCAAATTGTTTCCAATTATGAAGCAATGCCCTTTTCTGATAAGCTTGACTTTTAACAGCAGATCCATTTAGAGGAGGAACTCCCTCAATCAGCAAACGTGTTGATTCAAGAAGCAGAAACTGACCCTTTCCAGGGTTTATACTACTCAATGACATGACAAGCATGTCATTGTCTGTCAACCCAATCTCTTTTCTAACAAAATTTCTCAGTAGCTGCCTCTTTTCCAGCATCTTCTCAGGACTGAATAGTGGAGTGCTCAGTGAGCACGGGATGCCTGCTACAAAAGCCAGTTCATCACTAACGGAAAGCGGAACCAGTGCGGGCTGGGTTTTCAGCTTTATATGTTCTTCCTCACACCATGCTAGCCAGCGTTTAGACTGTGATTCAGAAAGAAAGACAAGCTTTTTCACTCGGTTGAAAGCTAGCTTTGCCCGATCAAAGTATTCCCGCCGGTTTTCCATGATCCACCAAGCAATTTGACTTGAACCTAGCACAGTACGTGCCGCGTATTGTTCTGAAAGCGACATATTAATTGTCAGAAGTTAGCCAAGGCACGCAAAGAAAGAAAAGAACAGAAGCAAATTCATGGAGTTTATTACGGCTAAATCAAGGAAATTAAGACTCTAAAGCTAGCACAGCCAAAAGAAAAAAAAAAAAGAATCTTGATGAAGCAACAGAAGTGAATTGATCAATAAAGATCTATCAAGAAGATTGCATCGCAAACTAGGAAAAAAAATGGATCTTTTAATGAAATAATGAGAATCGAAAATTTTGGATTATAGCTTAGAGCGTGGTACTTAGTGGACCAAATGTATAAGGATCATTAAAAGTAGCATTAGTGGAGTATGGTAAAGTGAATAATATGCAGATCTACCAATTGAACATGATATGCTGCAGCTGTTCTATCGGTGAAGAAGATCACAATACAAGCACAACTTGCCACATTGGAACTCTATAGCAGATAGATACAGTGATGATAGTATATGTGAAAGCGCTTACCTATCCATGACGCACACACTGCAGAGCCTGCAATAATAAGATCTGCTTTCATGGCCGTTTTGAAACTGAGGTCCGATTTGTCTTCTAGCACTTTGATCTTTCTTCTAGATAGTTCTGACATCAGACCACCCCTTCTGCTGAGAGGTACTACATAAACTGTGGCCCCACAGCTCAAAAGCTCAGTCGCCAATTCCAACATGGCAAGTGGAGCTCCAGTCATCGAGAGTTCATGGAGTATCAGCACAAACTTCCTAGACCAAACAAGACGGGCAAACTGACTTTTCCTATCGCAGGTTCCTGACCGCTTCTCAGGACTCCACTCCAAAATCTTGTCCTCTATTGACCCAAATGGACCAACAAGCAGGCCGTAGGTAGTATTTCGTTTTGGTATTTCCTCCTCTTCAACTTCAGCATTATCATTTTTGACTTCCGCTACCACCTTCTTCTTTCCACGAGTCTTCCTACGAGAAGCACGTGTAGATTTCTTGCTCTTCTTCTTAGAAGATGCAACCTTGTCCGATACCACCATACTGTTTCCCTGTTTGGCCAAGACGACATCCATATCCCTTGAATTGGCCATTGTTTTATTACTTGAAGCCTTGATTGCTAAAGAATCCTCATTTGCAACTAGAATTCGTTCAACTTTTTCCTCTGGTTGAGAAGTTTCATTGCCTACAGATCCTCCGAAGATGCCTTCCTTGTTGTCTCCATGGGCCCACCTTGACTGGACATAAAATCCTCCGTAGGCCCAAAGAGTAATCAAAAGCAGCCAAAGTAAAATGCGGTTACTTCTAAACCACTGAGAACTGAAAGCATTGCTTTTACCATCTCTTCGTGGGGTACGTCCAGAGTTCAATCTCCTGAAGGAAGGTGATCCTCGAGGAGTTGATCTTCCTGACAATGTGGACTTCACGGGACCAGTCCTCAAAGGCGACAGTCTTACTATATTCAGATCCTCCATTATTTGGACTATGTATGCAAAAAATGTTCATACAAGATTATTTGCACCAACACCATCCACAAAAATAGGTTTCAATTTCATATACAACAATTGAGTTGATGGCTTCTTCAATACCATACCTAAAAAGTAAACAAATTTCAGAGCCTTTTTGTAAATACAAGAATGGTTTCTTTAGTTTGCGGAGATTTAAAGAACAGAACTTGTTACATATTTCAGAATACTAATGCACGACGCATAAAATTGATTCAGAGAAATATAGTATTAATTACTTGTTCTTTTGTGGTTCACTCGGCAAAAGAAAAATAAACTAGTACAAAATACTACTACTAATTTTCCTAGCTAACACTTGGGCATTCATATCTTGGACTCAAATCTCAATATTACTAAATAAACAACAAGTAAATGCTTCTTATGCAACTAAAGCAAACCCCTTCTTCAGCTCCTTTGGCAAACGAAATATTAAAAAAAATAAATAAATAAATAAATAAAGATTGACAACTTCAAGAACATACTTACAAGATTACTAAATTAAATGCTTATACATCAACAGTTAATCAACTAGCCTCAATCCGAATTAGCTAGGAAGATCAAAGACTTAGTAAAAATTATAAAAATACTTACAAAATTGAAGAAAATGATGACGTGTAGCAAGACAGAACAAGTGCTCTACTCAGCTGAAAATCCAACAAAACTCTACTCTGGAAAATCTCCTCTGTTTCAAGATCTCCGTTTGAATTGACAGAGAAATTGTTACGATGTGGATCTTCTTGATAAAACACGAAATAGTCAAAATGATTACTCTCACAGTGAAAGAGAATCACTCTTTGTATTCAAGAAAATGGAGAAATGGCAAATGGGTATTGAAGAAGAGAAACTTAAGTTCAAGAGCAGTGCAGAAATGATGAGTACAGTCCCACAACAGAGACCCAAGAAAGAGAGAAAGAGACTAATGTCTGAAGAAAACTGAATTGAAGATCTTCTCGTTGTTTATATTTCCTTTTTTGGGATATTTTTTCTTCGGTACTTTTATTCATTTAATGAGGTAAGTGTCACGGTCACCGACGCTTTATCTTTGAAATGAACGGTTGAGATGTAAAAATGACGTCACCCGCTTTTTTTTACTTTTTTTTTTAAGACATAAAAAGTCAAATTAACGTTTATGAGTAAGCATTGGAAGGAATAATTTCACATAAAACTTGGCATCGTTAAAACGTAAATTTTATATATATATATATATATATATATATATATATATTTTGTTAACTAAACTTCCAACCAGGAACACTTCAATACTACTATAACCCACATTACAAATCTTATATTATATATAAATCTCTGCATTACTTGTCATTGAAATACTATTACAATCAGTGGTGGATTCAGAATTTCATACAAGCGGGTTCAACTGAAACAAAGTTAAATGACGATAAGGATTGTACCAACAAGCGAAATTTGTCCGGTGCTTCTTCTTTGGATTCATAATGCTTCCTTAAAATGAATAATTTATAAAAGATGAGGTCAAAATTCTTTTTTTTCCTCAAAAAATAAGGCACGAAACTTAAACTTTTCACCAAAAAAAAATTGCTTTAACTAAAAACGTTAACAATTTATATATCTAATTTTATATTTTTATTTAAACTTTAAAAATATTCTATTTAAACAATTTAGACGTTTATTAGACTCTAATAAATTTAACAAATAATAAAGTTGTTAATTTACAAAAATAAATTGGTACAAACTATAAGAGAAGATAACTTTAAGGTGAACTAACAATTTACATAACATAAAGAAACAATTTAGGATAAACTAGTTTAATATGAACAAACAAATTAAAAATAATTTTAAGATTTGCACGTGTATATTTTATCAAAAAATAATATACGATTTTACTTTATAAAAGTTTTTTGATCTTCTGAAGTTAAATAGATTGTAGGTTAATTCTTATTGGATTTGAGTAGGATAAAATAGAAATAAATTAGAAAATAGAGATTTAAAAAATAGAACTCACTAAGGAAATAAACTAGCTAGCTCTTCATTTAAAAAGAGAATTAACTATAATGCTAGCCCCCAATTTATTAGGCCCTTTAGAATTAAATGGACATGCACGTGCAGTAGTGATGAAGAACAAACTACACAAAAATTGCCTACCACCTCGACCCTTTAATTTTGAACCCGTTAGACCATCTCTCCACAAGACCAGCTTGCATTAAGTAGGTTCAAAGAATAAATATATACTCATTTTAGAGAATTTTACCTATATAAAATATCAAAATTTTCAACGAAACGGATTCATTTGAACCCTCTTGACCCTATGTGGATCCGCCCGTTATTACAACAACAAAAAACCTAGTGTAATCCAATAAATGGGATCTGGGGAGGGTATTGTGTACGCAGACCTAACCCCTACCTTATAGGATAGAGAGGTTGTTTTCGATAGACTCTCGGCTCAAGAAACAGTGGAGATAAAACACCAAGCAGCAAACAATAGTAACAACAATGTAATATGGTAACGGGCGCGAATGACACAACATGTAAGAATAAAGAACCATGAATAAGAAATTACCAAAAATAGTCCTAGTACTACTGGTAAGCCTAGGAGGAACACACCACTATCTGTCAACCTACAATCCTAATCATCTCCACATCTTCCTATCGTGGGTCATATTCTCGGTAAGCTGAAGCATACACTACTAGAAAATGGCAGAAGTCCGACCGCCAAAACGGACGGAAATCGGTCGGAAATCAAAACAATTCGACTACTTTTCGTCCAAAATTGGTCGATAGGAAAACTGTTGGTCGGAAAATAATTTTCGACCGAATCCGTCGGTGATTTTCGGCCGAAGTAGTTGGAACGTTCAAAAGGTCAGACGACCAAATATTTTCAAATTTCCGAACAAAGTGGTCGGAATTTACCAACTGAATCAGTCGTAATATTATTAAATTAGTAATTATTTATTTAAAATTAAATAATATAAATATATAATTCCGACCGAATCGGTCGGAAATTAATAATTAAAAAAATAAATTTTATTCATTTCTGACGGTATCCGTCGAAAACTCTTAAATATTAATTTTTTTTAAAAAAATTTCCGACCGAATCAGTCGGAAATGTGAGAATTTTGGTAAAATCTAGGCATCTGTCCGACTGTTTCTGTCGGAAACCAGTCGGAATTTTCTGTAAAACTAGGCAGAATTCTGCCCAATTGTGAGCTACACCACATGTCAAACTATTACAATACAATAACACCAATAATATCAACTAAGGGTGGGCATAAAATTCGAAAAACCGAATTTCGAACCGAACCGAATTAATTTGGTATTTCGGTTTCAGTTTTTTCGGTATTTTGGTTTTTCGGTACAGAAATTTTGGTATTTCAGTATTTTGGTTCGGTATACGGTATTGAATTTATGATATTTCGGTATTTCGGTATACCGAAATACCGAAATAGTTTAGTCCAAGCCCAACTTTTTTTTAGCCCAATAACTTATCTCTTTTCTTCACCCCCTTCCCCCAAATTTGTTTGAATTAATTTGAACTACATTCTGTTCTCTCTTTGCTTCCCTTACATATGTACAACGTTGTGGATTGAACCATGAAGCTCTTTGTTTTTAAACTCTCATGACCAGATTGCTATCAGTTCTCCGTACTACGATTTGTAATTCATGATTCTCCCTTTGGCTTTCACATTTCTCTTTATATTCTTAATCTCACAATCTGTTAAAACTTGACAAAATGAGAAGACATCGGATTCAAGTTTCTACAGTCTAATGATATTGACGATAATATGAGACAAAAAGATGAATCAGTAAAAGTCTCATCTCTTCCTTGTTCCTTTTCATCCAAATCTCCTATGTAATAGGAATTTAAAAATAAAAAGAAAGTCTCGGAATGGTCGATTTGGCAAGATTAGCAAAATATTGGTTGCATAGTACCATATTTCTCTAGAAAATTATATTGTGTTTCTCTATCTTTGGAGTAAGAGTGCGAGACACGACTATGCTTGTGTTACGTGGAACATAAGAAAAGATTATTTTGCTTCAAACTTGAATCTCTCTGTAGCAATAACATATTTTACAAATATATAATTAACAAATTAATGATTTTGTTTCGTACTTTTTGCCCTCTCTCTTTTACATATTTGTTATATGCAATCTATTTTTGGTGTTGTCTTTGTATCTTTTCAACCCGAAGAGCTACAGATTTGAATATGCAGAAGCCTTATAATATAGATTTGGTTTAAACCGAAACCGTACCGAATCAAAATAAGAAATACCAAACCGTACCGAAATATTTTGGTTCGGTATTTGGTATACACAATTGATAAACCGAATACCGAAATATCGAACTGAAATTCTTAAATACCGAACCGAATTACCGAATGCCCACCCCTAATATCAACCATTAACATAATCTAAACCAACAATGCCAACCATTAACAAATCAACAATACCAACAATTAACACAATCAAACCAACAAAACTATGTCACATAAAAATGGGTCATTAATTCCATTAGCTAGATCATGAACCTATGTATATAATTAAATATAATTTAGAATTTTAAAAATACATATAATTAATTTGCATATAATAAAAATCATGTTAAATAATAAATAATACTTACAAATTCTTTAAATCACTCTGAAAACTTGGGATAACCAACATCTTGCCCATATGTACCCACAAAGTAACTGCCATTATAATATTTACTAGTTAAATCAGTGGTAGATCTAATATAAAAGTCCGTAATATATACGAATATGTACTTACCTATAATAAGGTTGGACCTCAAGGCAATTCAACAATACATGTGTTGTAACTGACTTTAGCTCCATCTCAGACAACCTTCGCTTTGGACTATTTTTGGGACCTCCTTTACCTGGTTGATTAAAAATGGAAAAGGATGGTGCCAAAGGATCGATTTCGCCTCCATCGTCATGTTGATTCGGTCTATTTCTCAAACATGGCACATCATGTTCAAAATAGTATGAATAGAAACAAGATGTTTCTTTAGCCACATATGCCTAGCATATCGAACCTTAAATTCTTGATCTATTTTTTATGGTCCGTTTATATTTTGCCAATAGTCCTACATAATATTATTTTTAGACGAAACAATCTTTAAAGCAAATACAAAGGGTAAATAATTAAATTTCATTACCTCTCGAAGGGATACATCCATCTACATTGAACTGGCCCTCCAAGTCGTGTCTCTTGTGCAAGGTGAATTGGAAGATGTTCCATTACATCAAAAAAATCAAGAGGAAAAATTTTTGCCAGCTTGTTTAAAGTTAAGAAAATGTTACTCTCCATATAAATTAAGTTCTCCACCCTCAATGTGCTAGAACACAAATCCTTGAAAAATATACTTATCTTTGTAATTAGTTTCCGTATTCGATCAGGCAATGCATTGAACCCAATAGGCATCAACGCTTCCATAAAAATATGACAATCGTGGCTTTTCATTGACGCCAACTTCACTTCTTTCATGTCAGCACACCTGGATAAATTTGATGCGTACCCATCAGGCATCCTCAAATTATTAACCCAACTACAAATCACTCTTCTCTCATCCAAGGTGAACGTGTAACTGGCTTTGGGCTTCTGAATCTTGTTGTTAAAGTATGTCAGATACAACTCACTTCGCCTACAATATTCCTTTAAGTCCATCATGGCCTTCAAGTTATCTTTGGTCTTGTTAGTAACATCCATAAAAGTGTTAAACAAGTTGTCCAAAAATTTCTTCTCGGTATGCATGACGTCTAGATAATGCCGAAGAAGATTGTGCTTCCAATAAGGTAATTCTTAAAATATGCTCCGTTTAGTCCAGTTATGTGTGACACCATAACCTGGTATCTTAGATGGTGGAGAATTTGTTACTTTAGGCAGATCCTTTACTCTGTTCCAAATTTCTTCTGAACACAAGCAGGCCGGTGGCTCCTCAAAATCAGTCTGGTTTTTCATAAATGCACTTGTATTTCGCCTAAATTCATGATTCATTGGCAAGAATCTACGGTGGCAGTCGAACCATGTATTTTTACCTCCATATTTTAAAGTAAATGCTTTTGTGTCTTACATACAACAAGGGCAAGCTAACTTTCCAGCAGTCGACCACCCGGACAACATTCCATAAGTAGAAAAATCATTTATAGTCCATATCAAAGCAGCATGCAATCTGAAGTTTTGTTTAGTTGATATATCAAATGTTTCCACACCTTGATGCCATAATAATAGTAACTCATCAATCAAAGGCTGCAAGTATACATCAATCAAACTTTTCGGATTGCGTGGACCTAAAACAATACAAGTTAGGAACAGATATGGTGGCCAACATGAATATGGTGCAGCAGAGACATCAAATTGAGTAAATCCATCTGTGCATAATCCCAACCTAATGTTTCTTGGTTCACTAGCAAACTCGGGGAACACCCTATCAAAATGCTTTCACGCTTCTCCATCTGACGGATGGCAGAGAATACCAGGTGGCCTTCTATGTTCGTAGTGACATCTCATATGAGGAGCAGAGCTCATTGATGCATACAACCTCTTTAACCTAGGTATAAGAGGTAAGTAATGCATCTTTTAACTGGAACTTTCTTTTTTGTACTGGCATTTGTGACTTCCTTAAAACTAGGCTGATTACAAAATTTACAATTCTCTAGAGAAACGTCATCCTTATAGAATAACATGCAACCTTTCTCAGAACAATCAATTCTCTCTAATGAAAGACCCAACTTAGAAACCAATTTCTTAGCAGTGTAGAAATCTTTTGGTAAGTCAATGTTACTCGAATTAAGTTCATTCATAAGCCCAATAATAGAATTCATGCCCGCTTGGAAAATAGAACTATCCGATTTAATACTTAGCAATCTAACCGCAATAGACAACTTGGAATGCACTGAGCCTTCATACAGTGGATGACTAGCTTCCTCTAATTGTTCATAGAAACGCTTAGCCTCATCATATGGTTCGGATTGAACCCCAGGAAACATCCCAAAAGCGTCCCTTATCATTTCATTGTATCGAGAATTTTCAACATTATGCTCCGCAATGGGGCTGCCCTCACCACCAAAAGAATTATGAAAGTTAACATCATCTAAACTAGCATGATTCTCCCCGTGAACAATCCATATACAATAATTTTCTACAAACCCTTTCTTGTAGAGATGAACTTTAACTACGTCTGATTTCAATAACTTAACACACTTACATTTCAACCAAGGACACATAATCCTTCCTCCAATAAGAAAATCATCAATTGTTTGAGCCTTAACAATAAATTCATCCCTCAACCCCGCACAATTAAGATGATTCATATTATAGATCCATCTACGATGCACAAATTCCATCTACACAAATAGAAATCTATAAATGAGATAGTTAAAATAATTTAATTTATTTAAACTGGTTACAAAGTTATATTCTTTCAAACGTTCGTTTAGATATATACAGATCATTGTGTGAAAGCACTTTAATTGATATATTTTATTTTTTAACACTCGAAATCTCACATTAATCTCTATTCTAAATAATATAAGTCTTTAAATATACTAATTAGATTTAAATAGCTTCTTAAATGTTCATATAATCCAAATTAACTAATGATTTCTCATACAAAAGAAACAGTCGTAATTATAAATTATTTAAACTATTTTAATTTAAAGAATTCAAATAGAATATAAAAATTAAGGCATTTAATTTAAAGAGCATAATTGTTTAATATAAAGTAAAATGAATTCAAATATTTGGGATCTACAATAACAATTATGCAAAAAAAAAAAAAAAGGACTAATCTACAACAATAATTTAATGGATGAAAATGATAATAGATTTCAATTAAGCTTAATTCCATGAAAGTCAAAAGATATTAAAAAGGTTAGGAGTAAGACATATTGTCAAAAGTAGTCAACTAGCACTAAGAGTTTTAATACATTCTTCATACTTTTTCCTCTTAAAATTAGTACCCTCACAATAGAATCAAATGAGATGAATTGTCATATATGTAACAACTTTACAAATTAGTTAGCAAAATTATTTAGTAAAATTATCCCCAATTTGGTAATGTTATCCCCAAATTAGTATGTAATTTACCAACATATAACTTTAACATATAAAATTTAATTTAGCAACATATGACTCTAAATTATCAACATATCACTTTACATATAAGTTTAACATATAACCCTAAATTACCAACATATAACTTTAACATATAACTCTAAATTACCAACATATTACTTTAATTTAACTACTAACAGTAGTCATAGATTTACTTTAGCTAACACCAATCAATCCTACAACTGTAAAATAAAATGCTGAATAAATCCTACAACTAAAGATATTAATAATTTAATTCAACTTTCAAATAGTACCTACAGTAGATCATGATGTCCTAAAAGAATCATCACAAATTATATCGTTACAAGGAAATGGCGCACATAGCTTAACCAACACCTATATGATAGTTTGGATTAATTAACAATATGAAAAAAATACTAATGCAAATGTAACTTCTTTTTTCCCACAACTTCTCCAAAAAATTATATCAAGCAATACACTTTCTCAAACTTTTTTATAATCTAAATTCCTAGTCAAACTACACTTTCTCAAACTTTCTTAGTTAAAAGCTCACCAATCAATTTTTACAAATCAAACTAAGAGCAATTAAACAAAATTAGTATATTTAAAAAAAAATAACAAAGGAGGATGGAAAACTTACTTGGCAGTGGAGGGTCATCGACGGAGCTACAGCTGGGCGGCGGCGCCGGCGAGTGCTGCTGGTTGGTGGCAGCGGCGAGTTTGGGTGGGGGAGGGAGAGGGGAAGTTTGAGTGTGAGAGAGAGAAGAGAGAAGGAAGAAAAGAGGGAAAGGAAAAAGAAAGGGGTCGCGGGTAAGGTTTTAAAATAACATTTCGATCGATTCGGTCAGAAACTAGGTCAAAATAGTCAACCCTCGATTTAATAAAAATAATCCGATCGAATCGGTCGCTATTTTTTATTTTTTTTAATTATTTCCGACCGAATTGGTCGCTAACAGTTACGCGAAATTTTTTGCCAAAAATTATGACGGATATGGACGGAATAGCGGTCGTAATTATAAAATTGAAAAATATATTTTTAAGCATTTTCCGACCTATTCCGTCGGAAATTTCCAACTACTTTTTCCGGTCGGAAAATTTCGATCGGATATGAGCCTTTTTTTTTTTTTTTGTAGTGATACTTGCCACTGAACTAAACACTGAGAATTTTTTTACTCTAAGCTTATATTATATTACTAGTCTGATAATATCTCAAGTTGGTTGACATCGCACTGTCTTTACGTGATTAGGAAAAAAAATTCATTTCCAATTGTTTGTAAATGCCTAAATTTTGTCAAGAACAACTTTTGGGAAGCGTTCAGCAGGTCAGAATAAATAATGGCCGACGTGACAATTTCTGGTAGAATAAATTTGGTTTAATCAATCGTCCTATAAAGAAGACAAAATCAGTGTTTGACCAAAAATATGGGTGCTAAAATGAAGTGACTTTGCCGCTAAACGGTGCACACACCAAAAACAAGGCTAAAAGAGACAATTTTTGCTGTGTTAGTCAAACTAGCCTTTGTAATATATGAACTGCTTCCGAAAGTTGTTATGGTTATCGTTATTTAGTTCAAATATCTATTAAATGGAATAAGCATACAAAATAAGAGTTAAATCTTAGTTGAGAAACCCAACATGCATCCAACTCATTTGACTCCAAGTCTCCAAAGTCCGATCAAATTTTAATATGAAAGAGTTTGCAACTAGCATTATTTAAATGCTCGAACTCTGTGATGATTTAAGGAAAATGCGCTGTACGCATGACTCCGAGAGAATCTCTTACCCTTACAAACCAAAAATTGACTCTTCATCAATGCCGTTTGCTGCAGCAAAATAGTGTAATAACAAGTGGAAATAGAGCCATCGTCTTATCATGTATAGCTATATTTTTTTCACAATGCCGTTACTGCTTTGGCCTAGAAATTTCCCTGTTTTTACTTTTTACCAGCCTACAGTTTGGTGAACGGTTTTTACACACTTAATAATATTTAAAATAGAAATTTTCATAAAGCACTATCTTTTAGTAGTAATTAGCCATCAATAGACTGTATTCGACTGTATTCACGGCGTGAAATAGGTGATTACACTGTTTTTAAAACGGAAAGTGAATCAATTAACATAATAGACTCCTAATATAACTCAACAAACTCAATTATAACACACGAAATTTGTATTTTCAGTTATAAAAAAATTCTCAACCAAAAAATACCCCAAAAATATAGCAATCTTCAGAGAAATTATATAATACATCTGAATATATAAATTATATTAATTAAAAAAAACTTATGAATACATTCATGGCATATAGCGAGACAGTGAACACGATGAAATACATAGAATACAACGGGATACATTGAAATACAATGAAAAAAAAGGCAGAGAATACAATAAAATACATGAAATACAGAGACAAGTATGGATGGTCGATTAGAGGCTGGTGCAGAGCTTGAGTCCAGTGGTTTATTCAAGAAGGCATGGACGTTAAATCGAATGGACTGCCTGAATACACTGTGAATTTTTGGGACGGCAAATGCTACGGTGGCGAATGAGGCTGATGAATTGGGAAGCAGTGAGATTGAAAGTGTCACGACCCATTTCCACAATAGGTCGTGATGGCGTCCAACACCATTGCCGGGCAAGCCAAATGCGGAATTATAATTAAATTTTTCCTTTTTACCTTTTTGCCAATTAGTTTCAGAAATCTCTTAAGTTAAGGTTAAAAACAAGTAATGGCCATTAAGGTACCCAAAATAATTATAAAATTTCCAAAAGAAATAATCTACTAAAGTATGTGCCAAGACCTGGTATCACAAGTTACGGGCAACTAGTAGAATATACAGAAGTACAATCCTATCCTACTGTCCGAAATGGAATAGACAGTAAAAATAAATAAGAGAAACTCCATCAAGCTGCTGAACGGCACAGGAGGGGAGCAGCTCACCGTGGAAGTCTCGGAATAGGTTTAGTGATACGCACTAGACTGATAGCCAGATGTACCTGCCTCAGACCCTGTACAATTAAGTACAGAAGCGTAGTATGAGTACAAAAATAATATGTACCCAGTAAGTATCCTGTCTAATCTCGAAGAAATAGAGACGAGAAGTCGACTTGACACTTACTAGGGTCAAAATAATATGAGATATAAAGTATATTGTGCAGGGGTAAAAGTAATCAAATAGCAGTATGTAGCAAGAACTAATAGGTTCTCCCCATAAGTAATGTCACTACTGGCAACTTCATTTCAGGGCAATTAATAATCTAAATCATAGAAATTCTGAATAAAACAGGCGCAAATAGTGCCCAGGTTGTACGGCCCGATCCAACATAAAGTAAATTGTGCACTGTCGAGGGTCGAGCGGCACGAACCATAGATACATCTATTACCCCGCTCGCGAATCAACCATGCGACGCGGTCACATGTAATTAAACATATCAACAGACAAACAATGACATATAGCTGGAGAGAAATTACTCAATGCATTATCATCTTTCCTTTTTTTTAAAAACCAAGAATGGTCATGTTCCTCTTAAGTAATCTCATTTATCATAACCACCACTATAAATCAAATATAGAGTCGCAAAGATACCACATAAAGCATGCTTTGGGGTCCTAAACTACCCGAACTTAGCACAATAGTAGCTATGCACGGACTCTCGTCACCTAGTGCGTACGTAGCCCCCGCATTTAATGACAGATTATTAGATTATATCACCTATGGGGACAATTCCCTCTTACAAGTTTAGATAGGAGACTCACCTCGCTCCAATGTGCACTTCCAATACCAAGAATGAGCCCGAATCTCAAATTGGAGCCGAACGATTCAAAGCTAGATAAACAAGGTAGGAACTAGTCAATATAAGCTTACAAGATCATTTTCTAACTATTTATGCAATTTCCCACCCTTAAGCACAACTTTCCTAAAATTCGACCCCGGACCCACGTGCCCGGATTCCTAAATTTTTCAAGGGAAATTGTTCTTCATAACCCAAGGATCAATAATATATGATTTCTAATTCATTTCATGACAAATTTCGTGGTCAAATTCAACTCTTGTCAAAACCCTAGGTTTTTGCTCTAACCCCATGATTTCACCTTAATACTAGTGTTTAATCTACCTAAGACATAAGTATTAAACTAGAAATAGGTAGAACAAACTTACCTCAAGATGCTAGTGAAGGTCTTCTCTCAAAGCTCTAAAATCGCCAATGGAGGAGTGAAAAGTGTCAAAAATTGGTTTGGAACCCGTATTAAATGAAGCTCACTACTTCAGCGATTTCCGCATCTACGGTTAGGGGACCGCATCTGCGGTCCCGCTTCTGCGAGAAAACGTCCGCACCTGCAGAACATGCCAAGAGGAGCTGGGACCGCTTCTGCGGTCTTTTGGCCGCTTCTGCGGCTGGAGGACCACTTCTGCGATTTTGCCTGGCCTTCCCCTGGGCCGCATCTGCGACAGATGGACCGCATCTGCGGTCTCGCACCTGCGGTCCACCAACCGCAGGTGCGGTTATGACAGAAGCAGCAACTTCAGCACTTCTAAAAAAATTTTCACTTCACTCGAGCCTCGTCTGATTGATGCTCGGGGCTCCCGGGCCCCTCCCGAACATACCGACAAGTCTGAAATCACGAAGCGGACCTACTCGAACCTTCGGAACGCCCGAAACAACACTAAATCTAAGAAGGGAAAAGGGTCTGATTTATCCCTCTACTTTGAAAAATAGCATTATATTGTCCCCCGTTATACTATCAGCACATTTAAGTCCCTGCCGTTAGAAAAGTAGCCACATTTACCCCTATTTTTAACAGAATTCCACACCAGCAATTAAAATTCCACCTGAAATGCCACGATGAAAGTAACCGACTCAAGCCCCTTAATAACCCGTAACCCGAATTAAATTAGAAAGAGGATCATTTTCTTAGTTCTTTTGAGAGCAAAACGACGATTAGGTTGTCAGTAAAAGAAATTCTTTTTGTCATCGTTGATTTTCTTACCCTTCTTTTAACTCACTCCTCTCTTTACATAAAGTGAGATTTCTCCTACCAATAATTCCTTTTGAATCAAAACAACATTCAATCAAAGAAAAGATGCAACAGAAACAAGAAAAAAAAGTGCAGAATCCATATAAAGATTCCTCCTTTTTCTGGTATATATCCAACAAAGCTCCTCTGCAATTGACGCAGTTCTATTTTTTTTATTCTTGATATGTTTTCTTTCTTAAACTGCAAGAAGTAAAGAATCAACTCAATCCCAAATAAGAATTTGCTAGTTGGAGTTACAGCCTTGCAGATCTTTGTAAATTTAAAGGTAATAATGCAGGAAACAATAGGAATTGCTAAAATTAACAGAAGCAGAGTGTACAAAGGAAATATCTAAAAAATAACCTGCTTTTGGGAGAGGGGGTGTGGGTAACGCAGCAGCCAAATATTTCAGATTGGGGGATTTGGGTTTCAAATCTGTGTAGAGGAAGACGAGTGGAGAAGATGAGCCAGTTTGGAGTTCTCCAGAAGCGCACAACAAGGAAGATGTCGGAGATACGGTGGTCTGCGGTTGTAACCATTTACGACAACCGTAGATTCCCTATTAGGGTCAGAGCAATTTGAGAAATGATTGATAAAACTATTAATTTCCACCGTGGCATTCCAGGTGGAATTTTAATTGCTGGTGTGGAATTCCGTTAAAAATAGGGATAAATGTGGCTACTTTTCTAACGGCAGGGACTTAAATGTGTTGATAGTATAACGGGGGACAATATAATACTATTTTTCAAAGTAGAGGGATATATGAGACCCTTTTCCCATCTAAGAATCACCGCCTAAAACCAATTGGATCAAACTTATGAACTTCAAGTTCTTAATTTTCCTCTAACAGGCCAAAACGCCCTTAAACTACTCGGATTGACACTAAATTTTGCGGGCAAGTCTTGAATGTTATATTGGACCTGTACTGGGCTTCGGAACCAACATACGAGCCCGATACCAACGTGATCAATCATTAATTAGTTTCTTTAAATCCATAGAATTTCAGTTTAACAATTTCAAATAAAAATTCATTACTCGGGCTAGGGACCTCAGAATTCGATTCCGGGCATACGCCCAGGTCCCATATTTTCCTGCGGACCCTCAGGAACCGTCCAAACATGAATTCGGGCCCGTTTGCTCAAAGTGTTGACCAAAGTCACAATTAGCCTTTTAAGAAAATCCTAAGGAGTCAAATGTGCATATTTCAATCCAAACCCTTCCAAATCCCGAACCAACCATCCCCGCAGGTCATAAACTAGTTAAAGCAAGCACGGAGAGTGTTATTTGGGGGAACGGGGTTCTAAAAAGGCAAACGACCGGTCGGGTCGTTACATCCTCCACCTCTTAAACAAACGTTCGTCCTCGAACGGGCATAGGAAAGTACCTGAAGTGCTGAATAAATGGGGGTATCTGTTCCGCATGTCCTCCTCGGACTCCCAGGTCGCCTCCTTGACTGGTTGGCCCCTCCACTGGACCCTCACTGCAGAAATCTTCTTGGACCTCAACTAGCGATCCTGTCTATCAATGATGGCAACTGCCTCCTCCTCATAACCCAAACTCTCATCCAGTTGAATAGTACTGAAGTCTAACACATGGGATAGGTCGAGATGATACTTCCGAAGCATCGATACATGAAAAACCGGATAAACTCCTGATAAACTGGGGGGTAGAGCAAGCTCATAGGCAACCTCCCCAACTCGTCTCAACACCTCGAAGGGGCCAATAAACCGTGGGCTCAACTTGCCCTTCCTCCCGAATCTCATAATACCCTTCATTGGCGAGACTTTCAAGAGAACCTTCTCGCCAACCATGAATGATACATCACGCGCCTTCTGATCCGCATAACTCTTCTGTCTGGACTGAGCCGTGCGAAGCCTTTCCTGAATCAACTTCACCTTGTTCAAGGCATCTTGCACCAAATCTGTACCGTATAACTTAGCCTCACCAGGCTCAAACCACTCAATAGGAGAACGACACCGCCGACCGTACAAAGACTCGAATGGGGCCATCTCAATGCTGGACTGGTAGTTGTTGTTGTACGCAAACTCCGCCAAGGGCAAGAACCGGTCCCACTGCCCCCCAAAGTCAATCACACAGGCTCTAAGCATATCCTCCAGAATCTGAATCGTCCGCTCGGACTGTCCGTCGGTCTGAGGATGTAATGCTGTGCTAAGCTCTACGCGGGTCCCCAACTCACTCTGAACAGCTCTCCAGAAGTGGGAAGTGAACTGAGGGCCTCTGTATGATATAATGGAAACAGGCACACCGTGCAACCGGACTATCTCCCGAATGTAAATATGAGCATACCTCTCTGCTGTATAAGTAGTCGCCACTGGAATAAAGTGAGCTGACTTGGTCAACCTATCAACGATGACCCATACCGAATCAAACTTCCGCAAGGTCCGCGGCAACCCAACTACGAAATCCATGGTAATGAGCTCCCACTTCCACTCTGGTATAGGCATATGCTGAAGTAGGCCACCTGGCCTCTGATGTTCATACTTGACCTGCTGGCAATTCAAACACCTAGCCACATACTCCACTATGTCTTTCTTCATCCTCCGCCACCAATAATGCTGCCTCAAGTCACGATACATCTTCGTAGCTCCCGGGTGGATGAAGTACCGCGAACTGTATGCCTCCTCTAGTATCCTCTCCCTCAGACCATCAACATTAGGAACACATAGATGACCCTGGAGCCGTAAAACACCATCCTCGCCAATAGAAACCTCCTTGGCACCTCCCTGTAGCACCGTCTCTCTAAGAACCGCCAGATGTGGATCATCGAACTGCCAAGCCTTTATCTCCCCCAACAATGAAGACTGAGCAACCATACACGCAAGAACCCGGCTGGGCTCCGAAATGTCCTACCTCACTAGTCTGTTAGCCAAGGACTGAATGTCCCAAGCTAGTGGCCTCTCCTCTGCTGGAATAAACGCCAAGCTATGCATGCTCTCTGCCTTCCTGCTTAAGGCATCCGCGACCACGTTCGCGTTGCCCGGATGATAAAGAATGGTGATGTCATAATCCTTCCGTAACTCAAGCCACCTACGCTGCCTCAAATTAAGATCCCTTTGCTTGAACAAAGGCTGCAAGCTACAATGATCAATATAAACCTCGCATGACGCCCCATACAGCTAGTGCCTCCATATCTTAAGAGCATGAACAATCACCGCCAACTCCAGATCGTGCATAGGATAATTTTTCTCATGAATCTTCAGCTGACGGGAGGCATATGCAATAACTCGTCCCTCCTGCATCAATACACAGCCCAAGCTAACGCGCGAAGCGTCACAATATACCGTATACATCCCTGAATTGGAAGGTAACACAAGAACTGGTGTTGTAGTCAAGGCTGTCTTGAGCTTTTGGAATCTCGCCTCACAATCATCGGACCAATGGAAAGGAGCACCCTTCTGGGTCAATCTAGTCAGAGGTGATGCAATAGATGAAAAGCCCTGCACGAATCGCCTGTAATAACCTGCTAACCCCAGGAAACTCCTGATCTCGGTCAATGAAGTAGGGCGTGTCCAACTCTGAACTGCCTCAATCTTCTTGGGATCCACCTTAATACCCTCTCCTGACACAATATGTCCCAAGAATGCCACTGACTCTAGCCAAAACTCACACTTGGAGAACTTAGCATATAGCTTCTGCTCTCGCAGGGTCTGAAGCACTACTCTCAGATGCCGCTCGTGCTCCCCCGGGCTACATGAGTATATCAAGATGTCGTTAATGAAGATGATGATGAAGGAATCAATATAAGGCCTGAACACCTTGTTCATCAAGTCCATGAACGCCGTCGGTGCATTAGTCAAGCTGAAGGACATCACCAGAAACTCATAATGGCCATATCTAGTCCGGAATGCAGTCTTCGGGACATCCGAGTCCCGAATCTTCAACTGATAGTAACCCAACCTTAAGTCGATCTTAGAGAACACCCTAGCACCCTGCAATTGGTCGAACAAATCATCGATACGAGGCAAAGGATACTTGTTCTTGATGGTGACTTTGTTCAATTGGCGGCAATCAATGCACATCCGCATAGTCCCATCCTTCTTCTTCACAAATAACACTGGGGAACTCCAAGGCGATACACTGGGCCTAACAAACCCTTTTTCTAACAACTCCTCAAGCTGCTCCTTCAACTCCTTCAATTCCTTAGGAGCCATACGGTACGGTGGGATAGATATAGGCTGGGTGCCTGGAGCCAAATCAATGTAGAAATCAATATCACAATCCGGTGGCATGCCAGGAAGATCAAAAGGAAGCACATCGGCGTAGGTGCGGTTATGACAGAAGCAGCAGCTTCAGCACTTCTAAAAAAATTTCCAATTCACTCGAGCCTCGTCCGATTGACGCTCGGGGCTCCCGGGCACCGCCCGAACATACCGACAAGTCTGAAATCACGAAACAGACCTACTCGAACCTTCGGAACGCCCAAAACAACACTAAATCAAAGAATCACCCCCTAAAACCAATTGGATCAAACTTATGAACTTCAAGTTCTTAATTTTCCTCTAACGGGCCAAAACGCCCTTAAACTACTCGGATTGACACCAAATTTTGCGGGCAAGTCTTGAATGTTATAGTGGACCTGTACTGGGCTTCGTAACCAACATACTAGCCCGATACCAACGTGATCAATCATTAATTAGTTTCTTTAAATCCTAGAATTTCAGTTTAACAATTTCAAATAAAAATTCATTACTCGGGCTAGGGACCTCAGAATTCGATTCCGGGCATACGCCCAGGTCCCATATTTTCCCGCGGACCCTCCGGAACCGTCAAAACACGAATCCGGGCCCGTTTGCTCAAAATATTGACCAAAGTCAAACTTAGCCTTTTAAGAAAATCCTAAGGAGTCAAATGTGCATATTTCAATCCAAACCCTTCCAAATCCCGAACCAACCATCCCCGCAGGTCATAAATTAGTTAAAGCAAGCACGGAGAGTGTTATTTGGGAGAACGGGGTTCTAAAAAGGCAAACGATGGATCGGATCGTTATAGAAAGGAGCATCATGCATTTAAAAATGGATAATTCGGACAGAGAAATGATTTGCAGAGGAAGTGACAGAAGCACCAGCGGTGGGAGAGAAATTGCGCGAAACGGGATAGACTTCAGTATGACTGATGGTTACACTTGAAGTCCATAACAAATTGGGCCTTGAAGATTAAGATTAAGAGAAATTATAGCAACAAATGACAACAATCGCGCGAAAATTAGGGTTTATGCCGAGATTGGGAAAGAAGGAAGCGGTGTGGGTGAGAGTTTCTCTGGTTTTGGGCGAGTTTACAGTGAATGGGAAAGAGAATAGAGTGTATCAAAATAAGAGAGAGAAAGAACGTGTATTGTGGCTTAAGTGTAGGAGATAACAAAAATTAGAAATTTTGCTATAAACCATAAAAGGTATCTATAGAATATAATTTATTTAATTGGTATTTATTTAATATAAATAAGGTGTTAATCTTTGCTATAGGATATAAAAATGAGAAATTTTCATAAATAGATATCTTTTAGTGGTAATTAGCTCTCTATAGATACCATTTGCTATATTACAGCATGTAGATACGTTTTTAGATGTTTTAAGATGTATTTGATGTATTTAGGTTACTGTATTCTTGAATACATTAGAAAAAAGCGGCGTGAATCATGGAAAACCTGTTAATGAGATGTTGTATTCAACTGTATTCAAGAGTTGAATCATTGAATGCAGTAACGTATATTCCTTAAAAAAGGGACCTTTCAACTGATTAAAAATGGAAAGAAAATCAATCTAGCAAATAGTCTCCTAATATAACTCAACAAACACAATTATAGCACCCGTAATCTGTATTTCCCCCTCCATCAACGATTTTCCATCAGAAAGTATCCAAAAACAGAGGATTCTGTCAATTTTCAAATCTCCCTTCTTTCTTTTCATGTTCTTTTGTTACAGTTCGTAGAAATCAATTTCCAACCAAGAAAATTTGAGATTGATACAATTATATACAGAAATACGTTCAAATTCGATTTTGCATGTGGCATACGTTCAAGAAGCTCCTCAGACATACACAACGCTTGGGGAAAAATACCAGAAGATGCTTACCTTGAATGAGGCAATGTCTACACGAATGATACAAGGTATTCTGTCCTATGCTATGTATTCTGTTTCTTTTTCCAAACTCCCAGAAATCTATCCATTTATGTCCGTGTGTGTTTGTTAGGTTGCACACACGGAGGCTTTACATATGGTGATTTTGTGGTGTCAATCATTAGTTCCTCGCCCACGTCTATATAGCCAATTGGAGGTAATTTCGGAACAACATCCCATAGATTATGGATTCTCAAAGTACGGAGACTTTCAAGTTTGTCAAATGCTGCCTTAAAATAGAGATCTCCAACTTTTAGGACATGCGAATGCAAAAGCTGTCACTGGAAATTACTTGCCTTCGCTTGTTTTGTTGATTCCATTGAAAGCTATGTCAACTGCATTTAGGGTTGCAAGTGATTCACCTAGGCTATGGCCAGTTACAGTAATACTAACCTCTTCATTCTTATATTCCTCAACAATCTTTTCACTTCTTCAATTACCTAAAAGGAAGAATCCTCTATTTGTTGTTAGACTCTTTAGCTTCATCAAGGCAAGTATAATACTTTTCTCTTTTTTCCAAACCCTAATTCTATCTAATCGTTCCGAATATTAGATCGAAATTTTCGGCCAAAACACAACCTTGCCCAAACCACCCCAAATTAACACCACCTAACCGCCTTCACCTTCTCTTTCAAACCCCCTAAGTCCCGCCCCTCGAATCTGACCCGAGCATCTCGAATATTGGACTGAAATTTTCCGGCCAAAGTTCAAAGTAGCCTAATCGAGCCTAGATTAACACCATAGGACCGCCTGGTCTTCCCCTATCAGACCCCCATGGACGTTCGGTTCAAATGTGATCGAAATGGTTCGAATTTCAATTTCAAAGTTTTCCGGCGGAACCCTAGATAAGTTTTTCTTCAACAGTGTCCTTTCTTTGTTTATTTTGTTGTTTGCATGTGTTTAGTCATCAGTTGCCNACCCATAATCTGTATTTCCCCCTCCATCAACGATTTTCCATCTGAAAGTATCCAAAAACAGAGGATTCTGTCAATTTTCAAATCTCCCTTCTTTCTTTTCATGTTCTTTGTTACAGTTCGTAGAAATCAATTTCCAACCAGAAAAATTGAGATTGATACAATTGTATACAGAAATACGTTCAAATTCGATTTTGCATATGGCATACGTTCAAGAAGCTCTTCAGACATACACAACGCTTGGGAAAAAATACCAGGAGATGCTTACCTTGAATGAGGCAATGTTTACACGAATGATTGTAAGTTGCCTTTTATTTATGTATCTGTTTCCTATATGTATCCATGGTACAAGGTATTTAACTGTATATATTTCAAGGTAGCAATGGAAGTTGTATCCTATATTCAGTCAAGACTACTCTAATATTCTGCCAGCATTCACGTAGTATGTATTCTAATATATTCAATGTATTTACATGTATATACATGTATGTCTTTGAATTCTATATGTACAAATATAGTTGTATCTACTATAGTTGTATTTTAATACAAAATATATTATGATTCTTAAAACTAAATAAAATTATAATACTATTTATGAAAATCATATTTAATACGTCTATTCTTATATATATATATATATATATATATATATATATATATATATATATATATATATATATGTATGATTTGTTTTTTTAAATGTAGATGGTGCCATCGACTGAATATTTGTATACGGTGAACGATGAAGGAAGGCATTATACAGTATGCTTTTTAGAGAAAAAATGCAGTCGTGGGCGGTTCCAAATCGACGAATTACCGTGCCCACACGCTTGGGCTGTCCTGAAGAGCAAGTTTCTAATGCCGGAAGATTATTGCTCTGATTATTACAAACCAAAGTCTGTTGTAACGACATATGAGGTGCCCGTGTATCCTTTGCCGGACCGGAAAGAATGAAATATACCAGCACATGTAGCAGATGAAGTTGTATTACCACCCAAATAGAAAAGACCTCCTGGAAGACCAAAGAAGAAGCGTGATAAGCCCTTCATTGAATTGCTGCAGAAGAAAAATTAACATTAAGGTTATAGATTAGTTCCTGGAACATAAATTAGTTCACAATCTGACTTGTATTAATGAAAAACAATTTGTTATAGATTCCGGTGTCATTTCGAATATATTTTGGATATACTTAGTTGGTGTATTAAATCTGAATACGTAATTAAAATACGACCATTGTATCTTCATTATATATGAATATAGATGAATACAATCATTGAATACATCGAACGATGATTCTTTTTGGAATACATATAGTACATCAGAGAGTTAATATGATTTATGAATGTTAAATACATGTATTCAAATACACTTGAATACAAATTATGACAATCTGTTATTACAATCAGTTACAGCTGAATACATATCAATACAATATATCATATAAATATGAAGGTGTAAAAACACCTGCCGAAAATATGTGAACATAACCTGGTGAATACATATAAATACAACTTAATGAATATAGATAAATATATCATGTTGAATACTGACTGATACAATAAGTTGAATACATATCAATACAACATGTTGCATATATACTAATCGGTGATGTGCCTAAGAATCTTTGAAGGTGCTTCGCTCTTGCTTACGACATCAGGGTCTATCTTCCGCATAGCATAGTCCCAAAGGAGTGCACCATATCTTTGGCGGAGTAAATTGGCATCAAATTTTACTTGTGGAACCAGCCCAACTGTGCTAAGAAACTCTGCGTATTGCCGCGACATGCACCCCACGATCCCTGAAAGTAGAACTTAATAGTTTATACTGTTCTGGAGTAAGCTTTTCTTTGAGATCGGATACTATTTTTGTGTTTGTATATGAACAAATATGCGGTGATAATCTTGGCGGTTGTTTCACAAACAGTTTAATTTCCTGCATAAAAACAAGAATTGTAAAAATGTTTCATATTCATCATCAGTATATAAACTCTTTAAGTGTTATGAATACATATAAATACAACAAGATACAGCTAAATATTGAAATACATATTAATACCATTTAGTACAAAGCAGTGAATACATACATATAACAAGCAAGAAAAACTGTAATAAGTACGGAAATACAATGAATGTAAATTAGAATACATTTAAATACAACATATAATATTCAAGTAAGCACAACTCAGTTAATGACATTGTAAATGTGCAAATGAGTTCTGGATTGTTTTAATGCTTATGAATACAACTTAATACATACGAATACACCATCATAATTATAAAATCACATGAATAATCCAGAACTCCAGCAACCCTTTTCTATATATTTTTGAATTCCCCCACTTCAGTAAAAAAACATAGAAGAAGACCAAAAAATCATATACACACACAGATCTGTAGCCGATGACCCCAAAAATTCTCTCACCCGCAACGAGAAAGAGGGCCCATCAAAATTGAGAATTTTGGTGGGTATACCTCTTGTTACCATCTTGTGTGACGTTGAATCCGACATTGGAGAGGAAATCGAAAGCTTTCTGACGAGTAAACAATAACAATGGTTATTGTTTAAGAAGCAAAGAAAAATCTGTATCAAAATCGAAGAAACTAAATAATTGTATCAAAATCTAAGAAGCTTAATACTTATCCCAAAAATTTGTATCAGGAATAAAACCGTAATTTTAGAGAGAAAATAACTGGGGAGTGATAATGGGGAAACCTAGGGAATTTGGGTGGGAGAAGAAGTCTGAATCGTGGGTTTGTGGGAGAAGAGAGTAAAGTGTATGCAAAAGAGAGAGAGTGAGAGAGAGAGAGAGAGAGAGAGAGAGAGAGCGATTTTGATACAGATTTTACGGTGATTAAGTGAGAGAAAATTCAAAAAAAGGAGAGAGAGAAATATTTTTTAGCATATATGGTGCCTTAAATGTAGGATGTAACTATAATTAGATGTTTTGCTATAAAGGATAAAATGTATCTATAGTATATAATATTTTAAATGGTATTTATTTAAAATAAATAGGGTACTAAGCTTTTCTATAGGGCGTAAAATTTCCTATAAAAATTCCTATTTAGAAAGCTTGATACTGACAGTCCTTTTGATTTCTAAAATATTGTAAGGCCTTTTGGTCTCCGTTACACGTTCAACCCCAATTATCATACCGCAAGCCCGCAATGAAATGATTGAAACAGTTGTTGTGACAAACATATGTAAAACTGAAAGCTGCGAGTCTTGGTCTACATAAACATTCTCCAACGTCTAAGTAAAACACTTGGTTATTGAGTTAGATCAAGCTGTCATTTTTCCACAAAGAAGTTCATTAGTCATCAGAAACACAAATATTGATTTTAAAAGAAATTATCACACAACCCTTTTCATAAGCAAAAAATACTATACAGTCAAAAGTACCATGCCCACTAATTAGTTTATTAGGTTTTGCAATCATTCCGATGAAAGAAACCCTCAGTTGTAAAGTTAAAGTTGACCCAAGGCACTCCCTGCATCCTCAGGGCTCCTTCCTTTGGTATTAGGGACAAGGAATAATTAATTCCGAAACTAAATTTAAGAAGAGTCTATCCCATATTTGGTTGGGAAAAAATTAAGGTATAATTAATCCTGGAATTATTATATTTTTTTATACCCATAGAAAGGTGGAATAACTAATCTCGGTATAATTAATCTAGGGATACCATCTTTCCAACCAAACGACCCCTTACTCTCTTAAATAACAAGTGGTAGCCCCTACCATTTCCTCCC
This sequence comes from Nicotiana attenuata, assembly GCF_001879085.1. Classification (NCBI taxonomy): domain Eukaryota; kingdom Viridiplantae; phylum Streptophyta; class Magnoliopsida; order Solanales; family Solanaceae; genus Nicotiana; species Nicotiana attenuata. Next base: position 68,797,711 of record NC_031991.1, read on the forward strand.
AAGTATCACCTTGCTTCCAATGAAAGAGACACAAGTCTAAACACATAATGTTACACAAAGTTTCCCAACAATCCATTGACTAGAAAGTAATCCCACTAGTGAGGTCCATCATCAGTTCCATATGTGCATAAAATTGGAGAAACAAAGCCTTTGAAACAAAATTTATTATTCAACATCTGAGCAAGCTATGCTCTCTTGCTAACATAATATTTAACTACAACACCCTGAAAGTATCCACCAAATAATTAGTAACCTAAGGCCACTAACGGAAAACTTGGGAAGACACTAGGGCAATCTATTCAGAAGAGAAGAACTTCACATAATAAGAAAACAGCTGCAACCGCTTCCGGACTTTTTACCATTATTTTTGTCATCGTTTGAAGAAACCAACCAACAATTCTCAATTCCTTCAGTTAAAGAAAAACCAAGCCACAAGAACCTGAGATTTAAAAAAAATAAGGTACAACTTATTTCTCAATTTTAAAAGAAACATACACAAGTATGAAGACTAGAGGTACTGTAATGGTATACCACATATTTAAACAAATAACTGCCACCCGTCAAGCTGCAGGTATCCTGCAAGTGAAGCAGCATGAGCAGGCGTTTGTCATGTAAACCTGTGGATAAAAAGTCCAGAATGAGAACAGAATACAATGAATATAGATCCAGAAGAAGCGAAAAACATAAGATGTATAGAACGGTAGTAGAAAAAATGCCCCAATACTGTTCCCTTCAGATAGATCACGATACCATCAGATAAATTCCTTCGACTTCAAAATTCCCCCTTTACGGGCCAGTAAGAGTGTGTGTGTGGGTGGGG
>NC_031991.1:68798550-68826828 GCF_001879085.1 Nicotiana attenuata
GGGGGGGGGATTCTTCTTAGGAAGGTGGGGAGGGGCAATTGCCATGGTGATGAAAAAAAATGTTGAGGAAACAAAACACAAGAAATTATGATAGTAAACTCATGAGCAAAATTGTTACCTAAAATACATCACAACACATGAGAGCCCTAGATACTCCATCAACAGTCGGAGAGCATAGGGTCTGGGAGAATGCCTGCAGCACCACAAGTTTTACTCAGAGATTTGCAAAACACTAACTATAGATGGAAAAATTTAACAGTAAACTAAAAAAGAAAATATTGACTGTTAACTTTTGACCTTAATCTGCTTATTAAACAGCTTCAACCTACAAACAAGCTCACTGATCAAACTTCATCTCTGTATATCTGCAAAGAACAATAAATGAATTCAAAATTTAAAATGGTTAATTAAACAAAAAAATCATGTGATTAAGCAAAAAGGGAAGGCTGGAAATAGAGCCTCATTTCAGAAATGTTGAATATAAGCTTGCCTGCGAGGATTCTTCTGACGCTGACCTAAGTCATCATTTGAGAGCTCTGAGAGATGAAATGGGGCATACAGGATAAGTGATATAGGTCCACAGATATGCAGGAGCAGAGCAAATTATGCAAAAACTAGAACACAAGCACCACATATCTCACCTGGTCTCTGTTGGGGATTGCATTCATTATTTGGTTTACCGGTATTGTTCTCTTTGCTGCAAAGGAAGCGATCGTTAAGTTTCTTTTCCACTTTTTACAACCATAATCAAAAAATGCCTGCTAGATGCATAGCTGCAATATTTTACAGAACCAAAAGTCGCTTTCTCACAGACAAATTGTAATAACAAATGATGTTTATAGGTGAGAACGGATGACAAATCCACAAACCAGTAACTGTCGATGAAAGACTCAATAAAGACATTGCACAAGCAGAACTCTCTCAGAGAGAGTATGCTCCTTAGACTAAACTTACAATAAATATCCATAAATAGCCAAAACAACAAAATGGATCCCTCAAAACTTTTGGTTGCAATTGTACAGGCTTTACCATTTGCTTTTCGAGCTGAGCAACCAGGACAAGTTTTTCTTCGAGAGAAAAATATGGGTCACATTTGTCTTGACACTCCGTCATGCTATCAGAGTTCACACATCATGAGTAAGTCATCGCAGAACAGAAAATAGCGACATCTCCATTAAGCAAAACAAGGCAAGAGCCTAATGTATATGCAAAGGAATGAAAGAAACATGTGGAACAAGTATGATACACACAAGCCAGCACGAAGAAGAAAACTAATGAAACGGGAATATCCTGAAATGGAGGTGAGAATACTGACCTTGGAGCAGCAGTGAGAGAAGATATTTGCCCAGATGGGCGAGCATTATAAGCACCATCAACAGCAAAATATGGTGAACAGTATGTTGCACCTAATGCTCCAGCAGCCCCAGCTAAAACTGGCAACCTGACAATTGAAAACCAACATCATTTAAAATTACCCAATGTAGGGAAAACCAGTGTATCAATATTTATGATTAAGAACAGAGGTAAAATAATATACAACGATTCAGATGGAAAATATGGTTTCACTCCATAGACGTGCCATTCATCCTATCCACAACTGGGTAAATGATGGAAAATGCCTAAGTAATAAAATCTCCATACACCACATGGAAGTTACACTCATCTTGCCCTGGTCACATTGGCATAAAAACTTACCATGTCATCTCAGAATTCCCCAAACCACCACCAACATATCCAGGAAAGGCCATGCCAACAGCAGGAACTCCAATGCCACCGCGGTGCTGTCCCCCGAATTGCATGACTGCAAATTCACAAGAGAGGAAAACTAAGTGTCACTGGGAAGCTGGAGGTAAAAAAATGATTTTCCTTTAGGAATATTGATAATAGGTGAATTTGACTATAATCACACCTTAAATAATCACCTTCTTGTGTAGTTTTAATGCTAAAAGTGATAACAAAATGCTCTTATTAGTGCTTTTCATGATTTGCAGGTGATATATGTATAAGGAAGGCTAAGGAGCAGTTTTGGAGTCAAAATTGATGAAAAAGAGGCCAACTGTAATTCCCAAGTGAACCATGCAAAACAGGCCGAAGATTCAGAGCACTGGGTCCACCGCGGCTCCACCGCGACCGCGGCAGAACCGCGGTGGAAAGCAGCTGCAGAACTTCAAGGATTCCGCGAGGGTGTTTGGTCGCGGTAGAACCGCGACCGCGGCAGGCGCAGAAACTTCAAGGACCAAAGTGTCAATTACGGGATTTTTAGACCTAAACCCTATTTAAAACATTAGACTTCGCCCAAGAGAGGCATGTATTGATTTTTAAAGTTTCTTAGCAAGGAAAACCATTGTGAGAGAATACTCTAAACATCTTTCTTCTTTTCTTTTGATTTTTATGATGAATTCAATCTTAGTTTATTTTCCCATAGCCATGAGTAGCTAAATTCCTTGTCTAAGGTTTTGATGGAACCTATTGGGTGATGAACTTCTTGTTTATGTGAATACAAATTGCTAGTTTGATCTCTATTTGTTCAACTTCGTGTTTGTTGTAGTTAATTGACAGGATCCTCAATTAGCTGTGCCTATTTAGTGTGCATAACTTGGAAAAGAGTGCATATTTAGGGTATTGTTGAACAACACCACTCCTAGATTATTAGAGGGATCTATAATTGCGGGTTTAAAGGCGGGATTAGGGATAACGAAGCCTTGGGTGTAATCTAAAGTGAATCGTGCTAAATAAAGTAAGCTAGTGTATCTCGGGAGAGTGCAATAGTAAATTACTGTGATTACTCGGGAGAGATTTGCGGTAAGATTAGCGTTCATGATTGATAGAGAGGTGTTGGTAAATTTGTATGAACATAAACAGAAGGGATTCCATCAATAGGGGAAATCATTGCCTTAGCTTTTCCTCATAATTGTTTACAACCTTATTAGTTTAGTTTACAGCTATTTAGTTACTTGCAAGCTAGTTGTTAAAGAACACTCAACTGAGATTTGAATATTTGGGAAGCTGGTTCTGAAGAATTAGTGGGTCTGAAGATAGCGGTTGATAGGTTAACTCTCTGTGGATCGACCGTGAGCGTAATACTCGGGTTATATTTGCAACGTCCGCAGAGTCCTTTTTATAAGGCATAGTTGGGCGTGATCAAATATGCACCAATATAATTACCATAATGTACCAATAACAAACCAACATTCTTGATAAATATCACATGGCTCAATATAACTACAGCATAATCTTGCACCTATATAATGACCATAATCTATCAATAATAGACCAACATTCTTGATAAATATCACATATGGCTCAATTTAACTATAGCATAACCTATATCTATATCTATGCTCATAGATCGGAAACAGTCTCTCTGCCCTTCCAGGGTAGGGATAAGGCTGCGAACATCCTACCCTCCCCAGACCCCACTTGTAGGATTTTACTGTTGTTGTTGTTGTATATTTATGCTAATAGAAAAGTAGGATACCACTAAATAAAAAGTTGAATGACCAAATGCCCATCAAAAGCCGATGAACGTTTATGCCCCTTAAGAACTAAATTATCCATACAACATTAATGTAAAAAAATATAAACTATAAAGTTTGCCTTCGAATTTAAAAGTTTGTCTTGAAACTTTAAATAATTTAAAATGGCATGTTTATGTGAAGTCTTTATATATCTAGAGTTAACCTTTTTTAATTCCATAATGTTCATCATATTTTCCTTGAATTGTCAAAATACTGAATATTACTCTATAATTCTGAATATTACAATATTACCCAAAAGAAATTCACTTTTGGAAAATATACTGAATTATTTGAAGAATATAAAAGTCGATCAACATTTCAGGGTTATCTTAGTCTATCAACATTTCACCTAAAGTAGTGGGCCAAATAATTCCCAATGTTAAACTACATTTGTCACAAAATGTTTTCTCACGCGAACAATTATATGTTGCACTATCAAGAGCCAAGGAGATCAATGTCAACAACAAAAGTTCTGGTCATGATAGAGCAACCAAAGTGATGAAAGTAAATATACACCAAAAACATCATCCTCTCTGCAGGTTCAAATAATATCCAATCATTTTGGTTCAAGCATTGTAATGCAATAACATTGACTTTCGATGCTGCATTGCTTCCCCGTCGATGACTTTATAAATTATAATGAATCTTTTTACTTGTATATATTAATTTCCCAAAAATAAATTGAGTGAAAGAGTACTGCACGAACCATCCTACTGAACCATTCTCCAAGGGGCACATACAGATGATGTTTATAAGAATGTTATACGAATCATACTAGTTATGTTTATAAGAATGTTATACGAATCATACTAATTATAAAGGGTCTTACCTGGCAAAAAGGTTGGTGTTGCAGGAAAGTTCTGATCGCCACTACCAACACTTCCAGGTGCACCCATAACCTGAGCTCCGCCATGCAGAACCGATCCCCTTCCAGTGCTCTGAAGAGTGCCTTTTCCTTTTGCAACCATAGCACTCTTTGATTTACTTGAATCCAAAGAAGATTCAATCTCTCTAGTTTCAGAGATAGACTGTCCAGTTTTGGGGGGAGATGAACCTTGAGATCCAGTACCAGATCGCTGAGCAAACTGCTGACCAGCAACCTGGAAAGAAGGTTGTCCTCGACTTTGAACAGGATTTCTATGAGTAGAGGAGAGGTTTGTCGGCTGAGAAACTCGGTTGAATTGGTTATTTATTACAGGAGATTGGTAGTTTACAAGTGGCATTGCATTAAATCCTCTTCCTTGGCCTCTCAATGGCTGAGATTGAGTAGGATTTATTGTTGAGGAGCCAGGAGGCAACTGCAAACCAGATGATGGTTTCGCAGCTACTGCAGTAATAGGATCAGCAATATTAAGCTTGTCAAGGCTAATAGAATCACCAACATTCTTCCCTTGCAGCACTATAGTTGATCGTGCAGCAGCAGAACTATCTCCTAAAACAGAAGGCTGAGCACTGCGGCTACTTGTCCCGGTTTGCAACTCTCTTTTGTCCATTGTAGTGATTCCCTTAGTGGAGGAACTAGAGGGGTAAAATGGAGGAGAAGCAGAATTCAAGCTTGACACAAAGCTTAGCTTAGCAGCTGCCACTGCATCACTTTCTACATTTGATACAGGAGTAGATGCTTTGGCTGTGCTGTGATGTGAAAGTTTCTCAGCTGACAGACCAGATCTGAAAATTTCAATTTGATGAAGAACAATAAGAAGAATCCTTGCGGATGAGGAAAAGGAGAAAATTAACTGAATTGACACTCACTGTTTGTTTGGTGGAGGTGGTGCACCAATGTCGTCCTTAAATGAGGGCCGATACCTTCTAGGACCCCTGCCTCTCATACCCTTTGAAGCATTATTTTGAATCTTCTGGTTATTATTGTTGCCCTGAATCTTGTCATTGATGTCAGCTTTGGGTCTTCGTGCTCGCACAGTTCCACGTTCAGGCCCTCGCCCTCTACCTCGACCACGATAACGACCCCTTGAAGCCCTCCTACCCTGAGGATTTTGATAGAATAATATTGATATAGCAACACAAGTTATGCAAAAGACTAGGAAAAAAGATAAGCAAAAACGAAGAAGCATGTGGCTATAAGCATTCACCTCTTCATAATTCCTCTCCTCCACACTCAATTCTTCGAACTTGTCGTGTCCCCATTTCCGATCATCTTTTGATTCCCATAACTTCCTTCCACCAAAAGTTCGCCTAGCAAAATAATTATACAACAATATCAAAGTGTGCTCATTATTAATAGAAGAGCATTTGTAACATATGAGGGTTGTGCATTTAAGAGAGTGGGATAACAGTAAGACCCATAAAGTGGTACATAGAAGCAGCTTGAAAAGCAGCTTATGTAGTTCAGCACATTACCAGCACTGTCCGCAATGCCAATACTTAGAAGGGGTCAAAAAGCATGCCCATTCTGACATCCTCTTACAACTTACAGTTTGATCAAAATCTTCGACTTTGAGAGGAAAGAAGAAATGCAGATTGAACTCATATACGAGTGACCATGCATACCAGTATCCAATCACTTCCATCAAATACTATCAAAACCCATGCTTTGCAGCAGCATCACTTAGAAGAAACATTCCACTTTACAAAACTTAGTTATGATCCCAACTTTCATTGCACTTGTAATTTCCAATTCTTTAGAAAGTTATATTTAGAATTAACAATGAAAAACACAATCGCTAAACAATAAATTTAGTGCATCTGCGGAAACATTGAAGATTGCAAACATGAAATTTGATATCTCATTTGCACTTGAAGAACGGTACAGGTTGTGTGGTGATGTTTCCGAACAAACCAAGCATCCATACAAAAAAACATTAGACAAATGCAAGACAAAAATTAAAGCAGAGAAAGCATGATGTAGGTGCTTATTCTATCGTCAACGGTATAAAATGTAAATATCCAGTGCCGGTACTTGTAGTTTTCTGCTAATTTTCAGTGTAATTTGAAGAATCCACCCAACGCACCCATACCCATGTCACACCTATTTGATAAGGGTAAACTAAGGATCCAAATTGAGAGGTTCCCATTAAACAAAGTCACGGGAAAAAAAATATAGTATCAGATAAGCAAAATTACAATGAAGGATGGCGTGACTTTGGGTATTTCACCCTTCTTAGTTGAATGGTCTAATTTGTCTGAATATCTGGAAGATACTGGAAGAGAACTTACACTCAACTTTACCCCGATCTTCATTTTTTAAAGAAAATAAAATTTATTAAGATTTGAAATCTTCCACGCCTCATTGCACAAAAGAAATAGAGCATCTATATTTCACTCTCTTTTCTTCACTTTTTAAAACTTTGTGTTAAGCATTCATGCTCTACATTTATCAATTTCATAACTTCTTTTTCATTTAGTATCCAACAGTTCTATATATAGAAAACGGATGGTACAGTTTTTATCTTCTCGTGAGGAAAGCTGCAAGAGTACAAGGTGTACAGGCCTTCATTGTGTATTAATTTTAACTACAACGTTCGATCTTCAACAAATACCCCAACCCCTTTCTGATGGAATAAAATGTAAGAGTTGACCAATGAATAACATGTACTAAAGGAAAAGGAACATGATGATGTTGAAGTCAAAGAGACACGGACAGAATCAGGTACAAACAAAAGGCATCCCGGTGCACAAAGCATCCCGCGTTCACGCAGGATCCGAGAAAGGGCAGCACCAAGGGGTGTGATGTAGACAGCCTACCCTAATGCAAGCATTAGTGGTTGCTTCCACGGCTCGAACCAGTGACTTATAGGTCATAAGGAGACAACTTTACCGTTGCCCCAGGGATCCCTTCAAAATCAGGTACAAACTGTGGTGGGGGGGATGTTGCGGCTAGAACCATTTCTATCAACATATTCAAAGAACTCATAAGTGTCAACTGAAGGAGCGGAGGACACGTGTAGCTTGACAAGAGGAAAATATAATTCTGCGGAGGGATGTTCATACGGTGGGAAGAATGCTCTGCATGTGGGAATAAAACCAAGAAGTGCCAGGGACTGAAGATGATTCTGATGAATTTTATAAAAATAAAGAGTGATGCTCTTGATTTAAAATAATTGGTAGAATGGAATGCAACATGCGTGGTCGATGAAATATTTCAACCAACGGAACAATGGACACTAGGGAAGTTATGGGTGACATCAAACGGGACTAAGTTGTGGGATATGCAAAATAATGGCCCAGAAGGACCAGAGATGCACAGAAGATAGTGAACAACCGATGAAGAAACTCTAGCAGACAAATAGAGAGAAAAGAACAAGTAATGGTTCATTATCTACATGCTACCCGTAGTCTTAAGCCAGAAAAGAAAAGCAGCAGCTATTAGTATTACCAGTACAATTATTCAGACAATATCTTAGATATACAGTATAAAGTAGCTAATGCATAATTAGCATAAAACAATAGAATCTTTTAGCTGTAAAATGACCAAATTCAAGCAAATTCACAACAATCAAGGTTTAAACACTGATTTTATTTTAATAACATTTAAGTCCTCAAGCACCAATTTTACAGACTCAAAATACGTCAAACCATCTGACATCTAATCTTCAAAAAGCAATATAATTCCATATTACTACTCCCTATAATCCATTTTATGTGGCAGAAAACTCTTTAATATTAAAACATCTCATTTTACCCTTAACAAGACGCTCTTACAGCCACAGAAATGCCATAGCATGTTTAAGACCACAAGTTGTAGCAATACATTTGTAGAAAGCTTCCAGAAACTAACATTATAGCTAGAGATACCAGGCTCGAAACATTCTCTTTTTTTTACCCAGCCTGATCTAAACACTTTCATCCTACCTTTATCAAATTAGAAAAGTTCACGGAGATGCAACTTCACTAATCAGGTGTTAATGGAACCTGACATTGTAGAAAAATTCAGAAAATGTGTTCTCCCACTACAAAAAAAGCAGTATGGACAAAAACCTTTGACCATTGTGCAGACGTTTGATAAGACAAGGCTCTCTTGGTGCTTTTCCTTGCATTCTTCCATTCAATTAACTCATGAGTGATAACTGATGGTAAAGATCCTCAATCTCCAACCATAAGAGCGGAGGTCCAAGTAACCAAGGATAAAATGTTTAAAAGGCCACCATCGTGCTCTTAGTTAGGGCAGACGTTTGATAAGACAAGGCTCTCTTGGTGCTTTTCCTTGCACTCTTCCATTCAATTAACTCATGAGTGATAACTGATGGTAAAGATCCTCAATCTCCAACCATAAGAGCGGAGGTCCAAGAAACAAAGGATAAAATGATTAAAAGGCCACCATCGAGCTCTTAGCAACTGGAATTTACTAAATTAAAAAAATTACATTAAAAAAAGGTTCTTCCACTCAATAAATTTGAGTTAAAGTATGATCAACCTTCTCTTCTAGATCTGTAAGTTATCCAGCTCCCTAATGAACAGATTGTTTAAGCTATATGCCTCATCAATCAATTTGTATTTCTTGGATGCATATCAAGCACATTGTATAGGATTACTATGTGACTTAAGAAACAGTACCATGTGAATTTGCAATGTTATTTACTACTAGGTTCCTCGATTTTTACTTCTGCAAGAGTTTTTTCAAGGGAACAGGTCTAAACCTCATAGCAGTTCATGGATAACTTAGTATGCTAGAGCACAAAGGCATCATAACAAACCATGTGATACTTGCATGTGCCATTTGACACTTCGAATTATACTGAGTGGACCATCAACTGTGTGGATCATATTTCCCTATGGGTTTGACATTTTATCCAATTCAGTTGAAAGTTTACTTGAAAACCGTTGGAACCCCCAAACTGATCCACAAATGTACCCTGTTACTGAGAGCATTAAGTCACCTTGAAAGAGGGAAGGTGGCATCATATAAGCTGGTATAGTACACCATCACCAGGAATCATTTTAAGGCCAATTAACCAGAAATCCTAAAAGAATCAACAAAGACCTCAATCTTCAAATCCACCAACCAGTAACTGAGAGAGGAGAGAGATCTTCATTCCCATTACTAGTAACTACATATAAGCTTCCTGCTGCTACTTTTTCTGAACATGCAAAGCTTGACATGCTTGATTTTAATAAAAACGCAAAGCAAGTGATCAAGAAATTCCTAATTAGCAAGTTGTTCTGCAATTTTTCTATCATATAGCAGCTAACTAAAGATTCCTTCAATTCAGTCCTTCTCAATTGCACAGGTAATTCTCTTGGAAAGCAATTACACAATAAGTTAAGAGTACTTTGTATAAGGCAAGAAGTTAAGAGTACAAAGTTAGCAACAATCTTCCACTCACGAAGTGAGGCTTCTTCCCAGTAAATGCAGATGTCTACAATATGTTTCAGGAGCTAACACAACTATCGTTATTAATTGCTTAGCAGACGAAATATTTATGAGTTTAACCTAGGTAGAATATCCAAAAGAAACCTTCATGGTCCATATAGCTTTAAAATTCTGAAAGCAACCAGCTGATTATCAAAAATATTGACCAGGACACGATGCTATACATAGGGTGCCAAACTAATTACTCTATCAAATCACATTCAGTGTTGTCAAAGGCGCGCTTAAAGTGCGCTTAAGCCCTAAAGTGAGGCTCAAAGCGCTTCACCTCGCTTTGCGGGCACTAAGTGTCGCATCAAGGCTCTAAGACATACTTTTTCCTGCCAACGAGTATAATCCTGAAAATAAATTGATATTTCACTTTATCGTATTTTTTTTTCAACTGTTTTGTCCATATATTTGTTATTCATGCTTATAATTATTGGTCTTGGACTACATATACATATTTTTACTTTTTCTCAAGTTGCGCCTTCTTTCATTCACACTCACGCTTTATTTGCGCTTAAAGCCCCGACGGGCCTTAGAGCCTTTTTGCTCTTTTCGCCTTTGATAACACTGATCACTCCACTGGACTAAATATCTCTACATGTGTTCATAGTATTTGACGAGTTAAGATGGCACATAAAGTACAAAAACCTTCCATGTTCCATATAGCTTTAATTTCTGAGAGCAACCAGCTGATTAAAAAAAATATTTACCAAGACACGATGCTATACACATATAGAGTGCAAAACAAATTACTGTATCAAATCAGATACTAATGCACTATCTCTGAGCATAGAGAATGGACAATACCTGTGTCGTCCACTGGCATTGTCTCGAAACCTGTCATCGTGCATGTAAAACGCTCCAGCAGTGGGCACTGCAAAGGGTTCATTTTCTTTCTTCTCCTCTTCCTCCCCCGGCAGCACATTATTCTCATTGCCATCACCAATCCCTTGACCTGACCCTGTTCCTTCGCCCACAACCACCTTCACTCCATCAGCACCCTCCGCTACTGCCTCAACCTCCTCCGTAACACTTTCCTCGTGACCATCGCCAACAATTCCACCAGCGTCCTCGTACTCATCCTCCTCGTCCTCCCCGTACTCTTCATCATCGTATTCTTCTTCTTCTTCGTCATAATCGGCAGCAGCGCCTTGTCCCTCCGATTCGCCGTCAGATTCAATCCTCCGATGGGGATTTTCTCTCTCCTCCGGTTCCCTTTCTTCCTCCTCCTCCTCGTCATCGCTCGCCTCTCTCCTCCGCATCTTCAATGACAACTTCGCTTCTTCCGGGTCGCTCTCGTACTCCGCTTCTGCTTCTCTCGCACTCGCCATTTTTCAACTGCTAAATCTCGCAACAGTTCACACCAAAAACATAAAAGAACGAAACTTTTATGAACAATAAACTAAAACTTTGAAGAATCAGGGATTAATAAATAAAGGTTGAGGTTTTGGGGTGTGATCTGAATCTTTTGTAGAGTTAGATTAGGGGCAATTGAAAACCCTAGAATTTTAGATGGTAGATTAATTCCTCTACCCACCCAACCCAAGTCGATTATTTTGTGGATAAATTTTTTCACGTCTTTTCTCATACGGTGCGTGTCGTCAGCATATTATATGTAGGGGAAGTCGTCTTACATTCCCGTTTGGATTCGGATTCTGATTCGGGTTGGACCGTGGACTTGCTGCTCTCCTATTATAGGTCGGTGGTCAATGGTCATTTAGCCGTTGGGTTTTCTGTTTTCCTTCTCTCTTTCCGAACCATATCTTCCTCTATTTTTTTTTTTTTAAACGTATAAAATATGTATATCAAATCAATACATATAAAATATATACTTTATATATACATTTTAATTTTAAATTAATTTTTGTTTACGTATAACTATCGGTGCAGAACTGCAGATAAGTATTTACAGATTTCCGTTATACAAACTTTTACTCTATCTACTTCATTTTATATAGAACCTTTGAGTTTAAGATTTTTACATGTGGTTTTAAACTATTTTAGTTATACATTTATATTGTTTATACATCTTAATTAATTTTGAATAATTGAGAAATTTATGTTCGTATTGAGATTAAAAGTTAGATAATTTGATTTTCAATTCTCCAAACCTTTTCATCTTTTATGATGGATATAATTTTGCTAATTGTTAAAATACCGATAATTTGGTTCTTTCTCTTGATAACAAGAGTATTGTTTTCTTAATTGATATCATTACAATAATTGATTTTCAGACTTAATGAGACTTGTCGAGGAAAGCAAAATACCGAGTCAACAATAAAGGCTTTGTATATAGAGGTGTAATTCGAGATTTGAAGTTTATAATTTTCTATGATCACCGCTATTTAATATAGAACAATAACATGTTTCTCGCGCGCGCAAATTATACAAAAATTATGCCGGATGGATGTTTTTAGAACAACTATTACTCCCTCCGGTTCACAATAAGTGTCCAATTTACTTTTAGCACGCCCATTAAGAAAATACTAAATTCTATACAAAAATACCTACTATGACTAAACTACCCCTAATTAAACATTTAATGTGAGGAGTAAGAAAACTTTTAGGGATATGTACATAGGGGTTATTTTGTAAAAACAAATTGAATTCTTTCTTGATTACATAACTGGACACTTATTTTGAACCAAAATAAAAAAGTAAATTAGACACTTATTGTGAACCGAAGGGAGTAATATTTTGATCACGTTAAGAAAAATTTTGGTAAAATAGTCCCGCCACCAGAATTTTAAAGTTTGCTACCAGATTTTTCAAATAAAATTATGGTAGTGAACTTTAAAATTTTGGCATCAGAATATTTTTTTTGATTTTTTTAATGGGGTCAAAATATAAACAGTAGCACTAAATGGGATGAAGTACTTGAAATTTTATCATCGCTTGCCCAATGGCCATAACTTTAAGTTTTCAAAAATATTGTCTCTCGCTTTTCTCATGGCAACACTTTTAACCCTTGACCCGAAAATTTGCTCATAGAGCAAGTAGGGGTCAAAAGTTAAACATCACCCCACAAAATATCATATTTTTTGGAAATTTTTGCACTAAATGATCCTAGTTATGATCTTCCTACAAATAATTTCGACGAAAGAGAGATTGGGCTGTGTAAGATAAACATACGAAAATGCTTAAATGCCCAAATATTGGGCCGTTGAATAATCAGGTCTTCTATGTTTACCAGTCAAAGCCCATCACCGAACCAACAATACTCATGAGCGAATGGGTACATAAAGAAAAATTAACCGATTAGCCATCATTTAAATTAAAAATAATCGGCGAAGGTATAATGGAGGAAGAGGAAAATTTCCGTCTACTAATACAGAATTGGAGGACACGTATCTGAGCACTAAATAGAGATCATGGCTCTGCACAAAAACTCACCAAACATAGCACTAACGCCACTCAGAATTCATAACTCCCCACTGCTCTATTCCTGTAATATCTTTAATTGGGCGGGCACACTTACAATATCTTTCTTTCATCTCATCATTATTAAATCTTTTAGCGTGTCAAATTTAATTTATAAAAGTATAACACGCTCATCAAAATTATCAAAAAACATTGGTCAATTGACTTATTTTATAATGCAAATTGACCCAATAAAAAGAATATTTGTTGGTTTGTCAGCATAAAAATTATGCCGACAAAATTGCTGCCATGTGACCAGGAGGTAATGGGTTCAAATCATGGAAATAGCTTCTTACAGAAAAGTAGGGTAAGGTTGCGTACAATAGACCCTTGCAGAAAAGCAGGGAAAGATCCTTGTGATTTTTGGATCCAAATTTCATTTCAAGCAAAGAGTGGTTAACAGAAGAGGAAAATAATGATGGGTCGGTGCCATATTGGAGCTTAGAATATTAGTATTACACTTTTTTTTCTTTTTATAATTAAGTCACATCCTCGCTGTATACAATTATGGTTTAAGTAAATGATGGTTTTAGTAAATAAACAGGGAAAAGAGAAAAGTCAATTTTAATTCTTTTTCCCTGTATGGTATTAAGAAGAAAAAAATATTAAGTCTAAGCAAGTACTCTCTCTCTTTTTTTGTCCTTGTTGACAGTCTTTCCTAAATTAATGTACCATAGGCAAAGACAAAAAACAATCACATGTAAATCCAACTTAATTCATTCTCCACGGATCTTATTTGCGACAAAAAAAAAAAAAAAAAAAAAAAAAAAAAAAAAAAATCACATGCAAACCCAACTTCGGACTAAATTCTCAATTGACCTTAAATTGTAAGTACATAGGCAATATAAAAAATTTTTTTACCACTATTAATATAATTTAATAATAGCAGGATCGTTATTATTTTTATCAAGTTATTAATTACTTAAAGATCTTCTTGTAATTGTTTTATAAATAACCTCATAGTGTAAATATTTTCCTACAACGTCACTCATAGAGTTAAACTCGTCCTCAATGCCAATATCCATGAACTGAGGCGGACATACCTCATATAACGAGGGGTCATCGACACCCGTAAAGTTCAATAAGAATTTTATATATACATATATATGTCGTTAAAAAATAATTATATATTAGTAGTGCACCTTATATACAAAATAAATTTTAGTTCCGCTACCTCTAAATCCTGGGTCCGCCTCTGCCCACGAATCTAGCTAATACCAAACACCACCACTTCTACAATAATTAATCACAGCCCAAATGTCTGTGTTCTTTTGGCTCATTGCTTACCCTTCGAAACACTATATATATGTGTGTCCACTTCAGGCCAAAATATAGTTGAAAAAAGGGAGTAAAAGAGAAGATGGAGTCAATGAAGTTAAGGGCATTTGTTATAGCCATAGTGTTTTTGGGATTGTTTGTAGGGCAATCTAGTGCATCATTCAGTGATTGCTATACTAGATGCTTCATCTTCTGTATGATTGACCCTTCTCAAACTGTATGCAAATGCACTACCAAATGCTTGAAACAATGCATCTTCAATTCAGATTCTGGTAATTCTGTTTCTACCAATAGTATTCAACATAAAGCAGACAGTAGCAACCTTAACTTCTGCAAATTGGGTTGTGCCTTTTCTACCTGCTCCACTCTCAGCAAAAAACATCAACCTAGTAAGTATTTCCTCATTTTTGGTTATAAATGTTAACAAAAATAAATGGGAAGTGTGACCGGTCACGGGTCGAGCTGTGAAATCAGTCACGGATAAGCTGCCTATATAACATCCTTTTGGGTTGTAGCCCTTCCCCCAACCCTGCATAAACGCGGGATGCTTCCTGCTTAGGACAACTTTTTTTTTAATGTTAACAAAAACATTTCTCTGGCTTATCTTTCTGTTGTTGTCTTTTTTTATTTTTTTCCTCTGCCTTAATTTTTTCTTGTCTATGTAGATGGTGAAAAGATGGATGATTGTGTGGGATCCTGTTCAAGAAACTGCACTAAGAGCTACTCGTCACCATAGAAATGGCAAACTGGTGGCATCACTACTGAGGACTGTATTTCATTTTGTGGGATTTAATTATCCTCTTTTTATCTTTTTGATTTTTCTTGTTTTTCCTCACTCTCCTTTTCACAGTTAAGTATGCAAAATCAATCTGCAAAAGAATGTGTTTTTTTTAATATTTTGTAGTCTAAGTTGGCCATCTTTTTACTGATCTTGTAATTAACTGCTTCCCTGAAAAACAAGGGATTTGTACCGAAGAATTACAATATTCTCCACTGATGATTTGTCTGCATTTCTTAAGTTGAGTGAATGCAGTTTGCTTTTGTTGGTTTGTGACGACAATTTATCACATGTAATCAATTATTAGTAGTATTCTTCATTGTACTGTTGTCTTCGCGTGCTCGTGAATGGGGTTCATAATAAGTAGTTCATCCCTTTTCCACTATCTCAACAAGATCTGTTCGACAAAAGTTAACTCTAATATCTGTGGGATTTATGGATGCGCATATCAAATGAAGAAAATTGCCTATCCATACCCGTGAACCACGGAATGCAAAAGCAACAAAAGAGCTAATGATTGCACGTGAAGAAAGGAAGATATAGAAGTCTATTCACTTCTTGATCATTACTAAAGGAGAAATCTGTTCTTCTACGGATCAAGTAGACAGACATTGACTTACTCTTTGGCATTAAATCCGAATTAACCTAAACTCCAATAAGGTATAAAATACCATACTGATTTCTTTCTTTTTTTAAAATTCTCACAATCTAAACACAACTGAATTCACCTTCTACAAACTCTTTTGTAACTTCAACTTCTTTTTTAAAAAAAAAACAACTTTAATCCAAATTCTGTCAACCGGTCACAGTGTTTCATGTGTGAAAATTAACCAGTTGTCATCCACTTAGTTAACCGGGTATAAACTGAGACGGGACCATAATGTCCCAAGCAACCAACCTGAGCTGATAATCTTTCTGCAATCTACACTAATAATAGCAGCTTCGACCCCACAAAAGCACAAAATTAAAATAGACAATAGAAGCCTAAACTCGCATCAACTCAAGTATCTTTTTTTCTTTTGATATCGGAGAAATCCTTGTGGACTATGCCCCACTCCAGTTGGGCACAGGGGATTTCTCAGATATCAAAAGAAACTTCGGTGAGTATGGACTCGACCCTTTACCTGCGGCAGGATCCTAACATCAACATGTGCTATGCCTCTAACCACACATCACATGTTTCGTCCTTACCATTGAATTATAGCCTTAGGAGCTCATCAACTAAAGTTACGTAACAGCATCCCGGAGAGAAGGCAACACACAATGGCAATAATGCCTCAGTACATCCCGAAAAAAAGAGAGGAAATGTATTTAAAGTTGCTCAGTCAAGGTCTACAACAGATGAACGGCACAATGGCTATAATAAACTCTGCTATGAAGGATTACAAGTTTCTTATCTCTCAGACAAAATATTCCCTCGTTCTTATCTTTTCTTCTCTGCAACTAAAAGAAAATAGTAGGGCACATTCCGTGATGAAAATAGTCTCTATGCATCTATACTGCAAAGTCAATCATCTGAAGCTTTAGGAGAGTTTTCAGGTGTTTTCAAGGAACCAGTTGTAGTACCTTTATGTTTCGCAACAGCAGCTCGAAACTCCTCAACAATGGATGCATCCTTGAACTTCAGAGCAATTGTAGAAAGCCCTTCTTTCCCGTCACCAGCACTATTCAGGCAAGCAAAAGTAAGCCCTCTTTTGTCCATATTTGTGAGCTTCATTTCTGGGTAAAGGCTTGCATTCAAGATCAACCTGTAATTTCCTTTGGTCCTCATAACAAGTCTAGCTTTTCCCTCTCCTGCTGTAGAAACATTTACCTTTAGTTCTCCCTTGCCCCGCTCTTTCCATCCTCCATCAAGAAATTCAAACAGCACGGAATCAGCTGTGAATACGGGCTTTTCATTCTCCTCCCCTGTTTCAACAGAGACCTCTTCTTTGGAAGGAAATCCAGTACCCTCACCCTTGTTCACAATGGATGACCCTGAGTTTCCAAACAGAGAGTTATTTCCGTTAGTGGGAAGAGTAACCCCAAAAGATGGCTGGTCACCTTTTGCTCCAAAGAGAGAACCAGAACCAGCACCTGATTCAGAACCAAAGCCTAGAGGAGATCCCTCTTTTGAAATAACTCCAAAGGAGAACGTAGTGCTGGTGAACCCAGTCCCTGCAAGTCCTGTGAAAGCATTTTGGCTACTTGAAAGCTGTTGGAATGAGCTAAATGATGCAGTTTCTGTACCCTTCTCACTTTTTTCACCACCCGCATCAATTTGTTCTTCATTCTCTGTTTTCTCGACTTCCACATCCTTCTTACTTTCACTTTCGCTCTTCTCAACTACTGTGCCTGCCTTGGTTTCATCCTGGATTTTCTCATCTTCAGCCACCTTCTTTTCAGCAGATTCTGGTTTTTCAGGCTCATTAGGAATTTCAACTTTCTCCTTGTTAACGTTAGGTTCATCAACATTACCTTCTGATGTCCTAGAAGTTTGATCAGGTTCCTTTTTACCTTCCTTATTCACATCACCTTCTTCCTTTCCAGTTGCCTCACCAACATCACCTGTTTCTTCTGGTTTCCCACTCTCAACATTGCTTGTGGTCACAGCAGAAGTGACACCAGATTCAGTAGGCAAACGAATCGCGGCAAAAGGATTAGATGAAGGTGCAGTTGTGGTTGATGTAGTTTGATTGCGACGAACTTTGACAATTCTTCTACTTGCCATCACCTCCTCGCTTGCTCTCTTGAAAGTTCCAGTTTCTTGATCAGCTGTATCTTCATCATCATCAATACCAGGATTGTCCCGTGATATTTCCTTTAGAGCCGCCCTTTTCTTTGATGGTTGAAGAGAATTCTCTGTGTCTCCCATCCGGAAATGAAGAAAGACACCTGACAAGTTCTCAAAAGAATAGAGATTCTATTTCTGCAAGACATTGCATAGAAGAGATCAGTAACAAGACAAACATATTTGAAAACATATCTACCGAAGACAATATAAAAAAACCAAGGAATGGGGAGAAGTCACAGGATTTTACATAACCAACGAAATGTAAAGGAAACAACTGAGGTGAGTAAAAGGTTGGTACTTCTTCAAATAAATGCAAGCTTGTTCCACCGATATACCGACTACCCTACTAAATAAACTCCTAAACACTAACAGCGTAAGTTTTGGATAGAAAATCAAAACCCCACGTAGCTTCCAGAGGTAGAAGACAAGCATATAACAATGGAGGAGAACAAAAAGGTGCAACAGGACTGCTCTGCGTAAGACATGTCTAAAGCTACATGTAATCGTCTATCCCCAATATTATGTATTATACTATCATCTCGGCAGATGATAAGTTTTAGATTCTTAAGTGCTTAGCCAGCTTCTACTAAGACCTTAATATAGATTTAAATCCTATGGAAGAGCAAAGTAATAGGTGGCAGTGCATCCAAATCCTACCAAGAATCTGCAAGATTTTTTTTTGTTTTTTGATTAAGTAATAAGTTATCATTAAAGACATTAAGAAGATGCAGACAAAAATTTACAAGAGGGAAAAAGGTGACTGCTCAGATACAAAGATTAATCTATAAATAGAGAGCATAAACCTTCCAAAAGTTGTTCACAGCTAGATACAGGAGTTTGGTTAAGCCAGCTAAATAAATCCACTAAACATTTAACTTTAAGAGCATGATTTGAAGTTGAGATCCCATCAAAACATCTACGGTTTCGTTTGGCAAAAGAAATGCGAAGGTATAGAAATGGCGAAAATGGCTAAGAGATTGATAGTAATTCGAGATAACTGACAGCTATTTCATTCCAAATAAGGTTTATACATAATTATCAAAGAAAGTATGACAAAACGAAACAAATTTCAAACAGAGAAGTTGCTATATCTGCTAGACCTAGCTATCAGCATTGCATGTTTCTGATAGAAATAGAAATGCAGCTACAGGAAAAGAAATACATTACATTCTTTAAATTAACCTATTTCTTTAAATAAAATAAAAAAATATGTTAGAACTACTTCAAAACTAGTAGCACTGCTTTGCTCTTCCCATCAACCACAAAGTTGAAGAGGAATACGAATATATTTACCTTTTAGGGTGTGTTTGGTATAACGGAAAATGTTTTCCGTGGAAAATGTTTTCTTTTGTGGATTTTGGGTGTGTTTGAATTCAGCCTCTCGTTAGGTCCACTGAAGGATTGTCCACCTTCTCAAGCCTCTCTACCATACCCTTAGAAAGTGACAACGGATGACTTCCATTACTAAATGGAAGAACTTTTCAAACTAGTTGATAGTTGTTCCCTGGTTGCACCCCACAATGGGCTCTAATTTACTAAATTACATGTTTCTGTTTTCGGAACATCACATGTAGAGTTTTTTGGGGGAGAATCACTCGGCGCGGGGCCTCCCGTGTGAGGTCAGATGTATTCTGATTGTTCTTACCGAGCTAGCGAATCTAAAGTCTTTCATTCTGTGGTTAGGCCTCTTTCTCTGTTGCCTCTTTGTTTCATAAGGATCGAAGCTTTCCTGGCCTCGGGCTCTCTTAGGCATTTTAGCTATATGCTTTTATTCCTCTTCTAGTAGCTAGTATCTAAATTTAGTATCATATCATTTCCAAAGAAAGAGAGTATGCTAAAATAGAGTTTCTTCTAGGGATAGAGCACTCTGTAAGAAGGTAGTCTGCCCTCCATACTGAGCTAAGGTCCACACCATAGATTAGCTATAGTAGCTATAAAGGAAAACAAGTAGTAATCTTATTCATTTTCCGGTGTTTGGTACGCAAATTAAGGAAAATGACTTCTCAAGAGTATTCATAAATAATTTAGATATAATAAACATGAAGCCATAAACTTTCAAACCAACCACCTTCCGGACCCACAAATTTCATAAACTTTCGAACCGCTAAACTTTCAAAACCGCGGAATTTCGAACCCGTAAACTTTATAATTTCTAAACCCGTAAACTTTCAAACACATAAACCTCCAAACTTATAATTTTGGAACTTGTAAAATTTTGAGTCTTTAAACAGATAAATAATAAAATTAAAACTGAAAAATATATTTAAAAATTTTTTTCGAGGGGGAGGGCAGGGGGTGGGGGCGGGGCTGGGGGGTGCAGTAAAACGAAAAAAACAAAAACAGAAATTTAAATTACAAAAAAAGTAAAAAAAAACCTTTTTTTGGAGAGGGGGTGGGGTGGGTTGTTGAGGGTGGGGAAGGTTGAGAAGGAGCTTTGGAAAATGTTTTCCTTTCTCTTGATAAGGAAAACATTTTCCTCCAATTGGAGGAAAATGAATTGATAAGGAAAATGTTTTCCAAAACATTTAAGCCAACCAAACATGGGAAAATTGGAAAATATTTTCCTTCCTACCAAACACACCCTTAGTATTAAAAACAATTCAATTACACTCAAACAGACAAAGAAAGAGGCAGAGTTTAAATGTCAAAGAGCAGTTCTAATTGCTCCCAAGTTTCTTAACAAGTTCCTTTTTTCTAAGTTATCAAGAAAGAAAAAACCAACAATGAAAGAAAGAGCTTAAGCAATACACCCATAAAATCTCTGGCACTCCACTACATCCATTAATGTCACATAAATCTCAAAAACAAATAGAGGAAACCAAGTTTAAGAAATCAATACATGGTTCATTTCTTCTTCCAAACAAAAAAAAGCAAGATAAAATCAAACATTCAATTAAATCAAACTTTCAGGAGGTGAGAGCTATATCAAGAATTTTATACTAGTTCTTGACATAATAATTAATATACTCACTGTACCACTACTCAGTTCATCAAAGTTCAAAGAAAATGTTAACTATGAGTCACCGACAAGATTTTTGATAGAGACGAAGTATCTAAATTAGCCGCAAAATCAACACATAATTTTCGGTCTAAAAAATCAGCTTAAATTAGGCAAAAGAAGATCTAAACTCAGTGTCTACAACGTTCTAGATTCTCATCGCTTCCACAGCACTTATTTAAATTTGAAATGATAAATCAGCAAGAACTCAAAATTGAAACTATAAGCTTAAGAGACTTGGAATTAATTAAAATTCGACGAAATTGTAGGAACATCTAAGAGAAAAAAATGAATTCAGAAAAGAAATGAAAGAAATAAGATTAGAATGAGTCGATATTACCTGACAAAATTCAAATTTCGTGCGCTTGATTCGCTTGTAATGTGAAGAGTTCTGTGCTCTAGACCCAGCTGGGGCATATATAAAACCCTAGTCAGAGCTAATCTTGATTATGAAAATGAGGATAGGGACGTGTGTCACCTTAATCATTAAACTAGGCTTTTTGGATGAGAACAAAAAGGAAACACAAATTGGGCCAAGAAAAATGATAGAAGAGGCCCAAGAAATGGACCTCAATGAGACCTATAAAAGTGAAAATGTAGGAACCTTCCCTATGGAAATGGTCAGTTAATTAACTTATTATGAGTAAACTTTTTCCTTCCAACGAATTCGTAATAGATGATCATCATTTTCTTTGAATTTGTTGAATTCTAACATTCGATCAAGTGGAGAGCCTTGACTAAGGACACAGCTCGGGTGTTAGGGGAGAAGCTAGAAGCTACGAGGGCGTGGAGAGTAGCGGGGACGCAAGTGGTATGTGGACTTTGACAGCGAACTGCATTAGGGAAGCTGCTAGAGAGGTGCTAGGGGGTCTCGAAAGGTTACTCTGGAGGTCACAAGGGAAATTGGTGGTGGAATATTAATGGAGAGGTCCAAGGAAAGATAGAAGCCAAGAAAGCGACGCACTTGAAACTCGTGGAGAGCAAGGACGAACTAGTAGTGGTACAAGAGGTCCAAGAAAGAGGTGAAGTTAGCGATTACGGCGGCTAAAACGTAAGCATTTGGACGTTTGTACGAAGAACTTAGTGAGAAGGGTGGAGATAAAAAGCAGTACAGGCTAGCCAGGGTGAGAAAAAGAAAGGCCCGTGACCTGGATCAGGTGAAGTGCATCAAAGATGAGGATGGTAGAGTATGATGGATGATGTGCATACTAGACGTAGATGGCAGACATGGTTCCATAAACTCCTAAATGATAAGGGGATAGGGGTATTGTGTTGGATGATTTGGAGCACTCCGAGAGTCGGCGTGACTTTAGTTTTTGTAGGAGTATCAAAATGGGGGAGGTCGAGGGGGCTATGCGTAAGATGTGCAGGGGAAGAGCGACTGGGCCAGATGAAATTCTGGTAGAATTTTGGAAGAGCGTGGGTAGAGCTGGCTTGGAACGGCTCACTGGGTTGCTTAACACCATCTTTAGGATGAAAAAAATGCCTGAAGAATGGAGGTGGAGTACGATGATCCGGTGTATAAGAATATGGGAGATATCCCAAATTGTAACAACTATAGGGTTATCAAGTTTCTGAGCCACACTATAAAGTTTGGGAGAGAGTGGTGGAAGCGAGGGTGAGGAAGAGCGTGTCTATTTTCGAAAACCAGTTCGGATTTATGTCGGGACGTTCGACTACGAAAGTCGTTCATCTTGTAAAGAGGTTGGTGGAGCAGTAACGGGAGAGGAAGAGAGACTTACATATGGTGTTCATTGATTTAGAGAAAGCATATGACAAAGTTTTGAGGGAGATTCTATAGAGGTGTTTGGAGGCTAGGGGTGTTCCGGTGGCTTACACTAGGATGATTAAGGACATGTATGATGGAGCCAAAACACGAGTGAGGACCGTGTGGGGAGGGGGGGAGAGGGGATTCAGACCAGTTTCTAGTTGTGATGGAGTTGCACTAGGGGTCGACTCTTAGCCTATTCTTATTTTTCCTAGCGTTGGGCACACTAACACGCCACATTCAAGGGGAGATGCCTTAGTGTATGTATTATTTTGATTAACGAGACACAAGACTGGAGGTTTGGAGTCTAAAAGTTTCAAGTTGAATAGGACCAAGACTGAGTACTTGGAGTGCAAGTTCAGTGACGAAACTGAGGGTGCAGACGTGGACGTGAGGCTTGATACATAAGTCATCCATAAGAGAACTAGTTTCAAGTACCTTGGGTCTATTATCCAAGAAAATACGGAGATTGATGAGGATGTTACTCATCGTATTGGAGCGGGGGGGATGAAATAGAGACTCGCATCCGGTGTTTTATGTGATAAGAATGTGCCACCTAAACTTAAAGGTAAATTTTACAGATTGGTGTTCAGACCTATCATGTTGTACGGAGCAAAGTGTTGGTCAGTCAAGAACTCTCATGTCTAGAAGATGAAAATAGCGAAAATGAGGATGTTAAGATGGATGTGTGGACATACCAGGATAGATAAGATTAGAAATGAAGATATCCGGGACAAGGTAGGAGTAGCCTCGGTGGAGGATAAGATGCGAGAAACGAGGCTTAGGTGGTTTGGGCATGTGAAGAGGAGAAGCACAGATGCTCTAGTGATGAGGTGTGAGAGGTTGGCCTCGGGTGGTCTGAAGAGGGGTACAGGTTGGCCAAAGAAGTACTGGGGAGAGGTTATTAGGCAAGACTTGGCGTTGCTTCAACTCACTGAGGACATGACCCTTGATAGAAAGGTGTGGAGGTCGAGGATTAGGGTAGAAGGTTAGTAGGTAATCGAGTGTGTGTCTTTCCCATACCAGTAGCAGCAATAGTCACAACCTTGTATTTCGGTTATTGACAGTCTTGATTAATACATGTTTTCTTATTATCTTGTTGTTGGTATTACTTGTTGTCACAGCTCTCTTTTTCTTTCCTTGAGCGGAAGGTCTACCGGAAACAGTCTCTCTGCCCTCAAGGTAGGGGTAAAGTTTGCGTACACACTACCCTCTCCAGTCCCCGCTCGTGGGATTATACTAAGTTTTTTGTTGTTGTTGTTGTTAGAATTCTAATATTCAACAAATGGAAAGTGGTTGTTGTTGTTGTTGTTATTGTTAGAATTCTAATATTCAACAAATGGAAAGTGATTCTGTAAACGTCTTTTGTCTTTTCTTTATTCATATCTTATATGTTACTTTTTACTGATGTCATATACCTAAAATAATGTTTGCTGGCATAGGACCTTTTTCTAAATTTGAGCAGGAAGAGTCTTTTTGTGTGTGTGTGTCAATTGGCAATGGATAAATAAAGATATATTTCAATGGAAAAATAAAAAATCATAATATATTGCGGCGGGATATGATGAAAAATATGAAATAAGATATATTTCTGCACTACTTCCACATCTATATATGATTTTAATTATTTCTATACTGACAATGGCACGTAAGGAGCTTGAAGATCTTTTTGTGTGTGTGTGTCAATTGGCAATGGATAAATAAAGATATATTTCAATGGAAAAATAAAAAATCATAATATATTGCGGCGGGATATGATGAAAAATATGAAATAAGATATATTTCTGCACTACTTCCACATCTATATATGATTTTAATTATTTCTATACTGACAATGGCACGTAAGGAGCTTGAAGAGTAGAAATGTATGCCTCAAAAGAATAATATACATAACAACTGTGAGTGACTAACTATAACAGCCGAAGCAAGAAATATATGTCCAACCACAATAAATTTCTATCTTAAACGCGGCAAACTATGTAACTTTTGTAATTTAATGACAAAAAGGTATGCCCAAATGATAGGTTACAAGTACCTTATTTTATGTTTTGATGATCTAACAAACTAACTGTCAAGAACCAGATAAGAAATATGTTACACATTCTCAAGATCTTAAGATTAAAAGGTTCCAGCTTGGGATATGGTTCAACTCTTCAGAGTCAAAGGAACAACATAGAGAATAGATAGCTACCGTTTCCTGAGGAAACTGCACAAGTCAACTGCCCCAGCTGTAAAGTTGCTGCCTGCACACGCTACAGTGCAGAAACAGTACAACAGTCAACTTTATGGGGAGTATCTTTTACCTACCTTGCTTACATCATCCTAAGTGATGTCACAAATGTAATATTAACATCAAGGAAGGTAAAACAAATCACTTGAACACTTAGAGATTTCACTCAAGCACACTCACTGTGATTGATCATCACGAAAACGATTCTCAAGTGCATCAAGAACAAAGAATAACACTGCTACGGACCAGTTCCCCATATCAAGTTATTGTATGTCCTTAGTTGAGTTGTAACATTGTAATAGTTCTTCAATTGTAATTCATACTTAGCTTGTTTAGAAGCATTGTGTAAGAAACTCTTTGTAAATCATAAACCCTTGTGTTTGTGTCTTGGCTAGAGTTAGTCGAGTTGTAAAGTCTTTGTAATATAGTTATTACAAAGTGGCTTGTAATATAGTGATAAAAGTTATTGGGGGATTAAGAGGTTAATTCCTAGGTTACATAGGTTGTAATCTGAAAGTTGCTCAGCAGTGAAGTTGAAATCCTACAAGGGTAGGTCATGGTTTTTAATCCTGTTGAGCTGGGAATTTTCCACGTACAGTTCCTCTTGTCATTCACTTACAGCAGTGTGCGTGGTTTCAGTGGGAACTAAAAGAGAACCTGGTTCTCTATACAGTTTGGTGGACCCTTAAATTCTATCAATTGGTATCAGGGGAGGTTCTTTCTATCAGGTTAACACCTATAAAGGATCCTCATGGCGGCTCCGCCAAACTTCGAAGAAGGCCAGTCTACTTACAGACCACCAAGGTTTAACGGTCAATATTATGGATGGTGGAGTACTAGGATGCACGACTTCATCATAGATGAAGATTCAGAGGTATGGGATGTTATTTGTGATGAAACCTATGTTCCTACCAAGAATCGTGGCGACCCAGCTGTAGCTATTCCCAAGATGAGGAAGGAATTCAATGACGCTGTCAAAAGGCCGTAGAAAAGAATTGTCGTGCAAAGAAAATCCTTGTTTGTGACATTGGTCCTGATAAATATAATAGGATATCGGCATGCCTATCAACAAAATAAATCTTGGAGGGCCTTCAGACAGCTCATGAAGGAACAATACAGGTCAAGCAATCAAAGATTGATATGCTTACTACGAGCTTTTTAGGATGAAAGATGATGAATCCATCCAAGACATGCACACTCGTTTCACCTCTATCATCAATGAGCTTCATTCTCTTGGAGAAATTATTCCGTAAAACAAACTTGTCAGGAAAATACTCAGTGTCCTGCCCAGCTCCTGGGAAAGCAAAGTGAATGCTATTACAGAGGCGAAGGACTGTAGGAGCTAACCATTGATGAGCTTGTCGGTAATCTGAAAACATATGACATGAAGAAGAAGAAGAAGAAGAAGAAGGACAATGAAAGAAGAGAGCCCAAAAGGGAGAAGAACCTGGTCCTCAAGACAGACAACAATATTCAAGTGGTGAGGATGGTGATATGGCTTACTTGACAAGAAGATTCCCGAAATGGTTCGCAGGAATGGAGGCATTCCAAAAAGGGTCAGTTCTAGCAATCCAAAAAATTATGACCTCTATTTTAAATGTGGCAAGCCAGGACACTTCATCAAGGATTGTCCTCTCCTAAAGCAAGATCAGTACAATAACAGATTTCAGTCATAGTAGAAAAATAAAGTTTTTGCTAAAAAAGTAACTACTTATAGAGAACCCGGTCCCTCATATAAATGATGCATGATGCCTGCTTGGACCAGAAGATCCCTTATTCACCCCTTTCCTCATTACAAGGGACCCAAACTCGTTTGGGTTCTTAAGTCTAACTCCTGATTTTCTTGTACATGGAACGGTGAAAGGGAGCAGTCTACAATAGTACATGGATAGCGGCTGCTCAAAGCATATGACTGGAAGTACAAATGATTTCCTTTCACTTAAAGCCCTGCAAGGAGGGAGTGTATCCTTTGGAAATGGCAATAAAGGATACATTCTGGGAGTTGGAAGGATTGGGAAGTCTCTCTCACACTCAATAATATGTACTACGTGAACGAGTTGAAGTACAACTTACTAAGTATTTCCCAGATCTGTGACAAGGGAAACACGGTGGAATTTGTGTCAAAGATATGTACAGTTACAAACCTGGTGATTGGTGAGGTGGTGCTAGTAGCAAAAAGATACAAAAATATCTATGTTGCTGACTTTGAATCTCTGCAGAATGGTGACAGCTGTCTAAGTGTTGTTGTGATGATGTTGAATTATGGCATAGGAGGCTGGGTCATGCAAGCTTCACGTTGCTGAACAAATTGGTGAAGAAGGAACTGGTTTGTGGTCTGCCCAAGTCAAGCTTCAAGGATCACAAAGCGTGTGATGCATGTGTAAAAGGCAAGTAAGTCAGATCCTTATTCAAGCCCAAAAAGGAGGTCAGTACCTCAAGGCCACTTGATCTTCTTCACATGGATCTATGTGGACCTATGAGGGTGGCAAACAGGGAAGGAAAGAATATATCTTTGTTATAGTTGACAATTACTCCAGATTCACTTGGACTCTGATTCTCATAACCAAGGATGAAACCTTTGAAGTGTTTGTTGCCTTCGTCAAAAAGATTCAAGTGAAGATGGGTAATAATGTAGTGCTCGCGTTTTTCGTACGTTAAAGTTTCGTCTTCAGTTAATTGATGTAGACTCGGGGATGAGATTTTCTTGAGATTATAAGCATTTATGCTATTTATAACAAGTATAAGTAAGTGCCATGGAAGAAAAAGGGTAAACGAATCAAAGAAAATGAGTTTCGTTGAAGGTTGTCGATTTGGGGTAAAATACGGTCCGAGCTATAATACCTGATATTTATGGACTAAAATCATACAAGGTACCATACGACCATGATAGTATGATGTACGAAGTGTATTAAAAATGAGTAGTATTTTAAGTAATTTAAGATAATTCTTAATTATGTAGGTAATTGGTTAATTATTGGGTATAGGGATATTACCTAATTAACTAATAAGTTATGGGATAAAGATTAAAAAACCCCACCCCCACGTGGCAGCAAGCCACTACCCGAAACATATGACTTATAGTCATTACGGGTATAGGGCAACTGATTCCAACATAAGGAATTTTAATCCAAATAAGGCTACATATCTTTGAAACAATTCAAAGTACTTATCTTTCAACGATTAAGAGAATAGCAGAAACTCT